>NC_091797.1:64852000-65486666 GCF_041296235.1 Equus asinus | reverse complement strand
TACATTATTTTTACATAATTTATCATAGTCTACTGATGTCATTATTTTACTGGTTAGAGTGAAGTATAAAAACTTTACTCTCTTTACTTTCCTTTACCTTTCCCTGTATATAATTGCCTTAAATATTTTGTCTACACACATTTAGAATCCATCAGAGAATGTTACAGTTTTGCTTCAACTGTCAATCATAGTTTGGAAAACTCAAAAGGAGAAGGAAAGCCAATTATATTTACTCATTTTTTTGATTACTGTGTTGTGGTGTCTTTTTTGTAATACTGCCTCTGACAGACGTCTCACTAACTGGGTGTCCTGGAATTCAGTTAAATTCTGACGCTAACTGCTTGGAGTCATCGTCAGACTCCACAGGTTTCAGGGCTTGGTCCTGCTGCAAGATTGTCCCCACTTCAGAAATTGGATGCAGATAGGGTGCCCAGGCTACCCATACCTCTTCCCAGACAAACATGAATTTGGGAGTCCTCACAACATCCCCTCAGCTTTGATAATTTACGAGAACAACTCACAGAACTCAGGAGAATATTTTACTTACATTTACTGTTCATTATAAAGGATACAACTCAGGAACAGCCAAATGGAAGACATGCATAAAGCAAGGCATTGGGGGGTGTGCCACAGAGCCTCTGTGCTCTCTAGGCATGCCGCTTTCCAGCACTTCAGTGTATTCACCGACCCGGAAGTTCTCCAAGCCCCATTGTTTAGAGGTTTTCATGGAGGCTCCTTAGGTAGGCATGATTTGTTAAATCGTTGGTCATTCTCCAGTCCCCTTCCCTCTGTAGAGGTCAGAGGGTGGTGCTGAAAGTTCCAACCCTATAATCATGGCTAGGTCTTCCTGGTGACCAGCCTCCATCCTGAAGGTGTCTAGCCTTCCCCCTCCCACCCTGAGCCAGGAGCCATCTCATCAGCATAGAAGAGACATTCTTGTCACTTAAGAGGTTTCAGGGATTTGGGGAGCTCCCTGCTGTGAACCAAGCAAACCTGGGGAAGGACCAGATAGTAATTTTTATTATGCCACGTGTTATTTCTTCCTCCCTGATGTTGCAAGGTGTCTTTTATCATTGCCTTTTTCTTTAGAGTTCTTTAGTTATTCTTTTAGGGTGTGTCTGCTGGGGACAAATTCTCTTAGTGTGCCTTCATTTGAGAATGTCTGGATCTCTTCTTTGTTCCTGAAGGACATTTTTGCTGGGTGTAGGCTTCTGGGTTGACAGTTCTTGCTTTTAGCTCTTAAAAAATATTGTGCCACTTCCTTCTGGCTCCATTGTTTCAGTTGAGAAATCCTCTGTCACTTGAATTGTTTTTTTCCCTTATAAGTAAGGTGTACCTTGCTGCTTTCAAGATTCTTTCTTTCTCTTTATTTTTCAGAGGTTTAATTATTATTTATCTTGGTATGGATCTTTGGGTTTATTTTGTTTGGGTTTTGCTCAGCTTTTCGAATCTGTAGGTTTATGTCTCTTACCAAATTTGGGAAGCTGTCAGCCATTATTTCGTAAAGTACTTTTTCAGCCCCACTGTCTTTTTCCTTTCTTTCCAGGATGCTGATGACAGAAATACTAAATCTTTTGTTATAGTCCCACATGTCCCTGAGACTCTCTACATTTTTTTTCTCAGTTTCTCTCTCTCAATCAGATTAGGTGATTTCTGTTGTTCTGTCTTTTAGCTCACTGACTTTTCTCTGTCTTCTTCATTCTGCTATTGAGCTCATCCCACTGAGCTTTTTATTTTGGTTTATCATATTTTTCAGTTCTAAAGTTTTATTGAAATTTCTTTTATGTCTTCTATTTCTTTGCTGAGACTTTTTACTTTTTTGTTTCTTTCAAACTTGTTCTTAATTGCTTAATGAAGCTTTTTTTTTGAAGAAGAAGAAGATTGGCCCTGAGCTAATATCTGTGCCCATCTTCCTCTACTTTATATGTGGATGCCTGCCACAGCATGGCTTGATAAGCGGTGTGTAGGTCTGCGCCTGGGATCTGAACCAGTGAACCCTGGGCTGCTAAAGGGGAGCACACAAACTTAACTGCTATGCCACCAGGCCAGCCCCACCTTCCTCTACTTTTTGTATGTGGGATGCCTGCCACAGCCTAGCGTGATGAGTGGTGTGTAGGTCCGTGCTGAGGATCCAAACCCGCGAACCCTGGGCTGCCGGAGTAGAGCGTGCAAACTTAACTGCTGTGCTGCTGGCCAGCCCGTTAATTAAGCATTTTTATTGCAGCACTGTAACAGTCTTTGACAGGTACTTCTAACATGTTTGTCATCTTACTGTTGGCATCTATTGATTGTCTTTTTTCGTTCTGTTTGAGATCTTTCTGGTTCTTAGTATGATGAGTGATTTTTCTATCGAAACTTATAAATTGTTTTACTGTATTTTGAGATTCTGTATCTTCTTTAGGCCTCTCTTTTAGTTGCCTTTTCTGACACTGCTTTGGCACTAGAAGGGTGGCTGCAACTTGTTAATGCCAGGTGGAGGTAGAAATCTAGATCCCCCACTCAGCCCTATTGACACCTGAGGTGGGGGCTGTCCTCATTACGGTTGGTGAGGGGTGGGGTTCCACTGGGGTCCACATGGTCTCCATAGACACCCCAATGGAGGGGAAAGTCCTAGCTCTCCACTAGGCCTCCTCTGACACTTTGGGAAGAGGTGTCTTATTACTGCAAGATCAGGGTGCAAGTCTAGTTTGCCTCATAGTCCACTGACCCCACAAGAGTGGAGGGGGTTGTTGCCATCTGGCAGGAAGGAGAGCCCTGGCTTCCTGTTTGGCCTTCTCTGACATCACCCTGGTGGGGTGTTGCAGCACTCTGTTGCTGTCCCACGCGGTTGGAAGTCTCAGCTTTAGCTCACTGACTTTTCTCTGTCTTCTTCATTCTGCTATTGAGCTGATCCCACTGAGCTTTTTATTTTGGTTTATCATATTTTTCAGTTCTAAAGTTTTATTGAAATTTGTTTTATGTCTTCTATTTCTTTGCTGAGACTTTTTACTTTTTTGTTTCTTTCAAACTTGTTCTTAATTGCTTAATGAAGCTTTTTTTTTGAAGAAGAAGAAGATTCTTGGCCTTCATTGGTAGAGGTGGGGGTGGGGCCACAGTATTTTCTGTGGTGTTTGGCTGGAGTACAGCAGTTCTTGACCAAAGATTTTCTGTCTTGCTAGGCTGCCCTTTGCTTAGTCCTCTGGCTAGAAAGAATAGGCTTTTGATGGCTTTTTTTGTTGGGTTGCCAGCTTCTTCAGCTCCAAGTCTGGGATCCTTGAGGCAAAAAGAAAACACAGTGATCTCGCTGCTCTGTCTTCCTCAGATCCCAAGTCCCGAGCTGTCATCTCTCCTCCTTTCGGAATCTCCTTATGTTTGTTTTATATATAATATCTATGGGTTCTTATTGTACTTAGCAGAAGAAATAAGGAAAAGTACATCTCCATCTTATCAGAAGTGGAAGTTGCCTTTTTTTTTTTTTAAGGCTAACAGCTCTGACTCTTTACACCAAATCCTTATTCTGAGTATCCCATCCTATAATAATCTGATGCCAGAGTGACAGAAACAAGGAACCCACCCATCTTTGTTCACTTGGAGATGAACCCACATAGACAGGGCTTTGTGCCACAGCCAGAGAAACTACATGCTATCAGGCAGGAGCCCTTGGTTTCCACTGTTATCCTAACCCTTGTTCTGTCTACCTAGTTATTCGTTTTGTTAGTCTCGTTGTCAAAGACAGGGATTTGGTGTTTACATTTTTATTTTACCACTTTGCTGACAGATTAAGATAAGTAATTCAATAATAGATTACTAATATTTTAATTTTATTGTAGCAAGTACTTAAGAAACTTAAAGTACTGTTTTTTTCATATAGGCATTGAAGAAAACTTCAGGCCTTTTTACTTAGATCAATTAGAAGAAAATGTAGAAGAGGATGTGAAGAGTTTAAAGGTAGGTTGTTACAACAGGTGGTCAAAATCTTAACATATCAAAGCATATCTATTATCAAGCATGAAAACAAAGCAATATAATTTGTTGCTGAGATTTGAGGTAAGCTAGCTTGGTAACTGCATACAACAGAATTAACAATTTTATGCAGATATCAAGTTGGCATGCTGGACCCATTCATCCACCAAAACTAGTGAAACAAGAGAAAATATATATAGCAATATGAAAACAAAAGTGCAATGTCACTAGAAGATAATGGGAAGTAGCATAGGTGGATCAGTCATTTTGAGGAGTTCTCAAAGTATAGAAAGCCAACAGAATTACATCTGCTAAGACCATGTAAAGGGAAAAAAGTGCTAACCCAGAACATAACACTGAAGGAGAATTATTGGAGGAACAAGTCATGGATCAATGTATAGAAGAAACAGTGTGGTCACCTGGGGTGTTGGCAGGGACAGTCCTTTGGGAGACACGATTGTGCCAGTTATAAAAGTTGGCTCCCCCTCCCATTTCCCTTGTGCTAAGCAACAGATGGGAGCAACATCTGCCTGGGCTTGAAGCAGTGAGTTTGGTATAAAGACCAGTTACCAAGCCAGCCCTGATGGCCTAGTGGTAAAAGTTGGGCGCACTCCTCTTTGGCAGCCCAGGTTTGGTTCCTGCTCCTGGAACCACACCACTCATCTGTCAGTTGCCATGCTGTGGCAGTGCCTCACATAGAAGAACTAGAAGGACCTAAAAGTAGAATATACAACTATTTACTGGGACTTTGGGGAGGAAAAACGAAAAAGGAGAGAGAGGAAGATTGGCAACGGATGTTAGCTCAGGGTGAATGTTTGCCAGCAAAAACAAAGAGACTGGTTATCAACTAACCAGCCAAAAGGAACAAAGACTTCCCCTAAATACACACTCAGGACGTACTGTATGAGTCCTACAGCAGCATCCCGCAATAAGCATGAAAAGGAGACTACTGTAAATAAAACAGACAGAAACATTTTAAAATACAAGAATAAATAAAGAAGTCAGAAAGTCAAGAATTGCCACACTTTCGAGGGACCTACACTATAGAAGGGAGATAACCAGTGCAAACCAAGAAAATAAAAAAGCATTACTACAAACAGTCAAGAATATTTCATAATGTTAAAAGGCTTAGTTCACCAGGAAGATAACAACAGGTTTAAATAGGTATATGCCCTTAATAACATGGCCTCAAAATAAAATTGACAGAACTCAAAGGAAAAATAGACAAATCCACAGTCATAATTGGAGATTTTAATACAAGTTTCTCTTTAATTGATAGAACAAATAGACAAAAAAAATCCGTAAGGTTATAGAATTGAAGAATATGATTAACAAATTTGAGCAAATGAAATACATAAAATACCATAAAATATATATACATGTATATGTGTGTGTATGTGTATATATATATGGCTAAAAATTATTTAGCTAAGCATTCATTTGATGAAGTTAGCAAAATAAACCTAGAGAAAATAGCAGTAAATAATAAAGAAAAGAGCATCAATTAGTGACAGAAAACAGCTAATAGAGGATCAAAAAAGCTAAATGTTGGTTTTTTGAAAAGGCTAATAAAATTGACTAAGATTGATCAAGAAAAACAGAGTGAAGACTGAAATAATGAATAAGGAGGCATTACTACAGCTTCTGCACACATCAAAATGGTATTAAGAAGATATTATGGACAACTTTTTACTAATTAATTTTAAAAATTAGAGAAAATGGACATATTTCTAAAAAAAAAAGTATAGCTTAACAAAACTAACTCAGAGATAGAAAACTTGAATATTTCTGTAACCATTAAAAGAGATTGAATCAGTGATCAAAAATCTTCCCACAGAGAAAATTCTACAACCAGAAAGCTTCAGCAGTGATTTCTGTCAAATATTCAATGACGAGATTATCCCAATCTTATATACACATTTGTCCAAATAGAGAAGAGGGAACTCTCCGAAAGTCATTTGATGAGACAAGCATAACCTTGATTCCCAAACTTGAAAAAGAAGATGTAAGTGGGTGGGGGAACTGGAACTTGACAAACTAATTCTGAAATCCATATGGACAGGTAAAGAAGGAGCAAGAATAGCCAAGATACTCTTGAAGAAGAGCAAGACTAGGGGTGAGGGAGGTCTTGCCTTATCAGATTCTTATCAAGAATTATTGTAAAGCTGTACTAATTCAGACAGAATGTTATTGGTGTAGAGTAGACAGAGGCAATTGGAAGGGTATTGAAAGCCCCCAAACAGATCCACATGTTTATTGGTTTTGACAGAGATGGCACTACAGAGCACTGAAGAAATGATGATCTTTTCAGTAAATGCTACTGAGACAGTTGGGTATCCACATGGGGAAAAAATGTGGAATTGGACTCTACCTTGTGCAGACAAAAAACCAACTCCAGGTTGATCACTGACATAAATGTGAAAGACAAATCATAAAGCTATTGGAAAATATACGAGAATTTCTTTGTTACCTCAGGGTGGGGAATGGTTTCTTCACTAAGACACAAAAGCATTAACTTTAATAATAAAAATTGATCAATTTGATTAATTAAAGAGCTTTTATTCATCAAAGGAAACCATTAAAAGAATGGAAAGACAAGCCACAGAATGGGAGAAGATAGTGTGGCACACACGTTACCTGACAAAGCACTTGAGTACATACCATCTAGAAAAACCTTATAAATCAACAAGGAAAAGATAGACCAATTAACAAGTGAATGAAATATTTAAATGGGCATTTCACAAAATAGAATATTTAAATGGTCAATAAACATACCAAAAAAGTGCACAACCTTAACTAGTAATGAAGGAAATGTAAATTAAAATGCAAAGAGGTGATATTGCCTGTCTGTAGACCGGCACACATGGCAGACCTCACTGAAGGACGGAGGAGAAGTCTGAACAAGTGGTGGAGTGTGGTGAGGGATGGGGACACTCGATACGCCAAAGCTGCCAGTTCTCTCCAGTGTAGTTCATAAACGGACTGCAGTCCTAATTAAAGTCCCAACCAAGTTGTTTATGGAACTCAACAAGCTGATTCTTAAGTTTATGTGAAAGAAAAAAATGTACAAAGATAGCCAAGAAAATTTTGAAGAAGGAAATTAAAACAGTTCAGTAATAGAACAAGGATCAAATAGATAATAGGAGAGAATAGTTTTTTGCAGGTTGGGTTCTCCAGAAGGAGCCCCTGAGATGGAGATTGCGCTGCAAGGAATGAGCAAAGGAAGAAGTCAAAGGGCAGTCATGCCTGACAGAGCTCTTTGGCAACCTGGCAGGTGTGGAGTTCTGAGCACATGTTGCCCCTTGGGCTTGTCCCATGTCGGTGGGAAATGGCCAGGCCTTTACAGCCTTGCCTGTCTTGGTCACTGAGTGTGGGCTCTCCAGGAGGGGAGTGCCTTGAGTGAGACAGCCCGTGGCAGCTGAGCAGACTGAAGGAACCGACAGCTGGAGTCTGTTTACTGACTGAACTCCTTGCAACCAAGCAGCAAATCCTTCCTTGAAGAGGAATTTGAGGGGCACACATGCTGTGTCTGCTATCAAGTCCAAAATCAGGTCTATGGATATTTCTTAAGCTAGACACGAAATTCGTGAGACAAAGGAAAAGATTATTGTATTTGACCTCGTGAAAGTAAAAAGTAGTTGAAAAGGAGAAAATACTTTCACTGTGTTTAACAAATGATTAACATCCAGAATATATCATGGGTGCCTACAAATCAAAAACAAAAAACCCAAATGAAAAAATAGGCAAAGAATACAGACAGATGATTCAAAGAAGAAATATCATTGACCAACAAACTTTGGAAAAGATATTTGGCCTCAATGGCAGAAAAAGCAAAATGAATTGGTTATAATTTGTCATCCATTTGATTGACATTTTTGAAAGACTAATGATATCAAGTGTTGGTGACAATGCAGAATAACGGGCAGTCTTGGTAAGGGTGTAAATCGGTCAAGTTGAAGGTGAAGCATCTATCAAACCTTTAAAAGCACATCTCTTTTGCTGCAATTATACTCTGAGTAATCTATCCTACTCACATGTATGCTCAAAGATGTAGCTCCAGGAGTTCCTTGCACCTTAATTTGTAAGAGTAAAAAATTGGAAATGACCCAAATGTCCGTAAGTAGATGCCTTAAATTATGGTTCATACAAACTACAGAATACTCTGTAGCCGTTTAAAAGAAAGAGGTAGAAACTAACATATAATGACATGGAAATATCTTCAAGGCTTGTTGTCAGTAAAAACATAAGTCACAAAACAATACTGAGAGGGCTAGCCCTGTGGCCAAGTGGTTAAGTTTGCGTGCTCCGCTTTGGTGGCTCCAGGTTCACCGGTTTGGACCCTGGCCTCAGAGGCAAACCCCGCTCATCAGGCCATGCTTGATGGTGGCATCCCACAGAGAAGAACTAGGATGACTTACAACTAGGATGTACAACTAGGTACTGGGACTTTGGAGAAGGAAAGAAAGAGGAAGATTGGCAACAGATGTTAGCTCAGGGCCAGTCTTCAAAAAAAATACAATACTTAGAATGTGATCCTTTTGATGTTAAATAATATATATATGTCTATTTTCAGAATATATATGCAAATGCATAGAGAGAGAAAAAAAGGATGCACAACACACTCTGGATAAGGATTACCTCTAGGAAGTGGAAGAGAGTGGGGGCTGGAAAGAATGACATTGAAATGTTGCTCTGTGTGGATTCTGCACAGTTTGAGTCATTTAAAAGGAATTTGTATTTATATATTTTGTGTGATAAAAATAACTATAAAAAATTGCTTTCACAAATTAAAATAACATAAAAATGCTTATCATATTAAGTAAAAAGCAGTAAACAAAATGCTACAAAGTATGTACATAATTACTGTCTTCTGTCGTTCTCTTCCCAAATCACTCATATATTCATTCAGTGAATATTTTTGACCACCTATCTATGTAGCAGGCTTTCTGTTAAGAGCAAAATGCAAATATGATTAGGAAAAAAACTTGAAGGAAATACCAAAATGTTAATTTTTCCTTTGAGTGAAGGCACTCTGTGTAGGTTTCTTTAAGTATAATTCTTTACATTTTCCATATTTTCTCTAATGAGTATTATTACTCCTATAGGGGAAAAGCCTTCTTTTTTTATTGTGGTAAAATATACAGAACATAAAATTTACCATCTTAACCATTTTAAGTGTATAATTCAGTGGCATTAAGTACATTTACAGTACTGTGCGACCATCACCAGTATCTATTTTCCAGAACATTTTTATTACCCCAAACAGAAACTCTGTACCCATTAAACAATTCCCCATTCCTCCTTCTCACAGGCCCTGGTAACCTCTATTTTACCTTCTATCTCTATGAATTTACCTGTTCTAGGTAATTCATAGACGTGGGATCATACAATATTTGTCTTTTTGTGTCTAGCATATTTCACTTAGTATAGTGTTTTCAGGGTTCATTGATTTTGTATGAGAATTTCATTCCTTTTTAAGGCTGAATAATATTCCATTGTATGGATATAACACATTTTGTTTATCCATTCATCTGCTGATAGATACTTGGGTTGTTTCCGCCTTTTATCTATAATGAACAGTGGTGCTATGAACATTGTATATAAGTATCTTTTTGGGTCCCTGCTTTCAGGGTATTTCAGGTAAATTCTTTTGGGTATATACCTAGGAGTGGAATTGCTGGATTGTATGATAATTCTATGCTTAACTTTTTGAGGAACCATCAAACTGTTTTCCTTAACAGCTGTACCATTTTACATTCCCACCAGCAATGCATAAGGGTTCCAATTTCTCTACATTCTCACCCACCCTTTTCAGTTTGTGGGTTTAGTTTTGTTTTTAATAATAGCCACTCTAAAGAGTGTGGAGTGGTATATATCTCATGGTGGTTTTGATTTGCACTGTCCTAATGACTAATGATGTTGAGCATCTTTTCATGTACTTATTAGCCATTTGTGTATCTTCTTTGGAGAAATGTCTATTCAAGTCCTCTGCCCATTTTTGAATTGGATTGTTTGTTTTTTCTTGTTGAATTCTTTATATAATCTGGATATTCATCCCTTATCAGATACATATGATTTCCAGTTTTTTTTCCTATTCTGTAGGTTGCCTTTTCACTCTCTTGATAGTGTCCTTTGATGCACAGAAGGTTTTAATTTTGATGTAGTCCAGTTTATTTTCATTTTGTTGCCTGTGCCTTTGGTGTCATGTCTAAGAAATCATTGTCAAATCCGATGTCATGAAGCTCTTCTCCTGTTTTCTTCTAATACTTACATAGTTTTAGCTCCTAAGCTTAGACCTTTGATCCATTTGGTTCATTTTTGTATAAGTTGAAAGATAAAGGCCCAGCTTCATTCTTTTACATGTGGATATCCAGTTTTCCCCCATTGAATGATCTTGACACCACTGTTGAAAATCAATTGGCCATATATGCAAGGGTTTATTTCTGGATTCTCTTTTATGTTCCATTGGTCTATATGTCTGTCCTTAGGCCAATACTATACTGTTTTGATTAATGAAGCTTTGTGGGTGTTGCGGGGGGGGAGGGATTGGCCCTAACTAACATCTGTGCCAGTCTTCCTCTATTTTATGTGGGATGCTGCCACAGCATGGCTTGACTGGCAATGCTAGGTCCGCGCCTGGGATCTGAACCCACGAACCCTGGGCCTCCAAAGCAGAGGGTGTGAACTTGACCATTACACCACCTGGCCGGCCCCTTAATTACTGTAGGTTTGTAGTGGGTTTTGAAATCAGGAAGTGTGAGCCTTCCAACTTTGTTCTTTTTAAAGATTGTTTTGGCTATTTGGGCAAAACATTTATTATTTTTTTTGGTGAGGAAGATTGGCCCTGAGCTAACATCCATTACCAGTCTTCCTCCTTTTGCTTGAGAAAGATTGTCAGTGAGCTAACATCTATGCCAATCTTCCTCTATTTCGTATGTGGGATGCCACCACAGTATGGCTTGATTAGCAGTGTGTAGGTCCTCACCCGGGATTTGAACCTGTGAACCCCAAGCCACAGAAGCAGAGTGAGCAAACAACCACTATGCCACCAGGCTGACTCCAAAAATGTTTATTTTTTAAAAAAATATTTAGAGCTTCTAAGAGCTATGTGAAATTTCTACCTTCTAAAAAGATTCATTCTTATAATAATTTTCTGGAACTATTTTCTGCTATTTATACTAAAGTGTGTATTTATGCTCTTAATTATAGAAAGAGTATCCAGACCAAAGTGCGATTGTGAAGAGAATGCAGTCTCTCCAAATTGATTGTGTAGCAATACCTCCAAGCAGGTCAAATTCAGGTAACATACTACGATTGAACATCAGTTGCTCATTCATTCCCTCTACTTTCTAAAATACTATTCACGACCATATGGGAAACGGAAGAAGCCATATAATGTAACACCTACCTTAAAGGAGTTATAATATATTCAGGAGTCAAGATACATATATTTGAAATATTAAGTAGCAACGTGTATATCAAAGTCATAAAGTATCTTTGGCATAAGAGACCTAATATGTCTGATAGGGAGAAAGTGACGATTCAGGAAAAAGAAGGGGACATATGTGGGAGCAGAGTGTGTGAGAAGGTCAGAGGTGACTGGATGCAGAGCACAAGCAGAGCGGTGCGTCCAGCTTCAGGCAGGGATTTCATTGTAACAAAGGGGAACGCAGCGTATAGGATGTCGAAGCTACTTATTAACTCTGATCTGGGGCAAATTACTTCGCCTCTTATAAACCTCGTCCATCCAATTGTGATGATAATTGCTCTTACTCTCACAGGGCTCTTAAAGCATGAGAGAATCCATGGAGGGTGCTTAGCACAGAGCTGCTGCTGTTCTTATTTTGCAGCCCTGCATCACACCAAGGAGACAACCACCTTCTCTGCTCCAGCACGAGTCTCTTTCTTCCTGGGTCATTCCTCCGACACCCACTTTTCTGTCACTTGCTATAATTTCCCTAGTGCCTTCTCACTGCCAGGCAGGAGCTCCCACTTATTATCTATATAACTTGTAGGAAGAGGACCATCTAGTAAGTGCTTTTTGCTTGTTCTCAAAGCTTTCAGGATGTTGTCGGAGGTACAGCTTCATGATGGTGCTCAGGTTTCATTTTACTGTTTAATGTTTCATGAAACTCTTTCCAATGTTGATCATTTCTTCTCAGCCACAGAACAGCCCAGTTCGCTGCACAGTTCCCAGGGACTTGGGATGGGTCCCGTGGAGGAGTCCTGGTTTGCTCCCGCCTCAGAGCACCAGCAAGAGGAGAATGAGCTCAGCCTGCAGAGTAAACTCCAGGAGGAAGCCAACTACCATCTTTATGGCAGCCGCATGGACAGGCAGACAAAACAGCAACCCAGACAGAACGTGGCTTACAATAGAGAGGAGGAAAGGAGACGAAGGGTCTCCCATGACCCTTTTGCACAGCAGAGGCCTTATGATAATGTTCAGAACTCAGGGATTAAAGGCCTTACTTATCCCAGTGCAAACAGTCATGCTAATGCAGTACACCAACCAACGGGGCTAACCAGCCAACCCCACGTACCACACTGGCACAATGGATCATATAGTCCACATGGTTTTGGAACAAGACCATTGGATCTGGGAACAGCAGGTCCAAGAGCTTGGTATGGGGCAAATCCAAGCCATATGTCAAGCATGCATAAAACTCCAGTGCCTGAGACCAACCTCCTGGGAAACACACCCACCATTCCGTTCATCTCCTTCCCATCAAGAGGTAAACAGACCTTTCAGTCACGACCTTATCTTCTTTTTATTTTTCTGAAAATAAAGCAGCTATTAGGTCTGTTGTAGTCTATAAGGTAACAAAGGAGTCTTTGTTTGGAGTCTTCAGCGGCAACTTGCCACCATGGAATAGTCTTCATCAGACCACTTGTCCCGGGCATATTTCAGTTTGGGTAGGATTCACAGCAGCTGCCCACAAGTGTTAGGTTACAGGTTCTTGTAACTGGTAGGCATTTCCACTGTGACCTGAATCACAGTATTCCCATTATACCCAATCTCTGATGTAACAGTATCCGCTTATATACTTTTACTTGCTTGCTATTTTCTGAAGGTAAAAAATAAGTCTTGGATATTTTTATCTCTTATCTTATATAGGCCAAAAAATACTATTTGTGACAAAAATGACATTGTTGGGCTACCATCATCACCAGAACTCTTTTCATCTTCCAAAACTGAAAGTCTGTATTCATCAGACAATAATTCCATTTTCCTCCTTCCTCCCAGCCCCTGACAACCAACTTTCTACTTTCTGTCGCTAGGAATCTGACTACTCTAGGGACCTCATATAAGTGGAATCTTACGGTATTTGTCCATTTGTGACTGGCTTACTTCGCTTAGCACAATGTCCTAAAGGTTCATGCACATTGTAGCATGTGTCAGAATTTCCTTACTTTTTAAGGCTGAATAATATTCCATTGTATATATAGATCACATTTTGTTTATCCATCATCTGTTGACAGATACTTGGCTGTCTTCCACTTTTGGCTATTGTGAATAATGCTGCTATAAACATGGGTGTATAAATATCTGTTCAAGCTCCTGCTTTCAATTCTTTGGGGTATATACCCAGAACTGGAATTGCTGGATCATATGGTCATTCTATTTTTAATTTTTTGAGGAACCACCATACTGTTTTTCACAGTAGCTGCACCATTTTATATTCCCACCAGCAGTGCACAAGGGTTCCAATTTCTCTACGTCCTTGCCAATACTTGTTATTTTCTGGGTTTTTTGATAGTTGCCATCCTAATGGATGTGAGGTGGTTTAGCCACATTTTAAAGAAGAAAATTTCAAAGGGTGTCATAGCATAAATAATTTAACTTAAACATTTGGAGTAAAGCCTTTTCCCTTTACCTTGTTGGTTTTTTTCCTCTTGCTTTCAATCTAGATGTACTTATATGTGTGTTTCTCTCTATTCAGATGAGTCTGCAAAGTATACCATCTACAACAGCACTGGCATTCAGATTGGAGACTATAATTATATGGAGATTGGCGGAATGACTTCCCAACTACTGGACGGCACATACATGAACCTGAAGCAAGAGCCAGCTTCTAAGTACCAAGATATCTTTGGTAAGATACCCTTTAAGGACCCATTGTCTAGCAACCTTGAACTTTCTTACTTGTTGAGAGGGATATAGTGGAATCCTAAAATTTCTCCGCTTATTCTCCCTGAAAGTTGTCCCATGTTTCCCACATGTATCTCTGTAATTCCCACATAAATGTAATTCCTTTGTAATTTATTTATATTTAATATGGAGATAATTATATTTAAGGATTTGTTGTGAAAATTATAAATGAGTCAGTACGTATAAAGAGCTTAGAACACTGACTAGCACATAGTAAGAGCTATAAAAGTGTTAAACAATATCATCATCATCATCATCATCAATATCACCACTCAGTCCTAGGAGAGAGAGCTTCCTCAGGTCCTCATCAAAAGGGATTCTGTAAAAGATTGAAGACTATGCCCTCAACAGCACCTCTGTGAACATAAGAGGGCTTCCTCTTGTAGGGTCTTACTCTGCAGGCTCATAGCATTGGTCCCAAAATACAATCTGGGAATAGTAGTCATGAGGCCAAAACAGTGTGATTTAAGAACACAACTTTCTAATTAACCCCAGGATTGGCAAATTTTTTTCTATCAAGTGCCAGATAATAAATATTTTAGGCTTCGCTGGCCCCGAGGTCTCTATTTCAACTACTCAGCTGACATTGTAGTGCAGTGGCAGCCCAAGACAGTATGTACAGGAATGGGCGTGGCTGAGTTCCAATAAAACTTTGTTTATGAAAACAGGCATCCGGCCAGGCGGGCCACCACAGGCCACAGTTGTCAATCCCTGAACTAACCCATTTGAAGGATAGTCTTTAAAATACCTAGAGCAGAGGTTCCTCACTTTTGGAGTGACAAGGGTACCTTTGAGAATCTGTTGAAACCCAGGGTCCTGCTCCGACAGGTATTGACAAAACTAGGGAAATACCTTGGGAGGTTTTGGACTGCTGATGTCCGTGGTGATGGCAGAAGCCACACTGTGGGGAGCTGAGGAAAGATGGAAGCTGAGGGGGAAAATGAGATGTCTCTTTCCTTATATTCAGCTTCCTGAGTTGGGATGAGGATCAAGCCATTTGTTTCCTTTTATTGTTTTTATGAAGGCCTAAGGGGAAGGACCAGTAGAAAGAAAGAGGTTATGGCTGTAGGAGCAGAGAGGACGGCCCGTGGGGCAGGGGAGGGACAAAGCCAAAAACAGACCTTCAAGAGTATAGCTACCTCATCCCTTGAAGACAAGGAGAAGGCATTGTAATTGAATGAGTTCACACCTCATGGGCTCAGTTTCCTTGATTAAGAGGAAAGTAAACTTTTGGGTCAAGGAGTTGGGTGACCTTAACTCTGGCCAGATGTAAGTGGAAAATGCCCAGGAGGAGCAAAAATGGTGTTTTCCCCCTTTACCTCAGAAAAGTCTAGTATAAACAGGACTGCTGGCTAAGGTTGGATAGAACAGCCTAGTAGCCAAGCAAGGGTTTTGTTCCCAAAGCCATCAGCTGTGGCACGGAGCTGCATCTGCTAGGAGAAGAGCTTCCCTGCACAGCACAGCTCCACATGGGCTGGCAGACACGTAAAGTATCATCCAATGACTCGACAACTGTGGAATTCAGTTCTCTTTTTCACTGTCTCCTAGAACGCTTTATACAGGTTTTTGAAGCTAGAATGTTCAAATGGGTTATAGCTTGATGCTTTCTGTTCTTTTCTATTTGGCAGATAATATGACTAGCCTGACTGATAAACACCTGGACCCAGTCAGGGAAAATCTGGGAAAGCACTGGAAAAACTGTGCCCGTAAGCTGAGCTTCACTGAATCTCAGATTGATGAGATTGACCATGACTATGAGCGAGACGGACTAAAAGAGAAGGTTTACCAGATGCTGCAAAGGTGGCTGATGAGGGAAGGCAACAAGGGGGCCACAGTGGGCAAGCTGGCCTACGCGCTCCACCAGTGTTCAAGAATAGACCTTCTGAACCACTTGATACACATCAGCCAGTACTGACTCTGGAAGTGGCTTTGGCAGCAGGAAGTAACCTCTTTTTTTTTTTTTTTTTGAGGAAGATTAGCCCTGAGCTAACTGCTGCCAATCCTCCTCTTTCTGCTGAAGAAGACTGGCCCTGAGCTAACATCCGTGCCCATCTTCCTCTACTTTATACGTGGGACGCCTGCCACAGCATGGTGTGCCAAGTAGTGCCATGTCTGCACCCAGGATCCCAACCAGTGAACCCTGGGCTGCCAAAGCGGACTGTGTGCACTTAACCGCTGTGCCACCGGGCTGGCCCCAGGAAGTAACCTCTTCACTTACTGAGTAACCCACTGAAAGTGTACTGCCTCAAACTGTTCAGAATTCTTTCCTCACTGATGGGGTTTCTGTGTTGCATAAAAGTTATTCCCCTGCATTTCATAGCAGAACGGGAAAGGAAATCTATAGCAAGCAACCTACTAAACAGGAAGACGTATTAATGGCTAGGGCCCAGTCAAAAAAGAAGCCTAACTGGCTTTTGAAAGGATCAGAAGAGATATTTGAGAAAGATCATTTTCTTTCACTTCATTCCATAACTTTCAATTATGCTGTTCATTCAGTTTCCTGGAGTTTTGTTGGAGCAAGAAAAAAAAATTCCGAGAATGTAAAATAAATCAACTTTCTTATTTTGCGCTCTCTTCTCCATCTAGGCTCCTGTTACAATCAAAGTACAGTAAAATTGTAAGTTCTCTTCAAATAGGTTTTTTTGTATCACAACCATAGTTCATTCCAAAATTATAGGATCTGTTAACTTCAGTATCCGTTGTTCTATCAGTCACTACAGGTTTCAAGAATTACATGCAATATCCACTCCATAGATTAACTGAAGGGATTTGAAGGAGTTCTAAAAGGGGGAAAACTGGAGAACAAAAATAGCAGAATTTCCCAGGCAGTTGTTGCAAGGAAATGCTACTAATTGTGATGACTACAAAAATTCTTGATTAAGTTTTTAAGTTCTTTTGTAGCATTCTGATACTTAATGCACTTTCCCAACCTGTGTGCCCTGAAGAGGGAGCACGTATGCAGGGAATATTAGCTCTTGACCCCTGGCTATGACTCAGGGCTGATCACTCTTGAGCAGCTTCCTCAGTTTACCCCAGGGTACTGTAGAAATATTTTCACTTTTTGCTGTGTGCTATGATGTAAAAAAAAGGACAGCTTCAGAGTCTGGTAATTGTGCCTCTAGCAGCTCAACCTTTCAAAGCCAACCTGAAACCCAGGAATGAATGAAGCAACTAGAAGACCAGAAGACTGAAGCTGACTGGGCCATCTAGCATCACTGCCAGCACTTTGCTAGACAGATAGGGTATGCCACTGTGCTTGGCCCTCCCAGGAGGGCGGGAGAGAAGAGTGCACTATGGTCAGTCCGGCTGACAGAACCGATTCTGGTGTCTGGTGGGTTGATACCAGTATTGCTGGTTCTGATTCTAAATCCCCTCCAGCCCCAGCAGATACACACACACACACACACACACACACACACACACACACACACACCCTGAAGTGGGACTGTAAAGCGGAATTCTCAACCTCAGCCGTATTGGCCTCTTGGGCCGGGTAATTCTTTGTTGTGGGGGCTGTCCTGTGCATTATAGCATGTCTGGAAGCATCCCTGGCCTCTACCCACCAGATGCCAATAGTACTGTTCCCGCATCCTCGCATCCCCCCAGTGTGACAAACAAAAATGTCTCTAGACATTGGCAAATGTTCCCTGGAAGGGCAAAATTGTCCCAGTTGAGAAGAGCCCTGCTATCAAGTGATGAACCTCAGTTCTCTTCACACATATCTGGCCGCACTACTTAGTTGCCACATAGAATTAGATCCCATAGACCTGAAGGCAGATTGGAGGGGAAAGGGTCCCAGGCTTTGCTTGAGGGGCTGGGTGTGATTTCTTTTCTAAGTGTGTCCTAATAGTGTTTTAAATTCTCTAAATTCCAAAGCGATTGATCAATGTTAAGAAGTAAAAGTGGAAGGTATTTTTAATGAACATTTTAAAATAAAATTTTGTACGTCAAACATAAGCCATTGAAATGTGTGCTTGTATAATGGAAACAGTTTTGGATTCTCCACTGACCTTACCACTTAGACTGGCATACCCCCTTTCACCCACCTGCTATGGGCAGGAGCGAGGAGGCTGATGGTAAGAAGAGGAGAAACTCTAGACAGTGCTTCTTGGCTCTCAGGATAGAAACTTGCTGCCCTGAGAGCCTGCAGCACTGCCGTCCTTAACACATGGCTCGGAGGCCTTTCCTTCAGCCCCACTCTCTAAAAGCTGGGCTGAAAAGAACCAGATTTGTCTCTGAGGAGTTTCAACACAAGGCCCAAGCACCACAAAAACACTAGTCTTGGGCAGAATTAATTAAGTTACACAACACAGACTACGAAAGGAAGGAAGTCTGATGTTCAGATCCTAAGGCTGCTACTGGTAAGTAAGACCCACTTCCGGCTCTCACAGTCTTACTTGGCAAGTTTTCCACTTGTTGTTAGGTCATAATCTTTGTTTTGGGTCCATAATATGAAGTTAGGTCTTCAGGAATAAGAAAAGGAGTTCTTCCTCACAAAATGTTTAAATAGTATTTTGATCTACATTTTAATGTGTGTTATTTATAAGAAAAGTTTTCCTAATTATAAAATAATGTAAATAAAAATAGGTGTTTATATGGTCAAGGTTTAAGAAGCATGGGATTACAAAGAAATCATTAAAGGGCTAGTTCTACGACAGTGAGTTCTGTAATACGTAGTAATCCAAGCCCAGGGTTCTGAAGTCAAGCAGGCTTAAATTTCCCTCTGCCACTCTTTAGCTGTGTGCCTGCTTCCTAACCTCTCTTAGCCTCAATTTCTTCATCTGTAAATAGAGAGGGCAATAGGACATAAGGTTGACATGAGGATTAAAATAACATCATGCATCGTAGGGTGCCCGGTACAAAAATAGTAGTTCTTTTTTAAACTGCACAATAGTGTTAGATACAAAGGATGAGTTAGCAAGTGTATACAGTCATGTGTCGCCTAACGACAGATACACCTTCTTAGAAATGCGTCGTTAGGCGATTTCGTCATGCGAACATCAAAGCGTGCACTTACACAAACCCAGATGGTGCAGCCTACTACACACCCAGGCTCTGTGGTACAGCCTGCTGCTCCTAGGTACAAACCCGCACAACGTGTTACTGTACTGAATACTGTAGGCAACTAACACAATGGTAAGTACTATGTATCTACACACAGAAAAGGTACAGTAAAAATATGGTATAAAAGATAAAAAACGGCACATGTATAGGGCACTTACCACGAATGGAGCCTGCAGGCCCAGAAGTTGCTCTGGGTGAGTCAGTGAGTGAGCAGTGAGTGAATGTGAAGGCCTGGGACATCACCGGACACTTCTGTGACTTTATAAACACTGTGCACTTAGGCTACACTAAATCTATAAGAAAAATTCTTCGATAATAAACCTTAGCTCACTGTAACTTTGTCACTCTAGAATAATGATAAAAATTGTATAGGGGCTGGCCCTATGGCCCAGCAGTTCTGCATGCTCCGCTTCGGCAGCCCGGGGTTCACTGATCCGATCCCAGACACAGACTTACCTCCACTCATCAGCCGTGCTGTGGCGGCATCCCACTTGCAAAGTCGAGGAAGACTGGTACAGCTGTTAGCTCAGGGCTGATCTTCCTGAAGCAAAAAAAGAAAAAAGGATTGGCAGCAAATGTTAGCTCAGGTCCTCCTCTCACACACACACAAAATTGTAGTATAGTAAATAGATAAACCAGTAACGTCATTGATTATCATTATCCAGTATTATGTACTGTTCGTAACTGTGGGCACTATACTTTTATATGGCTGGCAGTGCAGTGGGTTTGTATACCCCAGCATCAGTGATGTAACACGTGCTACACTATGACAGCTACAGCATCACTAGGCGATGGGCAATTTTCAGCTCCATGATATCTTATGGGACCACCATCATATGTGTGATCCATTGTTGACTGAAACATCATTATGTAGCATGTGACTGTACTTAAAGTGTAACACCAACAACCTAAAACCTCATAGTGCTACCACTTTTGACTACTACCGGTACGATAACTGGTGTTAAAATCATATGGACAATTATTTTTAACTCTCATCATCTCCGGCAAGAAATCCCAATCAAATTTTCAGGAAAAAATAAGGAAATGTTGATCCCACCAAAGATTTCTGAAAGCCAAATGATAGTAATCAGCTGGAATATTATATATTTCTCTTTCCTTCTATGCAGGAAATTGAGGTGATAGATTTATGTTGAGAGTAGAATATATTTTTTTCAGATTCCATATTTAAGCCAAAGCTGCCTTTACTGCTCAAAAGCTCCCATGGGACAGTGAGGATATTTAGGCAACAGAGCTTTGCATGGCGGTGACACTTAAAAGCACTGTGCGTGCGGGACTATTACAATAGAAGGGGCTCCGGGAGGGGAAATAAAGCAACAGGCAAGGAAGCTGCCGGCATCTCGAACAGCTCAAACCAAGGCGGGACAGTAGCCACGAGTCCGCCACTGCTTCCAGCCAAGGTCAGGCGGAACTGCAGCCAGAAGTAACGGGGCAGTTTTTCCTCCACTGAATCAATTGCAGATAATGTTTACAAAGCTTGAATTATATGGTCTGCAAAAGAAAAAAAATTGTGGTGAAATATAAAATTACTATCTTAACCGTTTTTAAGTGTAGTTTCGTGGCACTAATGCATTCACATTTCTGAGCTCCTTGCATCTTGCAAAACTGAAACCGTCCCCGTTCAACTCGGGCTCCCGCCCCCGCCAGGCCGCTTTCCGTCTCTGCAGACGTCGCTCCCGTGGTGGCCTCACAAGAGTGGAATCGTGCGGCGTCCGTCCTTGTGTGACTGGCTTGCTTCACCGAGCGTGATGTCCTCAGGGTCCATCCATGTTGCGCGAGGTGTCAGAATCCCCTTCCTTTCACGGCTGAACAGCATCCCATGGGACGTCTGCACACTATCGACACCTTTATCCGTCAGCAGTCTGTGGGGCTTCCCCCGTCGGGCTTTGTGAGTGATGCTGCTGTGAACACGGGGGGACACACCCCTGAGACCCTGTTCTGGGTATATCCCCAGAAGCGGCATCACCGGCTCTCACGGTAATTCCACGTTACTCTCTTGAGCAATCCCGGGGCTATCTCCACTGCCACTGCACCATCTTACATCCCACCAACGGCGCACAGCGCCCCACCTTCCCCGCAACCCGGCGAACCCTTAGGAATTTCTGAGTTTTCTGAAAACAGCTATCCTAACTGGGATGAAGAAAGGCTTTATTCCCATCACCAGAAGCAAATGCACGCCCCGTCAGCACCCAGAGGAGGCCCTGGCCGCCCCGCCCGGGGTCGCACGGCGCGGCGGCCTAGCGGAACCGCCCGGGCAAGGCGGCGACGGGCAGCGGCGGGGCGGCGCCCGCTGGGCTGCACCCCGAGAGAAGACAATCTGCGGCCGGGGACGAGTGGGACTGTGAACCCCGCTCCTGTCACTCATCAGCGAGAACCCAGCGGCCGCGGCGGCGGACCTCCGGGCTGGGCGGCCAAGCTCCGGGCTGGGCGGCCAGGCGACCTGGCGCATGCGTGCTTCCGAGCGGCGCGGCGGGCTCAGGGCGACCCGTAGAGCCCGGCGCATGCGCGCTCCCGACGCTGGCGCGACCTGGAGCCATGGTGGCTGCGCTGGGCGGCGGGGCTGCCCTGCGGCTCGTTCTCGCGGCGGCGAAGCCCGGGATGCACGTGCCCCTTGTGGGGCCCGCGGCCGCATTCGGGTAATGGCGCCCGCTCCCCTCCGGGAGCGCCGGCTCCACGGGGGCGCGCTCGGGGGCGGGCCGGCTGCGCGGGGAGGGCCGGGTGGCGCGGCCTGGCTCATCTCGCCCTGGGGGCAGGCCGGCGGGCGCGCGGCCTCGGCTGCTGGGCGTGTCGCTCCTGCGGTGCGTGGGCCTCCGCCGCGCCCCTCGGCAGCCGTAGAGGATCTGGGCGCCCTAGCCGCCGGGTCGGAGCGCCGAGAGAGCAATCCCGGGGACCCCGCGGTGGGTCCGCAACCCCGCCAGGGCAGAGCGCGCTCCCGCAGCCTCACTGCTAGTCCGCTGCCCTGTGCAGGCTGGTCACGCTCAGGGCAGCAGCCTCTGCTGCTTAGGACAGACACCAGCCTGAAGAAGAAAAGAGCCTGAGAAGGCCCGTGGCCCGTTCGCGCCGTAGTCGCGGGCCGGGCTTCCAGTGGTGTGCAGAGGGGACGTGGGCGCGCAGCGTCACCTCGGGAGCCGGGACACGGCCCCCTAGGTTCTCGTGTTGTAGGGCTGTGCAGATGCCCAAGAGGCTGCCCTTCCTCTTCTGCGCCCCCCGGCCCTGCCGCCCGCTCAGACAAAACCGCGCCGCAGAGAACGCCTGAGCTCCGGCCCACTGTCTTGAAAGTGGCCCTTGGTCCCCAGACGCCCTAGAGGGAAGATGCAGATAGAGCAGCATGAAGCTTGCTGTACTTTATTTCCTGCATACCTGCACACACACACGCACGCACGCATGCACGCGTGTTGTCCGCTGCTGACGCGTCAGTGCGGTTCGCGACTGGGAAAGGCCCGGTGCCAGCCAGCCACCTGGCACTTAGAACCCCTCTTGACCCGATGTGGACACTCTCAAAACTCAGAAGAAGAAAACCTGACTCGCTTTAAATTTTTATATCATGATCGACTAGTTTTTGAGTTTCATATTTGACTTAGGTTATTTTTTATTTAGAACTTTTAGAAGATATTCAGGACTGTTTCGAAACACATGGAAAAATGTCAGTGTCCTCAGCTATATAGATCAGCATGGAAAAATGGCAGTTTGTCCAATTTCCTGTTTGCAGAAAGGGATTAAAGTAAGGTCACTATGACTGTACCGATGTCAAGGTTTCGGTAGGTTTTTTAATGGTTACGGGAAGGACTCATCCACTTAGCAGTGCAAATCTTTCCTCCTAAAATGTCTCTGAAAAACAGGTTTCTCTGGATTTTGAACTGCGGTTTTGTAAATACAGTTCCAAGCTGTCCTGACAGGGAAATCACACGGGGGTATTGTTTAATCCCCAAATAAGGCTGCAGCTCAGTGTAAACAGGTGCGCTCCTGTGAAACCTCCGCTTCAGAACAGCCAGTGTCCGACCTGCAGTTGAGGTGAGAGTTCCAAAAACTTGTTTGTAAGTCTGTTGTTTGGAACTCTGACTCTTACTTCATAATCTGTAAAGTCGTTTGTTCCAGTACCAGGTCAAAAAAGCCTTTTCCAGCCGAAATTGTATGCTGCGTACAGTTAGAATATTAGTGATTTACGGAAACTGACCATCTTCCTGAAGATGTTTTCTGAGTTCACCCTTGGGATGCCCTGCCGGGGAAGCAGAGAGCCTCCTTCCCCTGGTGCCTGCCACCACCTTCTGTCTGGCAGGCAAGTGAGTGTGGCCCCAGTGCTGGAGTCCTGTTGGGGATTGTATTCAGCCGTGAGGTTACAGAAAAAACATGCACTTTGGCGTTCAGATGGCCGCATTGCCGCATACTAGCTGTGCAAATGTCAGCAACTTACTTAATCTCTCTGGACCTTGCACCTTGCAGAATTGTTGTGAGGATTTAAGACAATGATTGTAAAAGGTCTGAGGTAATAACAACTAAGTAATTAGTAGGTACAATTAGTAATGTTACAAACACGAATGTCTAGTAATACAATGTATAAAAGATGTAAAAATAAATCATCAAAATTCATGTAACTCCAAGCCCTGGGGGTAGCTAATACTTTATTATAGCTAATGGTTACTTTGCAAAAATATACAAAAGACATAGCTGAATAAACAGGACATAGAGAATATGTAGGACTTTCAAAGTGAGGATGTATCTTATTAAGTGGCCCCATTTTTATTTCTAAGCAAACTGAAAATGCCAAAGGCTCTGGTGTCAGATACTCATTTTGACTTTGCAAATTACTAGCAGTGTGACTGGGGCACAGTTACCTAAACTCTCTGTTCTCAGGTCCCTCGATGGTAAAATTAAGTGAAGTGTAATGTGCATCACATGGCAGAATGAATGAGATAAGGAAGCCCTTAGTAAAGCGCATTATTTGGTTTAATAATTAAACTAAATGTTCCAGTTTATTTGCCCCAAGCTGTTGTTTGCTTGCCTCCCCCGACAGTAAACTGTCTGTCTTTCAGGGGAGCAGCTCAGCCCCCTCAATCAGGAACTCATAGCTGTTGTGTTGCTCCTGACCTCCTTCCCTTTCACAAAATTGCCTGTCCACCCTCCCGGAAAGAGGGAGTCAAGGACAGATAGGAAGTAAGACATAGCCCTCCTAGCTGAGCATGCCCTCCTACAGGCTGTTTTTAAGTGGGAGACAGGATTTTTTTTTCTCTTCCAAGAAATTCACTCCGTATAGTTCTCAGCCTTGGTTACCTATTGGAATCTCTTGGAGAATTTAAAACTACAGCTGCCTGGATCCCACCCCAGAGATTTGATTTTGTGCAGGCTGGGAATCCAGAGATTGAAAAGGCTGCCAGATGATTCACATCTAGGTTTGAGCCCCATTGATAAGTGGGAGGCAGGAGGTGCTGTCATCCAAAGGGGCCGAGTGGGCGGCTGTGCAGATGTTGGTGAAAGCTGGTGAATTGATGTCTGTTGCCTATACGCCTAGGGTCTCCTCCACCCCTAACTTCTCTGTCATAATACTTGGCGAACTGCCTGGTACCTGCTGATTGTGGGTCTATTTATCTGTCTTTCCTGCCAGCTTCCAAGCTGCATGGAGCACCCAGCACAAAGTAGGTGTTCAGGACGTGGATGAATGAATGAACAGTACAGTAGGGACTTAGTGTTTTTGAGAGCACATGCCAGGGCTCTGCCCTAGTCACTGACTGATAAGTCTCCCAGGATTGGGCTAGAGAAGCGATTATTAGGAAGAAAGTGGTGGAAAAGACAAATTGACAGCCTAGGAGAAAGGGATTCATCTTTGTTCTTTAAATTTTCTGAAGTTTTCTCTCATTTTTCCTACCTGAGAGTTGGGGAAATTTGGTCTTGAATGTGTTTCGAGTAATAAGCTCATGCCAAGGCTGTTGAAGGCCCAGGCTCTGCAGCCTGATTTTCCTTTAGCATACACATAACACTGTTTATCTGAGGCCTGACTGACGTCTGAGGGGCCCCTTGATAAGCTGAGAAAAAATGCCGTACTCATTTCAATGAGCTTATGTGAAAATAAATCATTCACTAACTCTATTATTGCTTTAAATAAAACTTTTGTGATCTTTGAAATTGATTTCCTTTTGTTTGTAAACAGTCCTCTGTCCTGTTTCCCTAACCTGGAGTCTAATGAAGGGTTTTGGCAGCCTCCATTAACCCCAAGGGGCAGGCTGATGTGATGAGGCAGAGGTGGTGTGGTGACATACAGGCCTTTGATGACAAAGCACCGGGCACATTTTCTTTCCCTCAGCCTGGCTGCAGACCCTGCACCATTCGGCCCCAGCCTTTGCTCCTTCTTTGCCCCGCACTCCTGCCAGGCTCAATGCCGCCTTGTCCCCACATACGTCCCTTGCTCCTGGGCCTTCGATCATGCTGTTTCTTCTAGAAGCACCCTCCCCTCCACATTCTTTTTTCAGAATTTTGCCCTTCTTGGAAGTTCATCTCAAATGCTGCTTTTTTCTCTGTTCCCAAGATATATGTACCAGACCCTGAGATGATCTCTGTCTCTCCTCTAAAGCCACTGCAAAGTGTTCTGCCTTAATAACTCTTCCCTTGAGTTCTCATTATGCCCGATTCTGGACTACCTGGTTTTGTTTCTGTATTCTTCTTAGGCATACAGAAGAATATGGGATAGGGATAATGAGAAAAAAAGAAATTTGGAATGGGGAATCAAACACAGATGGAGAAAGTACAGAGGGAAGTTAGAGGTTTTTTGCAGGAGAGACTTTGGAATGATCATGAAAGCTGAAGGAAAGGGAGTCCCTGTAAGCCAGTGCCCTAGGGCAGGCCCCTGGGCCCCTGGAGAGATGCAGACAGCGAGAGTCGGCAACACCCAGTCACGAAAACCCCCTGGCTTGCACGGTGAGAAAGATTGGGGTGAGCGGATTCTCTCAGTGCACATAACATGCTCACTGCACAATTGAGTTTTACAAGCATGTCCTTGCTGCTGCGAGGGAAGGAGCCCCTCAAAGATCTTTAGGGCACGAGAGTAATAAAGGTACACATTCTCACTAACATGAGCTGTGCAAACGCTGGTCATCTCTGTTCAGGGAGCTGCCTCATTCCTTGTGTTGAACACAGGAAATACTGATAACCTTTGTTCCAACTGTGTGCCTCAAGCTCTTCTCTCCTCAGTCCCAATCTACACCTCCCTGAGGGTTTGCAGAGTGAATCTCTGTGTATCTTCTCTCCTCCTGGACAGTGAGCAAAACAAATATATCAATAAACAAACGTTTGCTGAAATGAATGTTTATTAGTAGAGTACTGTTTGCTCTTATCTTGACCTTAGAACCATCTTAGCAATAAAAATCACTCAGAGGAGGAGTAGGACATTAATAGTAAGTAAACGTGGCAGTGTCAATATGACAGTCCCATTGCTCAGTGGCTTTATTATTGCTCCTCATAATATTTCTGTAGATAATGAGCTTATAGTCATGTCAGGCCTCATTACCATCCGATTCTGTCATATTTTCCAGAAATTGTGTGTTGTTTAAGACTTGATGTACTTATATTCGGTACACTGTTCAGCATCTGTCCTGGTATGCCATAATAGCCCTTCCTCATGGCACCCAGCCATCTAGGAAATTGGTGGGGAGGCTGTTTGGGCCTGATGCAGGGGCCTTGTATGTGCTCTGTTGCTGTGTATCTCTGCATAGTCCTGGAGCTGCTGGAAGAGCAGCTGAGGAGAGGTTAATAGAGCAGAACACCTGGTATGGCACACGCATCGTTCAGTCAGAATAGGCCCTGGCAGTAGCCCTGGCCTGAGGCCCTCTCCTGTCCAAGTATGTCCAGTTAGTTGCTGTGTCACGGGAGGTGTTGGGCCAAAAAGCATGAGTGGCAGGGGGAGGGTTCTTGAGATGGGAGCTTAAGGACTCGGCTATTTAACCATCAACCCAGACACATTTCAGCATCTTAAAAACCAGTCTGGCCATGTTGGTGTAGGTGGGCTTCCCTGACTGCAGCCCTTCTGCAGCTGGCCTGAGAACACGAGACACCATATGCCTAAAGGACTGCCTTGGGATCAAGGCCTCCCCCATGAGCCCTGAGCCAACCTCATCCTTGGGAATGACACCAAGGCAGCTGAAGGTCCAGGTAGCTCCTCTAGGCCGGCTCACGTCCTCGAGACAAATGCCTTCAGGGGCTGTGCTGGTGGTGCTCACCCTCGCATTTCGTTGTATAGAGCTCCCGCAGCAGCCTGCGCTCTGGAGCTCTCGCAGCAGCCTGCGCTCTGGCACCAGCTCACCAGGCATGTGCCCGTGGGGCTGTATGGCCATTGGTTTCAGCAAGCCGCTCAGTGCTTTTTGTAGGGTAAGCCCTGGGCTGGTGCTGTAGGATATTCAAACATGAAGACACAGTCCAGATCTGCAGACTAGTAAGGAAGATACAAACTCATGTCCCTTTTTAGGTTTGGAAAACCAAAGCACAAATAGAAATAATCCAGGAAGCCTGAGGAGGGTACTGGAGCTGACTCGTGTATATAAAAGGGCAGTTTTGTCATATTACATTTGTACTGCTAAGTAATTTTCCTTTGGGGCTGGGGTTTTTCTCTTCCAGCACCTCAGTAAACTCTGCCAGAGTGGCTGTGAATGGTGTCCACCTGCATTATCAGCGGACTGGAGAGGGCGAGCATGCCATCTTGCTGCTTCCTGGAATGTTGGGTCTGGAAGTGTTTTAATGGAATGCTCTTGCGTGCTGTGTAGTCTATGATATATTCACAATAGTAGATGCCAAGTATTGATTATTTTAGTGCTTTACTGAAATGCTTTAAGTAATATTTTCTGCCATCAAATTTAGGTCATTTAGAAAGATACCTTTCTACTATACATATTTTTTATTCCTTAAATGCTCAGTTTTTCCCATGAAAGTATACTGTGTAGTTGCCTACAATTTGGGAGGATGACAGGGGTCAAGGAAAGGGATGTAGGTAGAAGATGAGTGTGTGACCAACCATCCCAGTTTGCCTGGAGTTGAGGGGTTCCAGGATGAGAGACTCTCAGTGCTAGAAGCATCACCCAGTTGTGGTTGATTATGTGTCCAATTAAAATAAGATGTAAGAACAAAACTTAGTTTAAAGCCTGTTTGAAAAGCAAAATTATTAGATTGGCATGAGTGGAGCCTAGTAAAGCCAGCTAGACTCAATCTCATTTTACAGATAAGCCGTTTACATGTAGCAAGTCCAGGGGGAGTTTCCAGCGATCCCAGGACATCTCATACTTGGGTTTTTTTTTGTGTTTTTTTTTTTAAAGATTTTTTTTTTATTTTTTCCTTTTTCTCCCCAAAGCCCCCCGGTACATAGTTGTGTATTCTTCGTTGTGGGTTCTTCTAGTTGTAGCATGTGGGACGCTGCCTCAGCGTGGTCTGATGAGCAGTGCCATGTCCGCGCCCAGGATTCGAACTAACGAAACACTGGGCCGCCTGCAGCGGAGCGCGCGAACTTAACCACTCGGCCACGGGGCCAGCCCCTCATACTTGGTTTTAAGGGTTTGAGTATTGCTGTTTTATTTTTAATTTAGTTAAATAATCCAAATATATACTTATTTCCTTATGATTTTCTTCTTTCTCCTAAAAGTAAAATGCTAAAATTTTCAACTACTTCATGGTTCCATTTGACCGAGCCTCAGCTGACTGTGGTACTGTTGTAGCTATGGAAGCATCTTTGTCTAAATAATATTTAGTATCTTTTTTTCCCTTGAGCTATTATAATGAAGGAGGACATTTACTCCAGTGGCTGGGATAGAACTAAAGTTATCTGTAAAAGCCATGAAGAATTTACCGCTTAGATTTCCATTATTTCACAACTATTGTGATCATTATCCAGGCATAAAACACTCCACAACTTAATGTCTGTTTATGTAAAACATTAATCTGATTCAAAAATCAAAAAATCAACCAGTGAGATTCTCTCTCCCAGTCTCCTGCTCCCAGCACCCAGTTCCCCTCCCCATGGGCAACCAGTATTGTTGTTTCCTTCTCAGGTGTCATATAGTGGTAATTATTCCTTAAATATTCCTTAAAATAATTTTGTTAAGATTTAAGTATTCTTGTCACTGGTCTTCAAATGTATACCTGTGTGCCAGAAAGTTAGTGTCGTCTTATTTCTGAAATTGGTCTTGAGTTAGACTGTTTTCTTTTCCCACCTTCTCACCTGCCCCTCCTTCAGCGTATTTCCTATGTGGAAGTTTCTCCAGTTCAGGGAGCATAAGAGAAGCTTCGAGTGTCACAGCAATAACATGAGCTTGAAACCCATTTGTGTTTTTGGCTTGGGTTTCTGAATTACCTGATATTGAGAACGGTGTATCTTATTAAATGATCCTATACCATCTTGAAAGACATTTTCTAATAATAGCTAGTTATTCAAGCAAGATGTTTAGTATCCATTTATGGCCTGAGCTGTGAGTCCTTAGAAATCAAGCAGGCTTTAAAAAGAAAATGCTGGGCTGGCCCAGTGGCGTAGTGGTTGGGTTTGCTCACTCCACTTCAGCAGCCCTGGGTTCACAGGTTCCAGTTCCAGGTGCTGACCTATGCACGACTTATCAAGCCATGCTGTCACAGCATCCCACATAAAATGGAGGAAGATTGGCACAGAGGTTAGCTTAGCGACAATCTTCCTCAAGCAAAAAGAGGAAGATTGGCGACAGATGTTAGCTCAGGGCCAATCTTCCTCACAAAAAAATAAATAAATAAAATACTGCCTTGCCCCTGGACTGGGCTCCTTGAGGGTCTGGCCTTTCATACACGTGCAGTGGCTGTGTGCACACAGTGGCCAGGACTCCATGGGTGGGCTGGGGACTGCCAGTCAAGTCTACCACAGGCTCAAGAAGGTAGTTCTACTTGTTAGCATATGCTGTTTTGTACTGTTCTAATTCAACAAACTAATTTGATTTCTTCTCCCTACACCCTGCCCTCCCCCCTCATTTCACTGTTTTAGTTTAGTTTTCCGGTGTCTAATTATAGCCAGAAAATAAAATATTCAGAGCTATTCACATTAGTTTATTAAAAAAATCTGGGATTTTAGAATTCTACTTTGAATAAGTTAGCCCAAATCTCATAAATTTGTCTGCAAATGTTATTGGGATTTCTATCATTTTTAACAGTCATTTAAAAAAAGAAAGAAAAAATATCCCAGAGGCATATCATATTGGTAAGTCTATTTCTATGCAGTTTCACGAATTTGTTTTCTTAAAAAAAAATTAAGCTGAGGAAGTATCAAAAAGTGCTGAAAAAATACAGGACCAAATGAAGAATCAAGGCCTCTCTCCTCAAAGTAGCCACTAGGGGGAGTTAAGAGGCAGGTCTGTACACCACCAGGAAAGGCAGTTAGCTCCTGGGTTAGTGGATTCCATCATTGCAAGGCTGCTTTACTGCTTACGTTCTGATGTCTAACTTTGAGTAGAAAATAGTTACTTTGTTTTAAGGTTGTAATTATTTCTGTTTTAACTGTAATATGTTTGAAACAATGAAAGCATTCACCTGACAGTAATTAAGTGGCTATTTTTAGGAAGTGGAGAGACTGATTTTGGACCCCAGATTAAGAACCTAAACAAGAAGCTCTTCACAGTGGTCGCCTGGGATCCTCGAGGGTACGGACATTCCAGACCCCCAGATCGAGATTTCCCAGTGGATTTTTTTGAAAGGGATGCAAAGGATGCCATTGATTTGATGAAGGTGAGTCTGTTAGGGAAGAGGCCAGGAGAAGGAGGATGCCTGGGCCTGTGTTCATTTATTTTGTTTTGTTTTTTATTTCTAAAAGAGTGATACTATGTGATTCCTACAGAAATTCAGAGTTCAAATAAGTGTAAAGAAGAAAGTAGGAATATCTTACAATCCAGCTTTTTAGAGATAGCACTATCAAGACTTTGAGGCTCTGCCCTTCTGGCCAGTCTCACTGCATGTATAAATACACAGTTTTGTATTGCTGGCATCATGCTATACTTTTCCAGCTTACTATTTCATTGAGCAGTTTGTCAAAGAGATACTTCCATGTCAATAAATACAAGTTTACGTAAGTCGTATGATAGGCACATAATATTCTATTTTACAGATGTATTGTCTTATTTCACCTATCTCCAATGGGAGATAAATAACTTAATTTTTAAGTTGCTTTTTTTTGCAACTAAGAACTGCTGTGCTGTCAACATTCTGTTGTCCATACATATTTAGAAGATGACTTGCTGGGTTATAGAAGATGCAAAAGTTCATTTTACAAGATAGTCCCAAATTATTATCCATAGTAGTTATACCAATTTATAGTCCTATCAGTAAATATCTTGGACTGATATTTGTTAATTCTTTACATTTAATTTTCCCAATCATTCTACTTTTACTCCTAGGCAGCATCTCTCAGATGTAATCTTTGTTCCTTTTCTCGAACACATATTCAGAGCCTGGTCGATTTACCCCAGGACTAACATCACCTCCCCATGACACCATTCTATGCCAGCCCGCCTCTAGCCCGTTTTTCCCAGACTTGCAGTCAGTGGCTTTTCCAGAGGCAGTGACTTCATTTCAGCTAGCAAATCTCAAGTTTCCATCTCTAATGTACATAACTGTTCTCAAAGTCTTTGCTCAGGTGTGCGTGCACACAAACATCTGCCATGTCAAGTACAGGTGACCTCCATTGTTTCCACTTCCTTGATACTATCCAACCAGAAAATGCAGTTCCCTCATAATTCAAAACAATACTATGTAGTTAGGTTTTTATGACAGTTATATTTACACCAAAACTAATTGAGAGAAAACATTTATGTCATCAAATGGTGGACTCTAGGATTTTTCTTTAATTGCCAATTGATACTCCAAACCCCACAGCTGTATTGATTCTGATAATTATTGATTATCAGGTTCTTTTAGCTGAGAGAAGCGATAACCTGTGCTGTGTGTTTCACTGTGTTTATCACAGACTCTGAAGTTTAAGCAGGTCTCCTTGCTGGGATGGAGTGACGGTGGTATAACAGCTCTCATCGCAGCCGCAAAGTACCCGTCTTACATCCGCAAGATGGTGATTTGGGGAGCCAACGCCTATGTGACTGACGAAGATGAAATGATTTATCAGGGTAGGTTCCCCGAACTGGAGGTGTCATGACAAGTAGCATCTCCTCTTCACTCTGCCCTTCTCATGTGTTATTTTGATCTGTATTGTCAAGTCATATCTGAACAGCTTCCAGTTCTTAACTCTGACGTAGGAAGAATAATGAGTTCTCACAAAACTAATGCGATTTAACCAGTTGGTGTTTTAAAGCTATTTCCAGAAGTGACACTTTTATGACTCAGGAAAAGGCTAAGAAAAATCAGTGTTTACATTTCCTACTACTGATAGTGAGCTTCAGGGAAAGACGAGTTGATGTTAATTCGTAACCTCATTTAAAGTGACGTGAGTCTAAAACGGAACACTGTATTCATATATGAAACCTTATATTTTGGGAAAGAATTTTTGTGTTATTCATGTTTTTTAAGGTTGTCCTTTAAGCTTATCTTTGAGGTTTTTAGAGACATGAGAACAGGGGCCAACAAACTGCAGCCCATGGGCTAAATTCAGCCAGCCACCTGGTTTTGTGAAGCCCGGGCACCAGTCGAGGAGGCTAGCACTGTGAGTCCTGGAGACCAAGCTGGGGTGTCCGCCTCCATCCCCGTTTCCCCCTTTGCTCCCAGTGTTGCTGCCTAGGGCCTGTGCTGGTAGCTACCTGCACATTGGCGACTGTTGACAGTTACCAGGCACCCAGTTGTGGAATTTCAGTCGGCAACCCAGGAGTTGCTTAGCTTCCAGCATGCTGACCAAATTGAGACCACTGGGCTCTCAGGAGGAGAGAAGGGCACATTTGGTCCCTGGTGCCAAAAGCGCAAGTGACCTGGGCTACCCCACCATGCCACCTGCTGGCCTGGCCCACCAGGCCGGTAGCTTTTTGTCCTGAGTGTGTTTCTATTGGATCCCAGACCCGCCACCACAGGCAGTTAGGGCCATGAGGGTCAGAAGTTTCTGGCGTTCAATCTACATAATGTCTTTGATTTTGCCTCTTGGCCCGCAAAGCCTAAAATACTTACTCTCTGGCCCTTGACGGAAAAAGTATACAGACCCATGCACTAGAATATCACAAGTCTCGTTTTTTTCAGCTATTCTACAATTCCTATGACTTAAGTAAGCCACTTAATGGTAATGTTGTATTGCAGAATCTTAGTTCTTTACAGTCTGTTTGGTAAAGAATCTTGAACCTCTTAAATGATGAATCTGATTTAGTGACCAATCCTAATAGGTACCCTGCCTGTCCTTGTGTCCCTACCTGGTTCAGAGGAGTGTCTGTCTTGTGCAGAGTAAGCCGATCCACTTTGCTGCTGGTGCATCCCCTCCCACGCCTCTAGGACATGATGCCTTTGGTTCTCCCTCCCTCTCCTCTATCACTGACTTCTCTCCCTGGATCCTTCCTCTCAGCCCATAAAGGTAGGCATGTTTCAATCTACTTTCCACACTGCTCTGATAGCAGTTGGGTAAGATGTAAATCTCGTTATAGCTTACTTAAAAATCCGTCAAGGTCTCCCATAGCTTCCTGGCAAAGTAAAGTTCAAACTCCTCAGGTTTGCTCACAAAGTTTGAGTGACTCAGGACCCTCTACCTTTCTAGGTCCATCTCCTACCACTTCTGTCTCCCCAACCCCCACACACCCTTCCTTTTCTTAGTCACCTGAAAAGCCCTGAAGCTGGTGTTACGTGGCATGGCTCTCTGCCTCTGTGCCACTGCACATGCTGTTCCTGCTCCCACGTTTGCTTGCCAACTTCTCTTCGCCCAGACTTAGATCCAGCCGTGCATCTGGTAGGAAACCCCCATCTGCCACCCCCTCCCATTGCTCATGCGAGCTCAGCGACCCTCTGCTGTCCGCCCCCAGCCTCTCCCGAGACACTCACTGCAATCTGCTGCACTGCTGGTTTACAAGTTCTTGAGTGGACGCTAAGGCCCTTGAGGCCCGAGGCCATGTCTCATCCAAGTTTGTATCTGACTAACTCTCGGCAGGCTCCAAACAGTTTTTACTGGACTAAGTCACCAATTAATGATGAGTGAATGAGCTGCTTTCTCATTATGATTCTAGTGCTTAGCACAAATTACATGCTCAAAAAAGAAATATCACTTTCGTTTTGTATACAAATTAGTTCTGTTTTGGATCAACAAACAGTTTGATTCAAATGGTTATTTTAGAAACTTAACTATGAAATGTAATTACTACTTATTTTTGGTGGAAATTATACTTTGGGGTAAAACTGGCTTCCTCTTGAATAAAATTAACAGAAGTAAATATGTAAATACATGGAATATTTTTGATTGCATGTTATATGCCAGCTACTGTTGTTAGCACATTTCATGTCTAACTTATTTACTCTTTGTCTCAGAGTATTATTATAATTCTCATTTTTCAGATGAGGAAACTAGTATAGGGAGGTTAAGGCCAGGGTCACAGGACGAGCAGGTGCAAGAGCTGGGATTCAGACCCAGTCAGTATGACTTCAAGGCTGTGTTCCTAACCACAGTGCTCAGTAGGAACATCTGGCTTGTCCCACCTGCAGCTGGGTCTCCCTGCCCCTTGAGATGCAGGTGTTTCCTGTAGGAGTCTAAAATCTTGCCCCAGATTTTACATTCCTGTAGATACCTCTTGCTCCAAATGCCAGCTTTTGCTGAGTTAATTAATTTTAAGGATCTCTTGCTGTCCGGAGAAGAGGAATTTACATTTTAGCAAGAAAAATATCTTCACACTGAACTTGATTCTTAAAAGGTCTTGCCTTCCTATCACAGGGAACTTTTTAAACTTTATGAAATACATAAATTTAAAATACTATATTTATATTATATATTAATAATATGTTATATCACTAATATTAATATACTACTAATAATAAATATACAAATTAAAAATTTATATTAAATATTTAACATAAGCATTTTTATATCTTAACATATAAATTAGCTATATAATTATATAAGATATATTAAATATATTTTTTAAGTTTATCTTATATCATATTTTATTTAAATTCATTATTTTATAATTAAATTTTTATTTAATTGTATAACATTTATACATATAATGCAACACACATGACACGTATGAATTACAACATCCGTGAACCCACTGTGGAGTGCAGACAGATTGCGGTTAATACTCTTCCTGTGTCCATGTGCTTTCTCCTCAGTGCACCCCTACCTCCAGCGTGAGTCCTACAATCGTCCCTATGCCGTTTTGAAAACACTTTTGCCACATGTTTATATTTGTAAACAATTTGTAATTTAGTTTTATTTGTTTTTGAGCTATACAAAGTGATTTCATACCGTAGATTGTCTTCTATGACATTTTTTTCACTGAACATTACATTTCTAAGATTCACTCCTGATATATCTGTATCATATTCCACTGGGCAAACATGTTGTGTTTTACTTTCCCTTTCTGTTATCAATGGACAGTAGGTCTATTTCCAGTGTTGCTGTGAACGTTCTTGTGCATATCCTCTGGGGCGTATGAGTATTAGTGTCTCTCTAGAGTATATGTCCATACTTGAAATGGCTGAGTATTTGTTATGCAAATATACCATGTTAACAAGTGACAGATTGTTTTCTAACTAAATTTTCACTTCCACCAGCAATGTGTGAGATTCCTTTACTTACGTCCTCAACAAAAAATTGGAATCACCAGACTTCTTAATTCTAGCCAGTCAAATGGTTGTAAAATGGTATCTTATTGGGGGTCTTAATTTGCATTTTCCTATTACTAATAAGATTGAGAATCTTTTTATGTGTTTTTGCACCACTGGGGTTTCTTTTTCTGTACTGTACCTATTCATGTCTTTTCATTTCTTTTTATTGATTTAAAATTTTTATTATGTAATATTTGATCCATATAGTACAATATGTTTGACAATTCTACCTTGTGACGTGTAACAGTAGCACAGACACCCAAGGACTTTCCATCCAGATCATGACTGGACCACTTCCAATATTATTACAGTGTTACTGATTTGCAGGGGTTTTGGGTTTTGTTTGTTGATCATCTGATCAGTAACCCCTTGCTGGTTCGTAACTGTCCTAGTAGTTTTGCTGAACGGCTTGTGGCTTGTCTGTTTGCTTTCTTTATGGACACAACTGATTGTAATGTAAGGAAATGTTATAGTGTTTTCTTTTCTCATTAGCTTCATGAGTTTTGTTTGTTTGTTTTTACGCTTACCAACATGTTTGTCAATTTCTTTACCCATCTTTCCTTCCTTCGTCTCAGATATTCCTTCTCAGATCATTTCTCTTTTTCCTGAAGTTATTTTTCAGAAGTTCTTCAAGGGCAGGTCTGTTAATAGCCAATTCAATTTTTACCTAAAAATGTCTTTATTTCACTCTCATTCTTGAAATATCATTTGCCTAAGTACAGAAATATAACTGGAAAATTATTTTCTCTCTTATTCCACTGTCTTCTGCTGCCTTACTTGCTGTTGAGCAGTTCTGTCAGTCTGATTTTCCTTTCTTTGAAGTGATGTGTCTTCTCTCTGTGTTTTTTAGATCTTTTTCTTTGATATATTGCTCTTTTACTATTCTGTGTCTAAGTATGAATTTCTTTTATTTCTCCTGTTTGGAATATGTTTGATTTTTGTCCTTGGATTCTTATCTTTTATCAGTTCTGAAAGATTTTCTCGCCTGTTCTTTCTTCAGATACGGCATCTCCTCCATCTCCTCGTCCTCTCCTTCCTCTGGGACTGGTTGGCCTTTGTAGACCTTGTCTTTCCATCCTTCCTGTCTCTCATTCATCTTCTTGTCTTTCTGTGTAGTCCTTATTCTGCATAATTTCTTAAGCTGTCTCCTCCAGTTTTCTAGGTTTTTCATGAGCTTTGTATTTGGATTGTTTTGTGGTCTCTGATCAGGACTAAATGTTTGCTTACTCTTAACAGAGGATTTGCATTTGCTGTTCTTGGGAACCACCGGGTAATCCCAGCTGGGGCCCATGATCTCTCAGCTTAATCCGGGAATCTTAGGTTCAGCTCTACCCGCCCACCCCAGCTAACAGTTAGATTTCCCCTAAAGCAGTCCTGCTCTCTGAGTGGTCTCACCATTCTTTGCTCTATTTTCAGGGCTCCCATTTTCTTACACACACACGCACATGCACACATTCCTACTCTAGTTTCCACTAATTACTGCAACTCTAACAATGCAAGAAAAATTGTATTTTATGGAAGATCTAGTTGTTCCACTGTGGGAGGACCTTTTGGGGGTGGGGTCTTCTATACAGCTAAAAGTAGAAATATCTACAGGGAATTTTTTACTGGCCGTCCTCATGACCTCTTGCTAGCTCCTCTCCGTTTCCCCCTCTTCCAGCTCTCATTTTTCTTCTTCCTAAATCTCCTCCCCAAGTCCTAATTTTCAGGCTTCTTCTCTACACCCCTCTCTGAAGTCGTTTCACTTTTGTGCAGAGCAGTTCAGCTCTCCTCAGCCTGTGTATTCACCCCTGGGCTTCCCTCTGCAGAGTTAAGCCAGTCAGCAGAAGAAAAGGCAGGCACCGTCCTCAGCGGGATCTACCCTCCTTGGAAGGCAGTCGTAGCTGTAAATAGCAGATTTTCCTCTGTTCCGTTCTTTCCATTCACTGCGTATATCCTGGGTGCCTGCCAGTTGCATGGCCCTGTCTGGAGTGCCGTATAGGTTACTGCTCGATGTGAATGCTGTCGTTAATGTCGTGCTGTCTTTAAGAGGTGGTGAGTAGCAGAAGCACGGCATTAGAAGCTCTGGAGAAGCAGTATTTAACATGCGCAGGCGTGTTAGAGTCTTTCTCTCTGTGTGTTTAAAAACATACAGGAAAGATTGGGCCAAGTAATTGAATGTATTTATTCATTTTAAAGGTGGTTTTTAAGCTGTTATTTCCTTTCCTGATAGTGAATGATCTGCAATATAGTTTGAAATTAGTAGTTAGCTTTTTACACCCCTATTTCTTCAGTAGCAGAATTAGAATAAATGATTTGTGTGCCTTTCTCAATGTTCATAAATGCAATTCAGAAGAAAACGCCTCTTTTTAAGTAATGTCGGTCTAAATCAGATGACCGTAATTAGGGACATCTTCTTTTGTCTTCTACCTTTAACAGAAGTGTGAAATGCAGATCTGGTCTCACTCGCCTGGTGAGACGTATTGTTCCCTGTTTTGTGCAGGCCCTGTCCAGGCCCAGGAGGTACAGTGGGGAACAAGACAAAGTGCCTCACACTGGAGCTTACCTCCCAGTGAGGCGACAGACTCTCAGCGCTGTGCCTAGAAAACACGACCAAGTAGTGTAAGTGCTGAACAGAGCAGGTGGAGGGAGGGGGTGAGGGCCAGCCTCGCCAACCTGGGTACAGCGAGGAGTGGGCTGCGTGAAGGCCTGGGGCAAGCAGTCCAGGCAGAAAGAACGGCCGGCGCCGTGGCTCTGAGGTGGACTGTGCTGGAATGTTTCATTAATAGGAGACTGAACTGTTGTCCACGTTTCTATTTTTCAGGCATCCGAGATGTTTCTAAATGGAGCGAGAGGACAAGAAAGCCTCTAGAAACCCTATATGGGTATGACTACTTCGCCAAAACCTGTGAGAAGTGGGTGGATGGCATAAAGCAGTTTAAGCTTCTTCCAGATGGTAGGTTACATGAACTGTCTCTCGGCTCCCTCGCTGATTAGAGAGCCTGCTTGAGCTGCTCTCCTCAAGTTCCAGAATTCCTCAGGGATTAATGCATTCGCCCCTGTCCTTACTGCTGGCTGATGTGTGAACAGAGGACACTCCTGATTGTGTTCAGTGCGAGCTCTTAGATGATGAATCTGCCTTCAACTAGAGATAGACTCTAGGGATAAAGGTTCACAGTGTTGAGTTTTTACTAGCAGGCTGTTCATTTTCTCTTCTAAGTCTCTGTGTGTGACGACGAAATAATTCTCTAGAAGCCTCGAATAGTCTTTATTTTCTAAATTCCAGGATAAGTAATTAGAAAACAAACAAGCTGCAACATAGTATAACACATTTGCTCCTTTCTGCACGTTTACATGTGTTTCTCCACTGCATCCTCCGTTAGTAGGACAAAAAGGAGGGACGTTCTCTCATGACTTTTAGCCCCAGCAGAATTAGTATGAGGAAGAGCGTATTGAGTTCTTCTCCCGTCTTCAGAACTAAGTTATATGACTTTAGCCATAACAGATGTCTACCTGTCTTTATCTGAAAAATTAACATGATTTCTAATCAGTAAGAATTGACATCTTTAAGAGAAACTCTGAATTAAAGTCTGTTTTTATATCACTATTTACATTTGTATCTCTCATTTTTCTTTTTGTAATTGCTGAAAGAATAGAAAGTAGCTGAGATCTAATTTTGGAGCACATTCGGTTACAAAATGGTTGTGATTGAAGGACCAATTTGAGCCATTAGGTAATCGTTTCCAGAATGAGTCATCCATCAGAACTTCCACAATGGAAAGGATACTTGGAAATGTTGCTTTTTTGGTTTAAGTTCAGAACAGCAAATATATCCTGTTCAAATGCAGTATCCACCCTAGAAATAGGTCCTTGAAAGTGTTTCCCTCAGCTCTTAAGACAAAAGTGCTGTAAAACAGTGTCTGAGGCAGTTCTCCATTAGAGAAGGCAAAGTTATGAGGTGTAAATTTTTATGCTTCTTGCAGGGAGCAATGGAAAGGTAGGAGGATTCAAAGGTAGAAGCAGATTAAATCAGCAGTTCAAAAATGTGTTCTGTATTCATTAAAATTAAAAACTTCTGCTCTTCAAAAGACACTTTCAAGAGCCACAGACTGGGAGAAAGTATTTGCAAAAGACGTGTCTGATAAAGGACTGTTGTCCGCAGACACAAAATGAACTGTAAGAAAGCAAACAACCAGATTAAAAGATGGGCAGAACAGTGAGACCCCACTGCTCACCTACTGGAAACTCAACAGAGGGTCTGGGGGGGCAGTGTAGATGCTCTGTGTGACGCTGTAGTGCTGGATAATGTCACCAGACGTCTGTCCAAACCAGTAGAATGTACAGCACCAAGAGTGAAGCCTAAGGAGAATTATGGACGTGGGGTGATGACGACATGTCAGTGTAGGCTCATCATTGTGAAACGGTACCACAGTGGTGGGGGTGTTGACAGTGGGAGAGGCTGTGGGGGGGGCGGGCAGCTGGTATAGGGGAACTCTCTGTGCCTTCTGTTCAATTTTGCTGTAAACCTAAACGTCTAAAAAATAAAGTCTATTTTTAAAGAAAAGAGAAAGGGAGGGAAAAATGTCATAATATAGAGGATCTAGCAGTGTATAAATCATTTTACAGAAAGACTATTAATGAACTACTTATCTCCCTTCTGTACTAATCAATTTGACAGGAGCCCTTTTTCATAATTGTACACTAAGTTTGTGGGTACTCAGTTTAGCACAGGGTTTAATTGCACAGACTTGGAGTCAGACAGGCCTGGTGTGAATTCTGACTCTGCCACTTGGCTTGCTGATGGAATGGATTCTGGCAGGGCCTCCACTTCTCTAAGCTGGTTTCCTGTCTGTGAACTGGAGATGCTAACAGCTACTTCATATGGTTGTCATGAGGAGTAAATGAGGTTATATATGTTTAGTTTTAGTTCACTACCAAGTACAGAGTAAGTGCTTAATAAAAGGTTATTGTTGGGGTCTGGCCCCATGGTGTAGCGGCTAAGTTCAGCGGGTTCTGCTTTGGCAACCTGGGTTTGCAGGTTCAGATTCTGGGTGTAGACCAACACCACTTGTCAGCCATGCTGTGGCAGTGACCCACATACAAAATAGAGAAAGAGAGGCACAGATGTTAGCTCAGGGCTAATCTTCCTTGAGCAAATGAAAAAGGAAGATTGGCAACAGATGCTAGCTTAGGGTGAATCCTGCTCACCAAAAAAAAAAAAAAGTTATTGTTAATATTATATTAAAAGCACTTGATTTACAAATAACTGTACATACAAAATGAGTTAACACATGTAACTACTGTAAGTGTTTCATGGGTATTAAAGCATTGGAACAGTTCCTGATGCATAGTGAGCGCTCAGTAATACTGACTTTAATCGTCTGATTATATAATTGGCAGTTGTGTGTCGTCCCAAGGACAGGAGAGGGAAGCTTCAGAGACCTAGAGAAGTATTTCCCTTGTCAGCCCATCACCTTCTCATTTAGCAGGCAGCAACCCCCAACCGAAGAAGAGGGCAGAGGCCAGGTGCCTGGACAGCACCCTGTGGGCTGGCCCCCTGCTTTCTCAGAGCCACAGCACTGTCTTCCTGACATAGGCGGAGGAAGGGGGGAGGAGGAGGAGGAACGAGCTGGCTTTACGCAGTACCTGCTGGGTGCCTGGAGCCTTAGCTACGGCACCTCTTTGTAGCCTCGTGGCTACCTCAGGGAACTAAGATTATCCCTGTGTGACCAAGGAGGAGGCTGAAGTGGTAAAGGAACCACCAAAACTTTATAGGCAGGAGATGGCAGGACAGGAGCTGGAGCCCAGGTGGTATCATATTTGTCTTAGAAATGTCATGATAAATGAGGGTGTCATGGTAATCTCTCAGAAGCATCATGGAGGTAGGAGGGATGAAGAGAAGCTTGTTTACTGTGTGTACACTGTATTTTCATTGTGAGGTGTACAAGCTTTGAGGGCTAGCTGGACCCTGAGGGCCATTTAAGGCTTTGTTTCACGGGAAAACCTTTTCAGATGCCAAGCATCTACCATCGTTTTGCAAACTGGAAACTGCCCCTGTGTAGTATAAAGAGTTGTGGGTTTTTTGTTTTTTTCTGTTTTACATGAATCATGAATTTAAATCAGGAAAAACTGCATGTTTACTAATAGATCTTTAAAAGGAAAAAACAGTAGAGAAATGGAAAAGGAAACGCAAAGAATGTCAGAGATGGAAGGCCCCTCAGACCCCATCTGATCCAAACCACCTCTTACAGACGGGGCCACTGAGGTGCAGAGAGAGGTGAGATTGTGGAGCTCTCTGCCTCGCCTCCTCCTCACCTTGGGGGACAGTCCCGTCAAAGCACATTCTCCATGCTCTTTGTCTTTCAGGTAATATCTGTCGGCACCTGCTGCCTCTGGTTCAGTGCCCCACCCTAATTGTGCACGGGGAAAAGGATCCCCTCGTCCCGCGCTTCCATGCTGACTTCATACACAAACATGTGAGAGAGTCACGGTAAGTCCAGTCTCCACCCCGGCACCCTGGGCCTGGGACGCTTTGGAGGTAAGTGGGAGAAGCTCTGTAAGAAAAAGAAACAGGAAGGCTGGGCTTCTTTAAGGTTTACCCTGCCCCTATTTTGCCAATGTCAGTAAATAGCACAACTGCATTTAACGTACCACCAGAATATGGAGCACAAGGAGCCCTGATGTTGTGAGTAACCGATAATCAGGAGGAAAGAAATCCTCAGAGAAATGTCTCTTATTATTGCTGTGAAGGCAAATGTGCTAATCGGCACCAAGTTCTGTAACACTGGTGACAGTTTAGATTTATAGGGATCACTGTTAACTAAACAATGTTATATAATTTGGGAATTTTCGGGTTAGTTTGTCATAAAAGCACTACCTACCCAGTAAAGAAAATTTATAAAAGAAAAATAAGAAAACAAATCACCCTTTGCTTGCCACCCATTTCCATACTTCCATTATTACCATTTTTTGTTTCTCCTTTCTAATATTTTTTACCATAAATATAATCATAGTCTATATTCAACTCTGATTCCTGCTTTTTTTCCACTTAAAATTATGTTGTAAACTTTTCATGTTATTTCAGCCTTAAATATCTACACACCAGATGAGAAAGCTGTTATTCAGAATCACAAAATACCAACATAAGCCATATTAGTGGCCCACTCAGTTAAACAGCAGAGACATGTCACTTGTTCTTTGCATTCTTGTTTCCCCCAACCAGCCTTGGACATCAGAGAACCACACAAGACATTTCAGCAGAAATTCTGTTCTTTGGTCCCCAACATTTTTGTGTGGAATAGACATTTGTATTCTAAATACTTTGGCTGATACAGAAGCCAGCTTTTGCTGGTATTTATATAAGATGAAAATTCAAGGTTGAATAAATTCAGTATGCAATGGGTGCATATCCTGAAGAAGAAAATAAGGTGTGACCAGGAGATAGTGGCCTGATTTTTTTTAACTGGAAAATAAACATCCAAGTGAGCCTTGACCCTGTCAGAGACTATATATTAATTCCAGAGAAGCTGTCATCACTCAAGACATCTGGAATTCTGTGGAATTCTTTTCAAATTGGCTTTATTAGTGACCTAAGAAAATCTCTCCCTCTCTCCTTCCCTCTCTCTCTCTTCCTCCTTTCCCTCTGTTAGCCAATTTCTGATGCCTACTTTGGGCCAGCCCTGCCCTGTATGTTAGTACTGGTCTCTGTCTTGAGAGCTCCCACAATCCAGCAGAGAAAGCAGACTCAGAAACAGCCCCACTCCTCATCATACTATTCCATGATATATTTTAACAAACAAATTTCTTGGAAAATTTTTAAATGTGGGGGACATGCTGCTTATTCTACAATAAAGTACAATTACCATAAACCTATATAATTTCGGTATCCATAAGGTATTTTATATTTTAAAAGGCATCTTACATACAATATCTAATTATACTTCACAGCAACTTATGAAAAAAATAGTGTCCCCATTTTACAGATGAGGAAATGAAGGCTGAGAAATGTTAAGTAATCTTCCAAGGTTGCATAGCTAGTACATGGCAAATCCTAGATTTTTTTCCCTCCTAATATAGAGCTTTTACCCCAGCAGCACAGCTGCCTGTGACAAACATACTCTTATTTTAATATGATGGTAAGATGCCTGGATTATATACCTGCTGACCTGTCATCTGTCTTCTGGCTTCAGAAATGACAGGTTTTTCACACTGATGCTCTTGGTAAATGCAGTGTGTTTCCTTAGTGAGCCAGGTTCAATAAAAATCAGTCTGCAAAAAAGTTTAATTTAGGAATTCTGTTCCAAACTCATCTCCTAGCAACAGAATACATCAATATGGGAGAAAAATATTCCCTTACTGTTCAGATGTTAATTGTTCCAGTAGACTATTTTATGGAAGGTCATTTTCTTAGGGCAATATTCTTTGGAACCAGTGAGTTGAAGGTAAAGTGTTATTAGCAATGGTTGTCTAAAACTGGCTTGCATTTTACACCTACTATCTTCCTCTGCTAAAATAGCCCTTGATGTTGGGCATGAACCCTAGAATATAGGGGGTTTATTTTGAACCCCACAAAAAGAAAGCGGATTCCTTAAGCGTCAAAGTCCTACCATGACTCTGCACACCAGGCCTTTCGACCACAGGAAATCAACTCAGAGTGTAGCAAGCTTCCAGTGAAGTTGACATTTCATTCCCTTGCCTGGTGCATTTATAATTCAACTTCAAGACACAGGCCATTCCTTCACAGATTTTACCAGCAGGTAGATATGTGTGAAACATATGGCGGTCTGAAGGGTGGGGTTGTTCGGCAGGCCTGCTGCTTCCTGCTTAGGTTAATTTGTCTCTCTCTCTTTTTCCTGTGGGAGAAGATGATAGAATCTCTTGGAAGCAAAGAGGCCTTAGAGGTCTCTCAAGTTCAGTGGTTTTGAAATTTGTTTTTAGGTGCTGGAACCTTTCTTCCTAATAAATTCCTGTGCAGAAGTCCAAGATATAAAACATAGAATAAGAGCTGCTCTGATTACAGCAGTGATGGGGAGCAGACCCGGCCCCTGTGTGTCCCCTTAGCATCCAGCCCTCCCTCCTAGGCTGAAAAGCCCTGACGTGGCTCACCTCCTGCCTGGCCAGCCAGCCTCTGCTTGGGCGTCCCCTGTCCAGACATGCATCCCCACGACGCCAGCCCTGGCTCCCTTTCAGAGACTTTGCATTGAGCAAAGGTTGGCACCCAGAAGACCCTGTGAGGTCAGGGTGGCCAGGCCCTGGGAAGCCGTGGGACTGAGCCAGCTCACAAGAGGATGTGACTACTCTGCTAGCTGAGCCACGTGTGTGCTCAGTCTGTGTTGGTCTGCTAGGGCCACTGTAACAAATACCACTGACTGGGGGCTTGAATAGTAGAAATTTATTTTCTCACAGCTCTGGAGACAAAGAAGTCTGGGATCGAGGTGTTGGCAAGGCTGATTTCTTGTGAGGCCTCTCTCCTTGGCTTGTAGATGGCTGTCTTCCCCCTGTGTCTTCAGCTGTGCTTCCCTCTGTGTGTGTCTGTGTCCTAATCTCTTCTTAGGGGACACCAGTCATATTGGATTAGGGCCTAGCCATATGACCTCATTTTACCTTACTTACCTCTTTAAAGACCTTTTATCCAAATGAGGTCACACTCTGAGGTCCTGGGGGTTAGGACTTCAACATATGAATTTTGGGGGGACACAATTTAGCCCATAGCAGTATGTTTCTGAGGAGGTACCCAGATCTCAGGAATTAGAGGCCCAGCAGAGGCCAGGATCTGGGTTGTAGACCCAGCTGCAAATGACCAGCACCTTGCCTGGAATCCCGCTGCATCCCTCACCCCCTTCCTTTGCCTGGTGAGTGTGCTCATCCTGCAGGTGGCGACTGAGATCTTTCCTCCTTCTCCACTCACTCATCTGTCTAAGGCTATGCAGCTCTATTTATACCTTTTTAACAGCTGTTAGCATGTGAATTTAATTTTCCTCCTGTTGAACACAGCGACACTATCCCAGCATGTTGAAAGAAAGAGAACGTGAGAGCAAGAGAGGCACACAGGGCCCAGTCTCTGTGGATGGGCAGGGGTCATTGTCTGGTGACTCAGGCCCAGAGAGCGTGCTGTGGACTTCTACTGCGTGTTCTGGGGCCCGGACAAGAGAGGAGACCAGGCGGGAAAGAACAAGGGGTAAAGTCCATGTGTGCAAAGAGTCGGCACCTTAGGATCAGTGTCAACTAAAGGGGAGATGTGGGAAACGGAATCTTGCCTGGAGACCAGAATCGGTATTTCGGGAGCCTGAGCAACATCCATAGTGCGAGTGGTGAAGAGCACCAGCAGGGATTCAGATGGACCCGAGTGTGAGTGCTGGCTCCATCACTAACTGTGTGCGCTTAAGCAGTGCACGTATGTTTCTGTACCTCTGTTTCCTTGCATGTAAAATTGGGATGATAATACCTATCATCTCAAAATATTTTGGGGGGTAATGAATGAGGAAGTATGTGTGCATTTAAGACTTAGTAAGAGCTCAGCACACAGTAGCTGCCTTGTGTGGATGGAATGCTGGTGTGGGCGTAGCTGATCAGGGGCCCAGGACACAGCCAGGGCGTAGCTTGATAGTAGGTCAGAGGCAAGTTGCCCTCTGTCCCAAGTTTCAGCAGTACACACACAGAGACAGACAGAGAGAGAGAGAGAGTCAGTCTGATTGATTTACCGTAAGGAATAAGGAATTGGCTCATGCAATTACAGAAGCTTAGAAGTCCAAGATCTGTACTTGGCAAGCTGGAGACCCAGGAGAGCTGATGGTGTAGTTGCAGTCTGACTCTGAAAGCCTGAGAATCAGAAAGGGCTGAGGTTTCAGTTTGAGACTGAAGGCAGAGAAAAGCCGATGTCCCGGTTCAAAGGCAGGCAAGCAGGAGGAATTCTCTTTACTGGGGGAGCAGGTCTTTCTGTTCTATTCAGCTCTTCAACTGATTGGATGAGGCTCCCCACATTAGGGAGGGCAGTCTGCTTTACTCAGCCTACTGACTTAAATGTTAATCTCATCCAAAAATGCCCTCACTAACACCCAGAATAATGTTTGACCAAATGCCTGGGTACCTATGGCCTGGTCAGTTTGACACATAAAACCGACCATCACAACGGGGAGGCCATGGGCTGCTCTCCTCAAGGGTATTGGTCTTGTGGTGGGTTCACTGCAGGGCGTGCCTGGGCTGTCCGAGTAGTGGGCTGGATGCTGTCCGCTGAACCACAGAAGGGAGGGAGGCCTCTCTCTGCAGCTTCCTGGGCTCTTCAAGGGGTGCCACCAGTGGTAAGATGGCCCAGACTGCCACGGTGAGTCAGTAGGAGCCGCACCACGAGCAGGAATGAAGTGAGTTGACCTAGGTGAAAAAGATTCGTGCTGTGACAAAGGTTCCTTTCAGCCATGTAGTAAAGTGAACCAGGTTCCTGGGGGTTGTGGACACTGAAGGAGGGCCGGCTGCCCTACCTTCCACTTGTAGACCACCTCCAGCTTTGGGGGGCAGCGGCTGTGCCCTCCCTTCTGCTAACTGCCCCAGGTGACTTTCCCTACCTCTCCCGTCCCCTCCTCCTCCCAGATTCTGCGTCCAGCTCCTCAGCCCTGACTTCCTGTTGCTGTGATTGCAGGGAAGGCAGTCAGCTCAGGACCCCACTGATTGCTGAGTTACAGGAGCGACTCCAAGCAGGGTTAGACTGGTCCTTTGTGTTTCCGAGAGAGTTGGGTCTCATCCTTTCCAGACAAATCCTACCCATGGCATTTTGTAAAATCTCTCTTAAAGTAAGAATCTCCCAATTGGAGTTGGCTGTGTTAGCCAATAAATGTAAATAAATTGTGCTCCAAGGTTGGAGCATTTCATTCATATGCTGTACATAATTAGAACCTTCATAAGGACTTTTGTAAATTGTAAAGTGAGGTATAAATAGAATAATAAAGTAATAGCAAACATGTATTAAGTGCTTATTGTGTACCCAAAGACCCCATGCTGTGTCCCTTATATGCATTATCTCATTTCATCTTCAGAATACAATATGGGGTAGATACTATTACCATCCCATTTTCCAGATGAGGAATTGTGGCTTAGGGAGGTGCTCTAACTTAGTATAGGTCCAGTGCTAGTTAAACTGGATATATCTTGACTCCATAAAGCCCATGCCTTTAACTCTGTGATAGCACCTCCAATTACACTCAGCTGGACCAGAAGAAAGCTTCCAGTGTGTCAGAAGGCCCCGACAAGGTCCCTGTAGTCCTGGCAGGTTTGGCAAGGCTTTCTTCTCCACACACTAGTTAGAAGCACCCATCTTGCAGACCCTGACAGCTAGGAAGGAGTCCACTCCAAGCTGTAGCATTCCCAAAAAACTCTCAGGCTGAGAGAGGAGAGGGTGCAGGCTCAGGGGCCAGGCTCCATCTGCCGCCCCCACCACCCCGGCTTTTCCAGCTTGAAGGAGGTTGTGGCCTACCCACCGATCATTACATTTTTCTTAGATGGGGCTTTCTAGAAGGAGCAGAGAATAAAGAATTAAAGACTAAAAAGGGACTGTTGTGGGCAGCCAGGTTTGGATGGCCTCAGAAGGATGCCTGAAAGGGACAGTGTGGCTGTTGGCCACACTGTTGTCAGTTTCCATCATGGAAGAGATTCTGGTACAAAGAACCAGCAGCTTATTGTGGTTTTCAATTAAAATGAAAATGCTAAGAGGCTTCATAACTAATTTAAGAGTTTTATCACATCCAAGTGAAGTGAAAAGTCTACAGCACATTACTGTGGCCTTGATCCTGTCTGGAGCTCTCAGCTTAGTGAAAGCTGTAGGAGGTCAGACTGAGGAAGGAAAGGTAGCATCGTGGGGCCAGCATCCCTCCTCACCACCTCGCCCGTAAAGAGCATCCTAGAAGGACTGCATTACACAGAGGTAAAGTGACTACTGAATTTACACTGTGAGATTAGACATATTTTAATTCCTCGAAAGATCTAGAATCCCATCTCTTTTTCTGAAAGTGCCAAACGCAACGAGGACCCTGCCCCGGTAAATAGGAGCTTGTGTTTACCTTCTCAGAGGCCCGTTCATTTCCAGCTGAGCCACGTGTTTGGCGCTGGGGGACTTCTACTAATTTTCATGGGAAATGTGATTGTTTGAAAACCACTGTCCATGGTGCGTGTGATTAGATCCTTTTGTCATTGGGTGAGAATCTAGGTCAGCAGTAGAGTGGCTGCTTGGCCTTGGCAGCTACAGATTTACGTCTGTGTGGTGTGGTGCCTTCCCAGAGAGGAATGCACAATAGGTTTTAAGTATAGTGAATTCTGTGACAGACCTAAAGGAGGAGGGTGTACTAAGGACCTTGAAATGACCCCCAAAAGGTCAAGGGGAAGAGCAGTTTCTTCATACCCTCATCTACCTGTCTGTCCGTCTATTGATCTATCCAGAGTCTTGTGCAGTTCTGAATGTAGATGCCTCAGAACAGATGTCCCATGTTTTTAATGAAGGAGGCCTAGTTTTTATTTCCCTGAGGCCTAGAGATTCCTATAGGAAGAGTGCAGGCAGCGCTGAGGCTGAGGGAATTCACAGCTGGTGTCTCTCCTTCCTGATTAGGAATCTGAGCTAATCGTAGAAATAGGGTAGGACAGGTGATAACCAGCTTGGCTGTCCACAAAGGAGGACCTCTAGGTTTGGCAGGCTGGGGTCACTGCTTCAGAATCCAGCTAGGCGCACATTAGGGATGCACCTTGGCCCAGTCATGCCTTCTATAACCTTTCAGCCTCCTTGGCAGCTGGGTCTTTTCTGTCCCCTAAACATGGCAGCCTCGAGCATCCCTGCAAGCCCCATTCCTTGCATAGTGCAATCTGGGATCCTATCTCGGGTTGGTGCAGCTCATCCTTCTTTTCTGAGCAGCATTGAAATTGAATTTGCAATGTTCTAGTGTTTATTAATGGTGTTATTAACTTTCCCAAGGGTCTCAGAAAGATGCCAACAATATATCCTCCTTTCAAATAGATCATCTCATACCCCCAGCCCACCGTCCATGTGGTTGAGTTGCAAGAGGCCCAACATCATCCAAGGACAGCTCTCTTCCCAGCTTCTTTCTCTCTAGTGCTCACTGAGGCTCTCAGAGCTCTCAGCCCCCAGGTGAGGAGAGATCAGAGAATTAGGCAAGGGGCTAACTGGCATTTTGCCCCAATATAGTCCTTTTTTTTCTTTTTCTTTTTTTTTTTTTTTGAGGAAGATTAGCCCTCAGCTAACTACTGCCATTCCTCCTCTTTTTGCTGAGGAAGCCTGGCTCTGAGCTAACATCCGTGCCCATCTTCCTCTAGTTTATACGTGGGACGCCTACCATAGCATGGCTGCCAAGCAGTGCCATGTCCACACCCGGGATCCGAACCAGCGAACCCCGGGCCGCCGAGAAGCGGAATGTGCGAACTTAACCACCGTGCCACCGGGCCGGGCCCACCCAATATAGTCCTTTTAATGTCCAGTTGTCATTGTAGACAGAACAACTCTGAGTTGCACTTATATCTTAGAAGCTTTGTTTAAAACTTATTATTTCTGTACTTTTATAGCCAATAAATAAACTCTAGAACTCAGAGAATTTCCTTTATTAAGGAAATTGCAAACCAGCCACGTTTGACCAAAACCCTATTGGAAGGAAGAACTACCCCAGGAGGACAGCGAGGTTTGCCACAAAAGACACGTGGCGGCAGCTGCAAAGGAAGGGAGGCTGGTGCCTCTCCCGCCGCCTCGCAGTCCAGAGGAGCACCCCCTGCCCCGGTGTGGCTTGTGTTCAGACTCACTCAGTTCTCCACAAATGACGGGGTGACTGGTGGTGGCTGTGAATCCTGATTTGGGTTTTCCCACTACCTGGGTGCCCCAAGAAGCTCACTTGTTCTAATCCAGTGAATTCTGGACGTTTTGAATCTTTATCATCTTTCCAACCTTCTCTCTTAAAATCAGCTTTATTAAAATGATTTTTTTTTTTTTTAGATAACCACCAAATCACATCCCCTACTCAGTCAGGTTTACAGTCAAACCATTTATTACACAATACAATCCCAAATAGTGTGTGTGCTCCGTTACTGTGAGGGCAACCTCCAGGTTAGTGCTTTCACTCCTAAGTCTCTATTTAGGGAAAGTTTATACCACGTACCTTACATTGTCTCCCCAGTAGTAGTCATGAAAAAAATGTGACACTTTTCCACTTTAGATTTCCATGAAATGTGAGGGAAGTTAAGAGGTTTTTAAATGGTGTACCGTTGGTCACGAGCTTCTTTTCCTTAGGTTGCATCTGATGCCAGAAGGCAAGCACAACCTGCACTTACGTTTTGCAAATGAATTCAACAAGTTAGTAGAAGACTTCCTACAATGAAAACGTCCCTGAGCACCGGTGACCTGGTGATCTTTATTGTGGGGCTTGAGCCTGCTGCTGCCTTTGCAGCTCCCCCCGGCCGAGTCACCCCTCAGTCCACCTGCCTTCCCCGGGCTTGCTGCTCCTCCCTTCACACCCACCGCTCATCCACTACGAATAATGGCGCACTGAAAACAGCCTCCAGCTGTAATAGACACGAAAATTAAATCTGAGTTTGTAACATTGAGTTGTGAATTTCTACCATTGTCTTAAATAAATTTCTATCATGATTTTTACTTTGCAATAAATCTAAGGTGAAATATTTGTGCTGCTCGTGACTGCTACTATAGGACACTTCAACTTTATGCTGTAACTTTTATCTGAGAGGTACAAGCATTCACTGGTCTTTTTATTTGTACTTATCACATTGCTAACAGAGAAGCAGAGAAACAAGTCCTTGCCTAGGTTCCTTGATTTTACATTGTCACCAGAGTTGCTGGACCTGCAGCAAATAGGGAAGAAGGTATACTTTATCCTCAAATGTCTTCAGTCCTGGAGTCATTTACTGGATCCCTCTACTTTAATACTTTGGGCCACTGAAGATGAAAAACCATCTTATCTGTCTTTACTAAAAGAGCAGAAAGGCTATTAATTAAAAATATTAAATTAGAAATGCTATTTCGTTAAAATTACTAAACCAAGAAACATTTAAGAAATATTTAGTGAAAGAATAGAGAGACCACAAAGTTCTGGACACATGCTTTTTTATTAGTATAGATATCTTAGACAATACTATAATTTTTAGAGGAGTTCCACATTATTACATCAACAGTGTGAATTTCTGACAGGGGCAAAACTGAGCACCATAGTATACAAATAGAAAGACCATGCGTGATTGAGGACAACGACAGTTCACTAAGAGTGCACGATTTATCTGAGAAGTTCTTAAGCCTCATCCTCGCCCTCCTCCTCCTCAAACTCCCCTTGTTCGTCGGCTGTGGCGTCCTGGTACTGCTGGTACTCGGACACCAGGTCGTTCATGTTGCTCTCGGCCTCGGTGAACTCCATCTCATCCATGCCCTCGCCCGTGTACCAGTGCAGGAAGGCCTTGCGCCGGAACATGGCCGTGAACTGCTCCGAGATGCGCTTGAACAGCTCCTGGATGGCCGTGCTGTTGCCGATGAAGGTGGCGGACATCTTCAGGCCGCGCGGCGGGATGTCGCACACGGCCGTCTTCACGTTGTTGGGGATCCACTCCACGAAGTAGCTGCTGTTCTTGTTCTGCACGTTGAGCATCTGCTCGTCCACCTCCTTCATGGACATGCGGCCTCGGAAGATGGCAGCCACGGTCAGGTAGCGGCCGTGGCGGGGGTCGCAGGCGGCCATCATGTTCTTGGAGTCGAACATCTGCTGGGTGAGCTCGGGCACCGTCAGGGCCCGGTACTGCTGGCTGCCGCGGCTGGTCAGCGGGGCGAAGCCGGGCATGAAGAAGTGCAGGCGGGGGAAGGGCACCATGTTCACGGCCAGTTTGCGCAGGTCTGCGTTCAGCTGGCCTGGGAAGCGCAGGCAGGTGGTGACGCCGCTCATGGTGGCCGACACCAGGTGGTTGAGGTCTCCGTACGTGGGGGTGGTCAGTTTCAGGGTGCGGAAGCAGATGTCATACAGGGCCTCGTTGTCAATGGAGTAGGTCTCATCTGTGTTTTCCACCAGCTGGTGGACAGAGAGGGTGGCATTGTAGGGCTCGACCACCGTGTCTGACACCTTGGGTGAGGGCATCACGCTGAAGGTGTTCATGATGCGGTCTGGGTACTCCTCCCGGATCTTGCTGATGAGGAGCGTGCCCATCCCGGACCCAGTGCCACCCCCCAGTGAGTGGGTCAGCTGGAAGCCCTGCAGACAGTCACAGCTTTCTGACTCCTTCCTCACCACGTCCAGGACCGAGTCCACCAGTTCGGCTCCCTCTGTGTAGTGGCCCTTGGCCCAGTTGTTTCCGGCACCACTCTGGCCTGCCACAGGGAAAGGAGACATTAGACACTGTAACATAAGGAATGCCAACTTCTGTCCTTTTGACTCTGGACTAGTCTTAGAGTGGCAGATGCTTCTCTTGTAGATACTCTTATTTACCTATAGAAAAATTTTCTATATATCAGTGACCTTCAAAAACACTTGGGATCATAACAAAATAGAAAATAAGTTTAGTTTATATGAGGTTATTCATAGAGCAAGAAGATGGTTTAACAAAACCCAACCGGCTTTAACTAAGAACAGAGAACCTGCTGTAAATATTTAAATTAAGGACAATTAACAGGCAGGGGCGAAGGCACAATGTGATCAGAGGACAAGTCAGCTGTCTCAACTTCTGGCCCAAACCCGGCCTTTGGCCTTTGCTTCTTGAACTGCTTACTGGTTGTCACCGGTCCTCTGAGATCACCAGTAGCCTATTCACTCCTGTTGGAGGCCTTTGCCTTGCTCTCTGTTCCTGGCCCTTCACAGGCTGCTCTGTGGTGGGAGGGCTACAGCAGCCCTCTGCAGGCTGGCACTGTTCTCTGAGCTGTCCAGACAGTGACCAGAGAAGTGGCCACTGTGAACTGGGTGGCATTAGGCCAGGACTCAGGGCTGTCGTCTGTGGACACACGGTCTCCACCTCGGCATTCAACACTAAGAGCCGTGATCTCCACAGTGTCAGGAGGAAGGAGACTCACGCAGCCAGTGCCCACTGACCATGATTACATACCGAACACAAAGTTGTCTGGCCTGAAGATCTGGCCGAATGGTCCAGACCTGACCGAGTCCATGGTGCCCGGCTCCAGATCCACCAGGATGGCCCGAGGGACGTACTTGTTACCTGTGGGGACAAGAGCCAGACTTAAGGGAGTTGGCAAGAGATCACAGACAAGGTTGTGCTCTCTGCGACTCTCACTGCAGAATCCATTAGAGAAAATCCCAGTATCTGAGACAAAAGTGAGAGAAGAGGGGAGCTTTTCTGCTCTGGAAAAACAGAGGTAATGAGCATGCTTAGTCATGGCAAACATGCAGGAGTCTGAAGGAACTATAAAGTGTATTTTTTAGCAGCTGACATTTAAAATGAACGCAAGAAGCACTTCTTCGTCATTTGTGTGTTCCTAGTACATTGTGTCTGCCACATAGCAGTATGGAAAGCAAGGGTGACTGGGCAAAAACATTCAAATAGTCACCAGCGGCTTCGTTGTAGTACACATTGATTCTCTCCAGCTGCAAGTCACTGTCTCCATGGTAACTGCCAGTGGGGTCGATCCCATGCTCATCGCTGATGACCTCCCAAAACTGGAAAGGAAAAGAAAAGAAGGAATCACATAATGGCCTGGCCCTCTAAATGTCAGGAAGGATAGCCCTTTTCTTCCTCGTGTCCTTGGAACAGCAGTCGCTCTGGACCGTTCAGGAGCTCTGGACTGACCAGATAGCTGCAGCCCCTGGTGCTCCAGCAGCTGCTGCTGAGGAGCTTGGAAATCCGCAGAGCATCGGCCATGTTATGGCGATTGACTGAAAAGCCGGGAGGGGCACTGAAGTGGGGGCGGGGGGGGGGGGGGGTGGCACAGAGGGTTCCCTTCTAGGCAATGCCAGTGGGTCCTGGGGAGGCTGTCACCCCCAGGCAGGGCTGAAGGTCGCAGTATCCCAGCTGATGGATGGGTCCTGGCAGATCTGAGGACCAGTCGGAACCCGCCCTGTGGCTGCCTTCAGGGATCAATGTCTCCTGGCACAAACCCCACCCAGCCCCCCAAGCAGCATAGTGTTCTGCCAGTGACGTCCACACTGGCCTCCAGCCACTGACCACAGCAGGGGATGGGTGGGGAAGGGTAAGAAGGAGCCTGGGAGCAAGGCTCAGGGCAGTGGATGGAGCTGGCCCTGGTGAGGTTGCAAACTCCATTGTGAATTGGCAGCAGGAAAGGGGGCGGGGAGGTTGGGGTGGGCAATATGGCGGTTCTGAAAGAGACCACGTCCTTGTCCAGGCGCCCGCCCACACCCATGCACCATGCCCGCTCCTGCCTGGCCCACTGCGGTCTGTAGTCACAGCCAACGCGGTCACCTGCTGCCCCGCGACCGGAAGCCAGACTCTGACACTGAACATCTTTACGTCTAGATGGGAAATTATCTAAGGTTCACGTCTTCGAAACCCAACGAGAAGCCTCCATGACATCTGTTACCCAATGACACTGCATTTTTTCATTAAAACCATAGACAAAATATATAAATTGATCTCCACAAGAAGCCACTGGATTAATATGACCATAGCCCCATCCAAATTTCAGAGACTAATACACCCAGGGAAATGCCAACTACGTCCCCCAGAAGGTCCGTGTCCGAAGGAGATTTCAAGGGGCCTCGATGAAAAGCACACACAGCTGCGGCGCCGCGCGCACAGTGGCAGGTTGTGCGGCTTCCTGGGCCCCGCCCGGCAGCCGCGCCAGGAATGCGCCACCCGGCAGGCGGGCCGCCGCCACCTCCCTCCAGTCCTGGCCTGCGCCCTCGGGACCCGCTGCCCCGGCCCGGCCCGGCCCGCACCCTCGGGGCCGTCGCCCCCTCCCCGCGGCGCGCCCACCTTGGCGCCGATCTGGTTGCCGCACTGGCCCGCCTGGATGTGCACGATCTCGCGCATGGTGCCGGCTGCGGAGCGGGTGGAGGCGCTGGCCCTCGGAGCTGTGCGCGAGCGCTGACCGGCCGACTCAGGAGCGCAGAGACCTGCCACCTCCCCCCAGCTCAGCCCTTTATATGACGGGACCCGCCCCCTCCCCCGCCGGCCCGCAGTGACGTAATGGCGGGCGGGACCGCGGGGGGCGGCGCGGTGGGACTGCGGCACCGCGAGGGGGAGCCGGGGCGCGGTGCGAGGTGCGGGGGCGATGCAGCCCAGCGCCCCGCAGCCCGGGTCCCGCCGGCCCGCCCAGCCCCGGCAGTCGGCACGCCCTGCAGGCGCCCTCGCCCCATCCCTGGGTACGGCCCCACCCCTGCCCCGGGTCGGGGGTCTAGCGCTCAGTCGGGCCACTCTGGATTCCCGAAGAGGGCTGGAGCCCGGGGTGCTGGAACCAGGGGGAGGGGCTGCCTCCAAACAGGGTCCTCGGCTCCTGGGGGAGGGCGAGAGGCGTCGAATACCCTTTTGGAGTAGGGAGCCCAGAATTTTCACTGGAGTCCACAGCTGTTCTCTAAGGGTTTCCACGTCCTGGGCACAGTCCTGGACCCCGAGCCTCGTTCTTTCTATTCCGGGTGGGAATTCGCGGCGAGTATAAACGCCAGGAGGAGGTGCAGGGTGAGGAGGACTCGGGGTCCCAGGTGAGAGGGGCTGGGCGGCTGTCTTCAAGGAAAGCAAGAATGGCAGGTTGGGCGGCTTTTCGCTTCTACGTGTGAGGAAGATGGTCGCTTTGGGAGGGGCTCGCAGAAGTCACTCGGCGCAGGATGTGTCTCATGTCTGCTTTGGGTCTTGGGTCCTTGTAAAGGCCACTTAAATGTGGAAGATTCTACGTGCATGCATGTGTCAGAATATAATAGCCACGGGTCAGCCCATGTACGTGTGCCTCACACGCATTGTCGCCTAACCCTCACGGCAGCCGTATAGCGCTGCACGGCCCGGTCCAGAGGCCACCGGCCACAGGTAGCTATTGCACGCTTGAAACGTGCGTAGTCGGAGTAGAGACTCGCTTTAAGTGTAAAATACTCATCGAATTTCATGGACCCAGTAAGTTAAAAGAATGTAAAATATTCCATTAGTGCTAATTGTTTATCTATCTCGATTACATATCAAAATAATATTTTGGATATATTTTTGAAATTATATCCAATTTCAAAGTGCTTTTCTATTAACTTTTTAAAATGCCTGCTAGACTAGTAGTGACTACTAGAAAACTTTAGATTACCTATGTGTCTCACGCTGTACTTCCGTGGAACAGCGCTGTTCCAGAGTGAACATTATTACTATCCCAGTCTCACAGCTTGGAGAAGGAGGCTCAGAGTGACTAGCCACAAAGCCGGTAAGTGAGGGCACCCAGATCCCTTCTACAAAGGCAAAGCCCAGATGGATTTTAAAGGCTTGGTCAGGATGAGGTAAGACCCACCCTTGTTATTCTCAAAGACGATGTGACAGTGGGCTGGGTGAGCAGGGATGTGGGGCCTACTCTTGTTTCCCAGAGCATCCTCCTTTTCCTCTCTGGGGCCAGTTTCTCCAACTATAAAATGATGATAATTATAGGTGCCCAGCAGCCAGCTTTGTGCGTAGGAAATGAGAAGCTCTATATCAAAGCGGATTGAGTTTATGGAGCAAAAACACCGCCATAAAACCCAAGGCAATGCTGTCACTATAGGTATTAGGGCTATTTGCTGTGTTGATAGTGGGCATATATGAGAGGCAGACCAACTCGCCGCTTCATCACCCCTGCTTTAGGAAGCCTGTCCTTCAGGGTCCTCCCAGCACACAGGCAAGTGCCTGGTGCTGGCTCTCAGGCTGGGGATGGGTCTCCTAAACTCTCTAGTCTCCCCTCCCCATGCTGCTGGGCCTCCACTGCACAGGGCATCCCACTGATTGTGTTCCCGGGTTCCTAGGGCTCGGCGTCCACTTCTCTCAACCCCCTCCCCCAACTCCCACATCTTGGGCTCTTCATGACCAGCTGGAACCTTCCAGAATCTCTCCAGAAGAGCTTCAGTGATGACCGGGTTCCACAAAGATTTATTTTCTGGAGGTGATTGCCTCTTGGCCTTTGTTTTTTCATTCAAATGGAAATTTGGGGTCAAACAGGAGCAGAGGATGAGACCTGGAAGGGATGACACTGGGGACATAGGGACCCTAATAGGTGGGCACTTCCCTGCCTGTGGAAGGCCAGACCACCCTCATGGAATTTGCATACTCTCTTGTGTCCTGATTGGGCTGTTAAGCAAGTGACCTAACTTCTCTCAGCCGCTATTACCATATCTGAAACATGGACATCTGTTCTTATTACGTTGTGAAGAGGACAGTGTCTGTGAACTGAATGTTTGGTGAATGTGCAGTCAGTAAATCAATGACAGCATTGATTACAGCAGGCCCAGGCACCTGAGGACGGCCTGCTCTGTGGATTCTGGCAGCAAATGCTCTTCCCAAGGCCGCCACCTTCTGCCACCTGATATGCACCCCAGATGCACCCCAGCCTGCTTACTCATTTGCCCGCCTCTCCCTCAGCACCCAGCCCTCCTGTCTGTTAGTATATAATCAGAGACACGCACAGGCAGATTTTAAAATAATGCCTGCCCAACCTACAGTGACTCATCCGAGAGCTGTGAGCTCCTGCTCTCCTCCACCGTGTGCGCACCCAGAACACCACTGCGCCGTCACACAGCAGTGCTGTTCTGCACAGCACCGGTGCAGATAATAGCAGGGGGCAAGGGAGCCCACCAACCCTCCCCTGCCCTGGCGTGGGGGCTTTGGGGAGCTTCGGGGACAAGGTGGTTTCCTCCCCCTCTTTTTTCCTGCTTCAGTGTCTAGAAAGGAGCAGCTCTTCTGGCTGTTGGGCAGCGTGATGGGGGAGGGGAGCCAACATCCTCCTGCCACATGTCATTTCCTGCTTTAGACCTGATGTCACCGACAGTGTTTGAGCCGCCCCTACCCTGAAGGCACCTTGAGTGATGATGACAAAATCCAGACGGGAGAGGGCAGGCGTGGATTCCTGGTAGAAGGCGGCCGTGCCTTTTACAAAAGGCCTCTGCATCCCCCTTCCCTCGGCCTGCCCTTTCTCCCCTCGTGCCTCAGCGAGAGGGCTCCAGTGAGCGCCCTCTGATCATGTGCTGCTGCGAGGTGGGTGACTGCTGGTAACAGATGTCCTCTCTAAAGGGCCAGGCAGGGTCTAGTGGAAATGTGTTTAGCTGGGGTCCTGAAATTTTGAGAACATCAGTTTCCTCTGTAGAATAATGGAAACCCAAGAACCGTCCCAGCAGTGAAATTGTCTGAGTTATTCCGAAACAGTCTCACCTCCTATTTGTTCGTGCCCTCAGAGCAGGCCCGGGGTAAGAGGCACCCCGATTGCTCTCTCCCTCAGAACTCACCTAAAACAGCCCTGCCTGCTCTCCCACTGGGAGTGCACATTTTCAGGCTTTTAATGCAAGCATCTCTTTACAAAGATGGAGGAATTTTGCTTAAAGTGTCTAAGATGCTTCCTTTTTTAAAAAGGCTGCCTAATGTATAAACAGTCTCAACCCCAATTTAATTTACCTTGCAAATGTCAGCTCCACCAAAGCTGGTAAATTTTGCACCAGACAATAATAATTTGGAGTAAATATATAGTAGTATTTTTCAGCCACTTTCTGGAATGTTTCATGTCCCAGTATGCAGTATTTTTACTAGAATTGTCAATCTGGATCTTTCAAAATTGAAAAATACGTATGTGTGTGTGTGTGTAATATACATATATATTCTTATTGTGGTAAGAATGCATATGTATGTTCTGGTTACAAAATTAAAATATTTAGAAAATACTAAAAAACACAAGCATGTCTTTCCACTCTTCTCTAGATGTATTTTTTCCACTATTTGTGTTTGATGTGTTATCTTCCTTATTTTTCCTTTTCATGGGTTGTTTAGGTGTTTCTGTTTGTTCCTTTTTAACATAATTTCAATTATTTTTGTCTTCCACATCAGGAATAAAGAACTACTCTACTTTCTTATGCCGTGATTTGAATCAGACATAAGCTCACAAATTCTCAGACATCTGTAAACTTCTCCCAACTGCTACCATTTCCCCAGAACCTAGAGTGCTTGGGCCATACCAAATTCTTGAGGAAGCTGCGCTTCGCATGGCCAGGGCTGGCACATGACTGGAGTGGATTTCCCCTCATTCGTTCAGCCCCCTTCCCCACAGTCCCTGAGTGGTTAAGGGCAGGGGCCCTGGACAGAGTGGTTGGCTGTGTGACCTGGGGCAAGTTACTTAACCTCTCTGTGCCTCAACTGCCTCATCTGTAAAGTGGGAATAACAATAGGATGTACCTCCTGGGGTTGTTACAAGGATTAAATGAATTATTGTGTGAAAGTACTTAGAATCCCACCTGACCCATAGTAAGTGGTATATAAATCTTAGCTATCACAGTTGGTATTCCTGCATCCTTCCTTCCTTCCTTCCTTCCTCCCTCCCTCCCTTTCTTCCTTCCTTCCTTCCTTCCTGGGAGTTCTCCATAAATTAGAGCTCAGCTCCAATGCCCTTTCTCTGGGATGCCCCTTCTTTGTGCCCCATAATATTGTGTACACCCCTCCGTATGATCGTGCTGACTTCCAGTCCAGGAGGTTGTCCTCAGCAAGGAAGGGCGCTGTGGGGGGAGGAACAAGCAGCACAACTGGAAGCGTGAGCGCAGGCCCCGTTTGGGGCTCTTCCTCCCACCCGAACCCTGAGGGTCTGCAGGTCAGCGAGGGTCCTCACGCCCCGCAGGCTGGTCCTGAGCCGAGCACGCCCCGGGGCAGGGCACAGGCCTGGACTGGCCCCTGGAGGAGCCGTGGAACCGACAGCCTGTGGCCCCCGATTTCTGACATTCTGCTTCCCTCGCCACCTATTTTCTGAATACACACTTTTCTCACAAAAATCTGAGTTGCCAAAGAATTTGAGCGGGGCCAGCCCTGGTGCAGAAGAGGTGCTGCTCCTTGTCTCGGAAGCTCGGACCTCGAGGTTCCTTCTCGTTCACTTTCACGGCAACGAGCAATCGCGGAAGGTTTGCCGTCAGCGTTTGCTCCGGCTGGAGACGAAGCCGGGTAGATGCGCGGAGCAGGATGACTCTGCCTCTGCTGAAAGTGTGCTGCCGAGAGGCTCGCAGTGGGCGCGGCGGGAGCGGGGGCGCGCCCTGGTGGTCCCGGCCCGGCAGCTCAGCCCTCCTCTCCTCTGTCGCCCCCTCGCCCCGCTCCGCCCTCCCGGGAGGGGCTCGGTGCCCTGGCAGTGCCCCGTCCCGGCTGCCCGCGTGTGAGCCTGTGGCACGACGTGTCCCCGTGCCTGCCCCCGCGCCAGCGCGGCCTGTGCAGCTCTCCTGAGGACGGTCTTTGCAGCGGTGCAACGAGCAACCACCACGAGCCTCATAAAATACCTAGGGAAAAATGCGCTCGAAATGTGAAGTGCCCTTTTTTTAGTTATAAAATAATATTGAGGTACTGTTTTAAAAGGGTTCATTGGGCCTAGAGCATTTAGGTTATGTAAAAAGCCAGTCTCCTGGGGCCTCACTTGTGCCACCAGGAGTCCTCAGAGAAAGCCCCAAATTGATTCCTGTTCTTATGGCTCCCTCCTTTGTTCCCAACTAGATCCCAGAAATACTTCATTTGACTGTGTAGAAATACTGCTACTTATGTATAGTCAGTTATTATTTATGCCTAATTGTCATGTAGTGCAGAAATAGTAATAGGCATCATTTCAAATATGTGGTGGATGAATTTTGTTAAATTTGTTGTTTAATTATACCAAATTTTGCTTGTGTGACATGCTGCCAATGTCCTTCTTTTCTGGGTTAGGAATATTTGTTACTTCCACTCCTCTCCTCTCATCAGCAAGGGAAATTTTACTATCAGGCTTGGCAGGCACAGTCCTTACTAGTTGTCGAGACCTGAGAAGATGTTTGAGATGGGGGGAAGCCAGGGAGGTGGTGAGGAGACATCTTGGGTCAGTCATTTTCCCTCGTTGGCCAGAAGGGGGCGCACTGGCCAAGGACAGCTTGGTTGCCGTACCTGTTTGAGGGAAGAGGGTAGAGTTAGGCCTTTTGGTGAATGATAGGATAGATGAGCAATGCACAATGAGAAATTTCTGTGTATACAGTGTTTCAAAGTCAAATTTTTGTTAACTCATGGAATACTTGTATACTGTCTTGATTCACAGATGACTTTTAAGGTTGGATAGTTTTGTGATTAATGAAGCATATGGATCCCAGTGAGATACCAGTACTGATGCTGGAAAAGTGAAGCTGAAAAGCAGGCACAGGCTGAGGCCATCCCTAGTGGGGAGAGCACAGGCTGAGTCGGGGAAAAGTGAGGCAGGAAAGCGACTCAGCAACTTCAGGAGCTGAGTCAACAAATGAGTGTCAAGTCTGACGGGAGATTAATGCCAGGACCAGAACCTGCCATCCAATATTGCATCTGGGCTGAAGGAAGTGATGGAAAAGCAAGACAAGGTAACCAGGAAGCACAAGTCAGAGGGAGCGAGAACAGGACCTCTGCCCTGTAGGCTGCCCCAGAAAGCTGCCCGCAATTGCAAATTTACCTTCCTGAGCTTGAACTAGTCCTAAGTGAAATTGTAAGGGTGGCTAAGTTTCATTTTTGATTCTTTTTCCCAGTTTGAGCGCATGGGCTCCAGCTCCTTATAAAAGTCTGTACCAAGGAAATAATCTAACACCAATCAAGTAGGGCCTTATTCTGATAAGTAAGGATATTAATTCTTCCAAGAATGTTCACGTAGAACCATAGACTTCTGTGGTCAAAGGGACCTGAAAATCATATATTCCAAAATTGAAAGATATTCCAAAATGAATCTATCTTGGTCCCGCCGTGAGAATTCCTGACAAGATGTCATAGAGCCTGTACTTGAACGCTTTCCTTAATGGGGTGCTCACTACAGCGCTGATTGTCGCACTATTTCGTGACAAGGACTTTACATATCTTATTTCATTTCATCCTTACAATGATTCTCTGAAGCGGGTACTATTATCACCAATTTCTGGAATAAGAAGCTAAGGCTCGGAGAAATTAAAATGCTTGCCCAGAGCCATACAACTAGTAAGTAGACAATCACTCACTGTGTGAACACGGTGTCAGGTGTTGGAACCAGATGTTCCAAGGACCATGTTCTTCCCACTCCCCAAACTATCCATCTGTGGCAGGCAGGCCGGATTCGAAGATGGCCCTGAGATTCACCTGGGCCTGGTGTGTGCACATCTTTTCCCGGTTGTTCAATCGAACACTAATCTAGGTACTGCTGTAATGAGGTTTTCCAGGTGTAATTAAGGTCCCAAATCCGTTGACCTTAAAATAGGGAGATGATCTGGGTCATCGCTAATCACATGAGCCCTTTCAAAGCAGAGATTTTTCTCCAGCTGGTGGCAGAAGAGGACCCCAGAATTTGAAAGCAGTGGAGACACTCGCCTGCTGGCCTTGCAGGAGCGGCTACCATATTGTGAAGAGGACCACGTGGCAGGGAATGGCAGGCGGCCTCTAGAAGCAGACAACAGCCTCTGATCAACAGTCAGCAAGCAAACAGGGTCCTCAGACCAACGACGGTGAGGAATTAGATTCTGCCCACCACCTGAAGGGTGTGGAAGGGGACCTTGCACTCCAGGTGGAGCAGCCTGGGAGGGTCAGCCTTGTGAGGCCCCGAGCAGAGGACCTGCCTTGCCAGATTCTTGACCACGGGAACCGTAAGATGTTTGTGATGTGCTAAGCCGCTGAGTTTGCGTTAACTTGTTACACAGCAACAGAAAACCACTACCTCATCTCCTCTTTGGTGAGTGTCTTAGATGGGTCTCCAGAAGCAGACCTGAGACAGGGATTGGAGTGGAAGTTTATTAGGGGCTAAACAGGGATGCAGCAGGAGAGTAGTGGGGAACTGAGCTGGGAAAGAGAAGGAAGTCAAGAGGCTGCATTGGTGAGCAGGTCACTGCTGTGGGCACAGGGCTCCACGCTGGGAAATCTGGAAGCGACGAGAAAGACCGTCATCGGAGCCGTTCCACGGAGAGGCAGGGAAGCTGAGATATTCAGCTCCAGTCCGTCATTGAATAGGTCCTCCTTCCAAAAAGGAGGTTCAGGCAGGACTTGCCGTAGGGGGTCTGGGAAGAGTGAGTGTCAGAGGAACACAGGCCGGTACCAACGGTGTCTGCTCCCAGACACTTGTTAGGAAGTTCCTCCACATCTATGCACACATACTGTTTAGCACTCGTCCTAGTTTGGCTCCTTAGCTGACGACATCTCCATACTTTTCAGATACCTGCAATTTTCATGCTCCCAAGTGTTCTCTTCACTAACTAAACATTTCCAGTCTCTTCCTGGACACCCCCCCCCAAAAAAAACATAATTTTGAGTCCTTTATGATGTAGCAGGCATTGGATTCAAAACTAGTTGGGTTGTTCTTGATTGAGAGCTATAATAAATGCAGCTCTGACCACGTCAGCTTCTGGGCAGCCTCATCATACTGGTGACTCATATGACGCTGTCCTGCTTCTTTGTGGGGCTGCAAAGAACTGTCTCACCCTTCCTGTCGCTCTGCTGTTAGCATTTGGGCAGTAGGGAAGGCCATTCTATCTACGAGGTGAGCTCGGGCCCCTCAGGGCCTGGCGCTGGGGAAGGGCACCATGCTCACGGCCAGTTTGTGCAGGTCTGCGTTCAGTATTCTTAAATTAGGGACAGTCAGGCAGGGGCGAAGGCGAATGTGATCAGAGGACAAGTCAGCTGTCTCAACTTCTGGCCCAAACCCGGCCTTTGGCCTTTGCTTCTTGAACTGCTTACTGGTTGTCACCGGTCCTCTGAGATCACCAGTAGCCTATTCACTCCTGTTGGAGGCCTTTGCCTTGCTCTCTGTTCCTGGCCCTTCACAGGCTGCTCTGTGGTGGGAGGGCTACAGCAGCCCTCTGCAGGCTGGCACTGTTCTCTGAGCTGTCCAGACAGTGACCAGAGAAGTGGCCACTGTGAACTGGGTGGCATTAGGCCAGGACTCAGGGCTGTCGTCTGCGGACACACGGTCTCCACCTCGGCATTCAACACTAAGAGCCGTGATCTCCACAGTGTCAGGAGGAAGGAGACTCACACAGCCAGTGCCCACTGACCGTGATTACATACCGAACACAAAGTTGTCTGGCCTGAAGATCTGGCCGAATGGTCCAGACCTGACCGAGTCCATGGTGCCCGGCTCCAGATCCACCAGGATGGCCCGAGGGACGTACTTGTTACCTGTGGGGACAAGAGCCAGACTTAAGGGAGTTGGCAAGAGATCACAGACAAGGTTGTGCTCTCTGCGACTCTCACTGCAGAATCCATTAGAGAAAATCCCAGTATCTGAGACAAAAGTGAGAGAAGAGGGGAGCTTTTCTGCTCTGGAAAAACAGAGGTAATGAGCATGCTTAGTCATGGCAAACATGCAGGAGTCTGAAGGAACTATAAAGTGTATTTTTTAGCAGCTGACATTTAAAATGAACGCAAGAAGCACTTCTTCGTCATTTGTGTGTTCCTAGTACATTGTGTCTGCCACATAGCAGTATGGAAAGCAAGGGTGACTGGGCAAAAACATTCAAATAGTCACCAGCGGCTTCGTTGTAGTACACATTGATTCTCTCCAGCTGCAAGTCACTGTCTCCATGGTAACTGCCAGTGGGGTCGATCCCATGCTCATCGCTGATGACCTCCCAAAACTGGAAAGGAAAAGAAGGAATCGCATAATGGCCTGGCCCTCTAGATGTCAGGAAGGATAGCCCTTTTCTTCCTCGTGTCCTTGGAACAGCGGTCACTGTGGTCAGATTGTTCAGGAGCTCTGGACTACCGGATAGCTGCAGCCCCTGGTGCTCCAGCAGCTGCTGCTGAGGGGCTTGGAAATCCGCAGAGCATCGGCCATGTTATGGCGATTGACTGAAAAGCTGGGAGGGGCACTGAGGGAGGAGGGTGGCAGCGGATCCCCTTCTAGGCAATGCCAGTGGGTCCTGGGGAGGCTGTCACCCCCAGGCAGGGCTGAAGGTCGCAGCATCCCAGCTGATGGATGGGTCCTGGCAGATCTGAGGACCAGTCGGAACCTGCCCTCTGGCTACCTTCAGGGATCAATGTCTCCTGGCACAAACCCCACCCAGCCCCCCAAGCAGCATAGTGTTCTGCCAGTGACGTCCACACTGGCCTCCAGCCACTGACCACAGCAGGGGATGGGTGGGGAAGGGTAAGAAGGAGCCTGGGAGCAAGGCTCAGGGCAGTGGATGGAGCTGGCCCTGGTGAGGTTGCAAACTCCATTGTGAATTGGCAGCAGGAAAGGGGGCGGGGAGGTTGGGGTGGGCAATATGGCGGTTCTGAAAGAGACCACGTCCTTGTCCAGGCGCCCGCCCACACCCATGCACCATGCCCGCTCCTGCCTGGCCCACTGCGGTCTGTAGTCACAGCCAACGCGGTCACCTGCTGCCCCGCGACCGGAAGCCAGACTCTGACACTGAACATCTTCACGTCTAGATGGTGCTCATCTAGATGGGAAATTACCTAACGTCCTTGTCTGTGGGACCCAACTGATGAATAAAAACACATCCAGACTTAGATACAGAGCAACTTTAATTACAGAGACTATTGCAATAGGCAGAATGCTCTGTTCTCTGAAATCTGTAAACATCCAAAATCAGACAGAATAGGCTTTCTTTTCTAGGGGGAGTGAGCAGGGCTGGCAGGAACTTGTGAGGGAGGAGAGAAGGAGGGTGGGGGTGGGCAGGTGCAAAGGCAGGTTGTTTTGCAACAGGAATGTTTTTCTGTGTTGTCAGCATATTCTTAGACCGAGCTCTTAGGGGGACAACGTTCACCTGGTGCTTGTTTAAACTTGGGGCAATCCAACATTTATGGGCCCTGGGTGGAGGAGAGCTTGACCAAAGTTTGGTGAAGCAAAATCAAGGGTAACAAATGGACAATTATGAACACTTGGTCATTGCCTCTGTTGTTTCATACAGACGAACTCTCTGGTCCGATGGTATTGTGAGGATGATGTTGGTTCCATTAATTGTCAGGGGTGGACTGGCTTCCACATTCTCGCTGGCCCTGAAGGACTAGCTGTATAGTTTGCTGAGCGTGTTCCCTGACGGACAGGTGTTGGAGGCTCTTGGAGATCAGGGGCTTAACAAGAGTTATACTCAGGAATATAGTAAGAAGATTAATTATTAAAGGTTAAATTGGGGAGTAAAGCCACAATTTGAAGCTTGAAGGGAGCTGGTTGAGAAGGCTCTGAGATGTTGGGCTTGAAGCACACTTAAATGGCAGAGTGAGGATGACAATGGCAATTTGATGGATTTCCCAGTTTGTAGTGAATATTTTTGATGGTGGCATAGACATTTATGGGAACATGTGCAAAGCAGTTACTTCTAACCACTGCAAAAGTGCCCCCTTGGGAAGCTAGGATCATTTCCAATGCCAGACAATTGTTGAGGACCATTTGCTGGACTTCTCTAGTTCTCTGGTGGTGATGTTGGTGTCTTTGGTAGGACTATCCACAGTTCTGGTCATTTCCCAAAGCAGAGTATGGAAAATGTGAGAGTTCAGGCAAACTTGCTGAGTGGCCCACACAGCAGCAGGTCCAGACACAAAGATTGTCGACAGGTGATCTGCTGTAGCAATTGAGCCTTTGAGAGTCCTCCCAATCCCCTAGCCTCGTGTTCTGACTTCTTGAGAAGCTAGCAAGAAAGGAAGGTCAAAGCCTTTCTGTGGCTGGGATTCTGCATCTAGGCTTATAGATGTAACATGCTTTTGCAGACCTTTTGGATCATCTAGGGCCTGGAAAGTTGAAATCTGAGGTAATAGTATAGTTATGGTGATAAAAGAAGGAAATCTGGTTAAAACTTTGATAAGGGTTATAAGATTAGCTAAGGGGCCGGCCCTGAGGCCGAGTGGTTAAGTTCGCGCACTCCGCTGCAGCGGTCCAGGGTTCAGATCCTGGGCGTGGACATGGCACCACTTGTCAGGCCACGTTGAGGCGGCGTCCCACATCCCACAACTAGAAGGACCTGCAACTAAGATATACAACTATGTACGGGGAGGGTTTGAGGAGATAAAGCAGGAAAAAAAAAAAAGATTAGCTAAATAACAGGATCTATTCCAACTGCAGGCATGCTATTCCCTTTTTGGCCGTGCCCATCCCCCATGGAGGACAATTCTAGAACCAAGAGGTCATGTTCAGCCAAAGCTTGCTCCCCTCTTCTAGACCATGTTCCAAATCCTAAGATGTCTGAATGTCTTGCTCAAACTGCTCTAAACCCACTTTTAGTGCATATATAAGCCTCTCTCCCTGAGTCTCCGTAAGGGCAGCTCATGCCTGCAGTGTGCACCGTTAGGGCCAAGAGAAGAGGCATGTGGAGAGGGGATGATGGCATTTGGATGTGTGGGTGGGGACATCTAATGCACCCAAAGCACAATAAAAACTCTGAACACTGAGGCTCAGGTGCACTTCCCTGGTTGTCAATACTCTGTGCATATTGTCACACGTTGATGCAAGAAATGTAACATGTCCTGACTCCATGAGAGGACAACAGAAACTCTGTCTTAGTTACTCCTCTGGACTTCACCTTACACTCTCTTCCCTTGTCTAATTTTAATTTGTATCCTTTCCCTGTAAAAAAGACTGCAACTGTGAGTAACACCTTTCAGTAAGTTCTGTGAGCCCTCCTGGTGAATTATCGAACCTATGGGTTATCTTGGGGGCTCTTGACCTTGCAATTTTTGTCAGAAGTAAGAATGGTCTTGGAGACTGTTCCCTCTAACTTCCCAGTTGACCTGCATGCTCCACAGTTAGTGTCAGAAGCGGAATTCACTAGCCCAACCCTGACACACTGAAACATATGGTTCAAGAAGAGGAAGGAGGGCAGGGTGGAGGACGATGAACCTTTGATTCCTGGGTGGCCACAAGATCATCTATGGGATAGCACTGGAGCTGTGCTGCAATTAGTGATTGGGGGTAAAAGTTACCAAAGGAATTTAGGGATGATGGCTCCAACTCCTAAGGAGTTGGCTCAGTGGATGCGTAAGAAACTGCAAAGTAACAAGAAACCAGCTAATATCAATGTTTGGTTGTTGTTATCTGTGATAACCAAAATGAAAGGGGGAGTGTTGGGGTGGATCTTGAAGCTGAGACAAGCTCCAATTCAGGCTGTTTTGGGCTACCACCAAAGGGAAGAGTTAAGCTGAAGCCACTAATAGCTAATATTTGCAAGAGAATAGGGGAGAGCCGAGAGACACATGCAAGTTAGGCAGAAATGTTTAAACAGTTATTATTGGATAAATAAAGTGGATATTGATTGGGATCAAAATAAAGATCTTACTGCAGTGCTCTCAGAAGTTGGATGGATAGATGGGAGCCTCTGATGGTCCCCCTACATTGAAGGGCATTAAATAAATCTGCTTTGTTCACCCTGTTTGGAGGAATCTTAAAAGGTGGAAGGCAAAGATGACAATGAGAAACCTGAACTGGAATTGCCTGAGATGATGATCCCACAATCTAATCAAAATAAGCATTGACAAGAGGGCCTGGGTCCCTTGACCCAACCCCCAGCTAGGGACCTAAGGGGATGTGCACATGAGTGAGTAAAATGTTCAAGGAGTGGAGGAGACGTGTTTCTAGGACTCCTTGACATGGGAGCCCCGTGCACCCTAGTGCCAAAGCTTGTTGGTGAAGTCTTAACAGGGGCTACAGTTAGATTGGAAGGATATGGGAATGAACTCGTTGGTGGGATTACGGTGATTAAGGTTCATGAAATAAGTGGGCATGTGGATAGGCTGAATCTAGACATATCCTTTGCACCCTATGAGGCACAAAATGCCAACTGGGTGATCTGTTCAAGAGAAAGACAGGCTGCAGGTGGCTCTGGGGCAGAGTCTCCAGGGGAAGGCCCTAGGCAAATCTGTCAGGCTGGGCTGATGCTGGTAGCCCCTGGAGGCTCAGATGGGTCCTGGCAGAAATAGACAGTTACTCTGGATTGAGTTCTGTGTAGCCGGTGGTAGAGACAAATCCTAAAAATACTACAAAAGGACTGGAATAGAAGGTATTATGCCAGTTTGGACCACTGAGTCATATTTCTTCAGATCAAGAAACACGCTTTCATCCTGAGAAATAGTTTAATAGATAACTGGAACAGGCAAAGATTAAGGTGTGAAGGGCTAGCTTACACACCCTTCATGAGTGTGTGCTCACGCTCAACATGAAAGAGGCAGAGTACCCCCACTGGGAGATTCCTCCACTTTCCTGTGGGATCTGGGGAACGGGGTGGGAAGGGATGCTATTACTCTACAATTGTCCCCCACATCACCTCCACTTTCTTTTTCCTGCCTGATGCAGTGGTCCTGGGACCAGGGCAACAAGCACAGGTGATAGTAGCAGGGATGACCCCTAAGCAGGAAACTGTCAGTATATTTTTAAATCTTTATGTCAGAATTCCTAAGGGCCTGTGGTGAGCTGTGCCTTTATCTCATCTGGCAAAATTGAGGTTAAAAGCGACTGCAGCCATGTTGCCTAGTGGTCAAGAAAGCCCACTGGCGCTGCACCTGTGTAACCCTACCCTACATGCACGGGAGTGGATGGAGGGCCAGGCCTTGCTAGACAGTATTGCTGCTGGCAGTTGAGACCAGCACAGTGGCTGAAACTAACGTCCTTTTCAGACAAAGTGGAAAAGTTTGGTAAAAATAAAATAATCGTGGAGGAGGAATGGTAACTGAGGGTAAAGGAATGAACAAATGGTTTATGCAGTGAAGGAAATTCAATATTTATATTGGTGCCTCGAGAGAGAGTCAGAGCAGAGATGATATTGTCTCTTAGCCCAATTAGAGTCATGCACCACATAATGACATTTCGGTCCATGACAGACCACATATACAATGGAGGTCCCATAAAATTAGTACCGTATAGCTTAAGTGTGTTGTAGGCTATACCATCTATGTTTGTGGAAGTGCTATGGGGTCGGAAGAAATTCTCCTCTACTCTTCTAGGTTCTTCTGACTGGTCTAAGAATTGAATTGACACGAGACACATTAACAAGAGAAAAACAAACAAAAGTATTATAATATGTATACATGGCAGAAGCCCAGGCAAAGTATCTCACCAAAATGGCTAAAGGCTTCATCTTAAATACTGTCCTCAGCTAAAGACAAAAGAAGATGTTGGGGGTGGGAAGTGTCAGGGACTTAGGGGACGGAAGGCAATTCTCAGGCAGGTGAAGAGGAGCAAATGGTTGGAGAACAAGTGTTTGGCCACAAGAAACAGGTGACACAGAGGGGAGCCAACAAACAGGCTTTTCTAGGTTCCTCCTGTCTACCACCTGGTCCATGTTGTGCTAAGGTGATGGCTCACTTCCTGAGATAGGCTTTGTTTATTTGAACTCTTTTAGGCAGTTAAAGGGAAGGTAACAAGAAAAACTTCCTGTATCTTTTGTTTCTTAAAAATAACCATCCTAAAAAAATAATCATCATGTGAAAGAGACATATTTTGGGGTGGCAAATTTTGTTCCCCTTCAGTGCACTCTAGCGTGTTCACACAATGATGAAATCTCCTAACAACACATTTCTCAGAATGTACCCTCGACATTCAGCGCTGCGTGACTGTACCCCAGATGCCTGAGCGGGTGGAGCCACACATCGCTGGAACCACTCTTGCCTTTGGAACCCGACAAGGTCGAATGGAACCCTTCAAACCTGAGTGGCCTCACTCAGGGAGACATCACGGGCTAAGGGACTGGACTAATTGTCAGTGACCCAGTGGGGTTCTGGTGATGTGGCAGTATCTTTTGACGCTTATTTTTCAGGTTGCCACACTGTGATAGGCGTGTCGCTGGCCATGTTGTTGAGATGTAACCACCTTACGTAAACAGGTCTTATAACAATACTGATATTGATAATCAAATATACTAAGAAATTGAACTAAATCCTCCTCAGGAGGTAATAAAATGACTGGCATGGGGAAGAACCAGATTTAGCTAACCAACAGCAAATTTTTGTGCTAAATAGTTCTGTATGAGTTTATCATAAAGTATGAATAGCAGAAAATCAAGAAGGGAAAAGAGTAATCAACTTAATACAAAAACATGAAAATGTATGTAATGGCTTTCTAGGATGAATCAATTAATTCACTATTTCTCTGTCTAATAAATACTATATTAAATACAGATGCTTGAACAAAAATGACTGTTTTGCTGTAACAGAGTCTTGGCCAAAGGCCGGGGGGCGGCCTGGGTAGTAAAGAATTAACCTTACTCAAAGAGCGGTCTGGCCTTTGCCCTCTGGTCCTGGGAGGTTTGTAGGCTCCTGGAATGTCCTACCTGACAGGAGCGTCTTTGCTTAGGGACTTTGGCCAGCAGACCATCAATCAGTGTGATTTAGGATGAGGGCTCTGGGCCACACTGTACCAGCCCAAATCTCCCAGGAGCTACAGTAAAGGTACTAGCTCACCCTCCAGGAGGTGCTGGTGTCTGACGGTTGGCCATGTGGGCAGGGTGTGGTTAAGCCCCAATAAAAACTCTGGACACTCAGGCTCAGGTGAACGTCCTTGGTTAGCAATCCCCTGTGCATGTTGTCACACAGAGATGCTAGGAGCTAACATCTGTGACTCCATGGGGAGAGAATGACCGGAACCTCTACATTTGGACCCTTCTTGGACTCCTCCCCATGTGTCTCCCTCCTTGGCTGATGTTCATCTGTATCCTTTCCCCATAATGACCATTACCGTGAGTATAACAGCTTTCAGTGAGTTCTGTGAGTCCTTCTGGAAAATTATGGAAACTGAGGGTGGTTTGGGGAACCCCACAAGCGGTACTTGTCAGAAGTGAGGGCGGTTTTCTGTGTATACACTGTCTTCCCTCTAAAGCTTCATAGTTGGCCCTAATTTATTCAGGGGACTAAGTGAATATTTATGCACTGAATGCTGAAAACTCCAGGCTGCTACTCCGCTCTTGGAATGCTGGCAGCCTGGCATAAGGAGCAAGATACTGCCAGGGATATGCTGGGGAATCTCAAGAAGAAAGACCTAATGACCATATCTGCTATCTTTTGCTGTGTAACAAACCACCCCAAAATTTAGTGGATTAAGACAAAACATTTATTATTAATCACAAGTTTGAGAGTTGGCTGGGTGGTTTTTGTTATGGGCCAGTTCATTTGGGGCTTGATGGACTAGGTATCTTCATTCACGTGTCTGATGGTGGGCAGGCTTGATGGTATAGTGAGGGACTCGCTGTTAGTTCTGGCAGTTGCCTTGATGTCAGTTGGAACAACAGCCACGTGTCTTTCATCATCCATCAGGTTAATCACGCATGTTCATATGGTGGCAAAAGGGTCCCCAGCAGCAGGAGAGGGCAAGCCCTGATTCACAAGTGCTTTCCTACCCTTGCTTGTATCACATTTGCTAATGTCCCATTGGTGAAGCAAATCATGTAGCCAAGCCCAGACTCAAGTGGCAGAGAATCAGACTCCACCCCTCGATTGATAGAGTAGCAAAGTCAGGTTGCAAAGGAGTGTGTATCAGTCAGGGTTCTCCACAAAGAGAACCAATAAGGCCTGACTTTGTAGGGCAGGCCAGCGGGCTGCAAACTCAGGCAGCGTTTCTATGGTACAGTCTTAAAGGGACTTTTCTCCAGGAAACCTCAGTTTTTGCTCTTAAGGATCATCATATTTTGAAGGGTAATCTGTTTAATTTAAAGTAAACTAATTGTAAATGTGAATCCTGTCTACAAAAATACCTTCACAGTAACATCTAGACTATTGTTTGACCAAACAGCTGGGATCCATAGCTTAGCCAAGTGGACACATAAAATTTCACCATCACAGGCAAATATTCAGCTATCATTCAATCTATGTACTCTCACTGATGGTTCCCCAAGCAAACAACCAGACAGATTGCCCATTATTCACCCAGTGAATCTTATAGTCAAAAAGCTCTATCCATGGGCCCCGAGATTCCAATTAGCTTCTTGGTGTCTCTCTCTCAAAAGTGAGCAGACAACCAAAGATGACCAGGTACCTGAAGACCTCCTCTATCATGAAAGACAGAGGCTCAGATTTGCAGACAAAGAGAAAAAAGAAACTTGGAGGAAATTGTGTTGGGAGAAGAAAACATCTTTTAAAAATCTCATGAATCTCCTCAGATAAGAGATTACAGTGCATCCTTGAAATAAGAACAGAATGCTAAAATTAAAAAAAAAAGAAAGAATTAAGAAAAAGTTCTTGGAAATTAAAAAATATAAGAAAGTAAATGAAAACTTAAAAGAGACATTAGAAAATAAAGTCAAACAAGTCTAAAAGTACAGTAAGAAGAGACGGAGATGGAAATAGGAGAGAATTTGATACGAAAATCAGAAGACTAGCCGGAGGTCCAACATCAGATGAACAGGAACTCCACAGAAAAAACTGGGGAGAAGCATAATCATATAAATCTATTAAGAAAATGACAGAAGGACGTGTTTCCAGATATAGTTCTGCACGGTGGAGCCCGTCGCCTCCTTACAATCAGAATGCATGCTTTAGCTCCTTTCAAAATCAGTTGTCCAGTGCTGTGACGGATGGGAGTGCAAAGGCTTTCTAGCTCTGGGGAGCGGCATTAGAAGCCCCAGTGTTGCTGCACGGTCAGGAATACGGAGTTTATAAGCAAGAATACTGCCATTTTGCCATTGATATGCCAACTCCCACGCCCAGCTCTCATTTGGTCTGGACTCGAGCAGAGCAAAAGGGAGTGCTATTTATAAGATCCTTTATACCTCCGCTGTGCAGCTGTGCTTGTTCAAAGAGCACCTTAAATTTAAAAGATGAAACGTTAAAAACATTAAACTAAAAATTTAAACACTGAAACATTAAATTAAAAAAATTCAAGTTTACAAAGGTGATAAATTAGAAGTATTTGCATTTTTAAATGATTTTTCAATTTACAAAAGATTTTCCATCTAACACCACATAATACACTTTCTTACTGTGTTAAATGTCATTCCAGTTACAAAAATTGAATTAACTTCTCATTCAATACCCGAACTGTTTCTATATCAGGTCTATAGCCCATGTATTCAATGGTGCCTATTAAGTGCGACATGCTTGTGGGGTGGGTAGGAAAGAAGGGAGGAAATCCACACTGAGCTCCTTCCATGTTCTACAGCAGCTAAGGCACTTTACACACGCACACACACTTGTTTGAGGTAGATTTTATCCCTCCTTGCACATGAGGAAACTGGTTCAGAGCGGTTAAGAAAATGGCCTGGCGTCACGCAATACCAGCAAAAAAATCAGCAATTGCATCTCCTGCCGCCTGACAGCACATTTTCTGGAGTTTCACATCCAAGCTGTTTCCTAGGTAACCACCACACAGCCTCCAGGACTGTCTGCTTAGAAGGGAGGGAGGGGGATGCATCCAGTATCTACTCTTCCCCTCATTTCCTGCGTCAACAACGCTGCAGCCCTTTGTCAGGGCGTCAATGTGGTGAAAACAGAAAGCCTAAAGCTTGCCGGTGGGGTTATATTTCAAATGAGATATTTCTGCTCACTGAAGGACCAGACTCATTGAGAATCTCGCCTGTCAGAGCCCTGAGCCTGTCTCTATTTTTATTCGCTCCCTGCCTTTTCCTTTTCTCTCAGGCTTTCTGTCCTTGCAGCAAGTCCCCTTTACTGGCGGCCACAGTAGTGAATACTCCTTATTCAGGTGAGCCTGTGCCCTTGAGAACGCACCAGGATCTCTTCTGCACGGGCAAAGGGCTCTGCAGAGTCCTCGCCATTCCCTGGACCTGCAAGTGACGAGGACGGGGACCAGGGCTGGCAAACGTCTGTGTCACATGACCTGTTCATTCCTGGTGCTGAGTCTTTGCTTATTGTGTTCCGTCCTCTGATGGTCGCTGCAGATGGCCCCTGGGACTTTGCAAATTTGCTCTCCCTGCCCTGCTGCAGGAGACAGGCTTAGGCTGAGAGATTAAGTGAGCGAGGAGAATGAGAGATGAAGCAGTCCACTCCCCCCTCATCTTCAACAATCTGATCTGCATCAGTCCAAAGCATTTCCCTTTACTAAAAGCTGAAATGCACTTTGCTTTTATGAGCACCTCTCTTCTGACATAAATATTAATGAAATTCAAGCTCATAGGTGTTGCTACTGAAAGCCAATTTTCTTAGTAGCGTTATGCAGAAGGAACAAGTTGGAAATGCCCATGGCCAGTTCTATTATGTATGATTAACATCTTTAGTTGCCATTTTAAATATCAGTGGACAGCTCCAGCGTGGCCACAGGTCAGGATCAAGAGGCATCAGCATGACTACAGGGCTAACCCACAGGGATGGGGAACGGTGGACTCGACTAGAGGGGTATGGGAAGCCATCAGCATCCAGAGGGCTGAACGGCTGTGTGAAGGTGCCTAGCACAGTCTCTGGACAGTGACAGGGCCCCAAGTGAGGCTTTTAGTTCCAGACAGGCTGTAGAAAAGGCTGGGACAGGGCTCAGTGCCAGGCAGCAGGGCTGGCAGTTAATTCCAGGAAGAAGATGGGCTGAGCTGACACTCACCCGGGGCACCGCAGTGGCAGCTGGATGTTAGATGGTCCTATTGGGTCAATGATACGTTTCTGGGGTGTGGCAATGGCATTGTGGTTTCATAAGATGTCTTTGTCCTTGGAAGGTATGTACTGAAACTTCTAAGGATGAAGTATTGTGTTGTTGATAGTCTACTTTCAAATAATTCAGCAAAAAAATGTATACATATACAAGAAATGAGGCAAAATGGGCAAAATGTTAATAAAATATAACATTTTATTATGAAATATAATATAGATTTCCTTGTAACTGAAATATAAAATAGATTTCCTTGTAACTGGCCTAGAGTTAAAAACTAGAGTAAGTGGTACAGTTAACGTTTTGCTGACTTCCTCCTTATAGATGTGGTTTAGTCCAGAAAGGATGGAATGTGGTGAAAAAAACCCACCAGTTAAAAATGTGTTTCGTAAAGCAGGCTGGTGAGTTCTATTTTTATCTCGTGTTTTCTTGTTCTTACATTTTCAAAACTTAATTGTTTTTCTCATTCAAAAGAGCGTTTTATCTGATGACCTGTCCTGTGGCAGGAACTGGAAGAGAGTGCTGTCTGGAGATTAAACCACAAAAGTGGACGCCTGGTCTTCGAGATCCCTTGCACAGTTCTGCTTTTATAGCCTCAAGGAAATAACTCGATCAACCAAAACACACACAGAGCTGCCACACATGTGGCCATTTGTACCTAATTAGCAAGGTCATTTAAAAAAATAGGTATTCCTGGGGCCGCCCAGTGGCCGAGTGGTTAAGTTCACACCCTCCGCTGCAGGCGGCCCAGTGTTTCCTCAGTTGGAATCCTGGGCGCAGACATGGTACCACTCATCAAGCCATGCTGAGGCAGCGTCCCACATGCCACAACTAGAAGGACCCACAATGAAGAAAATACAACTATGTACCAGGGGCTTTGGGGGAAAAAAATTAAATCTTTTAAAAAAAAAGATATTCTATATTTTGATACTTATGCAAATATAACATGAATACATGGCTCCAATGGGTAAATGTATGAAATCACATGATGATGTCTGTCTCCCTTCCTGGACTGCAAGGTCCTTAAGGGCAGGACGCCATCTGTCTTATTTATGTTTGTAGCCTACTGCCTAACACCATAAATATTTGTTGAATAAATGAGTGAATGAGTAAGTAAATAAATGAAAAAAGTAGAATAAAGGGATGTGACAATTTTTGAATTCTGTAACAACCAAGGTCTATGCAAATCCATAAAACCGTTGTTTTGTGATTTGTCATGTTTGTAGGCTGAAGATAGCAGACTGATGGCCAATGCTCACTCAGGGAGATGCTGAGTTAACCATACAGCCTTTGAAGTATGTAAAATATCTGTGTAGTTGAGCAAGGATTAAATACTAATATAAAAAACCGTTGTATTAGAGTTGTGGGATTTGAGATAGCCTTCTTTATCCTGTGTACTGTTATGTTTTTAATAAAAGTAATTTATAAATGGGTATTATCTCTGCAGGCAAGCAAACGAAAGCTGTTTAATACAGAAAAGAAACAGCACACGTGGAGAATTACTTACCTCTGTCCATGTGGAATCTAGATTCAAAGTAGTAAATTTTATTGGATGATTAGGAAAGAGAAGAGAGATGTTGGAGATAACAAACTCCTGAATCACGCTGAGCCCAGTGCCCTGGTCTCCTTTCCAGCAGCCCCTCAACAGAAGAAGCAGAAGGCACAGGCAGGGAGGTGTGCACGTGAAAACACAGTGGAACTTCCGTGATAAACGGCATAAACATGCGAGAAGGGCAGAAGGTCAACTTGGAGCAGAGGAGTACGTCTCTTGAATGGTCTATTTAATGCTTGACAAACTGTAAATCTACTCACTTTAAAGATAAAAACAGCAACCCTCATTTCTCTGCACACAGGTTCATCTTGCTGATCCTAGAGTAGCATATATTTTTTTGTTGTTATTGTTCTTTTTAAAGTTTTTTACTTGAGGCATTATTGCTTTATAATATCATATAAATTTCAGGTGTACATCATTATATTTTGATTTCTGTGTAGAGTGCATCATGTTCACCGCCCAAAGACTAATTCCCGTCCGGCACCGGACACATGCGCCCTATTAACCCTTTTGCCCTCCACTCTTCCCCCTTCCCCTCCAGTAACCACCAATGTAATCTCTGTGTCTATGTGTTGTTGTTGTTTTTATCTTCTTCTTATGAGTGAGATCATATGGTATTTGACTTTCTCCATCTGACTTATTTCACTTAGGATAATACGCTCAAGATCCATCCATGTTGTCACAAATGGCAAGGTTTCATCTTTTTTATGGCTGAGTAGTATTCCATTGTCTACATACACCACATCTTCTTATCCATTCGTCAATTGATGGGCACTTACGTTGTTTCCAAGTCTTGGCTATTGTGAATAATGCTGCAATGTACATGGGGGTGCATATATCTTCATGCATTCCTGTTTTCCTGTTCTTTGGATAAATACCCAGCAGCGGAATAGCTGGATCATATGGTAGTTCTATTCTTAATTTTTTGAGGAATCTCCATACTATTTTCCATAGTGGCTGCACCAGTGTACACTCCCACCAGCAGCACATGAGAGTTCGCTTTTCTCCACATCCTCTCCAACACTTGTTGTTTCTGACGGGAGTGAGGTGATTGTAGTTTTGATTTGCATTTCCCTGATAGCTAAGGATGTTGAACATCTTTTCATGTGTCTGTTGGCCATCTGTATATCTTCTTTGGAGAAATGTCTTTTCAGATCTTTTGCCCATTTTTTAATTAGGTTGTTAGTTTTTTTATTGATGAGATGTATGAGTTCTTTATATATTTTGGATATTAACCCCTTATCAGATATATAGCTTGCAAATACCTTCTCCCAATTGTTAGATTGTCTTTTCATTGTGTTGATGGTTTCCTTTGTTGTGCAGAAGCTTTTTAGTTTGATATAGTCCCATTTGTTCATTTTTTCTTTTGTTTCCCTTGCCCAGGCAGACATGGGACTTGAAAATATGCTGCTAAGACCAATGTCGAAGAGAATACTGCCTATGTTTTCTTCTAGAAGGTTCTTGGTTTCTAGTCTTTAATCCATTTTGAGTTAATTTTTGTGTATGGTATAAGATAATGGTCTGCTTTCATTCTTTTGCATGTGGCTGTCCAGTTTTCCCAACAGCGTTTATTGAAGAGACTCTCCTTTCTCCATTGTATGTTCTCAGCTCCTGTGTCAAAACTTAGCTGTCCATAGATATGTGGGTTTATTTCTGGGCTCTCGATTCTGTTCCATTGATCTGTGTGTCTGTTTTTGTGCCAGTACCATGCTGTTTTGGTTACCATGGCTTTGTAGTATATTTTGAAATCAGGGAGTGTGATACCTCCAGTTTTGTTCTTTTTTCTCCAGATTCCTTTGGCTCTTGGAAGTCTTTTGTTGTTCCATATAAATATGAGGATTCTTTGTTCTATTTCTGTGAAAAATGTCATTGCAACTTTGATAGGGATTGCAGTGAATCTGTAGCTTGCTTTATGAAGTATGGACCTTTTAACTACGTTAATTCTTCCCATCCATGAGCATGGAATATCTTTACATTTCTTTGTGTTTTCTTCAATTTCTTTCAACAATGTTTTATATTTTTCAGTGTACAAGTCTTCCACCTCTTTGGTTAAATTTATTCCGAGGCATTTTATTCTTTTTGTTGTGATTGTAAATAGGATTGTATTCTTTTATTTTTTTTTAAAGATTGGCACCTGAGCTAACAACTGTTGCCAATCTTTTTTGTTTTCTCCCCCAATTCCCCCAATACATAGTTGTATATTTCAGTTGTGGGTCCTTCTAGTTGTGGCATGTGGGACGCCACCTCAACGTGGCCTGATGAGCAGTGCCATGTCTGAGTCCAGGATCAGAACTGGCGAAACCCTGGGCCGCCAAAGCAGAGAGCACAAACTTAACCATTCGGCCATTTGACCATGGGGCAGGCCTCGGATTGTATTCTTAGTTTCTCTTTCTGCTACTTTGTTGTTAGTGTATAGAAACATAACTGATTTTTGTATGTTGATTTTGCATCCTGCAACTTTACTGTATTCATTTATTCTTTCTAATAGTTTTTTTAGTGGTTTCTTTAGGGTTTTCTATATATAAAATCATGTCATCTGCAAATAGTAACAATTTTACTCCTTCCTTTCCTATTTGGATCCCTTTTATTTCTTTTCCTTGCTTAATTGCTCTAGACAAAACCTCCAGTACTATGTTAAATAAGAGTGTTGACAGTGGGCATCCTTGTCTGGTTCCTGTTCTTAGGGGGATAGCTTTCAGTTTTTCTCCATTGAGAATGATATTAGCTGTGGGTTTGTCATATATGGCCTTTGTTATGTTGAGGTACTTTCCTTTTATACTCATTTTATTCAGAGTTTTTATCATAAATGGATGCTGTATCTTCTCAAGTGCTTGCTCTGAATCTATTGAGATGATCATGTGATTATTTTTAATTAAAGATTGGCACCTGAGCTAATATCTGTTGCCAATCTTCCTTTTTTTCTTCTTCTTCTTCTGCCCAACCCCCCCCCCCCCCCAGTATGTAGTTGTATATTCTAGTTGTAGATCCTTCTGGTCATGCTATGTGGGACGCTACGTCACCATGGCCTAACGAGCAGTGCCATGTCTGTGCCCAGGATCCAAACCAGCAAAACCCTGGGCTGCTGAAATGGGGTGTGCAAACTTAACCACTTGGCCACAGGGCTGGCTCCAATCATGTGAATTTTATTCTTTATTTTGTTATCATGGTGCATCACATTGATTGATTTGTGGATGTTGAACCATCCCTGCATCCCTGGAATAAATCCCACTTGATCATGGTGTATGATATTTTTAATGTATCATGTATTCAATTTGCTAGTACTTTGTCGAGGATTTTTGCATCTACATTCATCAGTGATATTGGCCTGTAATTTTCTTTTTTTGTGTAGTCCTTGTCTGGTTTTGGTATCCGGGTAATGTTACCTCGTAGAATGAGTTAGGAAGCATCCCCTCCTCCTCCATTTTTTGTAAGAGTTTGAAAAGGGTAGGTATTAAGCCTTCTTTGGATGTTTGGTAGAATTCACTGGGGAAGCCGTCTGGTCCTGGACTTTTGTGGGTGAGAGGTTTTTGATTACTGTTTCAAACTCCTTGCTGGTGATTGGTCTATTCAAATTCTCTGTTTCTTTCTTGATTCAGTTTTGGAAGGTTGTATGATTCTAAGAATTTATCCGTTTCTTCTAGATTATTCAATTTGTTGGGGTATAGCTTTTCACAGTATTCTCTTATAATCCTTTGTATTTCCAAGGTGTTCACTGTAATTTCTTCTCTTTTATTTCTTATTTTATTTATTTGAGCCTTCTCTCTTTTTTTTTTTGGCAAGTCTAGCTAAAGGTTTGTCAATTTTGTTTACCTTTTCAAAGAATCAACTCTTAGTTGTGTTGATATTTTTCCTATTATTTTTTTAGTGTCTATTTCATTTATTTCCACTCTGATTTTTATTATTTCCTTCCTTCTACTGATTTGGGGCTTTGTTCTTCTTTTTCTAATTCCTTTAGGTGCACTGTTAGATTGCTTATTTGATATTTTTCTTGTTTGTTAATGTAGACCTGTATTGCTATGAACTTCTCTCTTAGTACTGCTTTTGCTATAGCCCATAAATTTTGGCATGTTGTATTTTCATTTTACTTTGTCTCCAGGCATTTTTTGATTTCTTTGTTGACTCAATAGTTGTTCAGTAGCATTTTGTTTAATCTCCACATATTTGTGGCTTTTCTGGTTTTAGTCTCATAGTTGATTTCTAGATTCATACTATTGTGGTCAGAGAAGATGCTTGGTATTATTTCAATCTTCTTAAATTTATTGAGACTTGTTTTGTGGCCTAATATGTGATGTATCCTAGAGAATGTCCCATATGCACTTGAAAAGAATGTGTATTCTGTTTTTTGTTTTTGTTTTTGTTTTGTGAGGAAGATTGGCCCTGAGCTAACATCTGTGCCAATCTTCCTCTATTTTATGTGGGATGCTGCCATGGCATGGCTTGATGAGTGGTGCCAGATCTGTGCCTGGTATCCAAAATGGTGAACCCAGGGCTGCTGAGGCACAGTGTGTGAACTTAAGTACTACGCCACTGGGCTGGCCCCTGTATTCTGCAGTTTTTGAATAGAACGTCCTGTATACATCTACTAAGTCCATCCGGTCTAATGTGTCACTTAAGGCCAATGTTTCCTTATTGGTCTTCTGTTTGGATGAGCTATCCATTGATGTATGGGGAGTGTTAAAGTCCCCTACTGTTATTGTGTATTGTCTTTCTCCTTTTATGTTTTTTAATAATTGCTTTATATATTTAGGTGCTTCTATGTTGGGTGCATAGATATTTACAAGTGTTATATCCTCTTGTTGGATTGTTCCTTTTATCATTATGGACTACCTTTCTTTGTCTCTTGTTACAATTTTTGTGTTAAAGTCTATTTTGTCTGATATAAATATTACTACCCCAGCTTTCTTTTCATTCCATTTGCATGGAGTATCTTTTTCCATCCTTTCACATTCAGTTTGTGAGTGTCTTTAGGTCTGAAGTATGTCTCTTGTATGCAGCATATATGTGGGTCTTCTTCTTTTATCCATTCAGCCACCCTATATCTTTTGATTGAAGCATTTACTCCTTTGACATTTAAAGTAGCTATTGATATATGTACTTATTGACATTTTATTAGTTTTTTATGGATGTTTTAGTAGTTCTCTGTTCCTTTCTTCTTCTCTCCCCTTGTGATTTTATGGCTTTCTTTAGTATTATGTTTGGGTTCCTTTCTCTTAATTTTTTTGTGTATTTATTATAGGTTTCTGGTTTGTGATTACCATGAGGTTCCTATATACTAACATATGTAAATAGCAATCTATATTGAGTTGATGGTCTCATAAATTTGACCTCTTACTAAAAACCCTACACTTTTACTCCCTTCCCTCACACTTCACGTTTTTGATGTCATATTTAACGTTTTTTGGGTGTATGTGTATCGCTTAACCTCTTATCATGGAAATAGATAATTTTAGTACTTTTGGTTTTTGACCTTCATATTATCTTCATAGGTGGTTGATCTGCTACCTTTACTGTATATTTGCCTTTACCAGTGATTTTTTCCCTCTGATAATTTCCTTATTCCTATTTTTTTTCTTTTCCACTTGAACACATTCCTTTAACATTTCTCGTAAGGCCAGTTTATTGGTGATAAATTCATTAAGTTTTTGCTTGTCTGGAAAACTCTTATCTCTCCGTCCATCCTGAGTAGAGTATTCTTGGCTGTAGGTTTTTTCCTTTCAGCACTTTAAATATATCATGCCACTCCCTTCTAGCCTGTAAACTTTCTGCTGAGAAGTCAGATGATAGCCTTATGGGGTTTTCTTTGTATGTAACTTGTTGCCTTTCTCTTGCAGCTTTTAGGATTCTCTCTTTAATTCTTGACATTTTAATTATAATGTGTCTCATAGTGGGCCTCTTTGGGTTTATCTTGTTTGGTGCTCTCTTTGCTTCCTGTACCTAGATGTCTGTTTCCTTCTTTAGGTTAGGAAAGTTTTCAGCTATTATTTCTTCAAATAGATTCTCTGCCCCTTTGTCTCTCTCTTCTCCTTCTGGGACACCTATAATATGAACGTTAGTGTGCTTGATGTTGTCCCAGAGGTCCCTTAGACTTTCTTCATTCTTATTAATTCTTTTTTCTGTTCTAGTGATTTCCTCTATTCTTCTGTCCAGCTTACTGATCTATTCTTCTGTGTCATTTACTCTGTTGTTTATTCCCTCTAGTGAATTTTTCATTTCCATTATTGTATTCTTCAGTTCTAATTGGTTCTTTTCTATATTTTCCAATTCTTTGTTGAACTTCTCACTGCGTTCATCCATTCTACTCCTAGTTTGTACTCTTTATCAGGTAGATTGTTTATCTCTGTTTCATTTAGTTCTTTTTCTGAAGATTTGTCCTGTTGCCTTACTTGGAACATATTCCTTTGTCTCCTCATTTTTCCTCTTTCTCTATGCTTATTCCTGTTTATTGGGTAGATTGGTTACGTCTCCTGATCTTGGATATGTGGCCTTATGTAAGAGGTGCTTTCTGAGGCCCTGCAGTGTGCCTCCCTCTCATCACCAGTTCCAAATGTTCCCGGGGTCTCCCCTGTGTGGGCTACATGTGCCCCTCTGTTGTGGTGAGGTTGCTCTTGCTGCCAGTGCACAGGTAAGCTAGGCTTGTGCCCTGCCTGGCTGGTTGTAAGGCTCAGCTGCATGCAGCTGTTATGGTCCCTTTATTGACTTTATTGGGCAGAAGTAGCCCCAGCACAGCTGGCTACAAGGTCTAATAGCACACACCTGCTGCTATTTTGCTGTTAAATGAGTCAGACCCCCAGTATGGCTGGTTGCTAGGCTGAGGGGCTCATGATTGCTGTAGGCCTCTGGCCTTCAAGGCTGTTGGCAGCTCTCTCAGGAGCGCAGCCGGGTGGGGCCGGCCCCAGGCACGGGAGCATGCAATTGTTTCAGGCTTTGGAAGGTGGGGCTGATCTATGTGGCTGTTTGAGAAGGCCAGCAGCTCAAGACTGCTGTCACTGATAAGCACCACCGCCTGCGGGCCCACACACCCTGTCAACACAGTCCTGCCCCACGCGCACACCCCACCCCACCAAGGAAGACCCACTCGCCCTGTTGCAGAGATCCCACACACCCTGCCTACGTGAGCCCACAAGTTCCTCATGGGCTTGCTGGTGGGCAGGGCCAGTCACTAGGGAGGCTTGCCTGCCATGGCTGAGTTGGTTTAAATTAGTGAAAACCCCTACACTAACAGGCCAGGGGAAGAAATCCTATGACATCTGCCAGCATCAGTGTCAGCATGCCTGTACTATGTCACAATAATGGCTCCCACCAGTGTCTTAGTCCCTGGGAAGGTAGGTTCAGCTACCTCTTGCCTCTCTGAGATGTGCTCAGAGCCAATCATGTGAGTCCCTTTTACTGAAGAGCTACACACCTTTCTTTCTTGAGATTTTGTGTTGGTTTCCAGAATGGGTGAATTTGTGCATGGGCCCTTTAAGAGCAGGCTTTTCTTTCTCTTATGTTTGATAGCTTTTCTGGGGTATTCACAGTTGGTTTTAATAGCCAGCAAAGCCAAGTATTATGTCTAGGGTATCCTATATTGTAAATGTTAATTGCATCGAATTCAAAAGCTCTGTGGTGGATTTAAAAATAATGCCCCAAGTATGAATAATGTTTGTCTTTACTGATAATTAAGAAATATAAATAAAATGATACTGAGATATCATTTTTCATCAGGTTGGCAAGATTTTTGGATTTGATGATGTCCATTTTTATGGAACATGTATTTTTAGTTCATAAACTAAACTATATGTTTATGAAAAAATTTCTAAAGTTTCCTAAATTTCCTAAAATTGGCCTTAATTTCTACCTTGAGATCCCCTATTATTTTTGATGGAAACAACTTCAACTTAGTCAATGTAGGTTAATCTTTGTCAATTCAGGAGACCTTGAGTCAGTTCAGGATTTTCATCCTCCCCACTTCTCTCTGAGGTTGATTCTAAATTATACAAGGTGTACATGATGCCAGAGCAGGCAAGAGAGGGGTGTCCTGCATTCCCCCTTCCCTGTCATCTATCCCTGCTCACACCCTTTCAGGTACCCGCATTCCCCTGTGTCTCCCATTATAAAGTCCACGCTGATATATCCTGTCTTGTCCCATCATGATGGTTAATTTTACGTGTCGACTTTACTGGACCATGGGGTGCCAAGATATTTGGTTAAAGATGATTTCTGAGTGTGTCTGTGAGGGTGATTCTGGGTGAGATTAACGTTGGAATCAGTAGACTGAAGAAAGCAGATTGTTGTCCCAACGTGGGTTGGCATCATCCAATCTGTTGAAGGTGTGAATAGACAAAAAGATGGAGGAAGGGAGAATTCACTCTCTGTCTGACTGTTTGAGTTGACATCAATCTTCTTTTACCCTCAGACTGGGACTTACACCATCAACTCTTTGTGTTCTCAGGCCTTCAGATTCAGACTAGACCTATGCCACCAGCTCTCCTGAAGCTCCAGCTTGCCAATGGCAGATCATGGAACTTCTCCGTCTCCACAATCGTGTGAGCCAATTCCTTATACTAAATCTCTTTATATATCTCCTATTGGTCCTGTTTCTCTGGAGAACCTGACTAATACACCCATTGTCTAGATAATGAGGACTCTGGTTCTCTGGGCCCTCTCTCAGCTACCTCTGTCCTTCCCAGTGAAATCGTGGAAAACTTTCTGAAGCTCTCTTGCAAAGTTCTGGGGCCTGGTGAGTCTCCCAGGGGCTGCCTCCGGACCTCTCAGTCTGGACATGCATCTTACTGTTTCTCCTCTACTGCTGGCGCACCAAACTGGTGGGAGGGGATGTGGTTGAGTTTGCCATTTTCTAGAATCCCAGATAGAAACTGGTGTTCCTATACCTGGCTTGAGAAAGCACCCAGGAAGTTATCAGCTAGCATGATTTTGGCTGTAAGCAACAGAAGATCCAACTGAAAGGGGTTTTAACAATAAAAAAGTTATCATCTCAGATCCAGCAATTCTACTTTTGTGTATTTATCTGACTAAACCAAAACCACTAACTCAAAAAGATATATATACCCCCATGTTCATTGCAGCATTATTTACAATAGCCAAGACATGGAAGCAACTTTAGTGTCCATCGATGGATGAATAGATAAAGAAAATTTGGTGTGTATGTATAGAGAGAGAATGTTCTTCAGCCATAAAAAAGAAGGAAATCTTGCCATTTGCAGCAATAGGGATGGACCTTGAGGGCATTATCCTAACTGAAATGTCAGACAGAGAAAAGCAAATACTGTATGATTTCACTTACATGTGGAATCTAAAATAAAACAAAACCGAACTCATAGACACAGAGAACAGATTGGTGGTTGCTGGGGTGGGGGGTGGTAGAAATGGGTGAAGGTGGTCACAAGGTACAAACTTCCAATTATAAAATAAATAAGTCCTGGAGATGTAATGTACAGCATGGTGACTATAGTCAATAATAGTGTATTGTGTTTGAAAGTTGCAGAGAGAATAGATCTTAAAAGTTGTCAGCACACAAAAAAATTTGTAACTATGTGGTGATAGATGTTAACTAGACTTACTGTGTTGATCGTTGCACAATATGCACAAATATTGAATCATCATGTTGTATACCTGAAACTAATAAAATTTTATATGTCACTTATATCTCAGTAAAAACAAACAACAACTTATGTAACAAAAATAGTAAAGTACAGTTCTCAAAGTGCAGTCTAGTGACCCCTGAGGGTCCCTGGAGCCCTTTCAGGGGATCTGTGTGATCAAAATCATCCATTCCAAGTGCAAGATGGACCAATGGATTTCAGTGTAATAGAGCAGGAGTCAGGAGTTATTTACAAAGAGTTTGTTACAGAAAAGGTCCTGTACATAAAGTTTTATTGGTGCATAGCCACACACATTTGTCCCTGTATTGTCTCTGCTGCTCATGTGTTGCACTGGCATTGCTGAGTAGTTGTGACAGAAACTGCATGGCCCATAGAGGGGGAAATGTTTGCTATCAGACGCTTTATGGAAAAGTTTGCTGAGCTCTTTAATAGAGTATAAAACATTTGTGGAGATAGTTCCAGACTCCACATTGCAAATAACCTTGAAGGAACTACCACTTGTTAAGTTTTTGATGTACTACCAGAGAAGAATATCCACAATTATCTGAACAGGAATAAAAATCCTCCTCCCTTTTCCCACTACATATCTGGGTAAGGCCAGGTTTTGTTACTGTTTTTCTACCAAAATGACATATTACAACAGATTGAATGTAAAAGCAGATATGAAAATTAAGTTCTCTTGTATTAAGCCAGGCATTAAAGAGATTTGCAAAAAAATAAAACAATGCCACTCGTGTCACTGTTATTTTTGTTTTATAAAATATCATTTTTCATAAAAGCATTATTTGTGTTAATATGTAATGGGTTTTAGATTTTATAATGGATTAACTATCCATTTAATTTAATGGATTAATAAATACATATTTTAAAATGTTCTCAATTTCAATTAATAATCTGGTAAATATTGTTAGGTATAACCCACATATACAAAAGCTTGTTGGGGTCCTCAATAATTTTTAAGAGTGTAAAGGGCCCCTGAGACCAAAATAAATCAGAACTGCTAGTTTAGAGCTAGGGCAGTGTCAGGGTTAGTTAACTACATCATCTCACTGATGTTATCACAGACCCAGGTGTTTTCTCTCTTTCTAGTCTGTTGGCCCGTCCAGCGAGGGATAGGCTTTTCTCATGGTGCCAAATGGTTGCTGCGGCAACAATTCCTGGCATTGCATGTCTTCGGAGGCAGAAAAGGCACTATTTATTTTTGCCCAGCTATTTTTTAAAGGCATGGAAAACTTTCCCCAGAACCAATGTGCTATTTGTTTTTACCACATAATAACCAAAAAAAAAAAAAAAAGCTTCATTAAAGAGTGTATGGGAAGTAATTGATACCAGACTAACCCTTCTGCCATAAACAACTGGAGCACTGGATAAAATGTATGAAACAACTGTTTTCAGCCCTTGGAAAATAGACATGCAGGGACTCTAACTTCTGAAAGAAAGAGAAAACAAATGAGGTGAGCCCTACAATCATTTCTGCTTTCTGCCTGCAAGACTTTCTAAACCGCGTTACAGAGAGAAGGAACCCAAGCAGAGCACAGCAGTCTTGCTGAGCTGAGAAGGCAGAGACAGATGTTTGGAACAATGAGGGAGGCTGACTTTGCAAAGACAAGCAAAGAAATAGCTCCATAAATCTGCACGATACCCTTGAAGGTTTTGGCTGAGCTAGGTTGTGATGTTGTGAGGTACAGGTGAGATTCCACAAGGCCATGCAAAGAGCAAGTACCAGGGAAAAGAGCAACTACTGGGTAATTAAAGCTTGCACAGGCCTGGAGACGTTTGAGTTCTGACCAGCCACACGGAGATAGCTCAGTGAATACCCAGAACATTCAGTAGAAATTCCAGAAAAGTCACACCTAAGGAATAAAGGCTACTGTAGATCCACCCAACAAAGATTAAAAACAAGCCTCAGAAGGACAACGCTGATCTACAAGTAAACTAACTACCTGGGAGAACAAAGCCCAACGCTCTTTAAAAGGAGATAACAAAATTCAAATGCTCAAAAATGAAACATTTGCAATGTCCTATGTTCAAATAAAAGATACTAGAGATGTAAAGAAGAAAATGTGACCCATAATCAGGAAAAAAATCAAGGCAATATGAAAGAGACCCAGAAATGACAGATAAAAAAATGTAAGTATCAGACAAGGATTTTAAAACAGCTGTTATAAATATGTTAAAAGATTTAAAGGAAAACATGAACACAGTGAGGAGACAAATGGTAGGTATCAAAATAATGGATTTATGGTATGTGCATGATATTTCAATTAAAAAAATAAGATGAAATTTTAGAACTGAAAATACAATATCTGAAATGAAAATTTTACTGAATGAGCTTAATAGACGACTGGACAATGAAAAAAAAGCAGTGAATTTGAAGACGGGCCATAGAAGCTATCAAATTGAAGCACAGAAAGAAGAGGATTTAAATATGAATACAGCCTCGGTTCCCTGTGAGACAATATCAAACACACATATTATTAGAATTCCAGAGGAGAAGAGGAGAGGAGTGGGGGCAAAACAATTTTTACAATATAATGGCTAACATTTTTTCCAGTTTTGATGAGAAATACCAATTTATATATCCAAAAATCTCAACAAAGTCTAGCAAGATAAACACAAAGAAAACTACAGCAAGGCATAACATAATCAAATTGATGAAAATCAGTGGTACAGAAAATCTTCAAAGAAGCTAGAGAAGACATGTTTCGTATGGGGAAAGACACGAATGTCTGCTGACTTCCCATCGTAGACAGTGCGAACCAGGAGACAATGGAATATATATAGAAGTTGCTGAAATAAAGTCAATCTAGAATTCTATATGCAGTAAAAACATTCTTCAAAAATGAAAGTGAAATAAAGACATTTACAGATAAACAAAACTGAATGTATCACAGTAGACCTGCATTACAAGATAATGTTAAAGAAATTGTGATATTCTGATTTATAACAAGAAATATATATTTGGTCTCTGTCCCCTTTCTGGCACAGAGATCTTAAAACTCTTGGAATTTCCTAAGTGATGAGAGTGATAAATGTGCCCTCTTTTGTCAATGAGGTGACTTTTGGACCACACCTGAGGATGAAGGCTGGTTGCCAGGAGAAGCAGCCATGTGAATAGAGGGTTGGAACGTTCACTTCCACCTCCCTGAGCCCCAGGGAGGGGAGGGGAGCTGAAGGTTGAATCAATTGCCAATGGCTGATGATTTAATCAATCACGCGTATGTAATAAAACCTCCATGAAAGCGCAAAAGGACAAGGTTTGGAGAGCATCCAGGTTGGTGACCACGTGGAGATTTGGGGATAGTATTTCTCCTGGAGAGGGCGTGGAAACTCCACGTCCTTTCCCCATACCTTGCCCTATGCATCTCTTCCATCTGGCTGTTCCTGAGTTACAGCCTTTTACAATAAACTAGCAATCTAGTGAGTAAATTGTTTCTCTGGGTTCTGTGAGTGGCTCTAGTAAGTTAATCAAACCCATGGAGGGGTTGTGGGAACCTCCAATCCATAGCCAGAAGCACAGGTGCCAACCTGGACCTGCCATTGGCATCTTTAGTGGAGAAGGGAGGCAGGCAGTGCTAGATAGAGATAGACAGATGCTGTCTCTGGGTAGATAGTGTCAGAATTGAGCTGAATTGTAGGACACTGACCTGGTGTTGGAGAGTTGCTTGGTAGTGGTGTGGGAGACATCCCTCCTCAGCACACACACACACACACACACACACAGTGGAATTGGCGACCAGAATCATTAGGAATTCTTTAGGCTAAATGAAAATGAAACCAGAGTGAAACTCAGGTATACACAAAAGAAGGAAGAACAGTGAAAATGGTAAGTCTGTGGGTAAACTTAGAGTGTGAGGAGAGAAGGGAGGTAAAAAAGAGATCCGCATGCACACACAAACACCCCCCAAATGAGATCTAGGTCAAATTTTAAGAACCTAGCAGCCACCTCACCAACTCCAGAGTTTCCCAAGTCGGGTACTGGTGGCACGAACACAGCTTCTAAGGCTGGCGTTGAGGTTGACACACTGGATGCCGGCTACTACGGAAGACACAGTCGTTGTGGTTAGGGGAACTGGAGATGCTAGCTAACTTGTGGTCCACATGAAGCACTGTCCTTCCACAGCCTTCCCGACGGTGGCTTGACCTTAACTCTGGCCTGCAAACCCATCACAGCCCCGCTCCATAATTTCGACCCTAGCCTAGAGGCTTTTTTGTTTGTTTGTTCGGTGATACACGGAGGAAGAGAAGCAAAGGACCAGCCAGGCTTCCCATCCTGCCAGTGTCGAGGCCCTATGGGGATTGTGACATTGTGTCCAGCTCCTTCCATAACCTCTGCTAGGTGTGCTTTACTGAGTTTCGCCTTTTCCCTTCACTTGGCCACCATGGGAGTTTTCAGAAAATGAGTAATGCGCATGATACATAAACTAGAATGTGCTAGCCAAGTGCTGCCACCCAAGATAGCTCATTTATGAGCTAGAAAGCTGAGTGAACTGGGTGAGCTCTCTGATTCGTTTCCAGCCCCTTGGATCTGTCCTGCCAGCATCACCAGATTATCCACCGCAAGCTGTCACACTAACACCACGTTACCATCCTGTTCAAAATCAGAACTCTCTTCCAATTTACCATTGCTCTTACCCTGCGGCCAGGACTGCCAGAACGTTTGCAATGAGGGCCCAGAGTTGGGGGAACATGGGAAAGAGCCAAGGATCAGAATAGCCGATGGCTCAGTGGGTGAAACAAACGTCAGGTATTCTTGGAGATGCTGAAGGACTGATGTCATTTCCACTGGAATTAAAAAATGTTTTTATTTCAGGCATTTGAATTACAAAAGCCATGCAATGCCAAAATATCAGAAGTGGATTTAATAGTGTCTCTTTCCCCCTCCACTCCAACACCGCAACATACAAACCCCTTTGTCGTCATGACCCTGAAAAGACGCTTTCATGGAGATTTACAAGTTCGCCCTGCAAAGCTGACGGCCTCAAACCATTATGTTACATTTTTGCTGATTCTCTTTCATAAGACAGAAGAATGTCTTGGGACTGGTGCCTTCCAGTCAGGCGGTGGGCCACGGCCCGGGCCCGCCCTGGCCCCGCACCGGCTCCCTGCGTGTCCCTTGGTGGCCGCCCGGGCGGGGTCTGCGCCGCTGGCTTCGCGGAGGAGGTGGCGCGCTGAGCTGGCTCGTCTGGGCCGGGACGCTCACCTCGTGCCGCCGGTGACAGCCACCGCCGCCTTCCCCCCGCCTCTTCCTCCTCTGCTGCCAGCCGCCCTGCTGCACCCGCCTGCGAGTTTTTATGAGTCAGCTACCCAGGAAAAATGATTTTTACCCACATGAGCCACTTTTTGAGGTCCTGCCTCAGAGACAGGCGAATCCGTGCCTGAGGCTCAAGCCTGGTGCCCATCTCTGCAGTCTGTGGCTATTTCGGCTCCAAAGCATGCTCCAGCTGTCACCAGGCACATCACTCAGCTGGGAGCATGAGACTCTAGGCTGGGACTGGCATGTGAGCAGGGCTGGACACAATCAGATAGTGTGGACCGTGCAGCTCCGGACCGCAACTTCCTCTCCCCAGAATTTGAAATCCTAATAGAAACAGAAGGTGAGATTATGCCTGAAGTTTTGGAAAAGGAAGATGACTCAGAGACTCCCGGGCGCACAGGAGAAGCGCCTGAAGAAGAATTGGGTTCCAGAGCAAAACATGAGTCCAGGGAAGAGAAAACTTTCCGGAAGTTTAAAACTAAAATAGTCCTTGAACCAGAACAGAGTCTCAGACATGGCAGAGGGATTGCTGCCATCTGGATTTCTGGAGAAAATATCCCTGAAGAACAGGAGATTCCAGACTGGCCCTGTGGTGCCCAGAGGACATTTGAATTCCAGGTCATGTCTCAGCTGCTCAGCTGCGCACAGGCTGGCAGACTGGGCGGGAGCGTCGTCCTGGGCAGCCAGGCTGGCTTCGCCTGTGCGGAAAACTGCAGACTGGGCACCGGCTACACAGAGGACTCTGTGTGGAAGCAAGAGGTAACGATACACCTTCAAGACAACATCACAAAGCCTTAAAAATGCTGATAATCTCTTTAACCTTGCAATTCCACATCTAGACCTTTGTCGTAAGGAGATAATTATACCAGAGACAGAGGTACGAAGATGTGGTTTACAAGGTCTAAATATTAGTGAAACAAAATGTCCAGTGACAAGGAATTAAAGAAATTTTGTACATCCATACGGCAGAAGGCTATGCAGTCTTAACGATACAGACCTATACAGACGCCAAGTAAGATATAAATCTAAATTGACCCCAAGGTACCATTATAGACAGTATTCATTGTATGATCATATTTCTGTAAAAATATGCATGTGTATGTGCACAGAAATAAATCTGGAAAGATACACGCTGGGTGTGAACTGCTTACCTGGGAATGGTTGGACGAGGTGAAATGATCGTTTTACTTATATATATTTCTTTCTACAATAAAAATGGGTTATGTGCCTAATTAAGTTTAAAAAAAGTCTTTATTTTGTGTTGTTGGTTTGTGTGTGCATGTGTGGTTTTTGAATGGGGGTTGTGATTTCAAGAGAGGAGCAAGAAAATAAAATATTTTCCAAAACCCCTTTCTCATAAAAAGAAAGAATGGATTTTTAACAATTCAATGACATAAGAGTGAAATGGTTACAAAAGCTGCCAATGAGGAAAGATTAGCGATTTCAAACATTAGGCGAAGTAAGATAGGACTAGTTTTAGAAGCTGCAAAGCGTTTGGATTCCCTTTTCATCTCATTACACCTGGAGCTGGGAGCTTTCCAGGGTGGGAGCACACCTAGAATTCCCAGTCGCTCTATTTCTAAGTGTAACGTGGTCATGGTAGACTTGGGTACGTGTCTCCCGTCCTCCGTGCCCTGCCTGCTCCGTATTCTCCTCAGCCTGTCCCGTCCTGCAGGGGTTCACGGATTCGGTCCTGACAGCTGGGCTGTAAAATGTTACATACCACAGATGACGCACATTCACCGGGAACTCTTTTCATTCCTCAGCAGTCTCCAACCCAGCCCTTTGCCAGCTGCTGGGAGGCCGAGGCTAATGAATCAGAAGCAGGTCAGAGTCCCTGGGCATCTCAGATGGGAGAACCTGCAGGCAGGAGTTCAACCAGGTGGTGTGGTAGTTAAAAGTCAGTTCAGCAAAACTATGTTGATGGAGAAACGACTGAGACATTTCTCTACACTTGAGAAACTTACAGTGGAGAGAGAACCAGAATTTCAATATAAAATGATCAGAACCAAAGGGGTGTAGGAGGCCCACCTGGGTGTTCAGAGAAGGCTTGTGAGAGGAGTGGTGGTGAGCTGCATCCTGAAGGGGGCGAGCGGGTTATGACCGACCAGTGACCACGTGGGACGAGTGTTTGTAGGGGGAGGGCGCGCAGGGAAGGAGCCCGGGCTCACGGGCTCTGAGCAGGCGCTTGTGGGACAGGCTTCTAGTACCATAGGGTATGAGGCTGAGTGAGCTGTCAGCGAGGGCATAGGCCTGCTTTCAGCTAGTTCTAGAAATGCCATATTAGGGCACTGGCACTTTTTAATGTGAGGAGACAAGAGAATTGTAAGAGGAGAAGTAACAGGGTCAGGTTTTCATTCCCCATCATTCAACTGCACTTCAAAGCGTGATGGGGATTTTTCTTCCTTGTGCAGTGTCTCTTAGATGGCAGGTGCTCAGTAACCGGAATGAATGGTCAGTGAAGGAAGGAAGAAATCCTTTCTAATAGGCTCAGTGGGTTCGCAGCAAAGAATGCGGATGATGAAACTGTCCAGACAGGTGGGAGTGGGGGCGTGTGACGCAGACACCACGGGCCCTTCTGGGGCTTTGTTGTATTTTGTTTCAATTTGCTAATGTTGCAAGGGAAAGATTAACTCTGGGATCTCCAGAGCTAGGATGCCTAGCACTCTGCCGACAGCATTCTAGAGCCCTGTTCCCCACAGGACGCTCCTGCAGCAGCAGCCCTTGGGAGCCTGTTGGAATATAGACTTTCCAGCCCCACCCCAGCCGGTCTGGTCAGGATCTGCATTTTAACAAAATGCCAGCTGAGGAGCAGCCTGTTTCCAGTGAAGGAGCTCTCCCCAAGTGATGAGTCATCAGGAGAGCTGGGACCAGTGAGAAGAGCTGGGAGGCCTGAGATGCCCACACTGCCCCAGGTCTCCTCTGCCTGAGGCTACAAGTCAGGTTACACAACAGAAATGGATGGTTTTCCCCCCAGTCAGCAATCTCATAGGGTTCAACCTCATACTTTCAGAGTACCCACAGCAAGACTCCTGTGTCCATGACCCCCTCCCCCGCCCCACCCCACTCAGTTACCATGTGGTGTCACCATCTTCCTGCTCTCCAACCTGGGTTCCAGCCATGCCTCCTGGGAGGGGCTATGTTTAAGAAGCAACAATTCTCCTGCACTGCCTCTAACGTTATCAACAATGATGACGACAGCCGCTGATAGTATCTAGCAGCACTCTGTACCACGCTCTGTTCCAGGTGCTGCGTTTGAATTGAACCTTATGGAGCAGGCATAATGATCATTCTTATTTTATAGATGCAGAGATGAAAGCCCAGAGAGGTTAAGTAACTTGCCTGAGTCACATGGCTTATAAGTGGAATGAAGCCTGCTTATCATTTGGGCCCTGGTGGCAGAGTGCCTTGATGTTCTGAGTAACTGACAGAACAGGTAGCAAACGACTTCTTTCCTCTTACGGCTGGACGTATAAGCTAGAAGCTAGAGAAACCACTCAGAAGGAACTAGAGACCTAGTGAATGGTTTAAATATGAATAAGGAAACTAGGATGTGAGAAGAATCTGGTTGTCAAGCCACTGGGAGGCCGGTGTGTTCCCAGGAAGGAAGGTGCTCCTGGTGAGTCCCCATAATCTCTAGCATAATCAGGCCCAGACTCCAGCCCGTTTGGGACAAAGGGAGGGACCTCCTTAAAAGCTGCAACTCTCAGGGACGATCAGCTGTGTGAGGGGAAGCTGTACAGCCCAGAAGTAGGACCGATTGGGGAGGAACGCCAGGCCAGCGCCAGGATGGAGGCAGCTGAAGGATTTGTTCAAGAAGCCTTGAAGCCCCAAAGAGAGATGCTGACTATCCAGAGGGGAAGTGTCGTCCTCCCCAGTGACCCAGAGACACCTGAGGGAAAAAAACAGAACCCCCAGGGCAGCCTAAGGCCAGGAGTCCAGCCTCAGGCGTGCCCAGGGGTGAGAGAAAGAAGGGAGCTGGTGCCTGGGGGACTGAGCACTCCATCCCAGGTCCACTGTGATGGGAATGACTGAGTCTGTCTGCTCGGTGCCGGGCTCAGACGGGGTTGACATCAGGAAGAGGAAGTGGAACGAGCCCTGTGAGCAGCACCACCGAGACAATCTGTGAGACCGTTGAGTTGGGATCGGAATCTTGTAGCTTACAAGTCCTCTGCTTCCAAGCCTTAGCATTTCTACTTTCCTCCAGGAAGTTTCTAACCTCATCTTATGGAACTATCTTGTAAAAAGGATTTCCTCACCTGGATGAGAAGTTGGGTGTGTCAGTGAATGCCCAGAGGCCAGGAGCTGTGGTGATCCTGCAGTGACTTGCCTCAAGGTCCGGGCACGGGCTAAGGGAGCTGGTGTGGGGGTGGCAGGCACCCAGAAAGGCAGGAGGGAGGGGCACTGGGAAGGCTGCTGACCCCCTCTCTCCTGGACTCCGAAGTCTCTTCCTCCTCCTCCTCTTTCAGTCACCAGCTGCAGGCAGATCTTCCTGCAGCCTCCCCCTCCAGGATGGCCACTACTGGGGCTCATGGAGCACAAGGTCCTCCTTAGCTCACACCCTTCTTTCTCTCACCTCCTGGCCGCAGCCTTCACAGCATGGACTGAGGAAATCCTGCTAGTTCAAAAAAATAACCACATCTTCTATGTCTTTTTAAATTTTTTAATTGAAACTTGCTTAATTGAATACAGGATTCAACACTAAAAAATTCGGGGGAAACTCATTCTTGCGAGTAGAAGCAAGACACACACATTGGTGCTGTATAATGAAGATCTGCCCACAAGGACTGCTCTGGGTAAAAGCGGGGTGGCTGGCAGCCGGCCCTCCTCCTGTGTCAGCACACACATCAACCTGCTGGCTTTTTATGAGAATGTCCAAACAAAGGGGCATGACTGTGGGAAATGCCAGCTGGGGAGCCAGCCTGTGAGCCTGCCCAGGTGATGGGCTGGTGCAGGGCTGGGCTGAACGTCACAGGTCAAGAAGGCAGAAATGCTCAGTGCAGGACTTCTCTGTCAGCAGAAGAATGGAAAGCTATAATGCGGCACATCTCCTACAAAGAGAAAGAGATAGAACCTACACCAAGTAACAGCCATGCTGTCTTCCTCCCAGAGACCTGTCAAAATTGCTAGGGGAAGAGGAAAACAAATAAAAGAAAAAAGAACCCGGGCTAATGATGATGATGAGAAGCACGCAGCTCTGTAAAGGAGACAGCGCTAATTACATAGCTGCATTTTCTTTAATAACAGATCTTGGCTGCTTCAAGAGCCATTGTTTAAATCAGTCCGCCCTCCTACAAGAAGCCTGATTCTCATTATTACGAAACTTGCATTTGATCTTCTAATTTGGGAGGATGCAAATGTTGCTTCCTCTATGAAAATTGCCCTGATTTCAAACCAATGAGAAATTAGTTGATGTCTCCTCTGTGTTTCCATAACAACTTCACAGCATTTCCCACAGCCAGGTTGTACTTAATTGTGTTTATATTTGTCTCCCCCACTGGCTTGGAAACTCCTTGAAGGCTAGAGTATGTTTATTCATATTTGTATTCTTAGCACAGTGTCATGCACATAGTATAAGTACCAAATCAATATGTGCTGAAATAAATGGATAATGAAATAGAAACATGACAATTGAAGCTAGGAGACTTTAGAAACGACTAGATTCTAGGATACTTGGAAGATAGTGGCAGTGGGACCATAGTTTTGAATCTCCCTTAACCATCCTCCCTTCCCCTCCCCACCAAAAAATCAGACCAAGAAACTAACCCTATGAAATTTCAACCTAAAAAGGAAAAGTTCCCTTTCAGAACAAGCCCTAGAGTGAGGAAAAACAGCTGGAAGCAGATTCTATAATACGGAGGATAGGACTAATAGTGGCAAAGGAAAAAGAAGATTCTGGTAAAAATGAAGGAGGAGCATTGATGCAGATTTCCCAGAGCAGGCTGCTTTTAAAAAAATCATCACTTTCTGAAAACAACAGAAGGGGGAGCTATAGAGCCACACAGCTCTTAAACCATCCTGGACTTTCTCTTACTCCTAAAACTATAAGAAAACTTATTTCACTAAAAAATGGGCAACAGAAAAGGACCATGATCAAATTCAAACAAAACTGTTAATAAAAGCAAGAAGAATTAGGGGTTGAATAATTCTCTACAGATGATGAAAGTGTGCCAGAAAGACAATAGATCCAAACTGATGAAAACTGTAACCTAAAATTACAGATTAGCTAAAAAAAGAAAAAATCAAGCAAAGGATGACAGAGATGAGGGAAAAACTATGTTAAAATTAGAAAAACTCTGAAATGAGATCCTTGGAGAAAAGAAATATTTATGAATAAGTAAAAGAACTCAGAAAAAAGGTAAAAATTTTAAAAATCATAAGTCTAAACTAAAAGAAATAAAAGAGCAAATAAGCAGGACAGATATTGTCACAAGAGAATTAGTAGATAGAAGGAAATAAAACATATGTATTTTTTTTTTTTGAGGAAGATTAGCCCTGAGCTAACTACTGCCAATCCTCCTCTTTTTGCTGAGGAAGACTGGCTCTGAGCTAACATCCATGCCCATCTTCCTCTACCTTATACGTGGGATGCCCACCACAGCATGGCTTTTGCTAAGCCGTGCTGTGTCCGCACCTGGGATCCGAACCAGCGAATCCTGGGCCACTGAGAAGCAGAACGTGTGAACTTAATTGCTGCACCACTGGGCTGGCCCTAATAAAACATATCTTAATCAAAAGGAAATAAAGAGAGGAATTCTACTTTTAGCCAAGATGGAGCAACAAGAATAGGATTTACCCTCCTGATGAAAATAATTAAAAAGCTGGGCAAAATATATGAAACAATGGTTCTCAGGGCATTGGACATCAGACAATGCATGACAGCGACCACTGAGAAAAGGGAAACAAATGAAGTTGGCATATGATTGCTCCAATTTACTCTGTGGAGGCAGTTTCTGGGCTGCAGTGCAGAGAAGGGAACCCAAACAGAGCTTGGTGCTCTCACTGAGTTGAGAGGAGAGAAATTAGAATTCAGAGAGCCCAAGCCAGGTGGGCCTCCAGTCTTTAACTTGAGAATGCAAGATTAGACACTACTTGAGAATAGGGAAAGCACAACTGAAAAGCAATAGTCCAAACAATTCCTAGAACTCACACAGGGCTGGGAATGGTTTGTGTTCCTATTAGCTAGAATGGATGTACCTCATGACACATGGGCTTTGCCTTAATAGTGTGGTTAAATTATCCCTGGACCAAAGAATAGTTTGCACCTACCCTAGTGAAACTTAAAAGCAAGTTTCAAAAGCATCCAGCTGACTCGAAGCAATGTCATTGTGTGCTAGAACAAAGTCCAGCAACATTTAAAGGACTACAAGAAAACCTAGCAGGCAACAACATAGAACTCGCAGTGTCTGGCATCCAATGAAAAGTTACAAAGAAGCAGGAAAATATGGCCTATAACCATGAATAAAATCTGTTATAGACATAGACCTAAAAATGACAAAGATGATAAAATGAGCAGACAAGGACCACAAAGCAGCTAGTACATTATATGCTCCACACGTTCAAGAAGGTGGAGGAAAACATGAACACGAAGAAGAGAGAAACGGAATATTTTTAAAAGACACGAATAGAGCTTCTGCAAATTAAAAATATAATATCTTAGATGAAAAATACTTGTATGAGATTAATAGCAATTACACACTGCAGAAAGGATCAGTGAGTTGAAGGTATAGGAGTCAAACTTTGAAGCACAGATCGAAAGGACTGAACAAAAAATAAACAGATCATCAGTAACTGTGAGACCATGTCAAGAAGTCTAAAATACGTATAATTGGAATCCCAGAATAAGGTAGGGCGATGGAAAAATATTTGAAGAAATTTTGGTAGAAAATTTTATGGATTTGATGAAAACTATAAGCTCACAGATTCAGGAAGCTCAATGAATCCCAACTAGAATAAACATAAAGGAAACCTCACCAAGGCAAGTCCTGTTAAAGCTACTGGAAGATAGTGATAAAGAGATCATCTTAAAAGCAACTAGACAAAAAAAAATTACACATAGGGAAACAAAGTTGATAATCTTGATGACTTCTTGGCTTACACAGCTCAAGTAAAGAGTCTATAGAATGATGTTTTTAAAGTGCTGAGAGAAAACAAGTTGTCCACCTAAAGTTCCACATCCAGCAAAAATGCCTCTCAAAAATGAGGCAAAATAAAGACTTTTTTCAGCCAAACAAATGCTGAGAGATTCATTGCCAGTGGATCTGCACTACAAGAAATGTTAAAGGAAGTTTTTCAGGCAGAAGGAAATGCGATCCATCCAAGGAGACAAAGAGACCTAAAATGGCAAATATGTGGATAAATATGTTTTTCTTAATTTTTAATCTCTTAAAATAACTCTTTAATGCAAACCAAAAACAATGTATAGTGGAGTTTTCGAAATATGGCTACAAAAGCATGGAAGACAAGAGGAGAAATGGAAGCACACTGTTTTTAGGATCTCTCGGTATGTGTGAAGTGGGATAGCATTATTTGAAAGTTGACGGTGGTCAATCAAAGATTTATATTACAAGCCCTCGAGCAACCACTAAAAACATAGACTCAAATAAGTCAGTAGTGGAGATAAAAGTGGAATAAAAAATACTCGTAATGGAGAACCAAGGAACAATAGCCAAAATTGAAATGAAAATGTCAGGACCAGAACTGAGCTGCCTGACTCCTAGGACTGTGCTTTATTATAACAAAAATGCAACGAATGTGCTGCATAATGCATCAGAGTAAAGAAAGTTTTTTCAGAAAAAGTAAAACCTTAACATGGCTTTAAGAACTGAAAAGCAGGTGGGGAAGAGAAGTGAAATAGGATATTCTAGGGAGGGAGAATGGCGTATGCAATGGTGAAAGTGGGAGATGGGAAGTGCAGTAATTTCATTTGGAGAAGAGGATTCATACAGAAAGTAATAAGAGAATATTGAGAAGTAAAGGGGTCAAGTGCCTTTAATTTAGACTTGAGCCTGTAGGCAAGATGGAAGCTCTGAAGATTTGCTATCTCTGAATCAGGTCCTCGATCTCAGCTACTGCTCTGGATAGCTCTTTTTAATTGATGACGACCAGTTTTTTTGGTGTTAAATTGCAAACATCAAGCACTTTGGAGTCAGAAAACCCTGGGGTTATATCCAGGTCCTCCACTTACAGCTGGATGATTTGGAGGCAATTTACTTAATTAGGAACTGTCAATTCCCTAAAGGATGAGAATGCCAGTCACGCCGCCCTTCCTGTCCACCTCCTAGGAGGTCATGTAATCCAGGCTAGTCAATCAGTATCCCTTTTCTCCTGACCACATGACTGATTCAGGGATGGGCACATGACACAGGTCTGGCCAGTCTGGGTTCTTCTTTTCTCTACTCTCTAGCAATAGAGTGGTATGAACCTAAAGTTGCCACTCTGTGGGGAGATCCTGCCAAAGAATGAAGCCAAAACAGAAGAATGCAGAGCCAAGAGAGTAACAGAGAAGGGGAAAGTTCTGGGAACTTATTTAGAGGCTCCAGATGTAGTCATGATAAAACCTGAAAAATCGCTCCCGGACTTTTTAATTATGTGAACCAGTAATTTCCCAACCTTAACCCTTTTGTAAGCAAATTTTTAATTGATGTCAGACACAACCAAAAGCACTCAAACTACACAGTATTCCTGAGGGGATAAAATGAGATAAATGTGTAACAAAGAGCACAAGTTCAATAAATCCTGGCTGTTATCACTTTCTTATCACTATACATACCTTAATGCCATTTAATCCTCTGTTCAAGAAGATATTAGGACCTCTGTTTTATAGAGGGATTTAGAGAGGTGAAGTTATTTGTTAAAGGTCCCAAAGTTAATAAATGACACAATCAGGCTCTCTCTCCACTCTCCACTGGAGTCTCTATGGTAACATTCCTAGTGCATAATAGGCACTTGGTAAATGTTGATTCCCTTCCCTTTTCCTGTAAATGAGATCCTAAAATCATGCCTATCTACCCAGAGATCTAAAAGAGAGCAGAAGCTGAAAAGTTGCTTCTCAGATTCTGGCTCACTTAGGTATAGTTTGCTCTTCAGAGCATTATCTCTGAAAGATCTAAACTACTTAATACCTGAATCCTCCTGTCTTAACCTCTGAAGGCTCATCCTTCTCAGCTGACCTCTCAGATTCTCAGCTACTTCTGGATGTGAGCATCCCACAGATTCCCTGGCACAGGCTGGTCCTCTAGGCCTTTGCTTGCATTAGTCTCTGATGTCTACCAATTTCTTCCTGGACAGGTGTGTCCCACAATTTCATCTGTGTGAACCAGGTGGTCCCATGGCTGCTCATGCCTATGGTTCACCCTGGTGCCCTCTCCTCCCACGCAATTCACCAAAGTAGTCTTGGTTCTTTCTCAGAGACCAGGTTTGCAAGTCACAGTGAACATATTCATGAAAAAATATCCCATCACTTTAACCAATAAATGTTCAGGATCAGGACAATCTGACGTGTACATTCCATTATAGGTCATTGAAAGGAATTTCCCTAGACGTCATGGATATGTGCTGCCATCAGTTGACTGTAAGTTAGAAATGCCTAGAAGCAAGAGAGTAAACAGTTTGATTCAGAAATCTGGATCAAGAAATCTATCACTCAGTCTTCAGCTCTCTGTTTTAGAAAATGAGGGCTCTCAGCATGGAACATTTTGCAAACTTATGTCTACAGAGAACACTGGAAGAGGAGCAAGAGATCTGGGTTAATGCCACTTCTTAGCCACTCTAATTACGGGAGAAACTGCTGGCTACCCATCCAGTGTCTATTCTCCACTTCTTTCCTAACAGAACCTCTGAATTGTTGAGGGCATAACACACCCGTCTAAAAGACTACTTTTCTCAGCTTCCCTGAAAAAAACGTGGCCCATGAAATGCATCGAAGTCCCTGGGGGACTCCTGACAGAGATCTTTCAAGTGTCTTGCTCAGCTGGAAGTGCCTTTTTCCCTCCCTTTTCCCTCTCGTTCTTGCCTAGAACCCAGACATCATGACCAGAGCTGCGGTGAGCATCCCGCAGCCTGAGGAGAGATTGAGGTTGAAAGCCAATGGCAGTGATCAATAGAGCAGAAAGAGGTCATTGGGGTGCTACACAGCCTGGACTAGCCTATTTTACTAGAAGCCATGATTACCAGCAGCGGAACATCAGCCCTAACTGATACAGTGATCTCGGAACATTGCTAATTAAGCAAAGACCCTTTGTTTCCTCATTTGTAAACTGATGGGGTCATATTAGATCTCTACAGTCCTCCCGTTTCTAAAACTCCACAATTTTAAGACTTTATATGGTGCACAAGTACAAAATCCTTGAGGTTTGCCTGATCTCTGTTCTATCTTGTCCTTCTGGGCAAATTTGAAAGCATATCCATCCTTAGGCAGAACTCAACATGATTAGGAACATAGAATTACCACATGCCCCAGCAATTCTGTTCCTAGGTATATATCCAGGAGAAACATGCAAACACACAAAAAATTGCTCATGAATGTTCCTAGGCACATTATTCTTAATAGCTAAAAACTGGTAACAACCTAAAGGTCTATCGATTGATGAATGGATAAACAAATGTGGTATATGCATACATGGAATATCATTCATCCATGAAAAGGAATGAAGCACTGAGACATGCTACAACATGGATGACCCTTCAAAACGTTATGCTAAGTAAAAAACGCCAGACTCAAAAGATCGCGTATTGTATGATGTCCAGAATAGGCAAATCCATAGAGACAAAGATTAGTGGTTGCCAGGGGTTGGAGGGAGATGGGAATGGGGAGGGACTGCCAATGGGGGGGGGGGGTTTCTTTTTTGGATGATGAAGATGTTCTGGAATTACATAGTGGTGATAGTTGCATCTGTGAATATACTAAAGCCCACTGACTCGTACTCTTCTAAATGGTGAATTGTAGGGCATGTGAATTATATCTCATTAAGAGAAAAAACAACTGTGAAGCATTTTGAGTGAAATAGACTGCACAAAATAAGCTTCTCTGGGTATGTGTTGGCAAGCATGCCTTAAGAAAAACATGATGGGTTGCGGACGGAGGGGAAACCTCTAAGAAACAAAGGTATGAGCGAGTTTGTTTTCAAGGGAATGCCTCAGCTTTGGGGTACATTTAGAAAAGAATGACCTCACAATAGAATATGTCTTAGACATTGGGAAGAAATCAGTATTGTAGCAGTTGTCAAGTAGCTTTGTCCAGTATACAAGTCACATCTTAACTAAAACGGAAATGTGTAAAAGGCAGCACTCCAAAGAATTTTCATGAACTTCCTACTCATTTTCACAATAACTATCCCCTGATAGAATATTCTTCTTGCAGCTGTGATTGCAGTAGGACATTGTGTGTGTGATGTTTTAGAACCAGGAAATCCGGCATCACCTGTCAAACAGCGACCGTTAGAGATGAAAGGCTTGGCACTTCATCTGTGCCCAACCCATCCAGGGAGCTTGAGTTGTGGACCAAGGGACATGTTTGGGTTTTTCCTTGAAGCCAGGAAATTTCTTCTGCTTCTTCAGAATCCTCATGTGGCCTTGTATATAACAGATGCAGCTGTAGAGGAAAGAACACTGGGTCCAAGATCTGATTTGTACAGAAAGAGTTCCGTGATCTTAGACCCAAGTCTGTGACCCTCCGTCTCCTTACTTACAAACTTAAAAGGTCAGACTAGATGATCTCTAAGGTTACTTTTAGTTCTAATTTCTATTAATCTAGCACAGTTTTAGTCATGAATTGTGAAATATAACATAGTCTTGGGTCATCTCGGGGACTGATGTGCAGGCCAATGTGGAGCACACTGGGGTTCCTCTTCTTTCTCAGCCCCTTGGGATGACCTCAAGGTGACTGCAACTCCCTCTCCCTAACCCCAACCTGTGAATCCGGTATCACATCCCAATGGGTCTTGTAATTTGTGTGCCTGCCCAGATGTGAGCACATCAGGGAGAGACAGAACATTTCCTTTGTAGAGTATTGGCAACACATACACACACAGACACACACACACACACCACCCTACCACCAATCACCACCATCACCACCGTCACCACCGCCACCACCGCCACCGATACCAAATCCCATCACACAATGGTCATGTAGCAAAGGAAACAGTTTTAAAAAGTACCTCTTAATCCAGGTGTTGCCTGCACATTTTCCTGCTTTTGGACTGTTTTCCTAAGTATGCATTTCACAAGCATATTGCTATTATACAACTGTGCTTTAAAGCTTTGCCCCAGAGCATCTGCTTGACTGGTCAGTCTGGCACCCATTATTGTAATCAGGCTGGAGGCAGGCCTAACAGTGTGCAGACACGGACAAGCTGACAGGCTAGCAGGCTGGCCTGCTGGGTGCCTGCCCGCCTGTTCCCTTCCACAAGGTGGAAAAGAGAAGCACGACACTTCCAGGAAGCCAAGAGGCACCTGGCAGCAATTGCTCTCTTCTCCAAAGTTACTGATCATGTGTTTGACAGGTTGTAGGGAATACACGGCCAAGGACAGACCCAGGGGGCCCTGGCAGCTGACCCAAGTGTTCAGGGCATTTAAAACCAATGTTATCCCTCAATTAGGTTGTTGGAAGCTTTACACCAGCTCAGCAGGAACAGCAACTGCCAGTTCACTGTTAAATATGGAACATGAGAGCAGGAGCCACCGGCTCCTGACGTGTTTGACCCTGCTCATCACTAGGGCCTGTTCTTATGATATATAATACTTGTAAGTGAATTGCTGCTCTGTTCCATTTATGAGGGCCGTTTGGTAGAACTGACTTAGTTTCACACTATTTAGAATGACGCTGCTCACTCTTTTCTTCAAAATTGTTTTCAAATATACTTCAGCCTCTTTAATATGGAAATCTCTTATCCATCCCTCACCTTTCTTCTTCTTTTTCTTTTCTTTTTTTAAACATTTAAGTGGGAGTGGAATCAAGTAGAATGAAATAAACACAATCAGATTTAAAGCAATTTTTTTCTAATTTTGAATTTGTCTAAAAATTAGAAAAATAGTAAACCTATGGTTTTCTTCATGTTTTTCTTTCTATAGGGGTATGTAAATAAGTTTTGTACATTTGTTTACAACTTACACTCCACCTTTATTCCCAAAATGAGAAAGTGACTGGCCCAGATTAAGGCAAAGCATTGGCACCATTTTGACAAAGTATGATTTATCCTACAGAAGCATATAATCTTAATTGAAGGTCACTTGTTGAAATCCCATGGCTTCTGTAGTGGTTGAGTTTGAGTCTAATGGTAGGCTTGCATTCAAATCCCAAATCCCAGCTCTGCATGGTAAGAATGCAATAAACTGAAAATTCCTGGGGCTTGCCTATTTAAAGGAAAATTTTCCAATAACCTGGAATTTATAATTTCGTATAAATTCAAAGGTAGTTAACTTAAGAACAAATAGTTTGTAATGTACTATAAACATGATTACTAGGAGAAAAAGTTGCTTAAGAATTTTAGTATATTAACAATTTACAAATCTATGGCTATTCCTAAGAACAGGTGATTTCATTAATCTAAAAAGGCATAGTATCATATACCCTTTGACAGAAAACTCCACTCAGAGAAATTTACAGGATAGTTATTCTCATATACACAGTAATATATGCACAAATGATTCATTGTGGCAAGATTCATTCAATTATATGTTATACTATAAGATTAGTATAAACAACCATACCTCCATTGGTAGGGAATTGGTTAAATAAAAGATGGCACAAATACATAATGGATACTATGTATCCATTTAAAGGAGGGAAGCTCTCTGTATTTTAAAGATACACGGTTTAGTGAAAAAAAGGAGGCAGCAGAACAGTGTATCATAACACGTATGAAGAAAGAAAAAAGGGAATAACCTACATAGGCATGAAGATATATGGAATACTTCTGCAAGGACGCAAGAAAGAAAACAGTAAGAATGGTTGCCTTCCAGGGAGGAAGACTGTCCCAAGGGCCCCAGGAGGAAGAGACTTTCCCCTCTCTCTCCTTTAGGATTTTGTGCTGTGTGCATATAGAACAAAAATTTTTTTGTAAAGGAAATAAAGGCATAGCAGGATTTCTACAGGAAAATACATTTAGTGTGCTTTCAAGTAGGCATCTTTCAACTAATAAAATATTTACTTAAAGGCATTTTAAAATTTGGGCTCATCTCCCATGATTGGGAATCCATTGGGTATGAAGGCGGTTGGCTCAATTTCACTATACTGGAAGAGTAAACTCATCTGAGCCTTTACCTATCCCTTCCCTTTTCTAAAGGAAAAATTCAATATGATGTGTTCAGAAAGTTACAATTAAATAGATAATAAAGAATTCAATAAAGACAAGAAGGAGACAGAAAAGAGGACACCATTAGGACACAAACGTTTATGTGATTTTAGCCATTACAACAGTAGTTCAGAAATACCTCAAATGTTACATTGATGTCATCAATGTTACAAAAAGGAAAAAAAATGACAGGCAACAGTGAAGAGCACCAGAGAACCAGCGCACACAACTAGAGTAGACCATGCTTCTTTCCTCCAACTGCCAAGATATTTTCACCAGGAAGCCCCCCTCCCCCTTGCTTGCCTTCTCAACTTTTCCTAACCTGCTTTGAAGTGTGAACTTAAGCCTCATCCTCGCCCTCCTCCTCCTCAAACTCCCCTTGTTCGTCGGCCGTGGCGTCCTGGTACTGCTGGTACTCGGACACCAGGTCGTTCATGTTGCTCTCGGCCTCGGTGAACTCCATCTCATCCATGCCCTCGCCCGTGTACCAGTGCAGGAAGGCCTTGCGCCGGAACATGGCCGTGAACTGCTCCGAGATGCGCTTGAACAGCTCCTGGATGGCCGTGCTGTTGCCGATGAAGGTGGCGGACATCTTCAGGCCGCGCGGCGGGATGTCGCACACGGCCGTCTTCACGTTGTTGGGGATCCACTCCACGAAGTAGCTGCTGTTCTTGTTCTGCACGTTGAGCATCTGCTCGTCCACCTCCTTCATGGACATGCGGCCTCGGAAGATGGCAGCCACGGTCAGGTAGCGGCCGTGGCGGGGGTCGCAGGCGGCCATCATGTTCTTGGAGTCGAACATCTGCTGGGTGAGCTCGGGCACCGTCAGGGCCCGGTACTGCTGGCTGCCGCGGCTGGTCAGCGGGGCGAAGCCGGGCATGAAGAAGTGCAGGCGGGGGAAGGGCACCATGTTCACGGCCAGTTTGCGCAGGTCTGCGTTCAGCTGGCCTGGGAAGCGCAGGCAGGTGGTGACGCCGCTCATGGTGGCCGACACCAGGTGGTTGAGGTCTCCGTACGTGGGGGTGGTCAGTTTCAGGGTGCGGAAGCAGATGTCATACAGGGCCTCGTTGTCGATGCAGTAGGTCTCATCTGTATTTTCCACCAGCTGGTGGACAGAGAGGGTGGCATTGTAGGGCTCGACCACCGTGTCTGACACCTTGGGTGAGGGCATCACGCTGAAGGTGTTCATGATGCGGTCTGGGTACTCCTCCCGAATCTTGCTGATGAGCAGTGTGCCCATCCCGGACCCAGTGCCACCCCCCAGTGAGTGGGTCAGCTGGAAGCCCTGCAGACAGTCACAGCTTTCTGACTCCTTCCTCACCACGTCCAGGACCGAGTCTACCAGTTCGGCTCCCTCTGTGTAGTGGCCCTTGGCCCAGTTGTTTCCGGCACCACTCTGGCCTGCCAGAAGGACAAGACTTCACAAGTCACTGACGATTGGATTAAATTCCTTTTTACCTTAAACCCCTTAATATAGATCAGTGAGTCAGTGCTCAGACGAGATTATTTCAGGTTATCACCAAAATGGCCAGACATTAAAATACGTAGTCATGGATATAATTATAAAGGAAGAAGGGAAGGCTAGGAATACCTAGCTGTTAGAGGTTGAAAGGCAAATTTGTTTTTAGCTCTTATTAAGACTAAGCCTACACACAATTGGATGTCCTCCATATTTTCCCTTCACCCTGCACTGTCCAGAGCAAAATAAGCCTCCCAGGCCATCAGCCACGCCAGTCACTCACCAAACACAAAGTTGTCTGGCCTGAAGATCTGGCCGAATGGTCCAGACCTGACCGAGTCCATGGTGCCCGGCTCCAGATCCACCAGGATGGCCCGAGGGACGTACTTGTTACCTGTGGGGGACAAGAGCCAGACTGAGACCTGCAGGCAGAGAGCTTGGAAGACAAGGGCTTGTACCAGCTTCCTTTTTGCAGGTTCTGCTGTTGCCCCCAAACAAAAGATGACACATGACCCACCGGATTCTCAAAGGAGCCCACTGCAATACCCCATTGAAAGAGTGGGAATCCTAAATCCTCCAGTCCACCCACCCCTGGGGCCACACTCTTGGAGTCAGTCCAGCGGAAAAGGGGAGTGAAAAATCAAAGGGAGAAGAAAAGGCAATCACCAGTGGCTTCGTTGTAGTACACATTGATTCTCTCCAGCTGCAAGTCACTGTCTCCATGGTAACTGCCAGTGGGGTCGATCCCATGCTCATCGCTGATGACCTCCCAAAACTAAGACACGGAAAAAGGTTGCATTTAGCCATGCTCAACCCCACAGAGAGGCCGCGACTCACAATGAAAAGCCTGACTCCGTTCCGACCACCCAACCTGTCAGGAGCTTTAGGGCAGCATGACGCGTCGCAGCCGCAGGGCTTGTATTTTGCAGGGTCAGAAAGTTGAAATTGGGCGTTTCCTGGGCGAACAGCTGCTCGCCGCAGGAGGTGGGGGTGGGGGGAGACCGGCAACGGGACCGCCGGCACCGGCGGGGGAGAGCTTGGCGCTCAGGGTTACAGCGGGGGGCGGGCGAGCAGGGACTCCAGCGCGGAGGGGGTGAACGGGGGAACAGGGGAGAGGGAGCCGAGGGAGGGTGGGTTTAGATTCAAAGCACGTCCCGAGACCTCAAGACAGTCGCTCTCCTCCCCTACCCCCGCAGCTCGACTCGGGTTCAAGCGAGTAAAATCAATTCCTGTGTCCCTGCCCCTTCCACAAACGCGCGCGCACAGCCTCGCGGACACACCCGCGCCCTCTCCAGGCGCGCGGGCCTGGCTAAGCGGCGAGCAGGGAAAGAGAGACCGAGGAGGGACCGCGATCCAAAATGAGTTACAGCAAAAAAGAAAAAGAGGTTCCTCCCCCATCCTTCCCTCCGAGAGTCGCCTCCAGCCCACGCCCTACTCCGCTGCACAAAGCAGCCGCGAAGGTCTGCGCTTGGAGACTCCCGGGCCTGCTCAGGACGGCGCTAGCGCCCCGGAACCCCGAGGGGCGTTAGGTCAGGTCCCCGCCCCCTACTGGCGTCCTCCCCGCGGCGCGCCCACCTTGGCGCCGATCTGGTTGCCGCACTGGCCAGCCTGGATGTGCACGATCTCACGCATGGTGCTGGCTAGCTTCTTCTGGCCCCGGTCGGCGTCTGGTAAGTCTGTCCGTCCTCCCTTACACACCCACTGCGGGGTCACCAGGAACGCGCCCAGGAACCGACCGGCTGAGAGCGCCGGCCCCGCGGGCTCGGCCTTTTATGCAAGGAGGGTGGGGCGGCCCGCGCAGGCCGCGCCCCTAGCCCGAGCCCCCCAGTCCCCTTCGCGCTAGCTCTCTCCAGGACCCGCTGACGTAATGCTCCGAGGCCCAGGGACCGGCCCAGGGGCTGGACCATGGGCCCGCGGCCAATCAGCACAGCTTTGCGGACCCGGAGAGGAGAGGGGGCTCCCGGGAGTAGGGTGGGGGCGTGCCCATTGTCTAAGACTGCGGGGAGGTAGAAAAAGTTGGGACTGAGAATTGGGGGTGGGTAAAGGAACCGTGGGCGGGAGGGTGGCTAGGCGATGGCGACCAGTATGGCAGGTCAGGTATGGGGGAAGGGCTGGCACTGGATGGGGTGGGCAGGAGGACTGGAGCAGGTGGGGAGGCCGTCAGGAGCGCGGGGAAGGAGCGTGCTGTGTTCCGGGCTCTGGCAGGTGGAAGGGTTGAAGCGGCGCACGCTGCGCTGCCATCGCGCATTGCGGCGCCTCCTCTGCCAAGGGCCAGAGATCCCTAAGCCACCCGCCCCTGGTGAGACCACTGCCCTTTTCCCAACCCCAGAGGCCGACAACTGTCCGCGCCGGCTCGCCCCTCACACAGAGGCTCGGGAGAGGACAGGTGGTCGCAGGAGGAAGTCGTGCGTGATCAGAATGTTGGGGTCTGGAGAGTCGAGACCCTGGATACCCAAGGCCCAAGAGCCCCAGGGTGTCCTGTGCCCCGCCCCCAGCATCCGCCTGTTCTCTCTTTTGTCTCTGCTGCAGCATCCAGGGATGAGGCGACCTCCGCGCCCCCTCCAGTCCTGCCCGACCCTCTCCAAGAGTCCACAGCTCCCCGGCTGGTACCAAGGACCCCTCCACCCCGCGGGCTGACTTTTGTTCCTTGGGAGTGGCTGGGGTGGGAGTGGCTGGCCGCGCAGTGTGACTGTCCAGCGGTCTGAACAAGGGTGGGGTCCGGCGGGCGGGGCTGCGGCAGAACAAAGAGCTCACAGATGCATGAAATATCTCCCACAATTGAGTATTTAAAAATTACGCCCCAGGCGCACCCCCTCTCTGGGTTCGGTTCATCCATTGTCCAGTAAGGGGGTGGGTTCTAAGGGTGGTCATCGCCTGCCGCACCGCTAATATTCTCATCTTCCATCAGGGTCCGGGCCCCGAGGCGGCTACGAGGTCCTCAACCTCGTGCTGCTGATGGGGGTGAGGGACACGCCTAAAAACTGCTGCAGCGCGAGGAACAGGCCACCGGAGACCCAGACACACACACAGAGCGTGCGCGTAGATTCGGAGCACGGACACGCCTTCAAATCCAGTCTCCTGGTAGTCGAAGAAGGAACTGATCTCTTTGTTACTTTACGTGTGTGTGTGTGTGTGTGTGTGTGTGTGTGTGAGTGTATGAGACAGAGAGAGAGAGAGAGAGAGAGAGGGAGGGAGGGAGGGAGAGAGAGCCGAACCCGCGTAGGGTGGGAGGGGAAAGGGTGGCTGAAACGTTCTCTGCAGACCTGGAGCCTGGTCTCTGCAATTCCAGGGGGAAGCGCCCCCGCCCCCTCCTGACCAGGGAAAGGTCGTCTGCGAGGTGGCATGACCCCCTTTCATCCTCTGGCGACAGGGGCCCAATGACCGGGGTTCCCGTGCTGAGCGGAGCCTGCAGCTGTTGAGTGAGACCCTCCCAGAACCATCGGCAAGCTGTCATCGCCTCCCTTTCCCGCTGGGGGGTGGAAGGGGGGCTTGCAGCTCGTTTCCAGTACACAAAGAGGGATAGAGAACAAAAGCCCAGCAGCTCCCAGACACCCATTTCGCCCAGACTGAAGCTCAGGGCAGAGTTCCCCAGACGTGGCTACCGTGTGGGGTTTAGGGTGGGGTCGGGAGAGAGGCAGAGGAGTGGAAGGTCCGCCCACATGCCCCACTTGTGGGGTCCAAGCCCTGGGGCTTGACTCCGAGTTTCTACCCCAGGTCCTACAGTTGCAGAAACGTCGAGGGCGAGCGATTCCCAAGGTCACACCGCAAGTTACAGACAGGGTTCAGGCCGGAATCTCGCCTTCCGGGCGCCCCAGACCTCGGGGAAGGTGACTGCCTCTTGGCCTGACCTCGGAGAAGGTCCAGGCCTCTAGGGCTGTGAATGGTGTCAGCACAGGGACCTAGGGATGGCGGCTCCGACGGGACTGAGCCTCACGGGAAGGCACCAAGCGAGGGCCGCCCCTGCGCTGCTGCGGCAGACGCGTGGAGAGCGGTCAGCACCCGGCTGCCGGCGCCGAGGGCCTCCACGCCGCGCGGTCATCTGAGCCCGCCGCCGGCCCCCGACCCCGCGGTCTCATTTCTCAGCTTCTGTTTCAGAGCCAGATCTCCGCGGAGTGCTCGCGTGAAAACGCATGTTCAAGACCGTGTGGATAAAAGCACCCTTTCCTCTCGGTTTTTCTTTTAGGGGAAGGGGTTTGGAATAGGGGGAGGCTGGAACTCATCCTTCTGAAAGCCCGGACGCCCTGGGGACTCGGCACTTTTGGTTGAAGATCTGCTTTCCTTTCACACGTTTTGCGGGTATTGTCCTCCCCCCCAACCCCGCCCCCTTCCGAGCCGGCCTTCTGGTTAACTGCTCTACGCCCCTCTCCCCAATCTGGAATTATGATGCTGCACATTTTTATTTTCACAAGGACCTGATCTCGTGTTGGAAGACAGCCAAGTCTTTCCCTGAAGTCTTTCAGTTCGTCAGCTAACCCTTATCATCCTTAAATCCGTGTAGCTCTCGAAAAGAGGCTAGTAAGGGGCTTTCAAAGCAAAAAAAAAAAAAAAAAAAAAAAGATTCGTTCTCAATTGAGTCCTCCAGCATTTCTTTTTGTCTGTTTATTGTACACAGTTCTAGGTCATTGTATGTCAGATGAAGTTGGCAGGACAATATATTTCGTCATTACTTACATGCTGTTAGTGTTTTAATGATGTACTAATATTTCTAAATTTCCCCCTCCTGAGATAGTTGCAGAAATAACAGAGTAAAATAAAATTTAACATTTGTTTTATGCAGAACTGATTGTGTGGCTGAGGTAAGATACCCCCTAAGCTATTAAAATTATACTTACTCTCACAACTTTCAGGGTCTTTTCAATGGCAAATTCTCAAGTGGTTTTGCATTTATCTGTTACTCAGAGAGTCATTATTTAATTAATTGAAGAAGTCTGATAGAAAGGGGGCATTACTAGCTGACGTGGTAGTAAATTTTCAAAGCATTGTTTTCTAAAAGCAAGACATATTTTTTTATACACATTGAAATTACAAGACATCTAGCTTTCGGATTTTCCCACTGCCTGCCTGCCTTCACCACTTAATACACAGCTCGCAGCCGCGGTAGCCTGACCGCCAACTCTGCAGCCGAGATGCGCGCGGTTTCCTAGGCAACCGACACAGCCAATGAATGAAGAAGAATCGAAAGAAAGAGATGCAAATCCATCATTATTTCCTTTTTTTCTCTTCTCAATGCTCTCCAGCTAGAAATATTGGAAAGCTACCAATCCTAACATTTATGTAAAGGAGTCAAATGCCCAGAGGATCGGGCTTGGAAGGAGTCGCAGCCCTATATTGTGACTGTGTGTGTTGGGGGGGGGAGGGGGCGGGGGGAGTGGAGGAAGCTCCTGGGACCCGCTGAGACCCGTGCTTTCCCAGCTTTGTCACTCCCCCTCTTCATATCCCGCTGTCCTCCCCCTTCCCTCCCAGGACTCCCTCCTCCAGAGGAGAAGCCAGCAGCCCTGGTGCTCTTGAATAAAAGGCTGCCTGGGTGGGAGCCTCAGAGCCCTTGTCCTTCTCCAGTCGTGGGGCTGTGGGGACCAGCCGGCCCAGGTAACAAAAGACTGGAATGAGCAGAGAAAATTCCGAGTGCGCGACGGCAGCGCAGCGCGGCCCCTTTCCTGTGGTTCTTCAGTGAGCCTGGCTGTTTTCCCATGGCCCGCGGTCGAATTGGGGTTAAAATGGCCTCAGTCCAGAATGAGAGTGCTGAGCTCTCACCGAAGAGATTTGCCTTCTTTGTCCTACAGAGCGGTGGAGGGAGGGGACCCTGGCTTTCCAGGACACCGGTCCCCTTTTCTAAGAAGCCCCCTCCCCCACACCGTCAAGGATTTGTAAGATTCTTGGAGCGGCGGGGGGAGGGCGCGCCGGAGAAAGCTGCTCTATGAATCCTCGGTAAATGGCGTTTCATAATGCAGAGCCAGACTGTGTAGAAAACAGAAACAGAAGAGCAGAAAATGCTTTTAAATGGGAACATGATAAAATACTAAGACTGACAGGGGGCCTCTTGCGAGGTGCAGTCCTGAAATCAAGACAAACATAAATAAGCGTCTTATGAAATGAAGGAGTACACGCGGGAGGATACGATGGGGCGCCGGGTGAAAGTTCAGCAGCACGGTTCTCTAGTGTTAGTGACTGCAGGGCTAGCAGCCCACACTAGAAACCGGCCACCAGCTGCTGCTGGGAAAGGTCTGGGCAGCTCACCCTCTCTCTCTACATCTGCCCTAGACCCTTGCTGGCCATTTGAATCAAATTATAGCACGGTCTTCAGATGGATAGATCCACACAGAGAGTGTAGTAACAGCTTTTGCCTCCTGGATTTAGATGCCTGGTCAGCACTAAGTCAGTCTTCGATGCAGAAACCGGTGAGCTTCTGAACAGGAATGCCTGGCTTGACATGCCCAGCCTACTTTTGAATGGCCACTACATATTGGTGGTACATTTTCAAGTAAATAATGTATTAAGAGAACTTCTGGGAGAACTCACTACCACTTTCAAAATAACCCCTAGAAAGGAAATTTATCGAAAGATTTAGTTTATCACATATCCCCGAAAGAACTGAAAGCTGAGTCTTGAAGAGATATCGTACACCCATGTTCACTGCAGCATTGTTCACAACAGCCAAAAGGCGGAAGCAACCTGCGTGTCCATCGACAGGTGAATGGATGAACAAAATGTGCTATATCCATACAACGGCATATTGTTCAGCTTAAAAAGGAAGGAAAATCTGGGGCCTGGTGGTGTAGTGGTTAAGTTCGCGTTCTCTGCTTTGGCTGCCCAGGGTTCGTGGGTTTGGATCCTGGGCGTGGACCTATGCACTACTCATCAAGCCATGCTCTGGGGGCATCCTACGTACAAAATAGAGGATGATTGGCACAGATGTTAACTCAGGGCCAATCTTCCTCACCAAAAACCTCCCCAAAAACAAAATTGGAAAAAACAAAACAGAGCTCCTTTGCCCATGAAACAGAAGTAAACATTTAAAAAAAAAAGGGAGGAAATTCTGACACATGCCACACACATGGATGAAACTTGAAGATATTATGCTAAGTGAAATATGCTGGTTATGAAAAGACAAATACTGTATGATTTCATGTGTATGAGGTGCCTAGAGTAGGTAAATTCATAGAGGCAGAAAGAAGGGGGTGCCAGGGGCTGGGGGAGGGGAACGCGGAGTTGGTGTTTAACGGGCAGAGTTCCAGTTTTGCAAGATGAAAAGAGTTCTGGAGATGGATGGTGGTGATGGCTGCACAGCAGTGTGAACGTACTTAATGCCACTGAACTGTAAACTTAAAAAAAGTTAAGATGGCAGGGGCTGGCCCCGTGGCAGAGTGGTTAAGTTCACGCGCTCCACCACAGGAGGCCCAGTGTTTCGTTGGTTCGAATCCTGGGAGCGGACACAGCACTGCTCATCAAACCACGCTGAGGCAGCATCCCACATGCCACAACTAGGTGGACCCACAACGAAGAATATACAACGATGTAACGGGGGGCTTTGGGGAGAAAAAGAAAAAAAAAACAAGTTAAGATGGCAAGTTTTCTATGTAGATTTTACCACAATTAAAAATAAAAATGAGGGGCTGGCCTGGTGGTGCAGCGGTTAAGTTTGTGCGTTCTGCTTCAGCAGCCCGAGGTTCGCCAGTTGGATCCTGGGTGGGGACATGGCATCACTTGGCACGCCATGCTGTGGCAGGCATCCCTTGTATAAAGTAGAGGAAGATGGGCATGGATGTTAGCTCAGGGCCAGGCTTCCTCAGCAAAAAGAGGAGAATTGGCAGCAGTTAGCTCAGGGCTAATCTTCCTCCAAAAAAAAAAAAATTAAATAAATAAAATAATAATAAAAAGGAGGAAAAAAGAGGATTTGTTTCTCAGTATCTCCTAAATATCAAGTGGCATTTTTTGTCTTGGAGCTAATATAGTGCTCCAAGTTCCTCAACAATAGACAGATGAGAGATAGATGATAGGTTACACAGACAGATGGTAGATATTTTTAAGACCAGTATCAGTCTCATCATTTATTGCTCCTTCCTCTGGCCCCTTTACCACTGACAGTGACGTCAGAGACATCTACACTGCTAGTTGGGTCTGGCCCTTCCTTGACCCTGCTTCTCCATTGCGTCCCTGTAGCTCATGGCATATGGTCCAAATTCTTAGCACAGAATTCAGACCCTTTGCATCTGGGGGTGATCTCCCTCCCTAGGGTTCGCTGCCAGCCCTCTGCCTAGGCACAGTGCACTCCCGGAGACTTGGACCTGCCCGCTGATCTCCTTTTTAGGACACGCTTTCTGAGCCTCTGCGTTTCTGCTCATACTGTTCCATCGACCTAGAATGACTCTCTCCGCTTCTTCATCTGGTGACATTTCATTCATTCTTCCTGATGCAGCTCAGCTCTCTGTGGCACATGAACTGCCTGTGCTCCGCTCTTCACACGGCTGGTGCAGCTTCTGCATTTGTTACCTTAAAGCAGTGATCACCAAGCTTTTTCACTGCACACCTCTACCAGCTAAAAAAAAGTTGAGTATATATTCCTAATATATGTATATTTATTTATTCATAAACTATATATTTTTATAAGCCAGTATCTCAAGTACACTATACTTAGTAAGAGATACATCATTAGTGATATCAGATGCGAATCAGTATTTCAAATACACTTTTCTATGACTTTTAGTTTTATTTGGGCCAGCATCGGCCAGACTCAAGTTCCTCGTGTATTCCTTACCCGGCAATGGGCTTGACTAACAGCCTGCATGAGGAGCAGAATGTTAGCTCTGCCATTTCTTTATTTTTTTATGTGTTCACATCACTAATATCGCCTTCACTTTGCAGTTTCTTTGCTGTAGTGTTTTAAGCGACTTGCCCAGTTGTGAGGATCAATGGACTAAAACCTAGATAATGTGGTCGGTAAACCCACCGTCACTTCCTCCTCTATGGACTTCCCTTTCCAGGGAACCATTCACGACACATGACCACAAGACATAAGCATCCTGTGAGGGCACCAGTGTCACTTGGAATGTTAACTATTTAAAGTGTAATTTCTTTATTCTTATAGGAAATAAGTCTAAATAGGAGTTCTCATAGTCTCTTCCCACACTGCAAAGGATGCTCTTGCCTGCCCCACTTTGAGACCTCTGGATTAGACTAGAGTTTGTTCCATACATGCCTCTGTTTTCCATTGGTTTGTGACCCCTCGATGGCAGGGATGTTGTCTTACTAGCCTTTATATCTCCCACGTTGCCTGACACTAAGTACAGGCAAGCAACAAATATTCCTTGAGTAAATAAACCCAAAGCAGGAGCAGGTTGTTCTGCAGGTAAGTACTAAGAAACCATCCTCTCCCGCTTCGTCATCACCTCCCGACCTGGCCAGGCCACGTCCCGTCCTTCCCAGACTCTGCTATCTTTGTGGGATGGTGGACACTGCAGGATCCAGAAAATGTGCCCTCCTCTGGAATTACCCTCCAGTTCCCTACAAGCAGCTGCCCAGCCTTCTCTTGCATTCGCACTCTCTCTCGCCCATACAGGTAATGCACGACTGAGACTTCCGGTGAAGACCACCTCGTGGGGGCAGAAGGGAAGGTGAGGAGAAAATAACTCCTTAGGAATCAGCACTGAATTTCTAGGCTGTGTCCTCTTTCTCAGCATGTAAGTTAGGGGAGTTAATCAGATTGTTGCCTTCATGAGCGGGTTTGAAGATGATGAGCACAGTGGGCTTTCTGTCTGCGCAGGAGGAGGAGAAACAGAAATGCAAATCTCATCTTTCACGAGCCTAGGGGAAAGGCGGGACAGTCAGTACCAACTTTCTGGACCTCGCTGGAAAAGAATGAGTCCTTCGGGCAGCTTAGAAAAAAGATCAAGCCGTTTATAAATGTGGAAAAAATCACAATTGTCTCAGACTTCTCCAAAACAGCGTTCAATGCTAGAAGAGGACAGAACAATTCCTACAAAACTTTCAAGGAAAGCATGCCCCAGTATTTGTATATCTAGTTGCATTGCCTTTCAGTTTTAAAGGTGACAAATAAATATTTTTGAATACAGAAGAACTAAGGAAATGTAGTTTCTGTGAGTCATTTTGGAAAAAAAAAAAAGAATCCCAGAGAATGTTGGAATGGTTGGCTGTTTGAGACAATGGTGCCCCTGAATACAGCTTAGAAGCAAATACGAAGTCCCTCAGACGGGAAGTCCCGCTCCTTCAGTGAAGCACGTTGGAGATGCTATTCCAAGGTGCCAGTGGTGACCTTGCCCGAGGACCCGAGGCTGCCAGCTCGTCATCGAGTCCGCTGTAAATTGGAGCCATTACTGCCTAACAGGGAATCGGTTGTTTGCCAGTTTATTTTTGGAGCTACTTTTGCCACAAAGAGCGGAAGATATCAAACGATGGAACAACAGACTGCACAGATGTTTCAAATATCACACGGAAGAATAAATTCTTAACAAATTCTAAGATTTTAGACAGAAAAGCAAAGCAACAAAGGTCTTTTTTGGAGAACTCAGTATGCAAAATACATCTGTGTGAGGAGGTGAGTTGGCTGGAGACCAAGCAGGGGGCTTGAGAAAGGAAGCAGATTGTGGCAGGAACCCTGCCTCCGACTTTGACAGCTGAGGACGGATGCCGTGTGAAGAAACAGGACCGGCGACTGGAAAGCCAAAACTCTATGGAAATATCACACGTGTTATAAGGGATTTTGTAAAACTTTCAGAAGAAAAATATGCTGTAATGAAGCTAAACTAGTAAAGAAAAGATGAAGTCTACACTCCACCAGGCTTACGAAGAAAATGACCAAATTTAAGAGCAAAATGGAGCAGTTATTGCAGGAAGATGACTGGAATAAGAAACACTCTGAGCTCAGTGAATAACAAAATTGTAGGGGACCTCTTAGAAAGATGGATGAGAAGACTTGCCTGCAGAGAGAAGGGAACTGAAGTTTTAAATCGCTGCATTTTGCAGTTAAAGCAGAAGCAGAGGACTGGAGTGAGAAGATTTTTGTTTTTTTTAAGAAATCAGAGAAGGAGGAAGACGAGGTGCTTGTGGACAAACATTTGCTAAATCCTGTGTTTCCAACGTCAGCTCACTGGTGAGGACTCATTTAGGCATGACATTTGGCCAAAATTCTGCTGGAGGATGAAAGAAAAAATTCTGCAGCAGAAAGTAGAGATCCTAAAAGACCTCGATCTAGAGAAACACGTGGTTCTCAACAAGAAGCTGATTCACGACTGGTATAAATAGGAAAAGAGACGACAGAAGCCACCAGCTGCAGAGGAAGTGAAAACTTACCAGCAGAGGAATGAAGAAATGCTGAATGAATTATGGCCTACGGAGAGATCTTACAAAACCCAGATTGTTCTCCATGGTGAGAAAGCTCTCGACAGCAGGCCTGCTGTCACTGGAGTGGAAAATGAAATATGCCAGCCTGGGACAGAAATGACAGCAGCTAAACCAGTGACTTCCAGAGAGAAATCCTCCTCCCCGTGCTCCTCTGCTCCACCCACTCAGTCGGAGGCACACACCAGTTCTGTGTAGTACCCATGGGAATGACATACCCACAGCTCTGGATTTCTCTTCTCTGATGGAAGAGATGCGCCCAAACGATCCGTGGATGGGCCGTGTCTAGCCCTAGGGGATCATATGAGATTTCTGGAGCAAAGTTTGCCTAGGACATGAACCCCAGGAGCCTTCCTCAATAAACCCAAGAAACCTCTCTCCTTTTCTGTGTTGGGCATCAAAGGTAACTGGTGTCAGAGCACCAGGACTTCCAATGGGAGGACGCCCGCGGAGTCCACCTGGACGCCTCCTCCCCGTGGGTGGCTTCTGGGCCTCTGTGCCTTCTTCCCCTCTATTCCTGCCGGGCTTTTCCTCCAGAACTCGCGCACACCTGCAGCAGGCTTTCACACCAAGAGTGGGACATGGCTTCTGGCCCTGGAGAGAGTCCCCCCTTTAGAATCCGAGGCCCTCAAGTGCTCTGCTTCTGACCTGAGATGACCACTCCCCCCTCCTCCCTCCCAGGGCCAGGGACTATTTGTCTTCGCCTTTTGCAAGATTCAGGAATGTCTTGAGGCTCCAGAGCTGACTTTTCTCTCCTGGCTGGTCACAGGATGACTCACAGGCCTCCCCCAGACCTTCATTGTGACAAGGAACGGATTGTTGGGTGGAATGAATCCATTTCCATTGTACTATTTTTTATTGAATTTTTTTATTTGCTTAGGCTGACCCAAAATTGTGCATATTGAGCCAAAAATAAAGGAGATTCTGAAAATGAAGGTGTCTACAGTATTACCTGACTGTTTTATTTTGGTTACTGTAATTTGAATAATTTGCAAATTATTTTAAACGTTATGAAAATGAAATACCTTTAATAAATATTTTCTAAGTTCAAAAATGTTGTCGTTACTCTAAAATAGAGAAAACATCCCTCATTGTAATTGGAAGGGTGGTGAGGAGGTCTCCATCACGATCTCTCTCAGGAATCGAATGATCTGGATGCCCCCCCCCCCACGTGACTTGTTCCTTTGTCCTAGTTGTTGCCTTTATCCTGGAAACAATTGAAATCACATGTGTCCTGAGAGGGGCAACACCTGCCATTTTAAAGGTGCACGGACTTCTGAGAGCCAGTTTTCTCCCATTAGAAGAACCCGGGGACAGTGGGTATGCCCCAGTGGGAGGGGAGGGTGGGAAAACAGCGCTTGCTTCACAACGCTTCCTAAAGCCACCTGGGCTCTAGGTGTAGGACAACATACCGGTGCTTTCCCTAGGTGAGCAGAGGGAAAAGCCCTGGTGGACCTGCCAAGGAGAATGGGGTGGCTCTGGCCTCCTCCTCCAGGTGAACTGGGATGCTGGTGGCGGGGCCCTCGGGACCTTTGGAAGAATTGCCTTATAACTAGCACACTCAGCTTCATCCTATAAAATGGTGTTAGAAGCCATCAGATTCATCCAACAAATACTCCCTGTGTGTCGGGCACTGTTCTGGGCACAGTACTTAGAACGAAGCAGACCCGCGGCCTCCTCGAGCTGACGCTGCACTTGCCGCTGTCAAGTGGGACAGGAGGACTCCCCCGGGTCCGGCCTCGGGGTGGTTGTTTCTTCCTTATTTCCTTTCCCCTTTGTGGGTTTTTCATCCTGTTTTTATTCTTTCCGTACGTTTCTCTTTTCTCTGCTGAGCAATGTGTGTGGTGAGACGGAGAGATTACAGGTTGCTGAGGTCTCAGAGGATGCTGTAATGAAGAGCGTCTGGGACGGCGCATTGGACGAGGTGCAGTCAAGGCTGTCTCAGTCACACGGACGCTTTCTGATGACACTATTCCATCCTCCAGCCTGGCCTCCCCTACCCCCTTCTCTGTGTCTTTCACTCTTTGCTTCTATTGGAATGAGTCTAGATTACCTAGTATAGGGAAATAGTGACTAATTCTGGGATTTCTAAAACTAAACTAAACGTCTAAACTAGAAATTGGTCTGTCTAATCATGACAGGATCACCACTAAGGTGACCTCTAAGTCAAAAGCCAAACCGTGTTGGAAAATCCAAACTAAACAGTGCTTCCCAGAAGCAACGACAATATGACTCCCTCGTCCCACAGCTACGGGCAGGAGAGAGGGGTTTCCACGCTAAGTGGATGCCACCCTCTGGGCTCTTCCACAAGTAACACCAGACAGACAGACAAAGGCGAACCCACTTTCCCAGAAATACTTATCGACTGCCAGGCTCGCCAGGGGAAGGTTTGAAAGCAGGCCTTCTCATGAGGCACTGTTTGTACAATGACAGTTTGATTTCAGAACACAACGAGAGGCAGCTTCGCTCACTAGGAGGAAGAGTCGCCTGCCCGACGTGCTTTTTCCGCCTCCACTGGCCAGCTGTGAGAGCTTGGAGCAGCCACCCGACCCGTCCCTGCGGTGCATCCTTCATCTGTAGACGGGAATAATAAGACTAATAATGCGCCATCTTGAGATGAGATAACGCCGCCTTGTGCTTTGAACTCTTCTAAGGTTGGCACTGTGGGACCCAGGGTGTCATTACAGCCATGGAGGTAACACCTCAAAGCTGGATTGATAGAGCCTGTGTAGTGGCATCCTGGCCCTTGACTTTCTTAAGATTCTGTACTCTTTCATACACTTTGCCTGCACAAGTGGTACACGGATCAGACTAAAAAACTGCTCACTTAGTGTCAAGGAACTTTACTTTTCCTTTGCTTCCCACAGGGTCAGCCTCCAGTTATCGAGAGGCTGCTACTGCAGTGAGGGTAGGGACGCTGTGTCTCCAAACCCGCAGTCTTACTGCACGTGTGTGTGCATGTTGACAAGCAAACTACGTGCAGCAGGCTTCAGTTCTGCTTGGCCCCAGGCCTGTTGTGTGCAATGCGAATGCCTGTCGAATCCTACGTGCGTGAAATGTTTACACTGTCTTTTCTTTTAATAAATTGTTGCCTTAAGCTCTGTTGCCATCAGAAGTAAATGTAGAACCTAACACCATTGTCCCTACCGTGTTTCTACACATAATGCAATGCAAGCCCTCGTTCATAAGGGACTTCACCACGGCTCCGCCCAGTCTCCCTGCCTGCTGTGCTTTTCTGTTCCATCTGGTCTGTGTACTTTTTCCTGTAACCCCAACAGCCAGCACTTCTTTATGATACTTTCAGACTCCTGTCCTGGTCAAACCCCAAGTTCTTCCTGGTCCACACAAGGTGTGTTCTCACTCCAGGAGAGAGGGCCTGTTGAGGTGTGGAGACGTCTGAGTCTGACTCCAGGCTGGGGTCAGGTGATGCTTCCTCCCCAGCACTCACTACGCTCTGTTTCTCTCCGCTTGGCTCTCCTGGGACTCAGGAGCAATTTACTCTTGAATTGTCCCTTGTTTGGTGCCAGAGAGTTTTCTCTCCTGGATCAAGGCCACCTGGTAAGATTCCCGACAGGGAGGGAGCTCTGCTCTTCACCTGTAGAGGAGGGGACGGGAGACAGGAAAGCGCAGCCGGGAAAGGTGAGCACTCAGAGCGCAGGGCATCCTCAGGCAGGACACTTACAGACAAGGGCGCATGTGTCAGTTTCAGATCCACAGACAAATCCCTGGGAGCGTTCATGACTCTGACCCCCTGGGAGGCCTCCAGGTCGCCCGTCTGCAGATTCACTTGGAAGCCCATGTTGCTACAGCCCAGCCACCAAAGAGAGAGAGCAAATCTCTCTGGGCCTCAAGTGCAGATTCCACTTGGCCCCACTCTGCAGGCTGGAGGTTCAGAGTCCACTGAGGCTGGGATGCTGTGGGGTAGGGAGCCCTATAACCACCAGGAAGGGTTTTCCTTTTTCTGGCTCATTGAGCTCATGCCTTTAACAGCTATTAGAGTTTAAAGATCCTGCCAAGACATTTTGCAGGCCCGCACAGTGAGCCCTGTACTCCGCCCTGAGCCCGGCCTGAGCGACCTTTGTGCAGGAGGGCTGGGCTGAGGGCGGGATGCGGGCAGCGGCCTGCTCGTTCTGCAGCCTCAGATGGGCTTTGGTCCAGGAATGGGCCGCGTCTGGAGGGCTGGAGCTTTCCCCTCAGCCCATCAGCAGGCGCACTGGGGCGTGTATTCCAGGCAGAGATGTTCACTGCTGTTCATATTGTGGTTGTTGGACCAGAAACCGGGCCCTGTAGGAGGGATGTAAGAGAAGCAGTAGGTCCAAGGAGGATGTGACATAGCTAGGCATGTTGTTACATCTTCTCCAACCTGGAGGGAGCCCTAGACACACTCCTCAGGGAAGCCCAGATTGCACAAAAGAAGCAAAATAATGGGAATGGGAAGAGCATCAGGTTTGGAATCAAACAGTGAATTAAATACTGAAACTAAGGAACATTAATTTGTCCCCGTGATGTTAATGTGAGTACTCAAAGCTCATGGTGCGGTTCCCAACCACAGTGGGTGCCCACTGATGGGTAACTACTATTGTCACTGTTATAGGATGGGAGATCACATGATTATGTGCCAAAATGGTTAGGAAAAAAAATCTAGGAGTCAGAACTGAGAACAGGAATCTGCATTTCAATGCTGTTGACAGGAAAGCAAGTACAGGGGATGATGTGGTGAAAGTGGGAAGAGCACAGACTGGCTCCTCAGCCCGGCCCGGCTGCTGTGGGCCGGTGGGCGGGTTACTCACCCCTGTGACCCTTGGCCCTCTCAGCCTGATGTTGCGACAACAGCGCCTCCCTCATGGGGTTGCTGTGAGGAGGAGAGCAAGGGCGGGGAGGGTGCGTGGCACGTAGTGGGCAATCGCTCAACAGTGGTTCTTCCTGTACTGAGAAGCTGAGCATCGGGGCTCTTAGCAGCAGCTCCAAGAGAGACGTGTCCGGAAAGTGGGCTCCTGACCCCTGGAAAGGAGGTGGATTCAGAAGGTAGGAGAACCGTAAAATCGGGTCGGTGTAGAGCCAACAACGGTCTGTGCCTGGCTCTGGTTCTCAGCGGAGGATCTGTTACAGTTCGGGCAGCGGAGCACACAGAAGCCCCCGAGGGTGAGGGGACTCGGTGACACACATCCACAGGGTGACTGAGCTTCCAAGGCGAGGTCACTTTTCTCTTTTATTATTTTATTTTTAATTATGGTAAAACACACAGAACGTAAAATTCACCATCTTAACCATTCCCAAGGGTACAGTCCAATGGCATTAAGCACACTCAGCACTGTGGGGTCATCACCACCATCCAGCCACAGAACCCTTCCCGTCTTGCAAAACTGGAACTCTGTCCCCATTAAGGAACCCATTCCTCCCCCAGCCCCTGGAATGCTCCATTCTCCTTTCTGTCTCTTTGAATTTGACTGCTCTGGGGACTTCATGTAAGTGGAACCATCTAGGATTGTCCTCGGGTGACTGGCTTACTTCACTGAGCACCATGTGCTCAAGGTTCATCCCCGCTGTGGCAGGGTCAGAAGCCCTCCCTCGTAGGTTGGGGTCGCCCTTCTAAGCAGGTACGCAGACGTGCAGCTGAGGGCTTTTCCCGGGATCAGACGGACTGGGAGCCTTTTGCTGAATTTAGTTCTGCCCTTTTCTTCCATTCACTGCCCTTTCTCAGCTCACCATCTCTCCCTGTTCAAGTGACAGCCTCCTAAGCCCTCCGACCTGTGGCCTGCCTTTGCTCTCGGTATTGCCCCCACCTTCTGGTCACCCTGAGTCCCCCACCTGTCCCCATCATGCCTGTGCTCTCGATGCCCTGCCCAGGCCTCCCACCTCATCCACCTGACGCCTCCCATCCTCCCATTCCGCTCCGCTCTGGCCTCCTCCAGGAAGCTCTCCTAATAGCCCATCTCTGCTCCGTGAGCCTCCTGAGTCACAGGTTATTTTTAGCCCAGCACTAGCTGTGCTGCATTGTAGTTATTTGCTTGTCCATTTCTTCCACAAAAAGAGATTGTCTTCTTCATTTTTTGATATCCCTGGTGCCTGGCACACGGTAGGCGCTCAGTAATTGTTTGTAGGATAACCCCATGCACGAATAAGCGAAAAACTGCTTGGGAACTCACCTTCCGAAGCGGGTGGCCTTCTGTGTAAACTTGATGCCATCAGGACGGTCAATGGGCTCGACTGCTGCATTTTATTGACTGAGATGAGCCATAAAGAAGACCTTTTTGGTGGACATCTATTCAAGTTTGGGGTGAACACGGAAGGGGCCAGAATTATTTAGATATGGTTCTGAGCAAAGCTAATACATAGACCAGCTGCTTCTAAAGGCCTCCTGCTCTCTGATCCAGTAGACAAGTATGTGCTTAGACACACGTAGACAGATTCATAAGCTATTGAAGGATAGATTCAAAAAAGTGCTCAGGGGGCTGGCCCCCTGACAAGGTGGTTAAGTTTGGTGTATTCCTCTTTGGAGGCCTGGGGTTTGTGGGTTCGGATCCCAGGCATGGACATACACCATTTGTCAGCCATGCTGTGGCAGCCACCCACGTACAAAGTGGAGGAAGATTGGCAACAGATGTTAGCTCAGGGCAAATCTTCCTCACCATAAAAAAAAAAAAAAAGAAGCAGCAGCTCAGATCATAGGTGTATGGTGTACAGCTCAATGGATGTCCTGGTGAACACTACCAGCCTTCCAGAAACCCCTTGGTGTTCTCCTTCCCACGCTCACCCGGAAGAGTAACTGCTGTCTTGACCTCTAGCACCAGGGCTTAGTTCTGCCACACTGGGACTTCACAGAAATGGAATCCAACAGTATGTACCCTTTTGTGTCCCGCTTCTTTGTGAGATTCATTCATCTTGCCGCACATTCACACACACTTCCCACGCATTCTCGGTTCCTTAGGTTGCTGTGAGCCGCGAAGTGGGACCTGCTGCTTTGTGTGAGTGCGCGTCTCCCCTCCAGAGCGGGCCTGTGTGGAGCTGGGGGCGGACAGCCCAGGGAGGCAGCCGTCTGTTCTCAAGGGCATCTTTGTGTCCCCCGCCCTCGGTGCAGTGCCTGGAGCACAGATGGCTTCGGTCAATGTTTGCTGAGGGGCCGATGAATGGACATTTGTCACCGCGTCTTTTCATTTGTCCCGCGGCTTGTTCCCTGGCTCTCCGTGAAATACAGCAGCTTTCTGGAGCTGCATCTTTGTTTATTGGGTAGTTGCGCGAGTTTTCAACGCCAGGAAGAAAAAGCAAGCGCAGACACGGACTCTCCAGGGCAGCCATATTTTCGGCAAAGGAGATGTCCTTTGTGCCATGAACAGAACCTTCTACAGACTAGACGGTGTTTAGAGTCCGTGGGGACTCAGGGACCAGTGTGGAGGCTCCGAGGGGCGGAGTGACTGGGCCGGCGACAGGCGGTGACTCACGCAGCGTCCGGCACAGACCCGGGTTCAGGGCTTTGACATTCTTGGCAGAAACCGCACAGGGACGCGCCGCCGCCGCCGCCCCCGCCCCTCCCTCCCGCGGGGCCTCTGCCGAAGAAGCTGCTCCTGCGTCACATGACCCGCTTCAGCAGGAGGAGAGAAGCGGTCTTTGTTCCCGCATCCTCCGTGACTGCCTGTCGCGGCACAGTGCTGGGGCCGGCCCCGATCCCACAGAGCATCAGTGAGCTCGCCCGGCAGACACCTGGTCCTCCGCTCGGCACTGGTTTGGACCCAGGGACATACATTCCGGCTTCCGTGTGACAGCAGAGTAGTTTCCTTGCTTTCTCGGTGAGTCTCATGGTGCCTTAGGGACCCTTCGTGCGCTCCGGAGCCTCAAAGTAACCCCCCAACACAGTCACACGGATGTGCAAACACACATTTCCCCACCCAAAGGGGACACACCACCCACGGAAGGGGTCCCCCCACGTGTGTGTTTTTGCTTAACTAAAACACGATGAGTCACAAAATAAAATCACTTTAAGACCTGCACTTAATTGAAATATTAAAAATTGGGATTGTGTGGTGAATTCCAAGGTACGGGGTAAGAAACCCAGAGTGAGAGGACGAAATACAAGTCCCACGGGCGTCCGTGACCCTGGGGAGCCGCAGGGCCCTGGCGAGGCGCGCTCCGCCTTGCCCGCGTCGGACGTCTCGCCCTTGTCTGGACGCCCGTGCGTTCCCTTCGGTCCGGGCTCCGCGGCCTGGCGTCCCCAGCCCCGCGCTCCCCGGCCTCCTCCGCCGCGCCTGGAGGGAGAGGAGGCTCTGGGAGGGCGCTGGGTCCGAGGCCCACCGGGCCACTGCGGCCGTGAGCGCGCTGGCCTCGTGGGTCCTCTGAGCGTTCATCTCCCCATTTGGGAATGTGAGTCAGGGCGCCGACCTCCCAGGACGCGTGGGGCTCGGCCGAGAGCATGCACGAGTCTCAGGGGGTGACCGGCTCTCACCCGCCCGGCTGACCCGGCCAGGACGCGCGCGGCCGCGCGCCCGGCGCGCCTGCTCCTCTGCCTCCGGCCTGACCGTCGCCCCCTCGACGCCTGGCTCCCCGGCCGGCCTCGCCCAGCCTCCTCAGCTCCGGCCCACGCTCCACGCTCAGCCCGCGCCGGCTCTGCTCCCTGCCCTCCATTGTTCATGCTCCTGCGACAAGCCGTGTGTGCCTGGAGGGCAAGGTCACACCCCGCTGCTCAGAGCTCGGCCTGTGGGAAAGCCGCTGAGGGAAGCGAGGCCAGTGAGGAGCACGAACCCCAGCTCTGCGGCTGCGGGCCAGCTTCTCGGTGGCAACCCCTTTCCCGCTCTGCTTTCCCCACTCCTGGCTCGGCGTCCGCGCCCCTCCCGCAGCTCGAGGGCGGCTCCCCGCCTCGCCTGCCTGGGGAGGAACCTTCTGTTCTTCACTCATGTGCATCCAGAGCCGGAGGCAGGAGCCAGACGGGCCCCATGAGGGGTTGAATCGAGGCTCCTGTGGGGTCTGGGGTGGAGGGAAGGGGGCGGCCTCCTGCGTGGCCCTCGGCGGGCCTGCCCAGTCTGGTCGCAGAGGCTGAGCGGACTCACGCGCGAGCTGTCCTCTGGGCGGGGCGGGGCTGCACCGAAGCTTACCTGGTTAAGTAGCCCTACCGACATTTATTAAAGAGTCATAGGAAAACCTCACCAGAGTAGATTCTGCCTGTGAATACCAGTGACGCGGTTCAACTTGTTTCCATCCACTTTCCGCTTTTTTCCCCTCTGGAGCAAACTGATAGGATTATCTGATTTTCCTTTTGTACCAGAGCCTGATGACGTCAGAAACTGGGCAGGGGTTTTCTTTTGTGTGCTAAGAAATGCTAAGGGACAGCTGCTGCCAGCAAAAATATTTCCTCTGCGCTTGTGAAGGGTGAGTGGGAGAAGCCGTGATGGGGGCAGGTAGATGTGTGGGAATACTAGCCTTTTGGGACATGCGAGGACTGAGCGGGGCAATTCGTACAAAGATGAATGATTCTTCTAGCACCAAGAAAGTTTAGGGAGACCGGTTGAAGGCCAGTGCCCATCCAGACGGAGACGCCTGTGGAGGGGATGATCCAGCCAATGCCGATGAATGGGATGTGAGAGGACGAGAGGGGTCCAGGAAGATGCCAAGGTTCTGGACCCGACCTCCTGGAGAATGCAGCTGTCTGAGGGGAGGGAGACGGTGGAAAGGCAGGCTGTGCGTATTAAGTGAGGGGTTTCTAGCGCAAGTTCAGGTGGAGATGCTGGGTGGGCAGCTGACTCCATAGGTTGGAGCTCAGGAAGGAGGTTGGTGCCAGAGACACACATTTGGGAGTCATCACTGTGTGGAAGGTACACAAGCCGTGGGCTGTGGGACATCCCCCCAGGGAGAGCAGCTAGAGGAGAGAAGGATACTGGGGCACTCCCATGGAGGAGGCTGGGACTGTGACAAGAACCAGCAGAGGAGCCTGTGAAGGTGGGGCTGGGAGGAAGTCAGCGGTGCCCTGGGGCGAGGAAGACACTTGAGTCGTCGCTCCAGACTTCCATAGCTGGAGGTCTTGGTGACCTTGGCAGAAGCAGTTTAGGGAAGGGCAGGGCGGCCGATTGGAGTGAGTTCAGGAGAGAAGGGCAGAAGAGGAACTGGAGACAGCCACAGGAAGCCTTTCCCTGAGTTCTGCTGCGGAGGGAAGCAGAGACATGCAAAGGTAGACTGTGGAGACAAAGAAAGACACTTTCTAGGATCACGTCTGTCTGCCATGGGAAGAGTCTAGCAGACAGCAGAAAACCGGCAGTGCAGGAGAGAGAGGTGACAGTCGCGTGCATACTGTCTGTGAGAAGGGAGAGGCAAGGGCCCAAGTGCAGGAGTGGAGGGCGCCTGCAGGTGGGAGCGGACAGCGGCTCTGTCCTAATGGAGAGGAAGGGGACCTGATGGGCTCAGTTGTAGGTAGTCTGTTGGGTTTGGTGGGAGGAACAGATTTGGAGCAGAATGTGAATTATCATATAGTCCTCAGATTAGAGGCCGCCTTTAATCCCTTGGGGTGGTGAACACAGCTTAGGGCTGCACCTCTCCACTCCCGGCCACTGGGGCTCCTCAGCAGAGAATACGGACAAAAGCTGGTCAGCAGATGCAGTAACTCTCAGTAAACCATATATATATATACATATAGTCACTGTGGCCGGGACAGCGGTGCTCATCAAACATTCCGTCTGACCCCCACGTTTTGCACACAACCCCCTGCTTCGCCCCCGGCAGGTAGGCAGTGACGAGTGACTATTTCTGGCTAATGGGCTACAAGAGGATTTGATGTGTCACTTCTGGGTGGGAGCATCAGAAGCCCAGACCCAACACTGCAGCTCCTCCTTCTCCTGCTGTGACCCCCGGTGTCAGTCTGGGTCCCTGAGGACTATATGGAGCAGAACCTCCATCTCATCTCCTACCTCTGCCTCCTCCACCTTCCATACCAGGCTAAACACACATCATGAGGTAAAGACAGATGTGGTTGCATCAAGCCATTGTGGTTCCAGGGTCAAAATGTAACCGAAGCATAACCCGGCCTATGACTAACCCAAACAGCACATTAGCTGCCACGGCATATCACAGAGCTTGGGGTGACCTGGACAAAGGCCCAAGGATCTCAGGAGAGACTCCATGACGCTGTAAACATCCTGGACGATCTGGAGGCCTGCCGATTGCACACTGGGCACGCCGGGGCAGCTCCGTCTTCAGATGGCCGGTACGCATCACAAATCCAGGACTCACCTCTCCTCGCCTGGAGGCGAGGTAACAGGTGTCCTCCCCACAGAGCACTTTCCTTATCCAGCATCTAAAAAAGCCTGTAATTCTTGGTCCCTCATGAAATTCACACCAGATAAAGGCTCACTACCCAAACTCGTGGCAGAAAGACGGTAGGGATGAGTCAAAACACCCAAGCCCTGGGCCCGCTCTTCAAGCAGACAGCCGGTGGGCTGGCCTCTTGCGGTCTGCGGCTCGTTGCTTCTGCATTTGTGGGCTACCTGGTAAACAGGATCTGCTGTTGCATCGGAATGTTCTAAAGCTGCAGAGGCTAGAGAAAAGCCTCTGACAGCTCCCGGGTGAAGAGCAGGAACCCGGGCCGGCCCTCCCTGTCTGGGAGGCAGGCAGCCCTGCACCTAACCCGCTTCCTTCCCACCTGCCACCTGGTGGTAAACTGAAGAATTACACCCTCCTGCTTAGGGCTTACCGGGCGGCGGATCTTGTTACCTTTCTGCCTTCTTATCAGATCGTCACCGGCTATTAGCTCTGGAAGGCGCCTTAGAGGTAATCTAAGCCAATCTTCTCACTGACAGCCGAGGTGACACAGACCTAGAATAGAGGCACAGAGCTAGTTCTTGGTGGAGCCGGGCCTGCAGCCCAGGCCCTGGGAGGCTCTTTGTTATGCTTCCAGCATTTACTCACTCACTCAATCCTGTTTGTTTTATGCCTATCGTGAGCAGAGCCAACGCTGTGCACTGCACTGAGGATGAAAGAGCCCCTAGCTGCCCTTAAAGAGCTGCCTGAGAAGGAGGATGGGCATGCAAAAAGGCCGTTACATAAAATGACGGCTCTTTGTGGGGGGAGGGGGGGAGCAAGGATGAAGGGCCCGCAGAAGCTGCAGCCCTTCTGCCTGAGGCAGGGAAGGCTTCCCCTGGGGGTGGTGTTGGGGCTAACTTCTAGAGGGATGGTTTCTCCTGCAGGTAAATCCGGGGCAGGCCAGGCAGGGGGCACCCTATGCAATGGAGATCAGGGCCAACGGAGCCAGTGGGTTCCGGCTGCCTCATGGAGTTCCGGATCACCAGAGCTCACAGCTAGAGGTGAGGGAAGGGATAGGCACGAAGCAGCTGGGGGAGGGGCCTTGTCTGTCTGCACAGGTGTTCAGGCTAAGCATCATTGAAGGGTTTTCCTATTAGAGGAAGTAACACGAGCAGACTTAGTCATTTGATAGCTCTCTCTGGCGGTAGTGAGGAAGACAAGTGGGAGGCCAGTGAAACAAGAAGCGGGGGACCAGTCAGGATGCCACAGCAGCAGTCCAGGCCAGAGAAGGGCAAGGTCTGCGTCAGGCCAGCAGCGCAGGCGGGGAGGACGGGAGGGGGTGTGGGAGTCTCCCGCGGGCAGCACTGTTTGCAGGCATAGAGAAGATTCTTGAGTTACGGTTTAGGAAACTGAGTGAGTGGTGGTACATTCACCAATGTAGGGGATACAGTAAAGGAAAGGGCAGGAGTGAGAAGCTGGAAGAGAGGATGAGATCCGGTGGGGGCATGCCAAAGGTCCGGGTGCTGTGGGGGTCAGTTAGGAAGCGATGGCCAGTAGGCAGCTGCGTATGTATGTGGCTCTAAGAGCAAGGCTGGCTGTAGATTCATATTTAGAGATTAGGTGATGAGCACAGTCATGGCCAAGGAAAAAGGGCACAGGAAATGCATAAAGTGAGGTGAGAACAGGCCACAGAAAGTGCCTGTCCCACCCTGGGTTCTCAAGAAAGCAAATTCAGAGTCCAGTGTGGATATTTATTAGAGAGTACTCTTGGAATGCATGGCTATGCAAGGGAGAGAGAGGAAGCAGGATTGGGCAGAGGGAGAAGGGAAGTTGCGACGCAGATGCAAACCCCAAAAACCTCAGTTGACCCCACAGAACTCAAATGGTGGTCAGAGTTGACTGTGTTGGGCCCAAAGGGCCACATCTTTCTTCCCCTGCCTCCTTCAGAGAGCCACCCCAGGACAGGCCTCTGGGCAGGGCAGCTCTCAGGAGCAGAGCAGTCCCTACAGGGGTGACACTTGAGGGCCCCATTCTCTGAGAAGCTGGGCAACACTTCTTCCCGGGGAGGACCTGCCCTTCGGCCAGAGTTGCTGTTTGGTCCATTGACTGTCACAGTTGGGTAAGGGAGTACCAAATGGCACCCAAGGAGATCACCTGGGCATCTGATATTTTCCTCCCGCCCCACACAGGGACAACAGCCTTATCTCCTTCTGACCAGCCAGGATGGTGACTTCTTTTCAACCTACTGGGCTTGGACACAACAGCTCAAAGTGCCCAGTGGCAGCCATACACAGCTATTGTTAGTGGGACCCCTGCTGTGGCGTGGCCCCTGGTGGAAGTGTCCTCCCGTGGGAAGCAGGACCTCTAACCCTGCAGTCTGTAAGTGTAGGTTTGGGAAGCACACTCGCCTAAATGGGTGGTTGGAAGGGAGGATAAGTGGGGTCTCTCCTGCTTCCAGCCCTTGGATCCCTGACTTATGTGGTCTTCCTTCTGGGGACGCCGCACCATATAAAGCACTTTGATTCAAGTTGTATTCAGAGTCCTGGAGGATGGCTCCCCATCTGCATAAATTCCCATCTCTGAGCATCTCTGCCTTCGGTTTGCGTGCACGGGGTGTGTGATGTGGCCAGTGACTCCCTTGGGTCTGGGCCCCCTCTCCCACCCTTTTGCTGTCTCAAGTGACTTTATGCGGAACGCCTTGCAGGAGGATCTCGCACTCTGTAAGCATTGGATAATGGCGCTATCTGAGGCTCTGGACAGAAAGGCAAACCCACCCTGGAATGTGGTTCTATTCTTCTCAGAACAAATTGCTGGCCCCTCTGGGTGGAGAGCGCCCGACATCACCAACTTGCGACCACGTGGCCGCCCCATCTCCTTGAGGAATGGTGCCATAACAGAGCCTCAGCCTGGATCTCTGCTGGGAGGTAGGGTGTTTGGTGGCAGTAGTGAGACGGACTTTGGTAAGTGGAATTCCATACTGTTGCCCTTGCATAACCTCCATCTCTGCCCCCATGGCTGTTCGGTTCCCGGCCCACTGTGCCAGCCCTGGGGTGGTGGAAGACAGTGGGCTGACTAACATCAACTGACAGAGTCATTTTGTCTACTTAGTCACTTAATTCCTCATCTCTTCTGGATGTTCTCTGCTGGCTGATGACATGTGATACAGTAATCCTCACACTTTGTGGTCCCTCCCTCCACATGCCTCTTCCCCAGACCTCCTTATCCTGCATCTTCCAGTCTTTCTCCCAACAGGTCCCTGACTAGCCGGGCCAGGTCATTCACACTGCCCGTGAGCCTGTATGTACCCTGAGCTCAGGCTTCTGCTCTGTCCACACAAAAGGGATGACCAGATGCACTGCCAGAGTGAGGCTGTGGTGCAGCTGCCATCCATTTGTAGCTTGTACCTACCTACTGACCCATCCGAACACCAGGCTCCAGTGTTTACCTCATTCTTCAGCTATTTCTGTGACATTCCCCATATGGCCATAGGTGTGAACTGAAGACAAGGCATTGGTGAAACAGAGGTGACCGCGACGTAATGCAGCAATGTGATATTTTCTGGAATGTCTAGACAGTCTAGGCCTCTTCGGACTACACTGTGACAGAGGGTGGGGAGTTAACATAGTCCTGGGCACAGCTGTAAATGAATATTGTTGACAATCCCATCTGAATGCAAACTGTTTCTGCTCCTCTTTTCTGATTGGAACAGAAAATAATGTATTTCCCAAATACTTGGCCACGTGCCATGTACCTGAGGCCTTCTTATACTGCCCTAGCAAGGACACCACATGTGCTGTGGCAGCTGCACTTGGGATGGCTTCTTGGTTGAGTTTATGGTAGTCTGTTGCCGTCTTCCAGGATTCAACTGGTGAAGCAGAGACAGGATGAGGACCACCACCACTGCATCCTTTAGATCCTTAAGGGTGGCCCTCATTTCCACCATCCTCCCTGGATGCAATATTGCTTAGCTGAGGAAGGGGCAGTTTCATAGGCTTCCATTTGGCTTTCTCCACTGCAATGGTTCTTAGCCCACAGGCCAAGGACCCAAGGTGGGGATTGTGCCAACTTCCAAGTATGTCTGTCCCAATTACATATTCAGGGACCAGGCAAGTGGCCCCAGATAGGTCTGCAGACCCAATGGATCGTTGGCCAGGACTCCACTTATGGCTGGTTCCTCCATGACCCCACTCTAACAGGAGGACCATGATGACACTTCAGGTCTCCAGATCTCAATTCCAACTCTGACCCTTGAAATGACTGGATCGTCCTCTTTCCCTAGTGTACTGTTATCTGAGTAAATGGCCGTTGGTCCCTTTGGGGAAGGGTTGGGTGCTCATACTGTGTATACCTGCCATGGTTTTGCAGGGGACCCGGCCAGCTCTTCAGTTCTTGGGTTCCAGGTCCAGAAAGTGAGCAAGGGACCATAAGATTTTATTGAGGTGACTGCCCTCAGCGTCTTGATCATCCATCCTTAATTTCTTCTGATAGTATAAGGTAAATACTACGCTTGTAGTAGTCAGCCTCAGCTGATCCTATGGGTACTCTGGACTGAAAACAGTCCATCACTGTCCTGCACTGTGGTGGAATGGCCTTGCCTTTCTACTGCTGCCTCTATCAATCACTGGATTTGGGCTGCACGGGGAAGGGGATGCAGACTCCAAAAGAGGTGACGGTAGAAGGTTTTCTGCTAACAGCATTTCCAGCAGATGAGACAAGTCCTTTCCTGAAGAGGAATCTGGTGGCACACCTCAGAGTCCACCACAGAATCAGTGGGGAAGCTGCCACGGTTGATGGAGTCAGGTTCCTGAGGACATGGACAACAGTGTCAGAGCACAGATGGGTAGATTAACCTTTGACAAGAGGTGGGGCATTTCTCACCGTAATAAGGGGGAGAGAAGGCGGTCAGAATGGGGTTAGCTAAGGGTCTGAGTAGACGGACAAGGAGTTGGGGAAATCAACCCCCATAACCTCTGTTTTCTTTGTAAAATCAGAAGCAAGGTCAGCTGCTGAACTAGGTCTTGGGTAGGGTTAGGGCTTGAGGAGACTAGTCCTCAAAGGAGAGAGGACGCAATCTAAGGACTGCAGGGCAGTGTTGAAGGGGCAGCTGATGTCGGGTGGCATGGTGTTGGGTGGCATGACTGGTTGTGCCCACGTCTGCTGGGTCACGTGGGTCTCCCTGTGGTGCTCAGAGGCCAGCTGCAGGAGCAGAGAGGAGCACGCTTTGACTGTGCTGGTGGACGTGGGAGGCCGGTGAGGCAATAGGGTGTTAACCAGTTATCTTAGTTACCCCAGAGAGTTCTTTCAGATTCTTAGATAGAAACTCTCCATTTTAAAGACTGTGTCCGTTTTCCAGGAGGACAAAGCATTAGAGGACCTCAGAGGTGAGGAGTGGTGAGATCATCCACTCCATTAGTCCAGGTTATCAATTCTTCTTTTGTGGATCATGCTTTTGGAGTTTTATCTATGGAAGCTTTGTTTAATTAAAGGTTATAAATGTTTTCTCCCATGTTTTCTTCTAGAAGTTTTATAGTTTTAAGTTTTATGTTTATGAACAATTTTGAGTTCATTTTTGTGTATGGTGTACAGTATGAATTGAGGTTCATTAGGAATTAAGAAACTGAAAATTAAAGCCACAATGAGCTACCACTATATACCTCTTACAATGGCTAAAATGAAAGAGACTGACCATACCAAGTAGTTGACATGGTCCTGGCTGTTTGGTGAGGATGGGGAGGACTCAGAACTCTCATACACTGCTGACAGGAATGTACAGTGGTACGATCACTATGGAAAACAGCTTAACAGGTTCTTAAAAGGTTACACATACAACTAGTATATAATACAACCATTCTACTCCTTGGTATTGGTCTACGAGACGTGAAAGCATATGTCCATACAGAGACTTACTTCTACACATATGTTCGCAGCAGCTTTACTGTAATATCCCCAAACTGGAGACAGCCCAAATGAACATCAACATGTGAAGAGATAAACAATTAGTGGTTCATCCATACAATGGGATAGTGCTCAGGCATAAAAAGGAATGAACTACTGATATACCCAACAACCTACATGAATCTCAAAATAACTATGGGTGAACAGGCAGACAAACAAAATTGCACTTACTATATAATTCCATTTATATAAAACTCTAGAAAATGCAAACTAATCTGTAGTGACGAAATGCAGATCAGTGGTTGGGGACGAGGCAGGAAGGGGCTTGAGGAAAGCTTTGGGGATGATGGATGTGCCATCTTGATTACAGAGATGATTTCATGAGTTACACGTGTCCAAACTTCAATTTGTATACTTTAAATATGTGCAGTTATTGTATGTTGATTATACCTTAATAAAGCTCTTAAAAAATATTGACTTGAAAATTAGCTATACAATTGAATCATTGATAATTAGCAAATAGAACAAACCTGTAAAAATACCCTTTTAAACTTCAATGTAGTTCAACAGTTGCTTGTAACAGAATCTGACAAAATGGGCCGTTTGCTTTTACCACATTCTCTCTTAACACATTGAAGGCTTCCTTATATCAACTCTGCAGTGTCCCAAAGTGACTAAGATTAAAGGGTCCCGTAGCATCAACCGTGTTTCCCATGTACTCGCTCATAATCCTGTCCCCTCCTCTGAGAGGTACCTATTCTTATCTCCGTTTTGCAGATGAGGGAACTTGAGTCTCAGAGAGGTTAAAAGGTTAGTCCAAGGCCCACGGCTGTACGCGACTGCAGCTTAGGGGGGCCTGAGTCCAAGAGTGGCCCCTCATCCTCCCGCTAACTCAGTCGACGCAATTTTCCTTTGTAGAGGCTTTCTCTCAGTATCCCTGCCATTCTTAAGGCCAGGACGTCCAAGGCCTCCCTGGAGTTACAGGGCTGCTAGGAGGAGGATTTTGGTAAACCAAAGCAAAGGCGGCTTGATGGGAGGTGGCAGCTCTCGGAGCGCTTAGGGAACTAGTAAAGTAAAGGCGATTGTCTTTGTAGGGCGACGTGTCACTCTCTGGGAAGATGTGGCCTGCTCCAGGACAGCAGTGCTGCTCCTCAACAATAGTGGGAGCGGGAAGGAAGGAACAAGCGAACATGAGTCCTGCCGGGCGCCGTGGGCTTCCTGAGCCCACCGCCGGAGCCCAGCCCCACCGGGCCGTGGCGGCAGCGGGCTTTCCCCGCGCGCCCATCGGCGCATCCGAGCGCCGGCGGAGGCCGGTGGGGCCGCGCTGCCGGGGCTCTCCGTGCGGCGAGCGCGAGCAGCCCGGCCCCGCCCCCGCCCCCGCCCCATGGCCCCGCCCCCCGGACAGCCCCGCCCGCGCTCGGGACGGACAGCGAAGGCGCGCTCGGCCTCTCGGCGCTCGCCTGCTCGGGTCTGGCCGGGCCGGCGGCTGTGGCGGCGCGGCGAGAGGGGTCCGGCGCGGTCGGCCGGGCCGGCGGGCGGCATGGAGGGGCCGCGGGCCGGCGCGGCCGGGGACGTGTCCCTGCACAACTTCAGCGCGCGGCTGTGGGAGCAGTTAGTGCACTTCCACGTCATGCGGCTGACGGACTCGCTCTTCCTGTGGGTGGGGGCCACGCCGCAGCTGCGCAACCTCGCCGTGGCCATGTGCACCCGCTACGTGAGTGCGGGCCGGGCGGGGCGCGGGGCTGGGGACGCGGGCGGCCGCGGCCGGGCCGGTCAACCAGAGGTCTGGGCGGGGCGTGGCTGCCGGACGGCGCTCAGGCGCGCGCCGGGTAAGCTTCAGGCCCCCAGGTGCGCGCGCGGCCCAGGTCAGTCCTGGGCGCGTGGGCCCGGGGCTTTCCGGAACGCTCCCTCTGATGTCCTGGGGAGCCGGGGAGGCGGTCTGGGCCTGCGCCGGCGGCGGGGAGCACGTGGGCCCCGGCGGGTCCCTCCTCTCCCCACCCCTCTGCTGGCTCCGGGTTCCATCTCTGTAGTTGGCTGTCCAGGGGCTTCATCTGGGACCTCTGCTCTCTGGTCACACTCGCGCCCTGGGGGATGGCGCCTACCGCTCAGCTTTCATGCCGTCTGTATATTGACCGCACCAACATTTATTTATGTTTCCAGTGCAGACCTCTTTCCTGAACTTCAGACTTTTGTATCTCCACTTGGAAGTCTAGTAGACATCTCACGCTAGACGTATTCAAGACCAAACTCTGGAGCTCTCCTGGCGAACCTGTGCCTCCAACAGCCAGGCCACCCCTGTCATGGCAACTCCGTCCAAACCTTGGAGTCATCCTTGATTCCTCTGTGCCTCCCACCCTCCACGTGCCGAATGTCAGTCATAACCTACAGGGAATCCAGCCAGCTCTCAGCTCGGGCAGATCTGCCACCCTGGGCCGGGCGCGCAGCATCTTGGCTCCTCCTTGGCTGATGCCCCCTTTGCTCCTGTATTGGTTTCTTAGAGCTGCCGTAACAAGGTGCCTCACACCCAGAGGCCTCCAACAGTAGAGGTTTATTCTTGCACGGTTGTCGAGGCCAGAAGTCTGAAATCAAGGGGTTGGCAGGGCTGGTTCCTTCTGAGAGCTCTGAGGGCGAAATCATCCCAGGCCTCTCTCTCAGCTCCTGGTGTTGCTGGCAGTCCTTGGTGTCCCTTGGCTTGCAGCTGCATCTCTCCAGTCTCTGCTTCCAGTGTCACATGGCCTTCTCTGTGTCTCTTCTTTTCTTGTCAGTCATATTAGGTTAAGGGTCCACCCTATTAAGGTCCTCCCTTAAGTTATGTCCTGCACCTCTTCCCCCTAGCTGGCTGTGCACCTGCCCCTGGAGGGCACACAATGTGGTCAGTAAGTGGGACTGGCTCCTTTTCTGTTCCTGCCCCAATCTCGGTGGACAGTGACTTTCCAGTTGAGAAAATACACCCTACTAGGAGCTATGTGCAGGGCAGCACTGCAGTGTGACACTGTCATTCCTCAGCTCCACACCTTTCAAGAGAGGATCTCAGAGTGTAACCAGAGACTTCACCTTGACCTGGAGGCCCTGTCACCTGGTGGCTCCCCTGCTTCTGCCCTCCTCCCCGCCTACTCATTGGCCTCTTGGCTGTGGCCTCTTGGCTGCTCTAGCTCGCAGCTGCTCCCTCTGCAGCTTATTGTCAGTGTCCATGGTGCTGGTGAGGTCTGTCTGTGTTAGGAGTTTTTGTGTCCCTAGCATCTGACAAGCTGCTCCTTAAATCCTTGTTGAAGGCATGAATGAAGCCTTCAGGGAACCCTGTTTGCTAGGGAGAAGGAGCGGTAACCCGCAGCTAGTCGGGCAGTAAGGATTGTAATCTTGGGTATGGGGGCCCAGAGGTGGTGGGAAGTCAGAGGAGCGAGCCACAGGCAGGGCCTGGGCAAGGCTTCAGGAAGAAGGCTCTGATGCGATTTTGGATATCCTCACACAGTGCCCTCCTCTCCCTTTCTCCTCTTGCTGTTCTTTTCCTGCTGTGTTTTTTTTCCTTTCTTTTTTGGTGAGTACCAGCAGGTGGGCCGTTGGGCAGGTGGCTGTCTCAGGTCTTTCATTGGAGGAGAGGAGGAGGCCTGGAGGGCAGGGCTGTGTGTCTGGAGGTCAGGGTGCTCTGGAGCCACCTTACCTTCTTGCTTTCCTAGATCTAAGGCTGTAGTCATCGACAGTGGGTAGGGCCGTGGGCCATAGGGGGCCCAGGACTGCTCACTGGTTAAGACGAGGCATTGCTATCTTGAATCAGCTTCAAGGCTTCTCCTGTGGGCTGCTTTGTTGGCCTGACCACTTGGTAGTCATAGCTCCTAGTAGGGTGTATTTTCTCAACTGGAAAGTCACTGTCCACCGAGATTGGGGCAGGAACAGAAAAGGAGCCAGTCCCACTTACTGACCACATTGTGTGCCCTCCAGGGGCAGGTGCACAGCCAGCTAGGGGGAAGAGGTGCAGGACATAACTTAAGGGAGGAAACCTAAGATTCCTGCAGGACAGGGCTCAGCAAACTATTGCCTGTGGGCTGGTCTGCCGTCTACTTTTATAATAAAGTTTTATTGGAACACAACTATGCCCGTCCATTCAGTAGCATCTGGCACAGCTTTTGCACTTCGATGGCAGAGTTGAGGAGTTGGAGTTGGACCTTGTGGTCCATAAAAACTAAATTATTTATTATTGGCCCTTCTTGGAAAAAGTTTGCCAGCCCATGCGTGGAGGATGGTACCAAAGGGTCTGTGAGGTCTGCCCCCTCCTACCGTCCCCAAACCCCCACATGTAAGACAAGACTGCACAGCTGTGCTGCTCTCCCAGCTGGCCTGTCTCACAGCGAGCAGGTCTGTGTTTGGTGCCAAGAGAGGCTGCAGGACTAGGATGATGCTTGTCCCACCAGCATGAGGAAGCTGGCCTGGGACGAGGGAAGATGGGGTGTGGGACCCTGTGTGCTCAGAGAATCTAGGACGCGTTTGGCCCACTTGGGGGAGTGGAAGGTGGTGCTCCAGCCACGGCAGAACTGTCTAGGCAGGTGTCTGCCTGGGAGACTAGCTGGCATGAGAGATTTTGGAAATAATGAAGTATTAAGAAGGGTAGCAATATGGGGTTTTAAATTTTGTTTTTGGTGGAAAAAGGCCACTCTGTTAAGGTAGATTTTCTGTTTTCAGGTGGTTTAACTGTAAGTACTGTTAACATACAGCTAAATGTTAATCATGAAATCTATAAACAGCAAGCTCGTTCAGATCATATTTTTGTATCTTTTTCAACAAAAAGGCATGCAGTAAATGCTTTCATTCTTGTCCTGTTTTTTTTTTTTTTTTTTTGGTGAGAAAGACTGGCCCTGAGCTAACATCTGTTGCCAATCTTCCTCTTTTTGCTTGAGGAAGATTGTCACTGAGCTAATATCTGTGCCAATCTTCCTCTATTTTGTGCATGATATGCTGCCACAGCGTGGCTTGATAAGCGGTGTGTAGATCTGCACCCAGGATCTGAACCTGCAAACCCCGGGCCGCCAAAGCAGAGCATGCGAACCCAACCACTACGCCACCGGGCCAGCCCCTTATCCTGTGCTTTTTGATCATCTTTTATAGACCAAATAAATCTGTTTTATAGACAGAACAATTTTGTCTCATATTGGAGTGACTTTGAACCCTTGGCAGACAAGGAGCAGTCTCTGATCTGTGCTCTGCTCACAGTGTTTGACACACAGTAGGTGTGCGTTCAGTTCACCTGTCTCTACCTGGACGGTGTGGGGTCGGGAGGGCACCAAACCCCAGAGCCTCTGACTGCACAAACTTGTCCCTATAAAAACCTTGTCACTTCCTAAGACTCCTGGACCTCCGTACTGAAGCTGTTTCTTTCAGAAGTCTTCCGTTTTGCCACCTTATAAGCTAGTGGTGTTTTTCTTTGAAGGTAGGCCTTTTTAATGGTAAGAGGAATTGCTTCCAAAGGAGTTGGAAGTAAGATTACTTCTAGATTTCAGGAGGGCCACATTTATTTGTCTCTAGTTTTATTGCTGCTTATCTGCAATGAGGATTGGCTGAGCATGTTCAGAAGTTTTTATTTTCGTCATTGGGTGCTGAGGTTGGTGGCTGTCTGCAGAGTCACAGGGCCCTTGTTAACCTTGAAGAGCCCAGACACCTTCAGGGGCTGGCGAGGTGTGTTCTCTACAGGCCCCGATGAGGAGATTAGGCATCCTGCCCTCTCGGCTGGTGGCCATTCAGGGGTGAGCGGGACCCGAGGCACCTGGCGCCCAGACTCTGATCGGCTCTCTTCTTGCTATGCCCCTAATGTTCTTGTTTGCTTCCGTCTTGCTCCTAATGTTGCCCTTCAGCATGCTTTGGAGTTTCCAACACGAAAACAAGCTCTTTATGTGAAATAGGCCCTGGAACTGATTAACAGCACTGTGATGCCAGATTCAGGTGACTTCTCATCTGTCCCAGCTCTGTGACCTCATATGCATTAGAAGGTCAACCTACCTGGCTATTGACACAGATGCCAGACCTTCCTTCTCTTGGCAGATGTGTCTGACCTCCCAGAACCTGCCACAGCCACCCTCGTGAAGCAGCAGAAGGCACAGGAGCTTGGCTGCTGGAGAAGCAGCACCGTGTTCTTTGTTTTCCTTTTAGGACTCCATTCCCGTGTCCACTTCCCTCCTCGGAGACACTTCTGACACGACCTCCACTGGCCTTGCCCAGCGCTTAGGTACGTACCCAGAGCTGGCGCTGCACGAGCAGCCAGATGGGGACCTCACTGTTTAATGGAATCATGAGGCAAGCCACTTCAGAGGTACAGAATCTTTATACTGAGAGGTAAACCAACTCCTTACTGCAGGCTAAGCACAGACCTTTGTATATTGGGTCTTCTTTAAGGAGGGCACGTCCATGCCCAGTGTCTCAGGGCCAAGGGCCAGTGTGCTCCCAAGGGACTCCCATGTCATGCTTGGCTGCCGTCCAAGCCTGGGAGTGAGAGGTGATTTTGCTCCCTCCTGTAAGCACATCATCTCAGGGGAGGAGAGTATGAATGGTGCCGCAGCGACTCCAGGTGGCCTCCTGGGCCTCCCAGGGACTCGGTGGAGCCTGTGGAGCAGGGTACCAGCCCCGAGGAGGAGGGACTGCCCTTCTCTCTCCGTGTGGTGGTGTTCAGAGATCAGAAGAGAGACCGGCCTGGCCTGAGCGTCGCGTAGAGTGGGTGTTCAGCAAAGAACGGGAGGTCGAAGGCTCCGCCCCCTCCGCGCACACAGACTCCTGTGAAGACCCAGGCAGTTCAGGTGAGGGCAGCGTGTTCTGCCTCCGCCACCGTGCGCCTCCGCCAGCGTGCGCCACCGCCAGGGCGTCACGGGCGCCGAAGACCGCGGACAGGAGGGCAGCCCCCGTCCCCTCCTCAGTCTTCGTGTTCACCAGGGAGCCTAGTCAGCGCAGTTGTCAAGCCAGGGAAGGAGCCCCTGTGGCCTGGCGCTGGGGGTGCGCAGCGGATGCGGCCCTGCCCCTGATTCTGGGGAGATTATGTTTTAATCGTGTGACAGTTACCAGCCTGATCGCTGCCCAGTGGGAACTGCTGTGTCAGCCCCTCCGGGTGCATGCAGGTACGGTGCAGCTGTGTGTGGAGGCGCAGCAGGGCGCCGGGGCGGGCGAGCCAGCTCCCCGTGGGCGCACCACACCGCGTTCTCTGCGTGGACAGGGCGCAGGCCGCGAGGGCAGCCGCGGCGTTTTAGGAACGTCCACGGTACTGTTTCTTTAGCCTGAAGTTAGAAACCTGACTAGTATCAGCCAGGTTATTTTGGTAATTTTTTGTTAGGAAATAATTTTAAATTTATAGAAAAGCTGCCAAAAACATGCACAGAATTCCTACTTAGCCGTCACCCAGATCCCCAATTGTCATCGCTCCCTCTCTGTTGTGTCATTATTTTCTCTAAGCCACGTGAAAGTAAGCTGAAGACACGACGCGCTTTGCTTCTGCTGTTTCATTCTGCGTTTGCCACTGTTCAAGGGAGTGACACGCCCATGTGCAACAGGCTCCTTCTGTGACATGCCTGGTCCCATGAAGACATGGGGTGTTCCTGCTTAGAGAGCCAGAAAACTGGGTGGACCGCCACAGCGTGGACGACAGATTCTGGTAGAGAAGGCTGATGGGAACCTGTTTGGCGTGCTACAAATCAGTTGTTTACGCCAATGAAGTAAGATGAGCTCAGGAGTGTCGTTGGCATGGAGGCCTAGTAGCATGTTGTATGGAAAAAACTAGGCTTTTTTTTTTTTTTTTTGAGGAAGATCAGCCCTGAGCTAACATCTGCCAATCCTCCTCTTTTTGCTGAGGAAGACTGGCCCTGCGCTAACATCTGTGCCCATCTTCCTCTACTTTCTATGTGGGACGCCTACCACAGCATGGCACGCAGTGCCATGTCTGTACCCGGGATCTGAACCGGTGAACCCCGGGCTGCCGAGAAGTGGAACGTGCGAACTTAACCGCTGCGCTATTGGGTCGGCCCCTTTGTTTTGTTGTTTTGTTCAAATGTTGGGGCTTTTTAAAATTAACATCTCTCACGTGGTTTACATCAATTTACAATAATCTACACACATTGAAATAGAACATAGACAGAAAATATATCCTTACCAACTTATTAAAGTCAAATATTAATGAAAGGCCCCATCCTGTGTGTATCAGCAAAAACTGGCAGCCCTCAACCACTGCCCAGCAAGGACAGGAACACAGATGAGGCTCGAGGAGTCAGTGGTGTGACATGGCTGCCAGCACCACAAAGGCTGAGCGAGCGTGTGCCGAGGTCCCGCAGAGCTGTCCAGGCGGCCCTGGGCCGTGCGGCTGTCTCAGGCGTGGGTGGGCCTGGACCCTGCAGTGGAAAGTGCGCTATTCGAGGGGAAATGAGATGAAACAGCAGCTCACATGGAAGATGAAAGGAAGCTGGGAAAGAAGTGACCTAGAGGGCTCAGAATCACCATGGAAGCGTTGGGGGGCTTCGGTGGAGTGGGGACCCCCAGCTCCGTGTGGCTCTGGAGGGCAAAGCTGGGTCAGCTGGGTGCATGATGCAGGCAGACACAGCTTTGCTCCCTGTTAAGACCCTGTCTTATCAAGGAGAGCAGTTGGAATCGGAGTGGGCCCCCTGGGGACAGGGAAGTCCCTGCCACTGAACAAGGGCAGACTGAGCTAGTGTGACTTGACAGGCCCCAGCCTCACCTCTCCTCACCTCACCCCCTTTTCGCCTTTGCCGATGGGACTGGCGTGGTCATGTCCGTGTGGGAGGGTGGGGTGGGTGCCTCTGTGGGGAGGAGGAGTTTGCACCCCGGCTGTGTGTGAGGTGAGGCCCGGGGAGGCCTCAGCACTGGGAATCACACCGTGCAACTGGTTGAGGCTTCCTGCCTCCTGGTCTTAGATGACTGTCCTGCCTTCAGCGTCTGGGCTTGTAACTGTGCTTGATTTCTGTCGTTGGAGCAGGACACCTCGACTCTTACTGGTTCTGTAGAAAGAGGTTAGAACATATATTCAAGATCAAATTGAAAGTTACACGTGTGTGTGTGTGTGTATCTATTTGTAAATGCGCAGAAATGTAGAATTGTCTCAGGGAGGGGAGTGGAATCCGTAGAGAGGGTGGCGCTGAAGGAGAACTTTAATATTTTATTTTAAATACTTTAACATTATCTGTGTTTTTAGGAAGTAAAAAAAGCCAAACCAGCTTTCTCTGTAAGCAGTGATTCTCAAACCTCAGTGTTCAGATCCCCAAGGGCTTGTGAACAGAGACTGCCGGCCCCAACCCACCCCAGCCTGTCTGATTCAGTGGATGTGGGGTGCGGCCTGAGAAACTGCATCTCCAACAAGTTGGCAGGTGATGCTGCTCATGAGGGGACCACACCCTGAGAACCATTGTTCTGGAGATGAGCAGAGGGTCCAAGAGAGTTCAGTCTGCATTTGCAGCAGCCGCCTGTGAAGTCGTAGAAATCAGAACTTTCCTCTCCCCCCAACACCCCATTCGCTTTCTGCAAGCATTTCTCAGCTGTAAGGTAGCCATGAGGAGGGACCTCCGGGCACGTCAGTCATGGCTGTGTCGATGTGTTTTCTCTTTTTAGCCAGGAAGACCAACAAACAAGTGTTTGTCAGCTATAACCTTCAAAACACAGACAGCAACTTCGCATTACTTGTAGAAAATAGGATCAAGGAGGAAATGGAGGCTTTCCCGGAGAAGTTCTAGCTGAGGCGGAACCAAGGATTTGTAACTTATGTATAGTACACATTTAAATAAATGGATTGAATTCTACTGTTTGTCTGTCAGCAGGTTAATGTGTTTCCATTTTGTTTTTACAGGGTTAATCTTATTAACTTTCCTTCTGCCCCTCACCAGAAGGTGGGTCTTTTCAAAGGCTGTAACTGATCACCCTGGGCAAGGAGACAAGCAGAACGGGCAGGAAGGTTTCCTCATGCGAGTGCTCAAAAATAGAGAAAAGGGGTAAAATGTGATTTTGATGGGATGGAAGGCGGCCCGTCTAATAACCCCAGAAAGACTCGCATTAGTCATGACCCCAGTTAGAGTTCAGGTGGTGGGTCTGTGTAAAGTGGGCTCCGGCTGCCTCCCGTCCTCCCTTCCAGCTGTGCACGCCTCTTCCCCCACCGCACTGTCTCTTGGCCTGTCCCAGCCCACTCCGCCCTGCTCACCAGGTTTATGGTCTTGGTGAAGTCGCACTTCTCTGGGCCATTTCCTCACCTATAGGATGGGACTGATCTCCACCTTGCTGGGTTTTTGTTAGGACTGCACATACAGAAATGCTTTGCAGACTCCAAGTGCCATGGCAGTCAAGATGTCAATTATGGTTTCATAGATCTATGTCATTTTTGTGGATCCACGAGCTTCGGCTCCTCCTGGCTTTTCCTGTTACCTGTCTTTCCTCCTCCTCTTTTCTCCCAAGTCCCTGCTCTGGTCATCTTTAATCCTTAGCCCTTGTCCGCCTGCCACCTGAAGTGGATTTGTCTTTCTAGTACCACGTGCTACATGTTTTCCTTCACATCCCTTTCCGAAAGCCAGTATTTCATGGGTCAGGTTTCCTAACTTCACATTCGAATCCCTGAGGGGGCTTTCCCAGATCACCATGCCTGACCCTTCCCAGAGACTCAGGCGGCCTGGGGCCCAGGCTTTGCGGGTTGAAAGCTCCGCAGGTGCTTCTCAGCACAGGCAAGGTTGAGGACCCCTGGCAAAGGACTTCCTAATCTGGTCCATCTGGACCCCTTTTGTTACTAGAGGTGGATAGTCGGGCCCTGTAACACATTTCATGCAGTGGCAGAAGCCTTGCATTGGGCCAGTGGTAGGCAGCCAGTGGGGAGGGGGTGGCACTTTGGCCAGGATGTAAAGGCCCTTCGGAGGAGTAGATCTGGGGTTCAGGATGCTTCCCTCCTTTGCAGACTTCCTGTGCTAACTTCCAAGGCCCTGGCCAGCGTAGCCAGAGCGTGGAAGCACCGTGAGTACCTCTCTAGGAAGAGTAAGTAACAAAATCAGGGCTAAGGAGAGAAGAGTTTGGTATAAATACTTTATTAAAGAAATATTGTTTTCTTGTTAAAAAATACTACATTGAAGAAGAGAGTTTTGGAGTATTAGTCTTTCCTCACAGAATCACAGTGTAAGATAAGCATTTCTTGACCTCTCTAGGAACCTTCAGGCCACGGGTTAGCAGGACATCAACACACGGGAGGAAAGAACTCTCCAGTTTACTGAGGGCCCGGGCCTCAGGTGGTGTAGGAGCCGCACGACACACAGTGATGTTTAATCTCATCCCCGCCTCTGCCTGCCTTTGAGACTAGGGCCTGCAGCGGAGTGAGAGGCCACCCACCGTCCCTCAGGGCGAGCCTGGGGGCTGGCTCTGCAGAGGCACTGACGGAGGGACGCAGGGACGCAGCCAGGTCTGAGACAACAGTTTTATTCCTGGTAGTGAGTGGTCGTGAAATGTCTTTCATTGGATACCATCAGATGAGGTAGGGAAGACATTCCAGAGGAAATTTGTTAATGGGCAATGTTTTTATTTCTGTACATTTACATACAAATTTTCCCCAAAGGAACCACAGATGTGACATCATGCAGACATTGAGCTTTGAACGACAGTTCAGAACTCGGTTAGGCTTGTGCTATGCAGGAGCACCTCCAGAGGAATCCCGGGCGGCAGGTACAGGAACACGGTTCTTACAGAGAAACCTCTGTGCTGGGGCTGCGGGAAGGACAGAGGGAGGGGAGAGTTCCCCACTAGACAAGACACTGCACTGCTTTTCCAAAACACGAGATACATGAAGTGAGGTGTCCATCCCTCAGAGCGGTGGGGTGCGGCCTGCCCCGCACGCACACGCCCGGCCACACGGTCCCTGCACGGGCACTCGCCATCCCGTGTGTGACTCTGGAAAGCTGGCCTGAGTGCAGTATTTCTGCACAGGGCTTGTTTTGCTTGCTCGCTGTTCTGTCGCCAAACCAACTTAACAGCCCCTCTCCTCTAGCTGCAAGGGATTATGCTCTTTTAGAAAACATTTAAACCTTTTTCCTATTTGTCTTGGGTGCTAATATTTACGGTATTTGATAAGTTATGATGGACTTCTGGAAAAGAACAAAATGAAGAAAGACCCAGCCCGTCCCAGGTGTTTATGTCTGTGGGTAACTTTTACTGAAGGGCCCCCAGCTCCCTGATCCTTAGGGTTGGGAGTGGGTGGAGGAGAGCGGCCGGAGCACGTACCTTGGATGTTCCCTGGCCAGGGGTGCGGGTGCTGCAGAGGGTGGACTGGAGGTGGCAGCGGCCTGAGAGAGAAGCATCTCCCTCCAGCCGTGAGGGGAATGGACTGAGGAGTCCACACCAGGCGATGGCCTGGGGCACTGGCCGCACAGCCCCGCCCACAGGGAAGCCCTTCTGCTATGGCGACACTTCACGAAGGCGCTCCTGCAGAGCCTCAGACACCCCCACGCTGAACAGGCAACAGGACAGGAGCTCAGCCAAATCCTGAGGCTGCCAGGAGAGGAGAGCTGTGGGGCCTCTGCTGAGATGTCACTGCCGACCATCGGCTAGCCAGCCTCATGCACATCCACCAGACTTTGGTCCTGAGAGCTCAGTCCTCATAGCCAGCTTCTCTTCTAGTCAACACGAGTTAGTCCTGAGGCTGACGTGACAGGGCCGGCTGCTGGTCGACTAGTGTTTCTGTTGTCAGTTACGATGGCGATCAGGGACCTGGGGGCAGGAGTTAAAAGTGCTGGGCTTTGCCTCCACATTCCTGGAGATTCCTGGCTGCACTCGACAGCTTCAATATGTTTCTTAAAGAGAGTGAGAAGGACTCACAAGTCCTTCTGTGGGACAGGAGAGGGACTGTGAGGTGTCTCAGTGCTGGGGTGACGGATGCAGACATGTACCTGGCTGGAGGCGGCCCAGGGACCTCGCTGGCTCCTTCCTACCTTCCCCAACTGCCCAATGGCCTGGCTGCTGCACATGTTGGTCCTGGACCCAATGGCCTTGCTGCCAGGTGGCTCTGTAGCAAGTACTCTAAAAAAGGCAAAAGGTATTTCACAAGTTTGGTAAGCGAAGGCTGCGCAGAAGTAAAGAAAGACCTTCTTAAATTAAGGTGAATGCGGACTAACATTGAAACGTGGAACAAAAATGCCGTAAGAGACGAGGGAAGGGGAGGATGAGCTGGGGAGAGACAGCCCAGATGGCCCACCTTCCCGGCCGCCGGTCCTCAGAGGAGGCTGGAGACCCCAGGTGCGGCCAATGAGACAGGGACAGTGGTTACACAGACACGGCGCTCATGGGCCTGCAGGTTTGCTCGCCTCTCCACGACGTTTCATCAAGTGAGTGGCTCCTACTGAGGTCTGCCCACTTACGAGGAGGGCGGTGGGTGTAGACGGTAAGAAAAGACCAGGTGGAAAGCTGGAAGGGGAGGAAGGGACGCTGAGTCAACCTCTGTTCTGGCCCTTTGAGTGCTAGCAGCCATCAGTTGGAAGTCACCTAACTGCTTCACACAGACCTGAGACCATGACTTCCCTGGAAGAACACGGCCCGTGGCAAACACACGCGTCACAGAGTTGGGAAGTGGACAATTCTAGAAAGGACCCAGGCTGTCCAAAAAATCGGGTGCCTGTGTAGCTATGAGGCGGCACCCACCTGTGCCGATGAAGCCTGTTTTTAGCGGCCCTGGGTGTCCTTGAGGAGGCCTTCCAAGTGTCCTCTGAAACACCCACAGCCAGGGGGAGACAGCTGGACCTGAAAAAGGCAGGAGGAAGCCTCCTTGTCTGGGATGGAATGAGCAACACAGTGAGACCCCTTGGATATCGGGGCTGGGGGTGGAAGCGGACTTTGGTGAGTTATTGCTTTCAATTGGTCTTGATGCTTTAAGAGGCTGGAGGTCAGCTGGACTCACCTGTGAGACCCCACTTCTGGCCCTGAGCCCCGCTTCGGTGCTGAGGAGGTGACAGGAAGCAGGCGAAGGCAGGGTGGGGCGTCTCCCACAGGCTCGCAGTCTCACGTGAGGTCAGGGAGAGCCGACAGTCATCCAAACTGCTGATTTCTACGTGGCGTGTGCTCGAGATGCGGGCGACAGGCTGCGTCTGGGGGAGCGCCTCCCTCCAGTGGGCTTGCCTTCATCGTCTATTTCACCTAGTCTGCTGTTGGTTTTAGTTCAGAAAGTAGCCGTGTTTTCAAGTAGTGCTGGCAAAAAAGCTGACTGAAAGGGACCTTTGCTGCTGGAGCCAAATCTGGGAAGGAGTATTAATAACGGTGACACGTCTCAGACCTCAACATACTTGCTCACTGCACTCAGCCGGGCAGACAAACCTGTGTCAGGAAACTGTGGCAGAAGTACCAGTAATGATTTAAGATTTCTGGTGAAATGCTTAAGCTTTTCCCCAAAGAGCTTCTAGCATCAAGTACAAAAGGATGATCTGGAAGGAAAGACTAAGCTGGTTTTAATGATATTTGTAAGCCGCTTTCCCCCAACACATGGAACAGAAGCTCTTACCTTACAAACAGAAAAACCTTTAAAAACCACACATAGGCTCTCTAGCAAAAACCTACTCATTTACATTTCACTCTGTCCAAAATGCAGTCATGGAAACGCTCCCCGACGGATCGTGGGGTCTCTCCTTGAACACCGGCAGGCAGCCGTGGGGCGGCCCGGGCGGCAGAGGTGACATCTGCTCCTCCGGGGTGGACGAGAGCGGCGCCCGAGCCCCAGCGAGGAGATTGGCTGCACTGGTTCTTAAGCCTCGGCCTCTGGCCACCGTGCCCCCTCTCCCGAAGGAGGTGGTTCTATTGCAGGATGAGGGAATAAAGTGCTTCTCATAAAAATGACCAAAATAAATACAAACATTTAATGGCAGAAAAGAAAGTCTTTGAAGGGTTATTTCCAAAGCGTTTGCTTCCTCAAACACACGCTCCTCAGAGTTTCGGAAAGACAGAATCCCCCACACCAGCTCAAAGTCTCGTGATGCCGTGGCGTCAGCAGCAGAGGTGGGCGTCCCTGCCCCAGCCACGGCTTGGGTCCCTGGTCTGTAAACCTGTGCCCAAGCAGCCCCAACCCTGGGAACCCCGCGCCCCGTCAGGGAGGCTGCGCCCACAGCTACATGGCCTTCATGCCGTTGGCCGTGGCGTTCTCGGGCAGCCCGTCGCCTGCGGCGGCCGCATCGTGGAGGCCGGAGTAGTCCTTGAGCTCCGCGTTGGTGAGCAGCAGGGGCTGCTCCCCCTTCTTGTGCGGCAGGAGCGGCTGCCGCGTGTAGTGCTCCCCGTTGGAGATGTTCTCGGGCAGGCTCTGGTCCCTGCTCTCGGGCAGCAGGAGGATGCAGATGATGCAGATGAGCGTGCAGCAGGCAAAGATGATGTGGTGCAGGAAGTAGCCCTTCTGGTTGTGCAGCTCGATGATGGGCGCCGTCAGCATGCCGAAGCCCGCGCTGGCCAGCACCAGCCCCAGCCCGCCGCACCTGCAGGAGGGGCACGACCACACAGGGTTAGTGTCCACGGGCAGACCCCACCGTCGGGCGCAGAGGGTGCGGTGGCTCCCAGAGTGGGGACACGGCTTGACCGGGAGCATAGGGCAAGTTCATGGCAGACCGGGAAGCCAGGTTTCAGTGGTGGGGGCGGCTGCCCTTGCCACCATCCCGGTGTATCCCACCTGTTGAGATCCCAAACCACCTTCACCTTGGCCGTATCTGTGTACCACCTCTAGTCCAGTTAATATTTTTCCTCATCAACTCAAACTTTTACTTCATTTTGAAAGGCAACTTTATAATGCCACTGCAAATGGAAAACTAGTATCACTTGCCATAGATAACTTACAATGAAAAACAAAGTATTACTAAATTATGCCATTTTCCCAAGGCTTGCTCTTCATTTAGAAAAGGGGTAGTCGGGGGAGGGTTACCAGGGGTTAAAGAAATAATTAAAGACATATCAGCACTAACAGACTGCGTTTTTGCCACAACTGGAGAGAGTGGAAGATGCTTTAAAAAGCAATAATTTCTGTGTATTGATGTTACTTATTGTTGGGTTTGTGTAGTTCCTAGGATCATTCGGCATACCATGGCAGAGACTGCCCCGTCTCTGGGAAATGCTGTGCTGGAGTCCGCACTGATGGAGAGGAATTCACTGCAGCACTGAGCTCAGAAAGGACTGGACGCAAGCCAGGGGCATGAGCCGTTTATCCCCGCTGCTGCCATGAGGGAACCCGCCACAGATTCCAGAGGCGTTAGTAGATACGCAACATTTAAAAAATCCGTTACGGCTCTAACGTCTGTACTTTGACGTAAAAGTGTATTGTTGAGGATAAGGTGTTCTGTGGCCACTGAGAGAGCAGTGCAGCGCTGGGCTGCAGTAAAGAGGACCCTGTGTTCAGGTGACAGGAGGTAATGGTCCCACTGTGCCCTGCATTGCACAGGCCAGACAGGGCTCAGCTGGCTGGTGTCAGCTCTGGGGCCACATCGAGGGGCCGGGCCGAGGCGGTCTTGTCTCTAGGAAGGAGCGTCAAGCGGTTTGCTCGCCCCAGAGAGCAGACCAGGCCAGCGGGCAGTGGGCACAGAGATGTGGACTGCAGCTGGCTTAAGGAAGAACTTTCAGATGGCGCTGCTCAAGAGTTCTGCACCCGCTTTTAGTGAAGTGACCTGTGTCCCACCAGGGGGACGTGCTCAGGCAGAGAGAGGCTGAGGGGAGGTTCAGCTCCAGGACACGGGGAGGTGGGCTCCCGGCTCTGCAGGAGCTTGTGTATCTCTGGGCTGGCACTGTAGGTGGCTCTAACTCACAAAAGCCTGTCCCACAAGGGCACAGGATACAGGGTCAACATACATAAGTCAACTGTATGTCTACATGCCAGCAACAAACAAGCCAAAAATAAGATTAAGAAAATTCCACCCACAACAACATCACAAGAATAAAATACTTAGAAATAAATAACAAAAGAAATGCAAGACTTGCATGCTGAAGACGACAAAACACGGCTGAGAGAAAATTAAGAAGATAAAAATAAATGGAGAGACAGTCCATGTTCATGGACTGGAAGATTCAATATTGTTAAGATGGCAGTTCTTCCTGAACTGAATAGATTCAACACAATCCCTATCAAATTCCCAGATGAGGACCTTTTTTTTTCCTGTAGAAAATGATAAGCTGATCCCAAGATTTATATGGAAATGCAAAGGACCCAGATTAGCCAAAACAATTTTGAAGCATAACAAAATTTGAAGACTCACCCTCCCAACTTAAAACTTCCTATAAAGCTACGGTAATTAAGACAGTGTGGGATTAGTGGATCAATGGAACAGAACTGAGAGCTCGGAAGGAAACCTTTACATTCATGGTCAACTGATTGTTGACAAAGGCAGATTCAGTGGGGGAAGGGCAGTCTTTTCAGCAAGTGCTGCTGGATATGCAGATGCAAAAGAATGAAGCTGGACCTTCACAGCAAATACAAAACTGAACAAAAAACGGATCACAGACCAAAATGTAAAAGCTAAAAATATATAATTTCTAGAAGAAAATATAAGGGAAAATCTTTGTGACCTTAGGTTAGGTTATGACATCAAAAGCAGGATCCATAAGAGAAAAAATGATCGACCAGATGTCATCAAAATTAAAAGCTTCTGGGGCCGGCCAGGTGGCGCAGCGGTTAAGCGCACATGTTCCGCTTTGGTGGCCCTGGGTTCGCCGGTTCAGATCCTGGGTGCGGACATAGCACCACTTGTCAAGCCACGCTGTGGTAGGTGTCCCACATATAAAGTAGAGAAAGATGCGCACAGATGTTAGTTCAGGGCCTGTCTTCCTCAGCAAAATGAGGGGGATTGGCAGCAGATGTTAGCTCAGGGCTAATCTTCCTCAAAAAAAAAAAAACCAACAACAAAAAAGATAAGAGTGCATCCTCCCATCCGCCCTGTTGGTGATACTGGTGTTAGGAGTCCGTTTTCTGACTTCCGGGGCATGTTGACCTGCTAGCTTGCAACTGAACACCTCTTTGAAACTTTGATGAATATGTATCCTGGGCATGTTTAACGTATGTTCTTTGTTCTCAAGGATATAAGACTGTACTGAAACCATGCTTCTCCGTAATGCCTTCTTTCTTTCTGGAAAAGGCCTTCCCAGGTCATAATCCTCAGTTCAGCTCAAGTCAAACTCCCCTTATGTCTCTTACCTATAGACTGGTTATTGGTTAGTCTGCTCTGCTGGTCCTGAGGGTGGAGCCCTCCCGAATGAGGCCAGTGCCCTTGTAAAGGACTCTGAGAGAGCCCTCCTGCCCCTTCACCATGCGAGGACATAGCGAGAAGACAGCCGTCTAAGAACCAGGAAGGAGGCTCTGATCAGACATGACATCTCCTGACAGCTCGAGCTTGGACTTCCCTACCTCCAGAAATTCGAGAAATGGTGTTTCTAAGCCACCCAGTTCATGGTGTTCTGTTCTAGTGGCCCAAAGGGACGACGACTCCTGCCATTTACTGAATGAGCTTGGAGGCCGATGTTGCTGCAGCTGACGGCAGCCTGTGGAGACCTGAAGCAGGGAGCCCAGCTAGGCCACGCCCACTCCTGCCCGCGGACACCTTGAGACGAGAAGCATGTGTTGTTTCAGGCCACTAAGTTTTGGAGGTAATCTGTTACACAGCAGAGATAACTGATACACTCAGTGAGTGATGGCATTCCCTAGCCTTCGCCCTGGGAGGACACGGCCACCTCTCACTCGGGCTGTGGTGTCATCAGTGCTGCGTGTTGGAAAGCCTTCTGCCAAGGCAGAGACTGAGAGTGCTGTGGGAGCAGTCACGCCATTGTGCTACGTCACACAGCCATGTGCTAAACAGAGCCATCAAGGGCACACAGGTGAGGAACAGCAATATTTTGGGAGTGTCTCCCAGATACTAATCCCTTTCCAAGGCAGAGGGTCCCAGATCACCTTTTAAAGACTCTTACTGTGCACCTTTCTGATAGTATTTGTCCACATGCCTACCATCTTAGTAGTCGACGAGCCCTTCAAGGGCAAGGATTATTTTCTAGAACATCAGCTGGCACACACTGTTTATGCTTAATAAATATTGGATGCTTGTGGATTACGCTGGCTTCCTAGGTAGGAAGGTCAGCTCACCCAAATGAATGGGGCGGGTTAAATATAGATGACCATGATAAAGAGCAATGTGATTGAATCCATCTGTAAGATGAGTAATAGGAACACCTAAAATAGCCATTTAGTCTTTTTTGATATTTCCGGCCACTTCAGTAAGCCACAGGATGTTGCCAGGGACATGTTGGATGCTAGGGATAAGGGACGTGTTTCACTGGGGCCTTTGATACCAGTAAGACATCATTTTCTCTGACACCTCCCGGGTTGCCGCCTGACCATCCTGTCTCCAAGTGTGGACAGCACTGACAAACAGCGAGACAGACTTCCCTTGCTCAGTGCACGTGACGTCCACATGTGGGTTAATACACAGGGAGGTGGAATGCACAGACCCACCGGGAAGGATGTGCGTGGACCCACTGTTAAAGGAGCTGTGCTCAGACGCAAGTCTCCCTTCACAGCCCAACTGAACCACATCATGTGGACATATGACGTTGGGAAGTCTCGTCAAATGGAGTGAAGTGTATTTGATTTACAGCAGGGTTAGATGGCTCATGTTTTTTTTAAAGGTTGGCCCCAAGCTAACATCTGTGGCCAATCTTCCTTTTATTATTATTATTATTATTATTTTTCTTCTCTACCAAGCCCCCCAGTATATAGTTGTATATTGTAGTTGTGATCCTTCTGGTTGTGCCATGTGGGACGCTGCCTCAGCATGGCCTGACGAGCAGTGCCATGTCCGTGCCCCGGATCCAAACCAGCGAAACCCCTGGCTGCCGAAGTGGAGTGCACGAACTTAACTACTGAGCCACAGGGCCGGGCCCCAGATGGCTCATTTTAAAAAAGTACCTACATATATATAAATGTATGTATATAATATGCAATATATGTACACATGCATATGTAATATGTAATAAACCTTTATATATTTTTTCCCACGAAAGCAATGTTGTGTTTGGTTTTCTTTCAAGGATAACTTGAAATTATTCAGTAAGATTAAGAATAACTTTGGTGGGATTTGGTATACTGTTTTTGGCTTTTTTTTTTTTTAAATCTCAGTTTAGAGAATGGGATCATTACACGCTTGGTTTTAAGGTACTTTATTTTCTTTGCCCTAAATGCTGACTTGTGCATTTTCCGCTTTTCTCTAGGTTATCACTAGGGGGTAGCATATCCCCATGTTTAAATATCCAGAGCAGGCAGATGCCTCAGTTTAGAGATAAAAGGGAACCAGGGGGCAAGTTTTGCCTCCTTGTGCTTTAGGAGCACAAAAGTTTTAATATCCAATGCATATATTTATTTTACTAGTAATAATATCTAAATTGTTTTAAGGATAGAAAGACTGAAACACAGGCAGACATTATTAGAAGTAGCAAGCTTGAATTAAGAATTCCAGAATTGGGGCCGGCTGCGTGGCCGAGTGGTTAAGTTCGCGTGCTCCGCTGTGGCGGCCCAGGGTTCGGATCCTGGGCGAGGACATGGCACCGCTCGTCAGGCCACGTTGAGGCAGCGTCCCACATCCCACAACTAGAAGGACATGCAACTAAGATATACAACCGTGTACACGGGGCGTTTGGGGAGATAAAGCAGAAAAAAAAAAAAGATTGGCAACAGTTGTTAGCCCAGGTGCCAATCTTTGAAAAAAAAAAAAAAGAATTCCAGAATCTTCAGATCATTCTTTTAAACGTGTACATACCAGCATCTTACATTTAAACGCAAGAAACAAACCTTCCATTTTTCACTTCCTCTTTCATATTGCTTAATTTTTGTCTTTACTAACACTTCTGTGAAGTCAAGGATCAATAAATATTTGTGACAATTTTTACAGAAGTAAATATAACTGCCAAAAACATTCAGGTAGGAATAATTAATATATCAATTGTCATTTACTGCGGTCAGACCCTTGACGTACACTCTCCCTCCATCGTCACCACCACGTAACCAGGCAGTCACGGCAAAGAGATGAAGATGAAGACGGGCTAGCGGACGCGCCCAAGGCCACACAGGGATATGGCCTCTGGGATCACACACAGCTCCCTCTGGCTCTTTCCTCCCTGCTAAAGACCCGGATCTCGGGCTCTAGGCCACATCCTCTGCCCTTGGGTTGTCCCTCATCCTGCTGTTTGACTTTTAGCTTGTGCCTCATCGACTTGGTTTTTGGTCACTCACTGAGCATTTGTTATAAATGTTTTATATATATATATTTTTAAGACACAAATTTTAAAAGAAGCTAAACAGACTCCATATGCCACATTACACACAAGGCATCTTTGACCTTGGTGCCTGTTCTTGAGGTGATTTTAGAGCGGAGGACATTAGGGCCAGGGTTCTAGTCTTGAGGTGGGAACAGGTAGGAGTTAGTCAGAAGGAAGGTCTCAGAGAAGGCAAGTTCCAAGAAAGAAGTTTCTAGAAGAAAGGGGTGGGACTGCCTGATGGGGAGAAGACCAGGAAATACCTGGAGGGAGCAGGATGAGCTCAGACAGAGAATAGGGGACTAACAGCCAAGACCCAGGGCTCTGAGGACACCTGCGAGAACTGTGGGAAAATGCAGCAGGCTTGTTATGACCAGAGCCTGCCCTTTCTGACGCCGACCGCTTCGTGAGGAAGAAAGGCAGAGAAGCCCTCAGGGCTCCCAGTTGCAGCTTCCTGATGGACACTGGGTAGAAAAAAATGATCCTCCTCAAGAAAGCCACCAATTGCTTCTAGATCAACCAGGACTCCCGGCCAGTTCTGCATAGCCAAAGGGGAGAGGGTCCTTCGCAATCTGCCTGCAAAGGGTCCCAACTGCTGAAGCCTTAGAAGCGAATCTAAGAAGAACCTGTTGCATCCGCTGAGGAGGCATCTGGCCTGGGCCTCAGTGGGAAGGAAGCCCTTCTCTGCAATGTAAAGTCTGGACGGAATCTCACGGAACAGTATTAATTCATTAGTACCTAGGGAGTCACTGTCATTCTTAGACAATGTCCAAGACACTCATTCTGCAAGTCTTTGTGCAAAAAAGTTCTTACCTTTCTATTTGCTTCTAGTTAGTTCATCCTGGCATCTTAACTTTTGCTACTGTTCTTGTTCAGAGGCGTGTTTTTAATATAGTATCGTAGAAAAAGGCTAGTTTTGTATTAAGAAAAATGAAGTTCACAGACCTCAAGCCACCCATCCTGCTTATCTTGGATTAGTGTGTGTGAAGTGGGGGTTGGGAAGTCCGTTTCCGGGCTCTGTGGGAACTTCCCTGAGTGTCGATGCAGGAAGAGAGGCCTTCTGAAGGAAAGGGTGAGAAGGTGTCCCTCGGGGAGAGCGGCTCCTCAGGAACCCCAGAAACTCTTCCATCCTGGCCAGGAGACCCCTCTGGACTCAACATCCTTTCATCCTCGGCAAGTACAGAAACATCACCAAGGGCCAAATCTTTTTCTATTTTGTCATCTGGGCAAGCGGAATCTGAGAGTTTAATTGTTGAATTTCTATTCCCAAATGTTCTTGCCAGGTTTGCATCAAACAGGAAGAGAATACTGTGTTTCCTCCAGCCTAGCTTGTTAAGCACAATCTAACAAGGATTAATGAGGTCCACCCACTACCAGGTTACGGGTGGCCACCCCCAGAGAAACATCTTTAACACACAACACCTGCGGAGGCCGGAAGCTCTACCTGACTTCTGCTCTCTGCTCAATTGAAAGAATCCTCTTCGCTGTGTTCTTTTGTAAAGGAAGGAAGTTTAACCAGGTGAAGACAAGACACAAGAAGGAGTTGCTCTCTGCCTACAGCATTTTGCAACTTCTAGCATGAAATAAGTTTCAGCCTCCTCTCTTCACTTGGGCTTCCACAGAGGGCTGGAAGAGGATGAATTACTTGCCATTTAATTGTTTTTTTCTTAAATATGCAATTCCTTGGCATTTTATTCCACAGGTACCTAGTAGTCTTCAGGTTTGGCATGTATTGTAAAAATCCAGGAGAATGAATCACAATGAGGTCATGTGAAAATTCCACTGTCAGCATGACTACTGGAAATGCGGGAAGGAAGAAAGTCCATAAACCTACCTGCCTCCTCCTAGGTCCTTCCAGCACCCGAGGGGCAAAAATAACGAGTCTGCACAAATCCTACGGTGAACTGCACTGACCTCCACTTGTTTTCCCATGTGGGCGAGTTAGGGTGGAAGGTGTGGGCATGCTGGCGTCTGGGTTTTATCTCACAGCTGAATAACTGCCCATACTCATACTTTATAATTCAAAACAGCAAGTGTGTTAGAAATGCTAATGATGTTCCCATACAAAGATCAGTGTGATATAAATCAAGATGAGCTCCTCCATAAGTTACGAAAAGTAATCACCAGGAAAACAAAATGACTCTGCAGGTAAGGATGCCCTCTTATGCTGTCATGTCAAGAACATCAAGTGGGGTGTGCATCCCTGCACCACTACCCAGGGGTAGCACCAGAGAGGATCATGCCTCTTCACAAACTCAGACAGATGCGGCTGAGCGCACGTGAACCCCGCCTCCCAGGAAAGCGAGACTCGATCGCAGACTCCGGGGTCACAGATCGCCGGTCTCTGCTGTCCTGCTCATTGCTCTGGCACTTAGTGGGTTCTCCATAAATAGTTGTTAAATAAATCAACGATATCATTTGCTGGGCTTTCTCCCCATGAGGCCTTCCCTTGGACTAGAGACATCAACTTCTCAGGCCAGTAAAAAAATAAGGCCCTTTCTGCTTCACTGGTTATTCTGGAATCGATTTTTATTGAGGTCTCTTCTTAGAAGAGTTGACAGCTTGGATTTTAGTTGAAGTGTGGGACCAAGTTAAGTGATCTACTGATTTCTCCCCTTTTCCCATCACTGCCACTTTTCCCAGACCCTACAACGTCCCCTGTCTGTGCCCTGGCTGTGGCCTGGACGGGGCTCAGGGCCAGGTTCTCTCACCTGACTCTCGGCTGCCTGTGCGTCAGGGCGAAGGTCCCCATCCGAAGCAACCTGGCCATCTCGCCTGGCGCACCCTCATCCGGGTGCCAGGGCGGGACAGAGTGGGTGCTGTTACTTCACAGGAGCCTTGCTAACAGGATGCCCTTCCCGAGTCCTGCTAAGGGCCGAGCTGCGGGGCCCCCCTACGTACCTTATTACTGTGGGGGTGATCTCCGCGCAGAAGAACACGCTGAGGCTTCCCACGGCATGGGAGGCGAACATGCCCACGATGGAGAACGCGATGGAGAACTTGTCCTTGACACTGTCACTCATACCTGAAGGAGAACCAGAGGGGACGGTGAGGGGTGCAGGAGGAAGAGAAAAGGAAGCCTAAGGCCGGGGCGGGAGAGCAGAGGGAGAGGGGAGGAGGGAGGCCGGGACCCCACGAAGGGCCTGTCCTCTTCCCCACTCCCCACTTGGAGGTGCAGACCAGGGTGCTCAGTTCCCTCAGAGGCGGGGGAGTGCCTCCAGGTGGAGGAGGTCAGAGCCCTCTTGGCAGAAGACTTTGTCAGGGTCCCTGCGAGTCCCTTGTGTGTCTAGAATGCTGGAGCGTGCATTGACTCTGCCAGAACTCCTTTGGCCCAGAGCCAGCCTGGCAGGAAGGGAGGGTGGTGGTCTCCCCAGTGCTATAGCAACGTCCCTCTGTTCCAGCCTTCCATGTTGGCGCCAGAGAAGGAGGTCCCTGCAGCGCAGAGCGCCCTGGCCATTCTGGCCTTGGGTCTGGCCAGTCCAATACGCGGGCCAGGGTACATTAGGCTTGATTTAAGGCAACAAAAACTCAACCCAACAGCAGAATTTACAGGCCTGGAGGGAAAGTGCTCAACCAATCCAAGCATCTTGCAAACAGCACCGGAGTCTGACCTCGCACCACGGTGGTGTCTAGCACGGAGCACTGGCATGCTGTGGGGCTCACACACTGGGGCAGAGCTCAGCTACGTGCCAGGCTGCATGTGAACTCAGGGCCCTCACTGCGGAGGCCCTGGCAGCACGGGCTGGGGTCAGGCCAGGCACGTGTGACCAGCAGCACAGAGGTGAGGTGGAGGGAGCGGCTCTGCCATCCCCAGGGCCGAGAGCAGTGAGCTTGCGCGGTGCACGAGGGGGCAGCAGCTTCCCCTGGCGGGCACGGTCAGCCAGGCTCCCCTGCTCCCAAGGCTCTCTGATCCCACCCAGGCGCTGTCCGTGAGACAAAAATGGCAAAGCCGCCTCGGCGCTGGCCCGGGGCCTGTGCTGACGGCCAGTGCCAGGGGAAGAGGGGAGGGCATGCGTGCAAGCTGGGCACAAACAGGAAACGAGTCGCTCTTTCTAGAGGCAGGAGGGAGTAGAGAATACAAATGTATGCTTATAGTGTCCAACCTACGGCCAACTTCAGCTGCAACTCTTGGAGGGCAAGAGGAGAGAGGGGAAAGAGGAGAAGGAAACCACAGGTTGGTGAGTCTTTATAAAAACGCCCACTTGGATGCAATAAAAAGATGACGAAGCGCATGGCACAGCATTTGGGGACTCACCTGAGTCTGGATGCTGGCTGTATTTTCCAATCACTGGGCCAGGAACAATGGCACCGACACGGACGGGGATGAAGCAAGTGGGAAGAGGAGAGAAAGAGAGCACGTTAGGTTGCAGCCACAGCTGGATGTGTCTTCACGTGACTCATCTCTAAGCAGACTCCCTTCCAGGGCTGCCAGCCTGCCAGGCCCACTCGGGGAGCATGGCTGACACCCAGGAGCCAGAGTGCTGGAGAGACCACCAAACAAGACTTGGGGGCTGGAGTCTAGAGCACGGCAACCAGCACTCGGCTACACAAAGCTCCTTTGTTCGGAAGGGGGCACTAAAGCCCTCTGCCCTCAGAGCCTGGGGAGAAAACTAAACTCTTCACAACGAGACTCCAGTGCATATCTCCAACCTCAAGCCAAAGGGCTAATATCACTGTGCACAAAATTATTCAAGAGTCTTTGCTGGTCTGTGCTTAAGGGAGCATCAAGTCCGGCGGGGCAGACCCGTCAGGCAGCATTTCTGCGTGCTCCTGTGTCTGCACGCAATCCTGTGGCATTCCTGCTCAGGGACAAAGAGGGCATCTGTGGCACTCCTGGGGGCTGCTGCTCCCCTGCGCATCCACCCAAACCATGTGAGCTTGCAGAAGGCTCCCGGAAGTGTAGCTAGGGCTGCCCCCATCAGGGGGACGGGATGGCGGGAGACAGACACCACTTATCCATTCCGTTACTGGCACAGCTGAAGGTAAGGCCAGTCTCCCAGCAAGACTTGGAATGCATGAGAACTTGCCCAAGTTAGAAAAACTGCTCCTAAGTTTGAAACTAGTTATTCTATAACCCAGTTTGCACAAGGCTGAGAAAGTTTTGGCTTTTTCCTTTGTCTTCCCTCTGTTCTGGATGCTGACTCTCGCAGCTCGGACGACGTCATGCAAACCTGAAATCCTAGAAGGCCTTCTGTCTTCTCAGCAGCTCTGATCTATGGCACAACTAGATGGTCACCAAGCCCTGTCCCGACAGCTGGGTCAGCTCTCCTCGTGAAGGAGGGGACCAGTGCCATCTGTTTCCCCACAGAGTTGGCGCCTGTCCCTGGAGGACGGTGCCGGGGTGAGAAGGAGGCTCGGCTTCCCCGCTCCGTCACACCTTGCCGGGCAGGTCAGAGAGGTCCTGGGTGCTCTTCCTGCACACGAAGGCAGCTTCCATTCCCAAGGAGCTGGACGGAGCTCGCCCGGCACAGCTGGGGGGCCACATGGCTTCCCTAGCTTTCCTTTAGATTATTTTTTAACATTTATTGAAAAATTCTTTGGTCCAAAGACAAGCTGCTGAGCTGGGGAATGTCTGCTGAAAAGCAGCAAGGGTGTCCACACATTCATTCCCCTTAATTCACAGGAAAGAAACAAGCCCTTTGCTCTTCTTCGTCATGTGGTGTATCACAAAGAAATAGTCTGGCCATCGGCACAATCACGTCCACTAGGACTCCGAGGGCCTCACATGCCAGGGAGTCACACACCGCGCAGCCAGGAAGGCTCTGAGCTGGAGCCCCAGGGTTGGGGGCAACGAGGAAAGGCCCCCCACACTCAAGGCAGTCACTGTGGACTTTCCAATTAAAGCTTGTCCTTCCCAAAACAGTTTCCTCAAGCTGTTGATTTTGGAATAACAGCTCAGGTCACTGAAAACTTTCTCAAGTCTCACCCAGCCCCTTCAAATACCCTCCGGTTGTATGCCAGCTCCCCTCCACTCGGAGTGGCCCTTACCCAGTCCCACTCCCCCAGCCCCACTCACGGTTGAGGAGCCCGAGCTGCAGGAGCGAGGCCAGGGCAGTGAGGATCATGAAGAGCAGCAGCCCTCCCCTGCGCCCCAGGAACCTGACCACCACGCACATGGCCAGGCAGGACGCCAGGGCGATGCTGGCCACGGTGTAGTAGTCGGCATAGAAGTTCTCGAGGAGCGGCACCTTCACCTCATGGCCCATCATGCTGCGTGCAAAGCAGTGGTGGATCCCGTAGCCTGTCAGCCTGCGGGAGACACACACCGAGAGTGGCCATGTGCGAGTGCGCAAAGACACGAGGGACTGCATCCTCCCCTGGGAGTCCACTGTGTCCATGACCAGGAAACAGGGAAGCAACTCCATATGTAACAGAGCGCACACTGTCACCATAAATGAAAGTACGACAGAGTGATATGCAGAGACGACCACCCCTTCATGGGGTAGCATGTTCACTCTGCTCTGCCGTCACTTCAGTGGAAAAGTGTGAGCATAAAAGAGTGGCACTGTCTGTTCAGACACTGTCTGTCATGGGACTCTAACCTGGAAGGCAGAGTGCTCCCCGTGCTCAGCTCATCTAGCCCCGCGGCGGTGCTGCGAGAGCTACCCTCAAAGCCGCTGCGCAGGTGGGCAAACAGGCTTTGAGAGGGTAAGGAGTTTGCACACGGTGCCTCGGCTGCCAAGTGACAACTTCTAAGACATACTGCCTCTCTGAGTCTGCCTCTTCCTTCAGCACTCAGGGTTCTGGAAACTTGGGGAACCATCTAGAGAACTACCTATTCAACCCATTCCAGCCACAACTGGACAAATGTGCTCTGAAGAAGCCAATTGGAGGTCAGGCCAAATGAAGACATCTAGTCTTGGAGACTTGTTCCAATTCCTAGTTTACCACTGTATCCTTCCACTGCCCTGGGTCAGCCCTTTTACTGCTCACAGGATCATATAAACTTGGTGGGAAATGTGTGTCCCCATTGCGGTGAGCAGATGTCCACTCTGGGAAACAGGAGTAAATGTGCGGCTGTGTCTCCCCGGATAGGCTGCAGCAGCGATGATACCTTCCACGTGGGCTCTCCCCAGGGTGCAGAAGGCCCTTTGGGTGTGGCCGTGTGTGCTGTGAGAGCCCCTTCCTTACATCAGCACTGAGCATCCATCCCAGAGCTACAACTTCCCCTCTCTCCCAGCCACCGTGTGTGCCTTCCTCAGATCTTGAGGAGGTATCAAGGTCAAATGCAACAAACACGCTGCCAGGAGGAAGCTGTCCTGTGCCAGACAAATGCACTTCCACCTGGAAAATACTCAGCAGGAGACCTAGCTCCTTGTGCCATCGATTTATGATCTAGCAATTAATGAGATTCCTCTAGTCTCCTGGATCCCAGGTAACCTTCTTCTTCCTGGCCTACTGAGGCCTCACGGAAATCCTCCCCGTTTTTGTTCTGGTGGACAGGAAGTCCTCTGACCACAACAGGTCATTTGAAGATGACAAAGCCAGAGAGACTGATCCAACAGAGAATCACTGAAATGGAAACTGGCCATCTCATCTTTGTCCCATCTTTCTATTTTGCTTTTTTCCAAAATAAAAGTTGGAGAAGTCACTCCATTCTTAATGGTTGCATTCGCCTCGCCAGCGTCTGCCTGAGTCTGGACAGCAGCGTGGTGGCTGTGCCCGGAGCCAACTCTGGGCCAGGAGGCTGAGGCCTGAGGGCTTAGGCCTGACCAACTGTGTGGCTGTGGCTGGTCATCCCCTTGCCTAGGCCTGGGTGTCCTCGTCTGCAGGACAAGGGTGCAGGTTACATCTGTGCCCGTCCATCACTTTGGCAGTAGAACCTTCTGTATCTTCCCCCGATTTAATCTGGGCCCAGGATTGAGAACTGATTGAATGGAGCTGCTCCGATGGAAAGAGTCATGGGGATGGAGGACCAGACCCTGACACCATCCTGGGACCTTTCACAAGTGAGCGCAAGGCCCCTCCCCCATGATCTCTAACCTGAATGAGAGTCAACCCCCCCCCACATGACCTCTGACCCTGAATGAGGGCCCCCTTGAGCAGTCAGGAAAGGGCAGGGTTATTGAGCCCCGAGTCAAGACAGGAAAGACCTCCTAGGTGCACAGTGAGCCCAGGATGGGCTGTCCGGAAGCCTTGTGAGCAATGGGGGATACGAGCTCCAAAACCTGCGGAGCGGGCCAGCGAGGTGGACGTGCCCCATAGAGCACATCTGGGCTTCATGCCGGCCTTCAGGCTGGCCGCCACAACCCACAGCTGCCTTGGGGTCTGGGCCTCTAACCAGGCTGGGCTACCAGCACCAGCTCCAAGCAGCGAGCCAGGCCACCAAGCAGTGGGGGCTGAGGACACAGCCAGGCCCCACTGGTCTCAGGTCCCATCACCTGTGATAGCACCTGGACATTGCACGTGGGCGCCCCTCTGCTGCACTTGGAAGGAGGTGTGCTCATTGGATGGTGCACGGCGAGACCACCCGCTCCGGGATGTCCACAGACGTGGCTCTGCTCCAGGACAGTCCCGTCTTCGGGAGGCATGTCTGTGTGGACTGGCTCAGGGCCCGCCTAGGCCGCACAGCACGCAGGGTAGGATAACCGGCCTGCCGGGCTGGTGACTGGCTGGGAGGGCTCCATATCTCCTAGCACTCAGAGCCAGTCAGGAAGCTCTGGCGGGCTTATCAGACCCACCCAGGGCCCCTCAGCAAACAGAGAGCGGGGTGGGCCGGCAGGCCCTGCATGACCATGATTCAAAGTCCAGCTGGGGGAGGCGGAGGCCCTGCTGGCCTCTCCTCTGGCTGCTCTCTGTTCCGGCCCCTCCCTGCCCTCGCCCTGGACACGGCCCTCTGACTCACGAGTTCACACACAGGACCACGATGTTCTTCCACAGGTTCCGGGTCCCCACCACCTTCACGATGCAGACCTTCTTGGGCCTCCGGGAAAGTTCCTTCTCCAGCTCTGCAGAGAAAGAGACCCGTGAGCTCCTGTGTCCAAGACCCTCACAGCCCCGTTTCCTGAATGTAGGCGTCACCGAAAGGGGAGAAGCTTTCTTTCTCTCTTTAAGACAGGGGATAGGGTCTGGTTTTCAGAATAGAAAATGTGTTCACAGAGACTAACTGCAGTTCAAGCTTCCCCACGGGGCCTGCAGGAGCCGAGGCGTCATCAGTGTGACCTTCCACCACACAGTCCTTCTGGGGAGCCAGGCAGGGCACAAGCGCATAAGCGGTCTGTGTAGATGCATTCCACTCTGCCTGAACACAGAGCTAAAGGATGAGTTAGATTTTAACAACGTCCTGATGATACTTGTGGATCCCCAGCCTGGAAGGCCCAGTCTAGCGTGTGGCCATGCTCCGGAGTCACATGAATTCTATGCATCTGAACCACTGTACACAAATACTTCAGTTTTCCACTGCAGCTGCCCAACAAATAGGTCATGACGGAAATAGACAACGGCGGCTCTTTGAAAGTCATACTTGGGGAAAGAGAGGTGGTGAGCGCCCACCACCCCAAGCCAGGACTCTGCCGGCATTCAGACCTGGCAGGCAGGCAAGGCTGTGTGCCACACACGGGTTTTAGCCCTCCCAAATATTCCCCTGACCATCAGGTGCCGATTAGGCTCAGGCCTCACTTCTGGGTTTGGACAGGCTCGTGGGGCACCACAGCCCGAGAGACTTGATCAGGAAAGAATCCAACACCTGGAAGGTGGAGAGAATGTCACTTCAATAACATTCCCTGTCTAGGTGCAGGCAGCCATCACAGGAAAGCAAACAGCTAGCTGAGGCAGCTGCTGGTGAAACAAACCAACCCAAGCATCAGGGGCCCTTCCGTGGTACTCGGGTCTAGGAATGGGTGGAGTCTCTCCCAGGCCAGGTGGGGCCGCTGGGCTGAGGCGAACGTGCACTCACCAGGCATCACACCTTTGATGTCACTCTCCGGGCTCATGCAGTTCTTCTGCGTGAAGTGCAGGATCAGCTTCTTGGCAGACTCAAACTGCTGGGTAGCCATCAGCCACCGAAGGGACTCGGGGAATATCCTTGAAAGACATAAAAGGATCGGTGAATGTCTCCCATCCCGTCGGGCATCAAGAAGCACTGCCAGTCACCCGTCACGGCCATGAGCTCTGCCGGCGGTCCATTCAGATTCCACCCGGGTGCTGTGCAGCCAATGACCGCTCGGGGCTCTTATTAGCCAATCAGGAGGGAGAAGACGGCCGGCACTGGAACGCGTCCACCCTCCTTCTAGAAAATGCAAAAATTGAGATTTTTGAACTGTGGCAGATAGGAACAACGTCCTACAAACTGTCATAAAATCAGTGTATACTTTTCAAAATAACCAGGGATTTCTACAGCATGTTTAAGCAATTCATTGAAGGGGTGCTCTTGTTATATTTTGTCACAAAAACCCAGTATTAATAAAATGATTTTAAGGCTATACAAATGTCCCCAGTACTCGCAACCTGAGCATGGTTCTCAGGTTCTGGGCGTTCGAAGACTCGCTTTGAAGGGCTGACCCACAGAATTCCCTCCGCCCGGCTGCCACCTCTGCGCCCCTTCTCCCCGAGCCGATGCCGTAATACAGTAGTTCTCAAGTTTTATTGGCAACAGATTCCTTGTATGTTTGTTTTTAGGATGAAATCTTGTGAGGACTGCCAATAGAAAAAAGTCCCCCAAACCAGTGTCTTATTATCAATGCATTTTGAAGTTCACGTTTATGACAATCTTTACAAGTCAGTCCAAGAGAACAACGTGCCTGTTTGGAGCAGGGGTCAGCTCACTCTTTCTGTAAAAGTCCAAACAGTCAATATTTTGTGGGCCATACGCTCTCTGCCATAACTCCTCAACTCTGTCTTGTGTACAAGCAGGCACAGACACACACAGGAACGGGTGTGGCTGTGTTTCCTGAGAACTGCATAAAACAGGCGGCACTCCTGACTGCCAGAAGCAAAAACTGGGAATCAGAGTTAAAGACCACACAGTAGCCTTTGTCAGCCCTGCGCTCCAGTGATCAGTGCATTTCACTTCAGTTACAAAGTATCGAGGAGTCATGACTGACACTGATGAGAAGTCAACATTGTAACTGCCCAACATGTGTCCTGCACGTTCAGGAGAGTCTCTGATTAAAGACCCGGGAAACTGGAAAAAGTTATTAGGGGTAAATTTTTATTTCAAAGTCACATTACTAATGATATCTAATATCTGTTGTCTCTCCCTTACTTATTTGAACAAAAATCAAGTTTCTATTTGCCTGTGACTGTATTTTGCAGAAACAGCTGGGCAAGTTCTTACTGAATTTGGTGGTACAGTTGGGATGGTCTGATCTGAGTATTAATCCACACTGGGAGACCCGGGAGACCGCCCCAAGAGGTGAAAGCCGCCCTCCCGTGCAGCTGCCTGCAGGTGCAGGAGGGCGGTGTGCCGGCCCCGAGGAGGCGTGCCCAGGCTCAGGACAGATGCAGAAAGTCCCCCATCCTTTCATACAGGAGCCCAAGTGGAAAGCCACTAAAACACCTTTCAAATTGTAGGCACTGACTTTTTTTTTTTAAAGATTGGCGCTTGAGCTAACATCTGTTGCCAATCTTTCCTTTTTTTCCTTCTTCTTCTCCCCAAAGCCCTCCAGTACACAGTTATAATTCTAGTTGTAGGTCCTTCTGGTTGTGCTAGGTGGGATGCCACTTCAGTGTGGCTTGATGAGTAGGGCTAGGTCTGCACCCAGGATCCCAACCAGCAAAACTCCTGGGCCGCTGAAGCAGAGTGCACGAACTTAACCGCTCGGCCGCGGAGCCGGCCCCTCCCCCGCTTCTGTTTTTAATAATCAAAGTTAATGTTTGTTTTGCTGGTCTCTAGTTTTTTACAAATTAATTTTGAATAGTATAATTCAAGCAAACGGAAACACTCAGAATATTACATAAGACATCAATATTACATAGATATTAACATCTTGCCATATTTTTATCAGGTCTTATCTTTATAATGAAATAACCTAACACATTCACTGACCCCTATAGTCTTATCTATATTATTTCCATCTTTTTGATCTATTTGGGTTTCATATCTTTTTCTAATTTCTTGAGATGGACACAGAGATCGTAAACTTTTATTCTTCTTTTCTAATATATGCATTTCAGACTTCAACTTTTCATCTAGGTATCATTTTAGCTACATTTCACCAGTTTTGATATATACTTCTTGCTGTGATTTGATTCTAAATATTTTGTAATTTCTATCAGGATTTCTCCTTACCTATGATATATACATAGACACACATAACATTTCTAAACATACACGTTTTGAGATGGGGTTGCAATCTTGCTTCATTAATTTTGAATTTTATTAAATCATTATGCGAGGGCTGGCCCGGTGGTGTAGTGAAGTTCTCACGCTGCACTTCAGCGGCCCTGGGTTCACAGCTTTGGATCCTGGGCATGGACCTATACACCGCTCATCAAGCCATGCTGTGGCAGCGATCCACATACAAAATGGAGGAAGACTGGCATAGAGGTTAGCTCAAGGACAATCTTCCTCAAGCAAAAAGAGGAGGATTGGCAACAGATGTTAGCTCAGGGCCAATTTTTCTCAAAAAAAAAAAAATCATTATGAGAAAACACAGTCTGCATTACTGGGCTCATTGGTACTCCTTGGGACTGGCTCTGTGACACAGGATCTGCTCAACCTTTGTACATGTTCCATTTTTCCATGCAGGATTCCATACACAGTTATTAAATCAGGCTTATTCTTTGTGTTGTACTTTTGCCAATCTGTCTGATCAAGTTGTTGAGCTCCTAGAAGTGTGTCGGCTGCTCCTCTGACTGTGGGTTTTAGGTCCTGATGTGGGTAGAGCCCTCCTCGCACGGGCTGTTCTGAGCAGCAGGCCCTCAGTGGGTGACCACAGGGCCCTCCGTGTTGATCTGGCGCTTCTACAAGCAACACTGGGGAGGCTGGCCAGACAGACTCAGGCCAGCTGAGAAGTGTTCCTGGTTTCAAGATGCCCCATATGACGACCCACCACGTGGCAGGCCACCTGCCACGGCCCTTGACTGGCTCTCTGTGGTTGTGGCCTGCATGTGCGCCCGGGCACAGGTGGGCCACGGCGTGCCGTCCCGTGGGGGCGCGTGTGCAGGCCTCGCTGCCAACACCGGTGCCGGGCTGCCACCTTCCCCACAGGATACAGGTACAGGTGGTTCAGATGGACTTGGCCTCTATTCCTTTAAAAGGCCTCTCAGAAAGCCGGGTAACAGGCGAATCAGACAGCACAGGCTGTTTTTCAGACAGTCTCTGAAGTGTAACATGTGGTACACAACACGGGAAAGTTCTGAGTCCTTTTAAAATAACTTACGTCAAATGTTTATGCAACTTACTCCACAGCAGGCAACAGATTTTGAAAATCAAGACCATGAAGGAATGCGGTGCAGGGAAGAAGGCCCAGAGGGCAGGAGGCGCAGGGGCCTCCCCCTCCACTGGGGCAGGGTTCCCGCTGCGGCGAGGGCTGCAGGCTCAGGGCGAGTCAACACACAAGGGAGTGTCAGCAGTACACACTGGTGTCGTGTCCCCAGCAAGCTGTGGGCCTCTTCCTGCACTGATCCTGAAGCCTCCCAGCAGGGACGGCTCAGGGAGGCCTGCAGCCGCCGCTCACGGGACAGTGTGATCCCTGAGCGCGAGGTGAGTGACACGGCTCCACAAAAACCCAAAGCGACCTGTATTTGATGTCATTTTCTCTTCAAGGTAAAGCCCTGCATTATGCATAAAAGGCCGACATTTTTGTTACTGAAATCCCATCAGTCTCGGTATTACTCCCAGTGAGGACTGCACTCGCCTCTTGCCAGGACCCACGGAGCCCTTGCCCTTCAGAGGGAGAGTCTCCTTTTCCCCGGTTTCGAGGCCACAGACAGAGCCCAGAGTTCATTATGTGGTGGTAGTATTATTATCCCTCTTTTACACATAGGAGAACCAACGCAAACAAAGTTCTAGCACACTTCCCAGATTACACAGCTTTTAAGCGGCAGAGCTGGATTGAACACGGAAAGCCTGACTCGAGAGGTTTTCAGGCTGGGATTGCTCTAAGCTGGGAGCTTCAGGGAGCCCCAGGGCTTCTGCAGGAAGGATGTGGGCAAAACTAAAAGTCTCTACTGGTCCTGCTCAAAGCCTATGCCGTGCAGGAAGCGAGGGCACCGTAGGGGCAGAGGGAGAGCCCCGCGGGGCAGGAGTCTTGTCTCTTCCTGCTGATGCTCACAGGTCTGACGGACCTTCTGCCCCAACGCAAATGACAGATAGGTCCTGAGGCCTTCTCCAACATACGTTCAGGATGGTTAGAAGGTCCACCATCCCTTATTCACAATTCCGGAATCCAAAAGGTTCTGAAATCCAAAAACCTTTTCATTTAACTCACTTGGCAATGAAACCTGAACCAGCATGAACTTGCTGGAGGCAGAACTGGACCTAATGGGCCTAATCTGAGCCCCTCGAGTCTTCTGGCATCACTCCTCGAGTAACGCACAGACACTGCACTGCAGGAATATTGACTATCTGCTGCCAAGCAGCCAAAGACTGCGACAGGAGCTTGACACCATTCAGCATTTCGGAGGGGCGGTGTGCTGCTGCCTGCGGATGGCGCGTGTGGTATCTGTCTACCCAGTGCCTCCCTGGGCCACCGGGGCTCTGCCTGCTTCCCCTGACATCCTCCTTCTGGCAACAGTCAGAGGCCAGATTACCATCAGCAGTGAGTTACAGCTGAGCAAACCGGAGTCAAAGACTTGGGCTATGAAATTAATTTTTAATCAAGGAAATCACAGATACATCCATCCTCTACTTAAAAATTAAAATATTCCAGAGAAGACAGAAGTCCTCATTCACCTTTTGCCCCAACCCCAGCACCCCTGCCCTGCCCCCTCTTCCCCACCATGGGCTAACTCCTCCCCCAGTGGGTGCGTGTTCTTCCAATCCGGGCACTTGTACACCCATCTATCTCAATGCTTCCACTATATTACACTGCCCCCATTTTCAGTGAAAAATGACAATTTTACTCTCAAAAATTCCCTTCCTTCCAGACTGGCACAAATTGGCCACTTGGTGGTCCAGAAACTGTCACCCTTAAGTGCTGTGCACAGTGGTCTCTATCCTGAGGTCCTGGACTAAACCCACAGTAACTTCCTACCTGTGAGCTGTGGGCTCAAATGCAAGGTGGGTCCAAGCTCACAGTACCCTGAGCAGCACCATTCTCCAGGGTGTTCTTGGAACATAAAACCACCGGATGGATCTACAGGTAAGTCACTTGGCCAGTGGCCTCAATTATTCTACAAAAAGCCAAGAACCAGAAATTAAGTGAAACAGGCTCTCATTGAATAACATGGAGATTACAGAGGCAGTCCACTGAAAACGGAGAGTTTCCTCAGAGAAGAACCCTGAGGTTCTCACTCAGACAACTGAATTGGATGGCGAAAGGCCGTGTGGGGCAGAGAGTGGGCACACTGACTTGGGGAAGTCAGGACAGCCCCCAAGATGGGAAAGCACAGATGTTCCAACCTCAATCAGGTAAGTATAATACTTCATACATTTTGGGCCCTTTTACAGGCCCACACACTGTAACACAGACATGCAGGATGCCATAATGGAAGCCAAGAGAAGGCAGAGCTACAAAAAGGAACTTCAGAGTCAGATGGGGTCTCTGATTTGCACTTAACCCAGCCCCTCAGCACAGAGCCGATGAGCTGAGCCCCTACAATGCCGTCCCGGGGTAACATTATGGAAGAGTCAGTCCCAGAACTTGGTCTTTATACCCTTAGACCAGTGTAATTTTCTCCATATCACACTATGTTTACAGTATTGCTTAAGAAGCAGGAAAAAAATATTGTAGAAAGATGCCACCAAATGGTTACAATAAAGTGCTGACTATTAAAGAGTTATACGCAGAATTTATTTGCAAGCAACCATTTTCCCAACGGTATCATGGAAATGATGTTACTATATCAAGACAGAACAGTTTTCTGTGCTTTCCTAATTGATACCACGAGATGTTGTTCCTCAAAGCTGCAGGTCCGTGTGCAATTCAAACAAGGGGCGCCCTATCGACCCCTGATCCACCACAGGCTTTCAGACCACGATACTTTACAACTTAACAGTAGTGTGTCGCTTCTGATACATTTTCCCATTGTTGTCTTCATTCCTGCTTTCTCTACTATGTGGCCGTGTCTCAAGCCCACCTGACGTACACTCGTGGATCCCTTCTGCATCTTAGTCCCTGAAACCTGAAGAGGCACTCAGTAGAATCAGCAAGGAAAACTCAATACTCTCATCCTTTCATAATACTATAAAGTTGGTATTTTTCCCTTGACATTTAAAAATAAAACAAAGTATTCCATCCACCCAACTGGAGAATCTGACCCAGACAAGTATACTATTTAGGCTGCCTTTTTGCTAATTCATTTAGCACCTGCTCTGATAAATGCCAGCTTGGCAATTCTCTAGACTAAAAGCATGTCTATCCTCTTTAGATTATTGTACTAGGACATTTACTCATAAAGAAAATATAGGAAGAAAATAAGATTAACTACTAATACTTTATTAATTTTATCCTCAAGTCATATGTGATGTGTAGACAGGAATGCCTTCAAGTTTGTGATGCAACTTTCCATCATTCATCGAGCAAATGTGTCCTGAGCACCATCAGCCAGCCAGCAGAGAAAAACACGTACGTTAGCAAACGCCTTACAGGGTAAGGGCTTCTGTGCAATCCATCATCCGATGCAGTGCGAAGGACTCAGGGCAGACTGGAGGAGCAGGGTCATGAGAGGCCTTGTGGAGATGAAGTTTCCCTGAATGCGTACGTGAAACAAGTCGTAGACTGTACTCTGGGTGCTTTTGATTTAAAGAGGTGATTCCAGCCATTGACACTGGGGTATCACCAAGGATCACAGGGTTATAAAATTCTGAAAAGATTCTTGACATAAAAAAATTAAATCAAAGTCTAGAATTGAATGAAATATCAGTTGGGAGAATGTCTTAAGTTTCTGATTCAAAGCTCTTAAAGAATACAGGTCGGTTCCAGCGGAAAAGCTTTCACTTGGAATTTTTTTTAACTTTAGTTCTGTGTGGTGTAAAAAAGATAAAGGTAAGTAGGTTCAGTTCAGAGGATAGCAAAAGGATATGAATCGACTCTTCTTAACAAAATCCAAGTTCGTGATTTGAGCTAAATTTAATAATTTAGAGAGAAGGGATGAGTCATGAAATCAAATAAAAATTGGCTCTTAGGATGGTTGAACCCCAAAGTCTTCCTAAGGTAAACGAACTTTTAAATCTCTTTGCAAAACAAGCAATTCTTTCATAATTTAAATGGCCATCCCACATAAACTCAGAACTTTGTGTCTCTATTGTTTTTCAAAATGATATACAGCTAAGCTCCATAATTCTCCCACTATAGACAAATTTTGGAGGGAATATATCAGGAGCCCTGAGTTTATACACCAGTGTTGTGACCTTGGGCAAGTCACCTACCCTCCAGGCCTCAGTTTCCCTACATCTGTAGAACAGAGTGGGTAGCAGCGTGTGAAATGACAGCAAGGCCCATCCCCTGCCCTGGCTCTGACATTCTCTGTCTGGATTCGTTTCAAGGGGCAACGGTAACCGCTGCCTCCTGCAAGGTGAAAGAGACACTGAACATCCCAGTGCTGCTCTGGGCTTCTGCTGGGCAGAGGGAAATCAGCCCCTAAACTGTTTTCGGAGCTAGCCTTATAAAGATTAAGCAACTCTGAATGTCTAACAATCGGGATGTTTAAAATGTTCCTAAGTCCACATTGTAAACAGATGAACACTTGGAATTCACCTAAGAACATTCTGTAGCCTTGAATGTGGCTGGTGAGTATTCTCCACTTCCTCCCTCTGCTCCTTTAACTAATCTACCCATGTAAGCAATTATCAGGCTGCAGAAAGTAGAAGCCACACAGGGCATTCAAAATGTAATGCTGTAGGGGAATTAATTTGGTATTTTTACAAATGATAAAAAAAAATGTGATGTTGAAAAACAATTTGAGGTGATAAGTGGGCAGGAGTAGCAGCGGGCTTGTGCTGCTTCTGCTTCTCCCTGGAATTTCATTGGTACCTCTGTACTAGTGGCCTGTCTAGGGTGCCCAGTCAACCCCTCCCTGGGGAGCCAGCTTCTCCTGACCTACCAACTCCACTCTTGTTCCTGGCAGGACAACAACAGAGGCCACAAACTCACTGACTCATCGTCAGGCTGGCCCCTACCAGTCCCGCCTGACCTCACACCTGGCTCTGGAAAGTGGTTTCTTGCCATTACCACACTCACCTCTCAAACTCCAACAGAAACAGCCACGACTTGTTCCCAAATCCTGACACCTAAGCAAGGCTGTCCTGATCTCCTGTCCTGGACTCGTACTTCTTGTTGCACGGGACGTGGGCTTTGTCACAGAGCCTATAACACCAACTGATGGAGGGCTGGGTTGCTTGGCCTCACTCTCTTTATCCATCCATGTGAACTTCTGCCAGCTGCCAGGGGGCAACCACTTAGCAGCTGTCACTAGACAAGGATCACCAGAGGGCCATCTACTTGATTTCTGCCAGCTGCCAGCAGCTCAACCCCACCACTCCCACAAAACACACGCGCACACACTGGCTCCCTGCCGTCTGCCTGGTTTCAAGGCTCAGCCATCCTCAAGCTGGCCTTAAGCAATCCCCAGCTTCCTCAGGCTGGGGTGGGGTAGTGACAGGGAATGTCAGAGCACATTCTAGGCATGGGGACAGCGAGGACACGGTGTGGCGCTCGAGCAAGGGTCTTTAGAGCAGAGGCTAGATCCCCTGGGACAGCACACGGCCCCACTCTCACAGGTCTGTCTCTGCTTCAACTGGAAGCGGCTCTGCTGACCACAGGGGTTCCTATTATTTTCTATCCTCTCTCCTATGCACAAGTTAAAAATGGGGCCGCCTCTTGCCTGAGGGCTCCCTAAAATTCCACGCCATCAGCAAGTCCCAAAACATCAATTTAAAGAACATTTTGATCTCACTTTTAATGGCTCATTCAACTTTTACCACTGCAATGTGGGCTGCCGTTTTTTCTATATGTTTGTCTTTTGTCAGTATTACCTAATCCTTCCCCATCTAGATAATTTGTAGACAAAGAGGATTGGACTAAGAAAAATTTTTTTTGCTTTAACTTTCTTATAAGTCTCCCAAAACTATCTGATAACCAGTAAAAATAATTATTGCAGATTTAGTCCAGCCCCCAGAGGCCATATGCTCTTTATGATTGCCCTGTTCTACCCTCTGTGGAACAGGCCTTCCTGCAGGGCGGGACTGCGCGCCACCGGCCTGGGGGCCCCCGTGGTCTGCAGGGAGCCCTGAGCCCTGATTTCACCTGTTGCAGGGTTTGCATAATGTGGGATTTTGACCCCCTTTCGAAATAAAACTATTTTTGATGGAGGAAGGTGTTGTGTTCGTCAAGTGTGCATAGGCAAGAAAAAAAGGCTGATAACCACCGGAATGAATAAATATATAATTTTTAAATGGTCTTTTAAAATCATTTCAACAATGACAAGAAGCAAAATTAATTCATCCACTTAATAAATTTTTATTGAGTCCCCATTAGGGAAGGCGTTGATATTGCAACGCTGTTAAGAACGTTTTTGTAAATGTTAAACAATATACTAAATAAGAAGGAGGAACTAGAAGAGAAAATTTCCTGGGTGGGAAGCGTGGCTCTGGGCCAGGCACACGCGCTCTGGGCGGCCAGCGGTCTCCCTCTCTGCCCAGCGTTTTGGGTCCCATCCCTGGGGCCCAACAGCACCAAGAAATGTTAAACATTAGTATTATTCTGGAAAATGTTTCTGATGATATTTAAAAGAGCCAATGATATTTAGGACCATTTACATATTGGAATTGTTAGTAAATTTCTTTGCTGGATATTTGTCTAACCTGAGGCTTTTTGAGTGATTTACAATGGTGTTTTTCTTGAAAATTTAAGAAATTACAATCCCTTTTAGCATATATCTTTTTTCCTGAGGGTTTTCATTGTTTTACTCCTCTACCGTAATTAGGAATTAGGTGAATTTCTAGTGATGGGGGCTCTAACTTCCTCTGTTGCGAGGTTTATCTTTCCCTGGGGAACTGATCCTGGTACTCACCGCAGGAAGGCTGTCAGGCAGGTGCCTGATCTTTCTCTGACTCGCATATGGTCTATTACCTTCTTACTGCTTCCCATGATCACACTGATTGCCAACAGCACTTTTTTCCTCCTCAGAATGAAATTCCAACTGAACGAAGTGGGTTAATAATTCACTATCTTCACGCATCTCGGCCACATCTGCTATTCTTTCTTGAAGCAGTTACGTGGGTCTGAGATGAGAATCCTTCCTAGGTAGGTACTCGGCTAAAAGTCTTGGGGGGTGTGAAAGAAAACTGCCCCCCAGTGCTCCCCTGCAGGGTGAAGGGACACATCTGAAGGCAAAAACTGCTAGAGAGATGCCCACCGCTGACCACGTGGAGGGCAGGTCAGCAAGGTGGAGAAGGCTTTCCCGCCCATGAGCCTCAGTCTCGGGCCACAGTTTACAATTCCAGAATGTACGTGAATACAGATTTACGTTCTCATAGTGCAGAGAAAATGGTTAGATCCAGACTGAGATGTTTTCTCCTTCTTTCATCAGTTCCAGGAATTCCTAGGTCTTCTGCCATCTGGGACGATCAGGACAACTTTGCTGTCCGCAGCAGAATTGGCCTGGCAAGGTCCTGCGTGATGGCCACTGACCCTCCAGGATGGCATCTGCTTCATTTGCCTACAGGACCGAGAAACCTCTTCCTAGGAGAAGTGTATGTTCTCCACAGCCGACTCAGACCTCCTCTTGCGCCTCCTTGACAACATCCTTTCTCGAAGTGCACCAGGTCCCTTATTCCACAGGCAGGACGCCTGGCTTCTTCTGTGATGGGTAGCCCAGCATACAATAGCACTTCTGGAACTTGAGCGCTCCTCAGCATCCCGAGGGCTTCTTAAACCCAGTGTGAGGCCCGCCCCCAGACGGTGCGACTCGGTAGGCCTGGACCGGGGTCTGAGAATTTGTGTTTCTAAGAGGCTCCCAGGTGGTGATGACGCTGCAGCTCCAGGGACTGCACTTTGAGAACCACTGATGTTCGAAAACCAGTTTCTAATGACTTTCCCACACTTCTGAGAGTTTTGGTGAAGGCGTTTTGATGCCCTGGTTTCCCCGGCTAAAAACAGGAATAATCCCCCCAGCACCTGTCCCCCTAATCCAAGAGTGTTATGGCTAGAGCTGCCTCTCACTGAAGCCTGCAGCTGAGCTCGGGGAAAGCGTGTCCCCAACACTTCACAATACAATCAAACCAGCACACATTACAGCGCATCTGCCGCGAAGGCACAGGATGTACGAGGTGTGCTGTTTCCCTTCCTTGCCTGGCTGTTCCATGGTGTGTGTTCCACAACACCCGACACCTAGCAACCCCTGCCTGAGGAAGGGTGGACGCTCTCATGTCGCACTGAGAGACCTCACTGGGGACCTTCCTGAATCGGCATCATGACTGTCCCCCAGCACGTGCTGGGTCCAAAGCAGATGGCCACATACTTGTTTTTACAAATAATCACATGCAGTCAGCACCCTTAATTTGCGTTTTAAGGTATGGCGATGGCATACACCAACATTCTGGAGAGTAGCACTGACATCTTCATCATCTCTCAGAATTCCTACCGCCTGCTGTTCCCTCCAAAACACTTGAGCCAGACACCTGTGGACAGCCTTCTCACTCCTGTGTCATCCCACCTGTGTGAGCTCCACCCAGACAACCCGATGTCACCTGTTCCATGGACTACCTTCCTGATTCTCCACCCTGAAGTTTTCCTAGATGTTTTCTTAACACACACCTGACCCCCAAACACAGTGACCCAGGCTGTGCCTTGCACAATGGCTCCTGGCCAAAGGAGGCACTCTGTCACTGCGCCGTATCCTGGAGCAGGCTGCAGCCACCTGGAAGGGACACCTTTGGTATGATTGTGCAGTTAGAAGCAGCAGCCCTTCCAACCAGCACCCTCTTCCATTCTGGCATCACCTGCCACCTCCCAGCATATTTAGGCAGAGTTTCTCTTAGATTCTTCCTCCCTCTTGTATTCTGGATCTTGAATCTTTCCCCTCTCATTTGTTTTCTGTGACCCTGGAAGAATTCCACATTTATTCTGGAAGAAGGATTGGTCAGTATGACTTCCTTCTAGATTAACACCGAAACTCTGGGGCCCTATCTGAAGTGACAATGAATGCTAGAGCAAAAGGATGAAGCAAGCATCTCTCTTCGGTCCCAGTGTCCTGAGGTACAAAGGCCGTGTGATCTGAGCCTCAGGCCGTGGCATCCATCAGTGGACTTACCCACGACCTCCGGTCTTACCTTCAGATAAAAATATTCACAAGTACCCACTCTTCTTCTCTTATTGCTTCACAACAACGTGCCTAAAGTTGACTCTGCAAAGCATGCTGCAGTAACAACATCTGAGCAAGTGCATCCTTCCCTTCTCTTGGGCCACTCAGCTTCTGAAGCTCTTCCTTTACCTAAAGCCCACAGGAAAACAACAGCTGGTGGGGCCTGGACCTGGAAATTATGAGCATCCCCAGGCAGCTCGTGCAATGACACTAATCTCCTATCTTGGCTCCACTTGCTGGGGCACGAATCATTCACGCATCCCATCCTCCCCATCTCCAGCATCCACCTGTACCCACCACAGCCCCTGCCAAACCCTGTCCAATCCCCGGGCACATCACACCTCTGCTGCTGCCACCTCTTGCTGGCTGGCTCCTCCTGCACTTCCTTCCAGAGCGCTCTGTAACTCTGTAGCTGCCGTATGGCTGTGTATTAATCGTGTCTTTTTATTTCTTGTATTTTCTGATGTTTCTGGGAAGGAAGACTCCCCCTCTCAGGGTGAGCCAATTCCTAGAGATAGCAGACAACTCACCTGCAAGCTAACCTTTCAAATACAAACCATCTGAGCCAGAGCCCACACCCCACCACCTCCCTGACTGGGCTCTCATGCTCTGGCCCACTATTGCCCTGCCCTCACCACCCCAGGGCCAGACAACTAGAGACAGCCCCTATGTCCCAGAGCCCACTGAAATTACTCAAACTAGCCAATCCTAAGCTGATTACCCTGCCTCACCCCTTCTTCCCCCCCGACAAAGAAACCACAACAAAGGCTCCTGCCCATGGTTCCCTCCCTCCCTCAGCCTCCTGCCTGACCCTGGTGCATCCCCATGTGGCCCCTCACAACGTGGCGTGCCCCCTCTCTTAGGAACTGAGAGTGACAAACTGTCCCCTCAGTGGCCATCATCTCCTGATCTGTTGGCCTTGCCACGCCTGGATAATAATAAATCTTACACTTTAAAACAGGCTGTGGTTTCAATCAAACCTCTAAGCTCTTCACAGTGGCTCCTCCATTGCCCTCAAGATCAAAAACCTCCCTCGTCAAAGCTCTCCCTCAGCTGGTGACCTCATCTCTGTTACCTCGCAAGCTCCACCCGCAGGGCAGGACTTCATGCGCCATTCCCAAGCTGGGCATCCATGTTCCAGAGGGCTCTGGTCTCCCCACCTCACGGGCAGTCACTGCTCTCTCTACCCTCGTGTGCCACAGCAGATCCCCAGCACGTCTTACAGGGGCCACTTCCAGGATACACCTCAAGTCAGACCTCTTCCAGTGGCCACACTGTCTCTCACAGCCCAGCAGTGAGGAAGCCACTCTGCCTGCCCCACGTCTCGCCCACCCTGCGACCATCCGCCACACAGCAACAGAGAAATCTTCTCAGGGCACGAACCAGAGCATACTCCTCCCCTGCTTAAACCTCCACTGTGTTTTCACAGCTTTTAGAATACACCCATTGTGCCCAAGGCCCCACATGGTCTGACCTACCCACTGTCTGAGCCTGTCTTTCGCCCCCACTTGTCTCTTGTGCTCCAGCTACACTGGCCTTCTTCCTCTTCCAGGAAAAGCCAAGTGAAGCCAGCTTTTGCCCAGGCTGTTCTCATTTGCCTGGAACTCTTTTCCACCCAGCACTCTGTGTCACTTCCTCAGGGCTCAGCCCGAATGCCACTCCTTCAGAGGGGCCTTTCCTGACCACCCGGCTTCTTCCTCTCCATCCCACCGTGGTATTTCATTTTCCTCATAGTGCTGGTGATTTGAAAGCAAACGACTTGCTTGTTTACGGGTGTATGGTCTGTGGGCTCTCCCCGACCCCACATGCCCTACTGGACTGTGTGCTTCAGGTGAGTAAGACAAGCTCACATGCAGGTGCAGTATCTACAATATTTAGTCTCTAGAATAGCGTTTGGCATGGGGTAGTGGTAACTAATGAAACTTTCAGATTGTTCTATTTTCTAGAGTTCCTGAGATGCAAACCCCCCAGCTTATAGTTTTTGGCCCTTACAACGGAGCTCCAAGGGCTCTGTGAATTTTGCCTGTGAGCTCACCCTTGGCAAGAGTTTTCTTCCATGTGAGTCTTCGTGCCTGGCTCCAGGGATTCCCCATGGGAGGTTTCATTTTTGACCCTGAGGTCCAGTGCGCTTCACTGGTCCTTTCACTAATTGCTCAGCCTTAGAGAGCAGCTGGCATTTGGAGCACACAGGCGTGTGTGTGCAGACTTGAAGGCTCCGGTGTCTCGAGGGTGAATCTTTTCCGCCCGTGGTCCGGGGCAGTCAGCCAGCTGTGGGGCTGAGGCCCCGTGGCAAAGATTTTCTGGTCCTGTTATCACTCTGGGCAAGATTCGAGGAGCTCAGGTCTAGGTGCAGAAGTGGCCTGAGATCTCAGCTCCAGCCCCCTGAACAGGTGTTAAACCCGAGTTCCCTGGGGCTCTTTCTGGTTCAGACACACTGCGGGCTGCTTGTGTGTCACTCCTGCTTGAACGCTCTCCTCATCTTGGCCCTGGGACTCCCCTCTCTTGCACTGGAACTCAGCGTTGTGTATCTTTTTGGTTAATGTAATATCTTATCCAGCATCTGTATGTGTCTGGAGGGTCCCTGTCAGTCCGGCCACCCTCTGGACCAGAAGATCCCATCCGGCCGACCTCCGCTCCTTTGTCTTCACTGCCCCTAACCCACGACCCTGCGTCTCGGTGACTCTGCGTCGCACAGTTTGGTTTATGTCCTTGTTAACGCTCTCTCTTCTGTGTCTGCTCTTCAGAGTTACTCCAAAGTACTGAGTGTGCTGCTGGGCACCCTGGGGCACACAATAAATACTTGCTCGTTACAGGAAAGCGAGCGACTGTCAATCTTTCGTCACTGAGAGCTGGTTGTGCAGGCTGATGGTGCAGCTCACTCCCTCTGCCCAGCAGCCACTTCATCCATCGGATGGCAGACCCTTCAGGAGCCACGAGCTTCCTACCACGACAGGGGAGGAAGGGGGTAACCAGGGAGACGACAGAGAAGGGGAGGTCGCCATGGCCTTCAAAAGTCAATGGTTCTTAGGAGGCTTTCAAGGCTGGTAGGTAAAGGGGGAACACGCCTCTCCCCACTGACCTCGTGAACCTGCCCTGTTACACCCAGGCTTCTGGACCCGTTCAGAGGTAAGAGAACCAGAGTGACAACGCAGCTACTGTTTATGAGCACATGCCACAGGCCAGACATGCGCCAAGCACCTTAAATAGTAATATAAATTAAAAAATAATGACGGTCACAGCAGTTCACCTGCACAAGTAGAGCAGGTCTCCCCAGACCGGGTGCCAGAGCTGTGACCACACGGTGTCAGTGCCTTGGGATGTCCGTTCATCTGTCTGTCCACACACATATTTTACTTTTCAAAGTACCCTGGATCCCCTTGTCACTATAAAGTTTTGTTTTTATATTTGTGTGTTTCAAAGAATTTTTTCTTGGGGTTTATAATATATTTAACAGAATGAATATCTTACCTGGCTTGTCATTAAACCCTGATATAGTTTTGAAATTTAAACTAAAAAAATAAGAGGAAGAAACCCCCAGCCCTTTCCCGCGTGGGCCAGGCCCCAAGACTTCTCCAGGAAACCCTTCTCTGCCATTTCTGTCAGGTGTCCTCCTACCTGGGACAGGTGGGAACAGAGCCTGGGCTGAGACTCAAAGCCTGGAAGAGATGGAGGCAACTGTCTGCCCTTAAAGGAGTCTGGGTCTCCCAGAGGCTGGGCCCACCTGCCACCACAGGCCTCCGGCCCCCAGAGTTGGCAGCAGCACCCGCGCCCCTGGGTGCTGTGGGGGCCAGTGAGTGAGAGGAGGTGGGTGGGAGGATGCCAGACCTACACAGAGAGTCTGCCAGGCGTCCGGGCTCCTCCCCTACGGCAAGTGTCTCTGGTGGTTGCGGACAAGGGACAGAAGCTGAGGGAAGGTGGTAGACAGCATGGTGTGTGGCAAGGGCAGGCCTGGGTTCAAGGGCCAGCTGGGTGACCTTAGTTTGGTCATCTGTACAACGGGGTGATAAAATAGGAAGAGTGAAGCATCTACTATTTGTACAGTGCTTGTGATTTATGTCTGGTGTAAACACTACATAAGCATTTGTTAAATAAATAAACGCCCTTGAATTCTAAAACAAGCAAAGCCCAGCTCCAGAGGCCGTGGCAGGGGGAGAACAGGAAGAGTTTCCTTCAAGATGAGAGGCAGAGCTGGCCCATCCTGCCTTGGGGAACGGATTCCACTCTGCCTCTCAAGACCCTGCTGGAGGGAGCAGGATGTCCTGAAATGCGCACAGCTCCTGCTGAGGGGTGTGACGCCCAACCTCAGGCGGAGAGGGCTGGAGGAGGCGCTGGTAGAGGGGCAGTGTCCCAGGAGGTGGCCTTTTTTTCATCTGTTACTGCGGCCCCTGCGGTGCGGCTGGCTGCCGAGGTTCTCGCAACACAGTAGGCGAGAGGCGATCTGCCTGCATCTCGCTCACCATTATCTCCCTGCTGGGGGCGGGGAGAGCAGGTGGGGGGAGGGCAGGCCCAGCACTGCATGTTAAAAGGTAGGTGCTTTCTTCCCCTCCCTGGTCCCTAGAAAGGAAGCTCAATTAACAGCCCTCTCTGCTCCAGTGAACACTTAAGGCTAAGACACAACTGACTGACTTCTTGCCAGAAATTTGGTTTTCATTAACGACTAAATAATGGAAATGCAGTATAGTACGTATAGTTTACGCTACAGTATCTTGTACTTGTGGGTGAGGTGAGGGTGTTGCACGGAGACGGGATGGGAAGGAAGGAAGAGAAAGAGTTATTTATAAAAGGGGTGGAACACTCATTTTGTTTCCTAAGCATCTCTCTATCCAAGAGCAGTGGTTTTCAAACGTGGCCAAACAGTAATCCCCTGGGGAGTGTTTAAAAATCGAGTTGCCAAGGTCATACCCTCTGGGCCAGTGTGTTTCGTTGTTTTTTTCCTAAAGTCAGCAAGCCAAAACCTAAAAGTTACACATGGTTCTAAAAGTCCTACTGGACTCATCTAGAGCAGAGGTGGACAAACTTTTCTGTAAAGGGCCATATAGTAAATATTTCGGCTTTGTAGGCCGCATAGTCACTGTTGCACCTGCTTGACTCTGCCATTATTACATGAAAGCAGCGCAGATGACGCATATGGAAACATGTGAGCATGGCTGCGTTCCAATAAGACTTTATTTACCAAAACAGACAGCCCACGGCTGAAGTTCGCCCATCCCTACCTAGAGGAGATAAGGGGCTTTTCTAAATCACTCCTTGAGCATCTCTGTACTTCCACCCCCAACACTAGAACTCTCCCTGAGCAGATCCACTCACGAATCATGTCAGAATAGCCCAGGTGTCAGAGCCGGCTGACGGAGGGCAGACTGCTGGCGCTGGGAGACGGGTCCCTGGGGCACAGCCCGTCTTCTGTCTACTTTCGGGTATGTTTGAACACCTCCCATGATGAAACGTTTAAAAAATGACATTTAAAAAGAGAGGAAAATTCTCTCACAAAAAACCCAAGCTGAAACTAGCAGGAAGTTTGGGGACTGTGGGGCCCCAGTCACATGCTCCACCTGTGCCCGCCCCTGGGCACCCGGCCTTCAGAGAGTGCTAGCAGATGCGCCAGCGCGAAGCCTGTGGCGGATACTCACGACCAGTAGAGCAGCATGAGCAGGAAGGGGCAGATGATGAGAGCCTGCAGCACCTGCCAGTCCCGGCACAGGGCGGCCAGCCCGGGCATGAGGAACCGCCCCGCCATGGCCACGAAGCTCGCCACCATCGTGATCATGAACCGTTTTCCAGGGGGGCACAGCTCTATTCCTGGAACACAGAAGGAACAACAGAGATGTGAGTGCCCCGCCCGTGGCCTCGGGGAGCCTGAGTGTGCTGGGGCCAGTGACTCCTCAACCGAGAACCCTAGATCGTTTTCACTTGCTGGTCCCCACAAGAGCCCCACACAGTATGTCAACCTTGACACTCTCGTTTTCACAGCTGGACACGCTGAGGCCAGACTGGGAAGGGAGTGAGACTGTTGGCTCAAGGTCACAGAGCAAGTCGGTGGCAAAAGAATGTTGTAGCTGGGAGTTGCTTAGCCCAAAAACGAAGAAACGCTGTGTGCACGGAGATAGTTTGCAGCCGTGTTCTTCCCACGTCCTCTGCTCTCTGGATGTTCCTGAGCTTGTAGTAGAGTGGGTTCCCGCTCATGCCCATCTGGTGCTGTTCCTTCCATCTACCATGCTGTCCTGGGGGCCCCTCAACCTCTGGACACGGCACCAGGTGTCCATCTGCTCACTCCCACCGACTGGCACTAGCCCTCCTGGTCTCAACTCCTGTGCTCCTTGGAACTCTGAGTTCCAGGCAACCTACTCCCACTGTGACACCAAGACAGACCCGTCACATCTCAGCTTATCTATTCGAACAAGACAAAAACCAAACAACAATGCAGACTCGGGTCACAGAGTAGTGATCTCGCTGGAAGCTCCTCCTCCATATTGGAATGCTGTTGCCCCCCGTGACATGCGTGTGTCATGCATCCCTTTCTCTTTCCCTACGAGATAGACAGCTCCTCTGGCAGGGGCATGTCTGATTCATCTTCATAGCTCCAAAACAAATCTGCCTTCAATAAATGTCTCCTGAATGGAAAGACACCACCGAGCCCCCTGTTTGCAAGAACCTGTGCTCTTCATTTGACCTTGAGTAAAAACGATGGTCACCAGGGGCTTGCCCAGAGGTGTAGTGGTTAAGATTGCGCACTCTGCTTCGGTGGTCTGGGGTTAGTGGGTTCAGATCCTGGGCATGGACCTACACACAGCTCATCAAGCCATACTGTGGCGGTGTCCCACATACAAAATGGACGAAGATTGGCACAGATGTTAGCTCGGTGACAATTTTCCTCACCAAAAAAAAAAACAAAAAAAGATGGCCAGAAAACGTTAAACTGTAGTAGCCAAGTGACAACTGTACAGCTTTACTACATGAAATCCTGTAATAAAGGTCTTCAATATGAGAAAATGCAGCTAGGTTTTATACATTTTTTCCTCCTACAGAGCATGTAAATTTGCTTGCTAGTCTTCTTCTGCAATATGTAGTCTTCTCTAAAGCTTGCTTGCTCTTTTTTTAAGCATAGTTAAAATGATTTTTAAAAAAAGAAGAAGAAAGACCCTCAGGGAGGATACCTCTTATGCCTCAGTGTCTGGAGACTGTGGATCAGATGCTCCAGCCCATCTGCAGGGTGTCTAGAGACCGCAGCACAGGCAGGAGGTGGAAAGGCAATAAGAAGGGCAGCAGTCTAGAGGGGGGAAGAGAAAACTTACACTGGCTGCGGGACAGAATAGAATCAGCCCGACCACAGAGCGCACTACGCCAGCCAGTACCTATACCAGTTCATTGGCTGGAAAAAATAACAAAGTCACCAGAATTCCCCTTCCTGCTGTGCCGCACACAAATAGATCGTCATCACAGATAGCGAAGAGTGAGAGGGAAGCCCAGGCTCACTGAAGATCGCTTATAAAGAACTGTTTGCCATTTAATTAGGAAGAAAGGATTAAACAGCCCTCTCCTGGCCATTTACTGTGATGTTGTTCCTTTCAATGCACAGGCTTAAAAGATTCCTTCCTAGTCGGGCTCAGCACTCACAGAGGATCTGGCATTTCTGCTCTGACAAATAATAAAGAGATCAGGGTCTTCCTAGAAAAGACTCACAGTTGCAGCTTCTAGTTTTCACTTATTCAGCTCAAGCACCAGATTTGCTGCTATGAAACCAGAAATCTGCATTAGCTGGGATGAGTTCAGAGCTCTGGGGCTCAGACAGGCCAGGGTCAGATGAGAAAATGTTGCACTTTGCCGCCCAGGTGACCTTCAAACACCCTCAGACAGATGACATCAAAACAGCACAATGGCTCCACGTCGGTGGTGTGCTGGTCTGCCGGGCACTGCACACAGTTCACCATTCCCTCTCACGACCTCTCTCTCCAATTGTGATACAATAAGTATGGAAATAGTGCAACTACAATCCCTTACCACAGCCCCGCTTTGGGACATCTAATCCCACACACTAATCTACACTGTACATCACACACAGGGTCATGAGGCCACTGTCCAAAGCAGGGTCTAGGTTTGTGGATGACAAAGGAAAATTGTCCCTTAATGAGCACATGATTCCATAGTCTGACTTCTCACTCTCCTCTTGATGCAAATGAGATGCTGTGACCAGTACACACATTAGTGTTACTGTCACTAATACAATGATTAAACTGTCACAGCTTTCTTCTGCAGGATTCTCTCCCTCCTCTCCTGTGAGTGGTCTGAGCATCCTCTAACTCCTCGTTACCTGGACTTGAAGCACCAGCATCACCTGAGAGCTGATTAAAGTTGCAGAACCTCAGGCTCCACTCAGACCTACAGAATCAGCATCTGCATTTTAATGAGATCCCCAGATGACTCAGTGAGAAGCACGGCCTGACTACACTCCCCTGAACTGTGAGCATCACCCACAGCACGAGAAGTGGTTTTGCCTCCCAGACACACATCTATGAGAGCTGAATAAGTAAAATCATTTTCTGACCTCTCCACTCCTGTTTCTGCTAGGAATCCTAGCAGAGATTTTCCTTTATTTCGTCAGGCAGAAAAACATAGAGCAGTGCAGCAGATATATGGCACCTGAGCATTCCTGCTGGGGCAATGGAAAAACACAGCGATCTGACACCAGGACACAGGTACAACAGTGGCAGATGATGATCTTTTTGCCTTGATTCACCCGAAATTTTCTCCAAACTGCCTGAAATCAACTACGTTCTGAAGGTGGCTATAAAGATGGTTTTTTTTAAAAAAGCAATTATCAAAGAACTGCAGGCACTTTAGGATTGCCATTAATCACACATTCCCTTTGGATGATGAGAAACCAGCTTTTCCGAAGTGGCAGAGGAAGAAATGCACCCGAACATCAAAGCCTTCAGTCTCGGCATCAGGTAGGAGCGGACGGGGACCGTAGGCAGATGGCTTCTGCCCACGAAGGGCCTCCTCCCAGCGCTGCAAACAGCAGCAGCCTGTGAATGTCCACACGCCATGGAGATGCCCACAGCCACCTGGCCAGTGCCACTGGACTTGGTCTTGAAAGGCAGGGAAACTCGCCACCAGCAGGGAATGGTGTGCCCAGTCCAGCCGCCCCTCAGGCCCTGGGCACCGTGTGGAACAGGTCACCACAGGCAGGTGTCCACAGCTCTGAGCTGCCAGCCAGTCAGCAGCACCTGTGGAAGGCCTGGGCTGTCCACTGCGTCACACTTTTTGGAGCCACTTTCTTTGCCAATGGGGCCAACCTGAAGTCATCCTAGATTTTCACTTATGGTCAGCACCCTCCCCTTCATTAGGTAAGGCAATTAAGGGTCACAAAAGCTACCATCTTAGGTGATGCCTCATAGATCCAAACACAGAAGCATCTCAAGTGTCCAGTGTGTAGCACTGCCACCGCTGTGGTTAAGACCTGGACTCTGGAGCCAGACAGCTTGGGTTTGAATCCCACCCCAGCACTTGCAAACTGTGACCTGGGTTCAGCCACCTAGGAGTTCTGTGCCTCTGCTTCACCATCTGTAAAACAGGCTTGTAAGTGAGCTCCTGCAAGTAATATCACCCATTATAACCAGATATAAGAAGGTAGTTATCGCCACGTCCTTCTTTGGTCTCATCTGACCTCAGGAGTCACCTGATCTGGTGAATTTAGGGGAGGACTGAGACTTGTTCTAAAAGACTGAGAAAGAGACAGAACCTACAATGAGAATCTCACTCCTTCTTCTCTGTATATTTCACTTAATGGAGATTCTCTCAGACCTAGAAACAACCCATCAATTAAAAGACAGAACTAAGTGAATCCAAGAAAACCACATCAAAAATTTCCATTGTTAAAGTGACTTTTCCCCTAATACCCTACGGGAGAAGGCTTAAAAACTGTTCTTACAAGCTCGATATACTGTGTCCATAAGCAGAGAAACTACTGGAGGTTATGAGAATTAAACAGCATGTAATTAAGACTAAACTGGGGCACTTGGCCTATAAAAATACAGGAGCCCGTGATCCCAACAGTGTGGCCCTGAGGCCCTGCGTGAGCACGGCTGGGAACGCGGCGCTGGGCTGTGACTGGGGGAACGTTTGCTTTTCGGAAGCTTTCAGATTCTTAGAACTTTCCTGGAGGAAAAGAAAGTTGCTGCTCAGATCAGTCACTTCAGGTGTCAGGGAGGAAGACCCGAGGGGAGCGAGGCATCGAAGCTTGGGGGTCATTAGCTAGCCCCACAGTGGCTCCTGGGAAGGAGGGTGTGAGGGCCGGTTTGATGTGTCAACCTGGCTGGGCTACAGTTCCCAGGTATTCGAACCACAGTAACCTGGGCGTTGCTGTCAAGATCTTTTATAGATGTGACCGTCTACACTCAGTTGACTAAGTAAGGGAAGCTATCCCAGGTAATCTAGGTGGGCCTGACCCAATCAGTTGCAAGGCTTTAAAAACAGAGCTGAGGCTTTGTTGGGGCAGAAGAAAATACCCTGCCTGTGGGCAGCAGCTAGCCTCACCTCGTGCCTGAGCTCCAGCCTACCCTTCCTGCTGGCCTGCCCTACGGGTTTCAGATCTGCCTAATCTGCCCTCACAATCATCTAAGCCAAGTCCTTGCAGAAAACGTCCTCCTGGCTGTTTCTCCAGCTGAGCCTTGATGCAGGGTCCGGCTTCCTGCACTCACGCTGGGTCACACAGGGCCCCCTGAAGCCCTGTCTCAGGAGCTGCTAGCCCGACCACCTGGCCTTCCTACAGTGCTGCCAGCAGGGACCGGCGCCTCCTGGCCCCACTCCTCTTCCCAGGCCAGCCTGGACCTGGTTCCCAGACTCGCAGGGCACTGCCAGGCTCAAGGAGGCATCCAAGTCAAAGTCCGTGAAGGCGGCAGGCACCCTCCACTCTCTGTTTAGTGCAGAGATGGCCCTTAGAGTTGTTTCCAAGACGAGACGACACGACAGCACTGAGAACAGACAAGGACATGCGGCACAGGCATCCCCCAGCAGAGGGAAGCTGGGCAGAAAGAAGGAAGCTGAAGAGTCAGGGAGCAGGACATAAGAATAAAACTGCAGAGTTCAGACAGGATTTTGTCAACTGCGGAAGAAGGAGAAAACACCATGATGGCTTTTATCTGCTTCGGGAGCACAAAGGTTAGGGAGAGGGTGCTCTGTTCCACTGACCACCTCCCCACCAGGAATTCGAGGGCCGGTCTGAACAGGGAACACACATCTCCTCACAGCCCCATCGGCTGGGAACTCCGTGATCCTACACCACAGCCACTAAGAGGCTTTCTATGCAGATGGACCAAACTTCAAACCCTCTCCCACTTGAAGTGATGGCGTCAAAGCTGAATGAGCTGAAATGCGCCACAGGGCCTGCATGAAGGGTTTCGAGGGTATGGGGCGCCAAGGGTGGGTCCAGGTGGCTCCATCACCCAAGTCCAGCTCCACTGTGACCTCCGAACCAGGAGCTCTTGAGTGCGGCCTCTACAAACTCCACGGGCTGCTGACAGGGCACTTCTGGGGGAATCTGGCTAGTTGGGAGGTGCTGCAAGGGGAATCTAGAAGTCAGGTGACTACTACAGAGAAAAACGAAGTTCTTCTAGCAAACACCCCCGGACCTGTCCACCAGGAACGCCTCCAGACAGAATGTCCTCCTGTGGCCCAGACCAAAAGCACTGTGTTCTCATTTATTCAATCTGATGGGTTTTAAAAGCCCATGGTTTTGCTGGTATTGCCAAAGAATGACTTTAGAAACTCCTTGCTTATACAACTTAATTTAAAAAAAAAAGACACGCTGTTCACATAACACAGAGTCTCCTGTGGGTACACGCAGCTCAGCACCAGCAGCTCAGGACCCTTTGGTGAGCGCGGTGGTGCGGGACCAGAGCCGAGCTCTGTGGCAGGACATGCAGAAGCCTCTGGGGAAGGGGCACGAGGTCAGAGATCACCCCTGCCCCCCGGCCCCCATGTCACAGGGGTCTGCCTGCCAGTTGAGAGCCAGTCTGCACATCCCCTCCCCTCCCCCACCCACCAGCCCACTCACCTGACTGCTTGTTCACTGGATTTGGGGATGATGATTTTTTAATTTAAAAAAACACTTTTGGAACCAGTCTTGAAAAGACATGGCCCATCCTTCTATAATATGTAGTGAATAAAACACAACCTTTAATCTTGTTAAAATATATTTTTAAAAGTCTGGGTGTATGTGTGCTGAAGTCTGTACTTTCCTGGGATCACTAAGTGTTCCTAGCTTCTCTAAAATGAGTCTATAGGATCTTTCTGGATGGGGGTTGGCTAGCAGTGAAGAAGCGTGTGAGGTGGACTGACAACATTTACGCCAGAGAACGAGGAACCATGCCTGCAGGGGAGGCAGAGGCCCAGGCTGTGGGCTGACGGGCTCCTGCATTCCTGCCTCCTCCCGGCGGTGAGGCCACCCAAGCTCTCTGTGCTCCTGCTCCCTGCTCCACGGAGCAGAGTGTCATCGTGCCACCACACCGTCTACCCGCTCTAGGAGGCCTCCTGCTTGCCGCTGTCCTGGCAGACCTCAGGCGGCCTCTGAGGCTCACGCCACAAGAGACTGACTCCAGTGAATTCAGTTCTTCCGGACGGGACCTTAGGAGCCTGTGTTTTAGGCAAAACTTGGGCAGAACTGACTAAAGCGATGCGGTGCACAAGCCCCAGATGACAGAATCCTCATTCTGCAAGAGCCCCTGCTGGCAGGGAAAGCTGATAAGGCCACCTGGAAGGACGAAGAGTCTCTTCTGGGTGAGGGTCCCTGTCTCTCTCCCTGACACCTGCGCCCCCTGCAGGGCTGCGCTCCAGCCGGAAGCCCCGCCCAGGCCCAGCATCTGCGCTGGCCCCTCCCCCGTCCCAGGGAAGGGCAGGGGCCTCTGAGCCGGGCCAGCTCAGCAAGGGTGAGAGCGCTGTCGCCATTCCCTCTGCCTCAGGAGAGCCAGCGTGCGCCTCTGGCTGTGCTGCCCGGGCCGCTCTGACCCAAACCAAGACCCGTCTCGGGTAGGAGGAGGCAGCACACTCGCCGGAGGAGGGGGACAGGCAGCCTGAGGGAAGGAGGCGTCACCCCAAAGTGTCCAAGCACCACAACTACACTCGTTCCTGGACGCCGGGCACGAGAGACCCATCCACCCAGGATGCCACTGAACGGCTGGCTGGCCCCACACGGGCAAGCCACACAAAGCCCACTGGGCCACTGGCAGCAAACTGCAGAGCCCGGGCAAGAACACAGGCCATTCACAGGCCCCTCTTCCCGACTCGCTGCCTTTCGGACTCGGCCCACTCTCCGCATCCTCGCCTGGCCCCCTTGCCTGGCCCGGCCCTCCTCTGGTACCCAGCAGGCAGCTTGGCTTTGGCGCACTGCAGAAAACCACCGAACGGAGGAGGCCCTGCTCCCTCCAGGCGACTGACCTCCCAGCGCCTCTGGGGCACTGCCCCTGCCTCACTTGGGCACTGGCTTCCTCCAGCCTGGCTCCGGCTCAGCCCCAGGGCTGCCGTTGCCCACTTGGAGGCCACCTGAGGCCCCTGCACGCAGCCCTGGAGCCGCCCGGCTCCTCCTCGCTCCCTGGGCAGCAAGGGGAGGCCCACAGAGATCTTGTGCTCCTTCCTGATGTCTGCGGCCTCTCCTCTTCCCTGCACCTCCTTCCTTCCTGCCACTCACCACGCCGGCCTGGAAGTGGATGCACCACTCAATAATTACTGCCCTCACTGAGGACACAGGGCCCCCGGAATCCTGAAAAATAGACCTCTGGGCACGTGATTGTGGAAAGGCCTGAAATTGCTACTCATATAGACACAAATAGCATTGAAGGTATGACAGTCAAAGGCTGCTATTATCACAACAGCCCAAATCCACCCTTCCCCATGGAAATGCCCTTTCCCTCGTAATTTAGGACCTGTTGGTCAAAAGAATCTGAAAGGCTGTTTTCTCCATTTAGAGAAAGAGAAAATTAAAAATACAGAAATTTAAGGGCTGGCCTGATGGTGCAGCGGTTAAGTTCGCAGGTTCTACTTCAGCTGCCCAGGGTACAGGTTTGGATCCTGGGTGTGGACCTACCCACCACTTATCAAGCCATGCTGTAGCAGGCGTCCCACATATAAAGTAGAAGAAGATGGGCATGGATGTTAGCTCAGGGCCAGTCTTCCTTAGCAAAAAGAGGAGGATTGGCAGCAGATGTTAGCTCAAGGCTAATCTTCCTCAAAAAAAAACCAAACAGAAATTTAAGTATTTCCTACAAATCACATTCCAGGGTCTGCCACACATGCAGACATGGATATTTAATGTTCAAATGCAGAAACACTGAATGGATCACCGGTTGAGTACCTATTTGTCTCCAGAGCTGGGCTACGTGACAACTCCCACTCGCTGCGGGCCAAACGCTTCCCATGTTTCAGGAGGTAAACTCATTTAATCTGCACAACAACTCTATGATGTAGGTATTGTTTTCAATGCTCGTTTTACACAAGAGGACCCTGAAGCTCAGAGTGATTAAGTGACTTGTCTGAGATCACACAGCTAAGGAAGAATGAGGTAGGAACTGAAGCCAGGTCCCCCTGTGGGGACCCCACTCCTCTGCTGCCAGCAGCAGCTGCCTTCAGATGGCAGCCCTGGTGAGCAAGCCCTCCTTCCATGCCCTGACAGCATCTAAGCTCTGTGGAGGTGAAGGTGTCTTCAGCTCTGCCGTTCTTTCTCAGGGCCAAGGTCAGTGCCTGGCACACAGAGGGCTCAGATACCTGTCAGATGAAGAGCTTTAGGATGCATTCCTCCTGACTAGCTCAGTCCCTTTACCTGTGTTCCCCTGGCCTTTGATTTTACAGTGGAATCAGCCAGAGCCATGGTGGCAGCGATCAGTTAGCGCATCTGCGGACAGCAGTCTTACACGGAGCCACCAAAGTCCACATCATGGGCCACATATTCACAGGCCGATAAAGATTTGGGGAAACAAGCATAAAATCCAGCTGCCCAATATGAGCCATGAAGTTCAATTTCCTTTCCAGATATCAAATTATTTGTCACCTTTTTTTAAACTAACATTATGGTTACTCAAAACGAGGAATAGGGATTTAGAGTCTCACTAATGTTTCTGCTCAGCAATCTCTTCTCTTTAAAAGCAATGACTGATGTGCAGTAGCATGTGCTGAAGAATTCAAACTAACACCACTCCTAGTCCTCTGGTATTTAATCAGAGCAGAAAAATCCCAGAAGAGAAATGACTTCAAACATCAGAACAGCCTCACGGCCACGGAAACCCTTGCATTTCAGGTCTGCTGAGCAGTTTCAAGCCAAGGGAAGGGGCAGAGGGGAGGGTGGGTGGTTCAGGGTCGAGAACACAGTGTAGAAATTACCATCCAGCTCTTCCAGCTGCCAGTTCCAAAGGAACAGTTCTCACTCCTCATTTTCTCTGGGACTGTCCATTCTATGGATGAAAATTACACTCACGGACTCACCATGGCTGCGTAATTAGATTATGCATCCGAGCCAATGGAAGCCTCACAGGCCTTCAGATTCCACACCTCAGGAGTGTGCTGAATGGAGCAGACCTAAATTACTTCCACCCCTGCCCCGCGACAGCACGCACTGAGCTCCCGCCACATGGGCAGGGAGGGCTACCCAACTTGTATTTCTCATCATCAGCATTGTCCATACTGTCATTATTTTACAAGCTTGGCAGTCAGTCAGGGAATCAGCGATTGGTTTATGGTAAATAAGATATATCTCAACCTGAATTCATAGTATTATTACTGTATAATGTTTAATAATAGCAAATGCATTTCACTCTTTGGCATAATTTTTCTAAATAGGGAAGAGTTATTAGCAATAAGTCTTTCTAAACAAGGCATTCCTTTTTTATTATTTTCTCACCTCATCTTCTCTTGCATCTGCATTTAAAAAAACGTTTCTTTTGAAAGTTCACACATTCAGAAAGATGAGAGAAAGACTATTGTGTAATAAATCCCCATATACCATCTGCTAGGATCAGCACTTCTAAATACAACATACAAATATATATCTCTATAAGAAGGACATTTTCTTACATAAAGATGATACCATCATCACATCTAACAAAATTAATAATAATTCTTTAACATTATTTAATATCCAGTCTGTGTTCAAATTATTCAATTACCTAAAAAAAAAAGTTTCTTTAATGGTTGTATTTTTTAAAAAATCAAGTCCAAACAAGATCCATTTGTTGCATATCTCTTGTTTCCTTCAACCCAGAAAACCCCTCTCCCATCCCCTTTGACTGTCTTGTCGAAGAGGCCAGATGGGTTCTGGTTTTATGTGACTTCTTTCCCATGGTGGGGTTAACTTGTTCCCTCACACCCTGTTTTAACCTCTAAACTGGAAGCTAAGCCTAAAGGTCGGGCTGGACTCAGGTTCAGCATTTGTGGCAGGAAGCGTTCAAGGGTGGGCCTGTCCTGCACGCTGAGGCCCCTCAGGAGGCGCGCCTACTAGAATGAGGCTACTATGGATCAACAGGGTCAAGTGGGGGCAGCCCAGCCTCCCATCCTGAAGCTGTTCACCAACATTTCCGGACTGGTTTTGGCATCCTTTGATGATCACTGCCCATGTCAATTATTTCATTAGGGGTCCAAAATGGTGACTTGATTTTCTAATTCCATTATTATTCCATTATTCCATAATTCCATTATTATTGTGCATTTTTTTCACTTTGAATTATTTTGTAAAGGTGGACTTTTATTCACCAGCGAGGGCTATTTCTTTACCTGGAAATATAGTTAATTCAGAAGAGGCAGCACCATACAATTGTGATCACTTTGGGTGATGAATAATGTCGCACGTCCTGTCACTCTCCAATGGCTCCCGAGGCACTCAGAGCAAAAGCAAAGTCTTTCACAAGGACTCAAGGCCTCACGTGATCTCCATCCCTCCCTCACCCCCCGGATCTCATCATCTGCCACCTTCCCCCTTGAGTGCTCCGTTTCAGCCACACTGGCCTCCTTGCTGTCCTTAATGCCTGTCCCTGTGCCTGGAACACCCTTCCAGAGAGTTGCATGGCTCCCTCCTCTCTGTCTTCAGGTCTCTGCCCAAGTGTCCCCCTCTCAGGAAAGCTCTGTCTCATCATCCCAGACAAAAGTGCAATCCCTACCCTTTCCCATTTCCCCAAGTTCTGACGACATCGCGTCAGGAGAGTGTCTCCTCGAGTGGCTCTCAAGTGTGGGACCCGCACCAGCAGCGTCAGCATCAGCTGCGACCATGCCGGACACACAATTCCAGGCCCTCTCTAGACCTACTGAACCAGACTCTGCGGCTGAGTCCAGCGACCTGTGCTAAGGAGCCCTGCAGTGACTCTGAGGATCACCAAGTTTGAGAACCACTGCAACGGACTTTACAAATATACCACTGAATCCTCCTAACAACCCTGTGAGGTACGTACTATTTTATCATCCCATTTTAGTGAAGACAACACACAGATTTCCAGAGATTCGGATCCAGGGGTCTGGGGCTGGGTCCCAGAATCTGCGTTTCTCACAAGCTCCCAGGTGATGCGGATGCTGCTGGTTCAGGGACCGCACTCTGGGCACCAGTGCTCTGAACCCCGTAGGCAGAGTCTTACACATCTTAACCTGAGATCCCAAAGTTAATCTTCCCTTTGCAGCATTAATATATTAAAAATTAAGCAAAACAAAGCTCCCTTATAGCCTATCACACCTGGTGGCCTATGGGGGCAGGGTTTTTTCCCATTGAAGAAAACAGTTCTTCCAATGCCCAAAGGGCACCGCAAGCAGAGGCACAGAAGATGTGGAGTTGTAAAGAAATTCAACTCTCAGTCTATTTCAGACTAAAGGAAACCCAGAGAACACCCACCAGGGCTGGCAGAGTGAAACGCCAGGCAGATAAGAAATGTGCGAAACAGATCTGGTGTGAGGGGTGGGGCCTGTGGCAAATCCCCACGAGCCTGCCCAGTTTAGACGACTTTAAATTCAATTAGAAAATAACACGGTCTGGGTCACACAGAACACGCCAGGGTCAGGGTCTGGCCACACAGTGCCAGCCTGCAGCCGCTGAACCTCATCCGACCTGCTCATTTTATTCAAGGGGAAAATAAGGTCACAGAGTCGTTGGTAGCAAAAGCAAGATGTGAATTCCAAGCCCGGGGCTCTCTGGCTGTACTACATTGCTTTTGGAGAATGCAAGTCATTTGGTTGCCTTTGGCTTATTTTTAAATGGAGATTACAATAAAAACAAAAATCAAACTTGATGAGCCAGAGGCAGTTAAAATTAGCTCGCTCCTCCTCCACCAAATTGGAAAACCCCTGTGCTATATTCACCAGAACAACATCAGTCAAGTAAACAGGTCAGATCAGGCCAACAAGTGGGAAGGGATTTTCAAGAAACAGGTTCATGGCGAGGGGCCGTAGCTGCCAGAGGAGCTATGAGTGGTTTCCTCCCAACCCAAGGGGAGTGGCATGCCCTCAGCACAGGGAGCAGAAGGTTCTGTGATGTCCCGAGACCCCGCACCATATTGTTTCTGCCAGGGCTTGTTCCACTGGGGTCCGCCTTGAATTTCCCGGACGTGGAGCGGGGATGTGGAATTCAACACTAGAACACAGTTCTCAGCCGCATCTGCCCAGGAAATTTAGAGGTCACGCCCCCTCTGTGGCCGAACCTCTCTTCCCCTTTGGGGACAAAGCTTTCGGGAGGGCTGACGGCTCAGAAGTCCCATCCAGGGAACTCAAAGGTCACATGCCGGTCGTGACACCCAGGCCCTGCTGCATGCAGTGTGGGCTCAGTAAACAGATGCTGAGGAACACATGTATAGCCTTCCAGTAACAGAATACTCCCCCGCTTAAATCTGCGGCACATACGCCAACCTCCCCCACAGCTGGACTCGAGGTTACTCCACAGGGCAAAGCCCTACTGTGACCCCACCGACTCACAGCCTGTGGCCTTCAGACAGCCACTGACCCTCTTAAAACGCTAGTCAGGGGCCTTACGATAAGGATCACGCATCTCTTCTCTCCTGAAGTCCGGCTGGTCTGCCCTGGGGGGCTCAATCTGTCCCTCCGGCTCTAAGACGTAGGAGCTTACAACCCAGCGGACCCCAATCGGGCCCCCGCGCGAGCTCTACGCTCCAGCGTTGCTCTGCTGTTGGAAGCTATAGGAAATGCACACACACAGATTCGCACCTCATCCAACTCAGTAGCCAAGCAAATGCTCCCCACAAGCTGGGAATCCTAATTCCCACCTGATCCTCTCCGCCAGGCGGCTGGGAGCCTCCATCGCGACTTCCTCTTCCGCTGTCACACCCACGTTGTTTCACACCTGGACCGCTACAAAAGCTTCTCGTGAAGGTTTTCCCTCTAATTCTTCTGACTGCCAACAGATCACTGCCCCGAAAGCACTGCTCTGTTACATTTCAGCGCTGCTAAAATGCCAAGTCAGGTCCCCATTCTGAGCGTGCCGCTCTCCTGCATAACTCAACATTCCCAGCGAATCAGATGGTCCTAACCTCGCAGTCCTGGGCCGCCCTGTCTCTCCCTTCTCAAACCCCTCCCCACCCACGGAGGCCGGATCACCCCCCCCCCCCAACCCCCGCCGGGGGCGCCTTCCTCCATCAGCTCCTGACTGCCCAGCCAGGTGTACTCCCCTCCTTCTGGACCCCACAGCACTCTGTAACCACTTTCTAGCACCTCTCCCCCACCCCCCACCGTCGGTCTCACCCTCCAGCTGGAGCTCCTGGAGAATGAGAACCACGCCTCACACACATCTGTGTACATTTCATCTGCGCCCCCTCTTCGGGAGCTGTCAACATTCTTATCCAGGCTCAGGCAAGTTAACTCCTGACTGACTCACAGACGCACAGCTGGCAAAGGGAAGGGGCAGACTTCCAGGCCAGGCCTCCATGGAGGCCTGGTGGGAAGGCGCCAGGAGGGAAGGGGCAGGACCTGGTAAGGATTCCCTGTGTGGTGGTGTGCACGGCTCTGCAAATGGGGGCAGGCTACCGGTTGGATAAATAGACTAATGGTTTCGATAGTAACTAGTATCGCCGCCGCCAAGCAAGGCACAGCAAGGCCCGGGCCAGCTCTGCCCCAGCGGCCCAGGAGCACCCCTCTGCTACTAGTCTCCTCCTTTGTAAAAGGAATGCTGGACACGATGACAAAGTTGTCAAGGGGATCAGAGTGTGCCACTCCAAAATACGCCACTTTGTGGAAGGACTGTTTTGAGCTGAAGGCAACTGAGAAACGGCAGATGCAGGAAAAGCTCTCCAGGCTCTTTTCTGCCTGAAGGCAGGGCATACATTTTCCTTTGTGCAGGTGTCCCTCCTTTCCTCTCCTGTACCAGGAAGAAGAAATGAGACAGCTCTTATCACTGGCGATGGCGCCAACTTGAGTATGCGGAACACACCTCACTGAAATAACCCTTATCTTCCATTATTTTCCACCTATATTTACCTTCCACCTCTGGAAGTCCAAACCCTTTTCCTTTATCTTGTCACTTCTTCATAAATTTATTGCTCTTTGTTAAAACTGTATATAAGCTCTCAGGCCTAACTCCTTCTTTGGGTTTTTACTTTCTCTTTTGTGCGACCCTGTGTACACATAAAAATTAAAATATTAACATCAAATAAAATTTGTATGCCTTTTCTCCTGTTAATATGAATTTTGTCAATTTAATTTACAGGGCTCCCAAGACAGAACCTAAGAGGGCAGAAGAAAAAGTATTTTCCTCCCCTACAGTTGCATCCTCAAAATTGTAACATTTCAGAATTGTGTAATAATTTTTGTAGTAATTAGCAAAAAGGAACAATGCTGTTAGAGAAAGACAAGTCGTTGCAAAATTAAAAGTGGTAGCATTAAGATGAGCTCAATTATACTAGAAGATGTACCCTTTTGGATTTTCTTCTTTTGTCTAAGAATGTTAGATCTTTCCAGCTCAGAGTCACCATTCCATCAAGAATGACCAGATGAAGAAAAAGGGGCAAGGGAGAGCTCGAGGAAGGGGCTCCAGGAGGACGGTTGGGGGGGCGTCCAGGAGGGTTCAATGGAGGAAGTGACCCCTAGCTGAAAGCTGAGAGATGTGGTAGAGGTGTCAGATGATGTGGTGGGGCGAGAACACATCAGCAGAGGGAATGGTGGGGTCAAGGGGAGAGAGTAACCAGTCATTCCACAGTTGATGCAATGGCTTTGTGGCTATTATTCCCTCCACAGCTAAAATCCATGTCAGCCTCCTGCCAATCAGGGTTTCACATCCTTTAAACTCCTCCCCGAACTTTGATAAAAATAAGACTCGTATGCTTCCCCTGCCCTCCCCGCCCCATCCCCCCTCTGGTAACCCAGCACCCTGTGCACCGGCCTCTCATGGAGACAGGAGACGATCTGTCTTGAAAGACAGGGTCAAGCTTTGCCATAAAGCTTTCTGTCTCCTGTTCTCTCCCCAGGTGCAGCGGGTCCCAAGCCCTGGTCCATCCCTCGTGGGGCGAGAGCCTCCGCTTTCCTCCTCATGATGCTTGAGCAGTATCTGCCCCAAGGCCAGGCTCCTTACATGGACGCATGAGACTAAAAATGACCATATCCCCGAGAATCCACCTTCCCTCCTCTTGCTTTTCCACAGGCTCTCCCACAAAAACAGTATTATCTGAGGGAGACAGCCTGGGGAAGGCAGTAGAAAGAGCAGAAGCTTCGAAATGGGTTGGAATCTCTCTTTTCCAAGTACCAGCTAGGAGGCACTGAGCAAGTTGCTTGAGTACTCATGCTTCTCTTATGAAATGAGGATAGGTACTCTCTGGAAGAACTGGTGTGAGGTAAAGAAAATGACAAGGCAAAAGGCTGGCATGTTGCTCTAGTGGCTGCAAGAGCACCTTATATGATATCCAGGGACACAGGTCCACTGCCCCATGGGCTGGCCGGGAACGTTCACAACCACAACACCGGCTACAACAATGCCCTTTCGGTTCTAGGGAACCAGGATACAAATGAACTTTGTGAAAGTTGGGGACTTTTTGCATAAGAATAGCAACTTCCAAAGTGACTGGATTTCTAACCACAGTATAAGGGCCTTTCTAAATGATCCTTTGTGTAAAGGCAAAAAGCGATTTTCAGGGTCCCATGTGAAAAGGATGGGACAATTGCCATAGCAAATGAATAAAGCAGCAGAGTGCAGTTCTTATGGAAAATGGATGGGACTGACTGAGAGAGGACAGGCCCCAGTGTGCTGGAGATGGGAGAGCCGAGAATTTTCCCAAGGTATTTGTGGTTTTTGATGGGATCATTTTGGAAGGGGCACATTTAGTATTTGGAAAAGCAGAAATGAGGCAATATATGTTTAAAGCAATTATATTTAAAAGAGTAGTGTTTTCTCAGTACATTCCTCCTTTAAGGATGACGTTGAAGGGTCAGGAGCCTCACTTTTAGGTTCCGTGTGAACGTAGGCATTACTGTCACATAGGCACGCTACGCGCCTTCACTCCTTTTATACTCTTCCCAGCGGTCTGCTGTGAGTCAGGAACGCTGTGGCTCCTGCGAGTTCTTGTTCTGGAGGAAACGTCTTTGGGACATACAGCACTTTAGGGCGAGAAGCGCTCCCACATCAAGGCCTTAGAGGGCCGAGACTGGATCCAGGGACGCCCTCACGAGGTTCCACGAGGGCAGAGTTTCTCAGGAAGCATTCCCCCACATCAAGTTGAGAGGGAACACGTTAAGCAGAAAAAATTTAAAGTTTAGAAAAGTTATGCTGTTGAATTACAATTTTCTTTGTTCTTGTTCAAAAGATTTTATTCCAAACGCCGATCTTTCCTGTGGTGCCCGAGGCTGTTGCAAGGTGGAGCTTTGAGGGCACGCTGAGGCTCACTTTCAGTAATACAGCTGTCAGGCCTCACTGGGAAACTTCGACTCAGGATTTGTCTGTCCTCTTTCTCCCCCTCCCCTCTCTCTTTTTGGTCCAGAACATGAAAACAGGAAAAGTCATTCCATTACTCCACTTGGACGTGGCACCACAGTCACTGGGTAATCATTTCTACGTATTAGGTGACATCAAATGTAAATGGTGTCGTACAAAAAATCCCAGACACCTGGGGCTGAATGTCCAGGCAGCTCTGCCGCCTCCCGCTGGGCTGCCTCTGACAGAACTGGCAGGAGAAAGAGCCAAAGGAGCAGAAACCAAACGGACAATTCATTCATCATCTGTCGTGACCAACGCTTGCCTGCCAGCGTGGGGCTGGGGCAGAGGGAGAGAAGCTGTGCTGGGAAATAAAATACAGGTGGAGAAGAATTCCAGCCCATGCCTTACCTTCCCCACACTTGGATTTTGGAAAAATCAAATAAAATTTGAGTGATGGGCTTTATGCAAAATAAATAAATAATGTAAATTCTTTAAAAGAAAAGTTAAGCTTTTTAAAAAAAATCATATAATTTAAATTTCCATGTACTTCTCCATTTCATAAACAAATCCTAGGGCCCAAGTGATTAAACATATTTTGATTCATGGCGAGAGGAAGCAATCTGCCCAGTAGAGTTAAGAAGATAATCCAAGTTTAGTAACTCCTACACTAGCATTTTGTTCCTCTAGGTAAATAATATGGTTTAAATGCTAGGTGTGTCTGTGAAAACTTATTTTCACTCACCGTTTTCTTTCAAGATGGAACCCTGAATTTCAAATCAAACCCATTACAGCTTGAATATTTTCTTTTTAAAGATTGGCTCCTGAGCTAACAACTGTTGCCAATCTTCTTTCTTTTCTTCTTCTTCTTCTTCCCAAAGCGCCCCAGTACACAGTTGTATATTCTAGTTGTGAGTGCCTCTGGTTGTGCCATGTGGGACGCCACTTCAGCATGGCCTGATGAGTGGTGCCATGTCCGCGCCCCGGATGGGAACTGGTGAAACCCTGCCTGAGCTGCCAAAGCAGAGTGCGCGAACTTAACCATTCAGCCACAGGGCCGGCCCCACAGTTTGATATTTTAATGATAGCTATTTCCTTCAAAAGTCGCTGTGTGGCTAACAAATTGAGATAAAATTGAAAAGAACATCTCATTTCATTTGGGCAACTAAATACTAAACTTAAAACTGAAATTCAGAATGAAGCGGAGCCCCAGAAATGATGACAGTGAGGCCATCCTGGGTCATCCCATACACTTTTTGATCCTCCTATTTGCAGAGGTCCCTGAAAGCAGTGCTTCTCAAAGTCTAGGTCCTTAACCCTCTTGCATCGGACTCCTCTGGGGTGTTATGCTCAGGTGACAGAATCAGACTATCTCTGGGTGGAAACCAGAGTCTAAGAGGGGGTCCAGGGATTCTAATGCACATTAATTCTCGAGAACCTTTGCCATCAAGTGGCAGCAAAATTGTTGGGATTTTTTATTGGCCTCAAACCACCATCATACAAATAACACCTGTTAGTGTCGGGAGGAAAAACTTTCCCTGTCTCCTTTCAGGTTCCATCATTGGGTGCCTGTGAATTAAACTGACAAGACACAGATCAGCAGGAGAAAAGACAGAGTTTACTGCCGAAGGTATGTACGAGGGTCTCACAAAGAAAGTGGCTCGAAGAAGGGGTTAGAATTTGGGGGTTACATATCATCTTAACATGAGGAGGGCGTTAGGATTTCAAGGGACAATAAATGGCCAGAAATGACTTCAAAAGAGAAGAAAGAAACTATTGGAAGGTAAGATTGTTTTAGTAAAGTCTGTTTATGCGATTCTTCAACTCTGGTGACAGGAGTCACTCCTTCCTCTGGTACAGGAAGCTTCCCATAAAGGGGGATTGATGACAGCTGAATTCTTTTGGAAGGATCTTTTAGGCAGTAAGAGGGGTGAAGAGAAAGCCTCTTCCTACATCTGTCGATCTCAAATGTCTTCAGCTCAAAATAATCCTTAGGCCACAGTGGCATACTCTGAAGCCCTTCATTGGCTAACACAGTCCTGTATCACTGCATTTATTCCCAATGACTTTCATGTAAACAAGAGTTATTCGCATTTTACAAGGTGGTCCTAAGAGGTTGGGCACCAAACAGGCCTCAGGTCATATGGTTTGTAGTATCCAGGACTTGAATTCAGACCTTTTGATTTTAAACAACAGATTTATCCTTTAAGAACAATGCAAATAACCCCACCATCCAAACACATACACAAATTCACATCATTTAAACCAACTATCTTCCTTTTAGTCATCTCTTTTCAATAAGACTAGCACAGTTTATCACCAGGACCACTAAGGAGACCAGTCCTTAATAAGCTAAGCTTATTAGTGAGGGCTTGCTCCGGTGTTTGCTGAGACATAATTAACACACTCAGGAACCAGCCAAATGTCTAAGGACTAATGGGTTGCTTTTGAATTGTCCATCTGCTTCCAAACACAAGGACACTGATTGATGACCTCAGGGACTAGGGTGCAGTTAGATCCAGCAAAGAGCTAATCATGGTCAAACACTAATGCCTGCTCAAGAGCAGCCCTTACACACACGAGGAGGAGGAAAGATGTTTCATTTGGAAAAGGACAGGTAGAAGGTGCAAGATGGAGGAAGAAGGAACCTACATTCTATAAATATTTAGGATACTATTTCCTTCACTAAATTTTAGACTTGGTTCATTAATTCCTATGACCTGTCAAGAGGATTTTTGCTAAGGAATGGTACACTAATTAGAATATACAGCCCAGTCTCTGATAGAAGTGAAAGAATATGCTTGTTTCTGCAGCTTTTTCTCCCAGAATTGCACCTGTCCAATATGGTAGCCACATACGGCTATTTAAATTTAAACTTAGATTAATTAAAATTAAACAGAATTAAAAATTCAGTTGTTCAGTTGCACTAGCTACATTTCAAGAGTTCTATTGGAGAGCGCCAATCTAGAATCTGATGTCAAAGTGTCAAAATAAAGACACTTTGCCAGTGCTCTCAAGAATATGTAAGTAGAAAGGAGAGGAAAACTGAACTTGAAACTTCTTAAAAATTATGAAATATTTTAAGTATATTGAAAAAGTACAAAAAATAATAGAGAACACTTGTGTGCCCAGCACCCGCTTGGTCACATCTCCACATTTACAATATGCGAATCGTAAAGTTACCTGCCACCCTTTTCTTCAGTGAGGAGAAGAAATAGAACACAACAGATAGAGTCGAAGCCCCACGGGGCCCCTTCAACGAGCCCTTAAATGCTCTACCAGAAAGCTCCAAGGATACAAGCGATGGCGTCCGACACAGCCATGTGGTGAAGAACCCCGGCTCTGGGACCAGACAGCATGGGTCCTGAGTTTCCTGGGCAACTAAGAACAATTCCAGAGTGTTTGCAGTTTCATTGAAGGTTAAAGTGAAACTAATTTGAATGCACAGAATGATGCATAAAAATCCTTTTTTTAGAGGTAGAAATGGAGACCATGTCTTGAAAGAACCAATTTTAAATTTTATGCATATTAAAATAAGTAATGATTAGGCAATCACAAACTCCTTCAATATCACCTTTTGGTCCTTATAACTTCAGAAACAAGCTCCTTGCAGACTCTCCATGTACTGCGTCCTCAAAATGGAGGAGAGGTGCTTCTGTAGCCAGAAGCAAACGCGCGAAACGCGGTTCTCTGGCAGTGCTGGGATCCTAGGCTGGGGCCACCATCTCCCTGGCCTGTAAATCATTCAGCAAATTTTAAGTATCAGGAAATAAGCAGACCTCTCACTAAGAAGCTTCCTTTATACAAGGAAAATAGCTATTTATTGCCCAATTCTTTTTTTTTTTTGGAGGAAGATTAGCCCTGAGCTAACATCTGCTGCCAATCTTCTTCTTTTTGCTGAGGAAGAGTGGCCCTGAGCTAACATCCGTGCCCATCTTCCTCTACTTTATATGTGGGACGCCTGTCACAGCATGGCTTGCCAAGCAGTGCCATGTCCTCACCCGGGATCCGAACTGGCGAACCCCGGGCCGCCGAAGCAGAACGTGTGAACTTAACTGCTGCGCCACCGGGCCGGCCCCTATTGCCCAATTCTTCACGGAAGATCCATTGCTAAGTGTGTAATAAATATGTCCGCATGTCCAAATGCAAAGAACACCTGGCCTTGTCAGAATTCTTGACACTTACTTTAGCGTCACCTCTGTTCTATTCTCAGATCCTGGAGATTCCAGGCATCAGCGTTTGGGCAATTAGCACACATGGGCGTTTCAATGGCTACGGAGATCCACAGGATTGAGAAATGAATGCAAAGATGTGTTTGAGTTTGTCCAGTCCATCTTCATTCATCTGAGGAAAGGAGTTTCTTAGAGGGAAACCACTCACTTTTAAGTTATAAAGTTCACGCAGCCTACATTTCTAAAAGCACAGAGCCTTCTGTAGGACAAGACGTAGGACTTGTATTCATAGAGACGCTTGATGGCGCAGTCCACAAGGTCAGAGCTGCTGACCACAGAAATACATTTCTATTGGCATGCAGAAACACTTCTGCCCCAAATAATCAGGTAATAAAACTGGCCTACCTGATGCTACACAGACTGTGGTTCTGTTTTTGTTTTATGTTTATAACCTGCTGTACATGTCCCTTTGCTTTGGTGTCTCCTAGTCTCTCGTGTGTGCAGTCTGCTGTGGGCTTCCTGGGCACTGCAGAATATACCACTGAAGTGACCCTGAAGTGACATGGCACCCATGCTTACTGTCAGCTGTTCTATTGCTACCAAAGGGCTTCCACTCAGCATTTAAAATGTTCCACTTACAATTTACAGGTGGCTTAGCCTGGTACCCATGAAACTTTTTCCCACTCCAGCTGCTCAAAGCCAGAGACAGACTCTCTCTGTCAGAGGACACAGACTCCTCTCCGGTATGTGAAAGACGCCACCTTGACCTGCCAGCACTGTCCTCCCCCTAAATTCCAGCTCTGCATCTCTGCTAACCTGCTTCAAGTTCCCACCACAGCTAAACCCAATACTGCACATGAGAAACTCAGCTCACCATTGCCCCCACTCCCGCAAAAGTAAACCCTGCCACAGACTTCTTTATGTCTGTTAATGACATGCGCATCCCTCAGTCACCCGTGGCTGACAGCTTGGGGGCCCCTTCCTCCCCCTACCTGGACCCAGTCCTTGGGTCCAGCAAGCTTTCTCCCTACCAATCCTCTCAGATCTGGCCGTCTTCCCCATTCCCACCACTCCTGCTCTAGGTCAGGAGGGTCCCTTCCGTCACCCTCTCCAAATCTTCTGCCCCACTGCCTAGGAGATCATTCCGAAAACATCAAGTTACTCTCCCACCCCTCCTGCTGGCAGCCCATTCCCATGTGAGCTGGGATGCTGGTGCCTCCAGTCGCTCTCCCAGCTGCCCCCCGACCCAGGCAGCCCACATGAGTGAGCAGCACTCATTCTTGCCAGCTCTGGGATGTCCCTTCCAGTTTATTTTCTGCCACACTTTCACTTACCCCAGTCCTCCTATTGCAAATACTCTGCCTCTGCTGGCACCCAGGCTTTCAAGATCCAGCTTAGAGTCTAGGACCTGCAGAAACTGTCTTGGTTTCCTGACATGTTTGGCACACAGCGTATACCCACAGTAGCATATAAAGAACAATAAAGACATTTTAACTTCAAAACTTAAAGACATATACACAGTGGGAAAACTTGAAAATATAGAAAAGCCTCCATGAAGATCCAAATGCCCAGCGTTCATATTCTAGTGTATTCCCTCCTGATCTTTTAAAGAGCTATTGAAAAAAAAAAATGGTTATCAGCTTGTTTTCCTTATTTAGCTCTACATTGTACACATTTCCCAAGTCACTCAACCATTCCTCAAAATGTGATGTTTTGTGACTGCATGAGGTTTGACCGAGTGACTACACTGTCAGTTAAGTTGCCCATTTCTTCACTGCTGGACTTCTAGTTGCTTCTCATTTTGCACAGTTGCATTATTTTATGTGCGCATGTATTTATCACCCCAAATGGACTTCACTTTCTTGAGGGCAGGCCCTTCTCTCCCACTTCCCCGTGGCCCCCAAGGATCGAGGGCAAAGCTGACACAGAGCAGGCCCTGGATAAACACCAGTGTATTTGAGCAGAGCTGCCCCGAGGCCTCCCTCTAATAGCAGAACTGCAGAGTATGGAATTCAATAACAACAGAACCACGACCCAAACACAGCATGAATTCCCAAACGCCTCGGATCTGTGTGCACGTCTTGGGCCTGCTCAGCTGTTTCTCTTCCCATCTCCCCTTCTCAGCAAGCAGCTTCTGCTTTCACTCCCAGCTCATGCTGGAAGCCTGGCGACTCCCTGTGACACTGTCCTCATCCTCCTGAGCCTGGTCGCTTTCCACTGGCCAAGCCCAATCATCTCCTCTCCCTCTCTGCCTGTCCCCACTCTGGTCTGGTCTGCTGTGACCACCTGCCTGGACAGCTGCAGTGGCCTCCTCAGGGCCCTCCCACCTCCCAATTGCCCAGCTACACTCCAGCCAGAGTCATCTTTTTAGGACACAAACCTTGTATTATCTCATTATTCCTCTAACTCCCCCGAGACTCCCATTTACCCAGGGAACTCCTCAGGCTTTCTGAGATGTGGCACAGGAGGCCTACGTGGTCTGCCCGGCCCTGCTCAGGCCGCGGCCACCTGCTCTTCTCTCTGCTGATCAAAGACCAAGCTCTCTCCATCCTAGGGAAGGCTCATCTCCCGCCCTTCCCTGGCTGAGCCTCCAGGCCCCCACAGTGACGTGTCCTCAGACAAGGTTTTTCTCTCTGCTCCCTCAGCTAAATCAGGTCCCTCCATTCTTTTCCATATCACCCTGGATTCCTCCTTCACAGCACTTGTCCCAGCGGGGGGATTCACACATCTGACTGTCTGTATAATCTCTCTCCTGCCCCAGACCTAAGCCTCCAGGGGGAAAGAGAGGTTATTTTTGTCTTCTGTGACACCATCTCTCTAATCCTCAGTGCCTGCACATCACAGGTGTTCGCGCTTGTGGAAGGAAGCTGGGAAGGGAGGGAGGGAGGCGGTTCTGACCACTGCCTGGTACAACTACTGCAACTTGTGGGGTTCTAACTTTAAACCAAAGCAGCGGTTATATTTCCTATGAACTTCTGTTTTATCTTCTTACATCTGCAAGGCTGTGCTTTGGCTGATTTGCGGCCATTTGCTCAGATGACAACAGCAGGCTGCATTTTCTTCATCTTCCTCTCACAATTCTTTATTTAGCTAGGCCACTGCCTGGTCACTGCTTGTCTGTGCATCTAAATGTGTGCACACACAGGATACTGGCCCTGTTGAAAGAATGACACACCCTGCCATTCTGCATTTATGAAGTGAGCAGTCACTGGAGTGTCCACCATGCTCCAGATGTTGAGCTGGGCGTGGCGCTTTTCCCTGCTCCCAGGACCTGCCTGCCCAACCCTGAGGCCAAGGACCTCACCACAGTCGGTATTCGCTCACTCCACATCCAGGTGGGAAACTGACCAGGGAAAACACAGCTTCAAATCTGCCACCTGCACAAAAGTCACTGAACCTTGCAGCAAGGGTCACCAGCCAAGGAGAAAGCCACTCCCAACTAAATGCAGGTCAGAGGTGGTTACCTCTAGGCCACCACAGGGTAGAAGACGTCTAGTGTAATTTGGACTCTCTGTTCCGGAATGCAAGCCACTGATATTCTCTTCCCTTCCAGCCTTTACGTCAGCCTTGTCACCACCCTGGAGACAGAAGCTAATCTTTCATTATCTCTTCAGAAGGGTAAACATTTCTCCCTCTGGGTAAATAAGGAAGCCACAGAGCAACCGTCTGAGCAGGGCAAGAGGGAAGCATGGTGCCCTCTGGTTCTGCCAGCTCGCTGCTTCTCTCAACAGCGTGTAGATGGAGCGTTTCCCACCCATCGGGTCGGAAGCGTCCAGCTGGCCTCACGGTTCCCTCATTCCTCTGTACAGAGGCCCTCAGAGCATCCCAGGGAGACCCAGAACCCCCAGGGAGCCTGCTCACAACCCACCAGGAAGCCCAGGGTGGAGCCGGGGCTTCCGACTGTTCAGTGGGAACCCCCCCGTTTCTTTCTACTCTACTTTTCCTTCTTCTCCCCACCCCATTTTCTAGAGCCGGTCCAAGGTAGGAGCCTAAGGTCCATCTCTCCCTCGTTCCCTCCCGCCATCAGTGTCCTATCTACCGGAGGACTTTTCAGTCCAACTGATTCTGACCACCAAAGCCAAGGCCGGCCCTGCAGCCCCTAGAGTTTCTGGAGCCCCCTGTAGGATGTGGATCACCCACAGGGCATCCCCTGTGGGCCCTGAATTATTACAGCACTACCAATTCCTTCTCCTCCACCTCCTCACAGTCTGGCTTCCAGTTAGCCTGGCAGGCATGGTTGGCACGAGCTGTTTTTATCAGATTGAAATGTATCGTCCCTCTTCCCACACAGGATTGTGTTTCTGTTTGATGAAGAATACTGCATCCCAACCAAGTGCTTTAAATATCACTGTGTCTGAGGACGCAGAAGAGCAGAGAGATGAAGACCAACTCTTGGAACTACTTAGGAATAATCAAAACATGAAAGCAGGAAATTCATACTTAGCGGGCAGTGACTTTAAGGACAGATATTAGCTTGTTGCTTCCATCTCTCTCCGCTGCAGACCAAAGAGAGAGAACTATGCTGAGTCTTGATTCCCTGATCCACGAAGGAGATGACCACACTTATCTCTGTCCCCTCTGTTGGCTAACATTAGCACTCCATTGATTCTGAGTCTCTGTGTTCCCTGGGGTGCACAAAAGTCGGGGGGACGGGAGGGTCACGGTTGATATAAAATTCTTCCCAAGTACTTGACAGCAGAGGGACCCAGCACACAAGCGCACACACACACGCACACACACACACTACAAATTTCATGATACAATACATAACCCTTATTATGTGTGATGCAGTAATTTCTATTGTTTTTCTTTTAAAACTCTGGGAAGGATCCTCCAAGTGAACTTCACAGTGCACTGATGTGCCACGAGCTCAGGTCTGAGACGCTGCTTTGGAGGAGGCTTCAGAACAGCTCCGGCTCGGGCTCCGGCAGAGACCGGGCGCAGCTGCTCAGGAACCGGGGACCGCGGGTCGCCAGGCGCCCGGCTCACACCACCTGCACCCGTTTTCACTCAGCCACGAGCTAAGAACGGTCTTACGATTTTAAATGGTTCCAAACAACCAAGAGCAGAAGAATATTTCTTGTGTGGCATTCAAACATCAGCGCCGGCCACCCACGTCTCAGCGGACCGCGGGGCGCCCCCCTGCGGCCCCCGCCGGCCGCCACTCGGCGCGTCCGCCGGGCCAGGCCGTCTGCCGGCCCTGCTCCAGGCGCAGGGACCGTCCGATCGACTCGTCAAACTGGTGCTCGGAGCTGGGGTACTCCAGTCTACTTCAGTTTGGAACAGAAAAATCAGTAACCCCACTTAAAGAACGCAAACAGCGCTTGGTCCTGAGAACAGACTCCGCCTCGCGGGCGCCCCAGCGGCCCCTGTCCCGCAGGCGCCCAGGGAAGAGAGCTGCTGTCACCACGGGCGCGCTCATCTTCAGTGCTCTTCTCTCACGGAGGCAACTGAATTCGTGGTGGAAGAGAGGTTTTAAAGCAGGCTCCCTTTGCATTTGGTAACTTGCAACCAGGAGCCTGCGCTTCCCTGACAGGAAGCAGCAGCAGGCTGCTGAGAGCAGATTTCGCGCACATTAGGGAAGCCGCGGGTGTCGCACGGGCTGTCCCCCGGAGGGTCGTTCCCCAAGGGCTGGGGACACCAGGCCGGGAGGTGCAGTTACAGCGCCAGCCGCAGCCACGGCCCCCACGGCCCCCACGGCCCGGCTGGGAGGAAACCTCCCCTCGGTGCTCCAGCCACGCTCTTTGCCCCGTGTAACGTGTAACGGGAGCGCGGTGGAAAAGCCGGAGGAGTTGGCCCCTCGGGGTGGAAAAAGGAGGGGAGAAGGAAAAGGCAGGGGAAAGCCATCCGATGCTATCGCTAAATCTGGCAGAGAGGCAAATCTCAGGGCCTCATGGGGGTGGGATGGCTGAGGGGCAGTGAGCGACAAACTCCAGGGTCTTGTGGGAGAATGCCAGTCTGCGCAGTCAGAACTAAGGAGCAGCCATCGCAGCACGCGCGACCCTTTCATTGCTTCCTCCACTCACCCCCATTGCCCCGCCTGGCACCTCTCCGCCTTTCCGGCTTTAGCCGAGGAAGACGCCATCGGCCACCTCGAGGATTCAGTAGGGCATCTCCTCCCTCCACCCCACATTGCACACAGCAGCTGGCCCTATGGAGGCCGTGTTTCTTCTGTTTGGTACCCAAATGGCAGCCAAGGAGACTTGGTGCTTTTTTCTGGACTGAGCCAGGAGACCCAGGTTCTAACTATTCTCATCAGATGTGCATTCCCCGCCCCCCAGCAGGATTAAGGGAAACAATGCTCAGCCCTGCCCTGCAGATGGCAGGACCACGCTGGGGCAGCCGCAGTTCCCTTGCCGGCAGGCAAACACGGGAGCAGGAGAGCAGACAGGAACGCTCAGGGTTGATGGTCCCGCTGGGAGCTAGCCACAAAGGTGAAGAGCAAACCCAGGCCTGCCAGGACCACGGAGGAGGCAGGAGATGAAAGGAAAGCTGTAACTCACTCTTGTCCTCCTACAGGGAAAACCATACACGTACACACACACAGGCACACACAGAGAGGGAGCACACCACAGTGCCAAGCTTCAAGCACAACCGTGGTTTACAACAAAAGGGGAAGAAGCCTGCTTTACGGGTCTAATTTCCACAGGCTCTGAACTTTGTCTCCATCTCATTCTCATTTTTCCATCAGTAAATCAGAAACCTCTCTCGGGACTCACCTGAATCATGGAAAATGGAATCACTTGGGCCCTTAAATCATATTCTCACACCATGTGAAAACTGCCAAAGTCTCAGCAGCAAGTTTCTTTGAGTTCCAAGAATGATTAGCGTTGCCTACCAGTATTAAAAAAAAAAAATTACAATTTTGTCATTAATCTGAATGAGGGGTTTTTGCTGAGAAGGGAAAGCATAGAGCAAAAACTCAGCTGAACAACAGTTTGGAACACACCCAGGTCTAACAGGTCGACAGGCTGCAGGCTGAGAGCACTGCAGACATCTGGGAGGACGGGAGACAGCCTGCAGGACCTCCCTACTGCTGATAGAGCCCAACCCCGCGCCTGGCTCTGTTCAACAGAACTCTGTTGCTGAGGACAGGGTAAAAAGTTTTACTTAAAAACGAAGGCGGTAAGTAAGTATAATTACTGTACAAATAGTGACTGGTCCCACAACACGTCAGGCAATGTTAAGATTTGCCAATGCTCTGCTTAATCTAAAAGAACATGCAGGAATTGCTACTTTTCAAAAGAATAACATTTTATCTTTTTGGAGAAAGATGGCAGAGGGCTACAGAAGAAATACAATTGGGGTCTTTACATGGCTGCCCAACCCAAACCTGGGTCTCCAATATTTGAACCAAAAAAAGAGCAGCTCTGTCTGTTAGATTCCCCCACACCGCAGCCAGAACTCCAAGTACCAGGTGCCTCCGCCTCCCGGTTCTCCCAGCTGCCAAATGCACCATTCTCCACGGCGGTCCAGTTGAAACCACTTCCTCTGTCTCCTCAAGACCTCTCTCAAGTCCTTTGGCCTCGAGGCTGGGATCGCACCCAACTGAGGACACTGAGACGCTGGTGCTGGGCCTGCAAACATCACACTGCTCTGATTCAGGTGTTTATTACCCTTTACAAAATCACACAGACAGAAACATCAGGAAAACCGTCAACTGAAAACCAACAGACTAGAGCTACTGGGATTTCTGTCGCCAAACTGCCAAACCGGTCAAGGGCTGCTTTCCCAGGTGGGGTCATGCCCTCCTCTTCCCCTTCCTGAAGCTCTGACATGGTCCTTTCTGTCCATCCCACTGCCACCCATATGTGCTCATGTGATTTCTGCTTCCAGGACCGCTGTCCCCAGGGCCCTGACTCAGGGAGCTCCGCAAGCCCCTTTCTTAGTAGAAGCAGACCCTGTCTTCCACGGCTGAACGTTGCCCAGGACCCCAGCTCTGGCCCTGAACCAGACAGCCCTGAAGAAGCCATGAGCAGGAGCTCCTTCCAAATCCTGGCCACTGCTTTTCCAGATCTCTTCCGCAGGGGCTGCTCTGCCTGTCATAGGAAGGCAGTGGGAAAAAATACCACTGCTCGGGCAGCTGGACTGAATCCTCTGACGTGTTCCCTGGAGTGACAGGTAGCGAAACCAGCTACTGATTAGGTAAACCTCCTTGGCAGACTTACAGGGCTTGTGGGAATTTCGCTGACAGTCACAGGTATTTTGTTCTTAGAGTTGGCATGCTCAAGGTAAGAGCCACATGAAGCCTCAGGGAAACTTCAAAACCAGAAACACACAGACCATTTAGCAGGACAGGATGGAACTGACCCCTGCCCAGAGGCAGTCCAGGCACCAGATGGCAAAGATACTCCTTTCAAGACACCTCAGTGATACATTCAACAGGAAACGCACACTTGCCGAGAAGCTAGTAAAGAAGGGCACTCAGAGACTCGCCCTCCCCTGCCTCTTGTTAAGCAGCGCCTTCACGTGAAGGTGGTGGGGTGAAAGGAAGACAATCTCAGGAAGGCTGAGACTCTCCTTCCACGTCCCCACTGCATTCAATGTGTGCCTCCATCATGGTGTCTTACCCTGGTGTGGTCAGAGGCCACAGTCACCCTGGAGACTGTGTGCCTCAATGGCAGGACAACATTGCTTTAATCTTTGGAGCCCCAGCATCCAGCACCCACTCGATAAATGATGGACGAACCATTTGTTAGTAGATGAACTTCGTGGATGAACACGGGCTCAGTTTTTAGTAGATCCCCCACTAAGAGTGTCAGGCGGAAAACCAGGAGTTGCAGGGGTTGCTCAGATTTCAATCATCCATACCATCTCTAATTTCCTACTAGTTAATCAATTAATTAGTGCACGTCTACAATGGGGAAGGTACTATGCTGGGCCAGGTTACCATGTAATTGGTTGCTGAATCTCATAATTCAATGTCACCTTCCCCAATTAATACTTGTCCTTCCATATCAATTAAGAAAGCAGCTTGGTAGGTTCATGGATAGGCAAGATGGCCTCATAGAAAAAGTAATGATCTGAGGGTCAGAGAGTTACAGCATTGATTCTGTCTCTAAAAGCCTGAAGCATTTGGACACCTTGTACTGCACCTTTTCCTTCAAATAGGAAACAGGAAAAATACTGAGACTTCTATTATTGAGGTCACAAAAAGAAAAAAAATAGTGCCTCTCTACCTACACAGTATGATAGTGTTCCAACCCTTATCTTCGGATTCCTGTCCTCCCCTGCGCTTGGAAATGGTTTCTTCTCTTTGAGGTTACTGGCCTTGCCAATCAAAACCATAATCTTCCTCCCAGATACTGACCAGCATCTCTTCACCTTTACACTGTGAAATAAAATAAGATGAACAGACAGGCCCTAATACCATCAATTTTCTCATCTTCAAACTGAAAATCAGAAATAAGAGTCTCAGAGGAAAGAGATTAACTTACCATTCATGGCTAGAAGCCTTTGAACTGAAAATAAAATATAGGAGGACGACAAGTTTCCTGTTCATCGATTCCTCACATCCCTATTCTTGGAAACATGGCAATCTTTGCCCGGCATAAAAAATATCTATCTATCTATCTATCTATCTGTCTCCCTCTTACCATTTGGACAACAGAGAGAAAGAGAGAGGGGTGCAGGCAGAGGGAGGTTCTGGTGTGAAGGAAAGGCCCTGGCCAGGTTGCTGTAGGATGAGTCGGAGTTTCACCTGGGCCCTCACGCCCCACTCCCCACCTCAGCCCCACCCATAGGCCCCAGAGCTGGGTCAGTAGTTGCCCGGTCTATCCTTTCTGTGCCTTCCAAAATTGAATTTCATGGTAGAGGAAACAGAACCACATTACTTTCTGGCTCATCTGCTATAGTCCTTTGTTATTTCTTAAGTCAAGGCCTAAGGCCTTGGTCAATCCTGAGTAAACCCCAGCTATCAAAATTGGCATTACTCTGGTTTATTCCTTCCACCTACATCAACACGGAGGAATCTCCCAAACGTAATGCTGAGTTTTAAAAAAGAAAAAAACAAGGAAGTTCAGAAGAACAAATACAGTATGATACCACTTATTTAAAGTCTTTTTTAAAGGCAAAACAGCACTGTATGGTGTTCTAGATACTTCTACGGAGGATACAGATGTGATAAAAGTAAAGGAAATTCATAGGGATGATAAACAGCAACTTGGGGCTCTGGAAAGAGTGGGGAGAGGAAGATGTGGGGCGAGAGGTTTGGACTCTACTAACAATGCTTTGTTTCTGAGTCTGGGTGGTAGGTTCGTAGACATGTGACGTCAGAAATATTTCATAGTTAATAATAATGAAAGAAATCAGAGCACACAGCCTGTTCCGCGTGCTGTCCCGTGGCGTGCCAGCCCTCAGGATTTGGACTGCTGGCTCCTGGAACCGTTCAAGAGGAAACGGCGAGCAAGTAAACAGCTGACAGGCCTGGAGCACACAACGGCACGTGAAATCCAGCCTGGAGGCCTGCAAGGTTAGAGGGCCATCCCCTGGGAGCCTGCAGGCTTCTCAGGAAGGGGAAGCCTCAGAGAGTGACCCTGGCGGCCCCACACTTCCTCCTCAGCTTCTGAAAACACAGACCCCACACTTCGCCGCTCCTTTACCGCTCCGCACTACCCCCATCAGCTTCTCCACTTCACGGGGCAACACTGCAGCTTGAGACACAGGAGTGTTTATTTTAGACCCAGACTCGCCGGCCAAGACCCCATCCACATAGAACACTTCTTCCCAAGTCAGGAGCTTTATTGTAATGGAGTCACTCCCTCCTCCTCAGCTCAGCAGTGAGGACCAGCTGGCTTGGGCCTCTGGGTTTTGAAATTGGGCTTGTGATATCAACAACCATCCATAATAAGGTATACGGTTACACTCAAGCCCTTCAAAGCATTTTTAGATGCATTACCTCATAAGGCCTCACCAAATCCTATAAATAAGGATATCAAGTATTATCCCCATTTCTAAGATGGGAAATGGCACCTTTAAAGGTCGGTTCATGGACACAGAGGTGCCAAGTGGTGCCTCCAAGAGAGGCACAGGCCTCGAGATTCCGACCACTGCGGCAAGCCCCAGAGGCTGCAGCCGCCTGGAACACACAGACGATCTTTCAGCAGACAACCCAGCAGTGCAGCCTAGAAAGAAAACCAAAACAGAACAAGAAACAAGGCAGGCGGTGTACGAAACACATTTTGTGCAGTGCCCACATCACATTTCCAGAGTCTCAAAAATCCAGCAGCATTTACATGCCATGGGGATATTTATCATTGTTTTTGCCCAACAAATCCTCCCTTACCTTCAGCAAAGGTCAAATGCACTGTAAAAGCCCCAGTGCAAACAGCCAGCTGGGAGGACATGCCAGGGCCGTGGCAAAGTCCTTGCTAATAATTATCTAGACAGTGGCCCTATATAAACGCAGGCGGCTCAGTAATAGCACACGGATTATTCCCCTTATCAATTAGCAGGAGGAAATGACTTCAAGTACAGAGTAGGTACATTTTTCCTAGCTTCCTACATGTTGCGTTAGCCACAGCTCTCAATTATTTCAAAAACTGAACTCCATATACTGTGTTGTTTACCTCTTTCTAAATATCAAAAAGATATCTAAAAGTATGTCATAAATAAAAATTTAAAACTGACCTTTCTGGTTACCAAATTAAAATCTCGTTAAGTTTAGGGACTGTGTTCTTATTCAACATCCCATGCCCAGCTCTTGACCCAGAGAAAACACTGAATAATGGAAAACAGAAGGGCAGCCATGCATAATAAGTGCATCCCATTCACGTATCCAGCAAGGATTACACAGTAGTGCTGTGCCAGGGGAGATGGCAGAGGAGTAAACCGCACTGCTGGCCTCAGGGCCAACGGTCTGATGCAGGAGACACATGACTACAAGACAAGGCACACTCGTGTGACACCTGTTGCTGCGGGAAGGCAGACGAGGGAGTGACCCTGAGAGGACTTCCCAGAGGAAGCAGCATTTGAAATTGACCTTTAGGGGAAAGTCAGTCACATTGTCTTGCCTTGTGGGTGATGGAAGAGAAAGAGAGGGCTGAGCAGAGAGTCTCTGGCAGAGGCAACCAACTCCTGGAAAGAGGGCCTGTGCAGAAGAGGCTGAGAGAACAGGTTTGGGCATCTGTATTAAAATGCCCCCAGGGAAGTTTCTATGTCATCAACCAATACCACACTAGAAGGAGCTGCTGGTGAAGAGGAAGCTAGCAGGGACTTGCCTTTGGGAGGCTGGTAGGGGCACTGGGAGCCACTGCCAATTCAGAGGGAAGCCCTGGCTCCCCTTGGACACAGTGTCCTGGGCGGCTTCTGCTTCCTGTCCCCCCACATCATCTGAACCAGGTCTCCATCACCTGTCCTGTTTCTGCATCAGGTCCCCAGCCCTGTGCAGCGCAGTCAGTTCGGATGACAGGAGGACAGGGAGTCCAAATTATGTAACTGCAAAAAAGGAAACTCTTTATTAATTTAGTGCCACACAGAGACAGATCAGAGACAATACAGGCCACATCCAGAATCACAGGTCATTTCAACTGAGGAAAGAATGGGCATTGAGAAAGGGAAGTGAGGAACACACACCTGAAACCCATCCCACTCTGGGACGAGGCTAGAATGAGCATCTCCCTGAGGATTGGCCACCATCAGGCAGAAAAGAGATGCTGCTAAACTAGCTGGTCCAGCACCTTTATCTTTCATCCTTGCATGGTTCTTCTCAGTCCACACACAAAAATGTCCATCTGCATAAGTATCTTGAGTGCAAGTTTAAAACAAAATGGAAACCAAAGAAGATACATAAACAACCAATAAGCATGTGGACAGGTGTTCAACGTCACTAAGCATTAGGGAAATGCAAATCCCAACCACCGTGAGATCCCACTTCAGACCCATTAGGATGACAAGAACATGGAGAAATAGGGACCTCTGTGCACTGCTGGTGGGAATCTCAAATGGGGCAGCCACTGTAGAAAACAGTATGGCAGCTCCTCAAAAAGTTAAATACAGAATTACCATATGGTCCAGCAATCCCACCTCTAAAGATATTCCCAAAATAATTGGAAGCAGAGACTCAAAAAGATATTTGTACACCCATGTTCATAGCAGCATTATTCACAATAGCTGAAAAGTGAAAGCAAGCCAAATCGACAGATAAATGGATAAACAAAATGTGGTACATCCACACAATGGAATATTATTCACTCTTAAAAAGGAAGGAAATTTTGACACATGCTACAGTATGGATGAATCTTGAGGACAGTACGCTAAGTGAAGTAAGGCAGTTACGAAAGGACAAATGCTCTATGATTCCACTTATCTGAGGTCCCTAGAGGAGTCAGATTCATAGAGACAGAAAGGAGAATGGGGGTTGCCAGGGGCTGGGGGAGGGGAAATGGAGAGTCAGTGTTGAATGGGGACAGAGTTTCAGTTTTGCAGAAAGAGAAAGTTCAGGAGATAGATGGTAGCACAACAATGTGAGTGTACTTAATGCCACTGAATTGTACACTTAAAAATGGTTAAAATGGTAAATTTTATGTTATGCATTTTACCACAATAAAAAATCCCCCTTCTTGGGGCTGGCCCCGTGGCCGAGTGGTTTAGTCCGCACGCTCCGCTGCCGGCGGCCTAGTGTTTCATTGGTTCGAATCCTGGGTGCGGACATGGCACTGCTCATCAAGCCACGCTGAGGTGGCGTCCCACATGCCACAACTGGAAGGACCCACAACGAAGAATATACAACTGTGTACCGGGGGGCTTTGGGGAGAAAAGGGAAAAAATAAAATCTTTAAAAAAAAAAAAAATCCCCCTTCAAACAAAGAAAACCAAAATGTAAAGTAGGCACATTTGGGAGCTCTGACCCTGGTCTATGCCCACCCCACCCGCCCACACACGGATCCTCACGCCCTCCCCGCTTCCTTTGGAGGATGGGAGAAACTCAAGCACCCAGCAGTGGAAGTGACTCATAGCACTGTCGTGTGACCTTCCTCAGGGGTCACGTCTCCCATGCGGCTTAAAACAGAGAGTTACATTCTAACGGCCAGATTTCCGGCACTGGCTCAATTGACAGGGAGGTCACAGGGCCTTTTCACCTCCTAAAATCACCCCCGAAAATCTTACGCCACGTATCTCCATGTTTCCACTTATTCCTAAATTAATTGCTCATCTAAGTGCCAGCACTGCCCCAGTTACTTAGGAAACAAAGAGGACCACGAGCTGAGCCCTCCATGATGGAGACAGGACAGAGGTACAGACAACCCCCATGCAGGGCTGTGTCCTGCCTGGGCCAAGTGCCAAGCTGAAAGAGGCTTCCCTGGGATGGGAGGGAGGGGGCGCCAGGAGCTGGAGGAAACACAGAGCGCCTGTGAGAGAGAGCAGCACACATGCAGCAGTAGAGGAGCGCAAGGCTGGAGGGACCGGACATCCAGGCCACAGGCGGCATCCCATTTTTACATTTCCATAGTTCATGTATTTTCTATTTCTATTCATTTTATGCTTGCCCTCAAGTTAAACTGCTCAAAGGACTTAATCTCTGAAGACTTTAAAGACCAGCTGTGATTTAGATCAGGGCTTCCCTCCCAAAGACGTCTCAAGGCTGCATCTCACACAACATTCCCTCTATATCCCTTTCTATCAAAAAACTCCAAATGGTGCTTCCGGAAGCATCCGTACCATTGGCTACTTTATCCCACATCCTGTTCTTCTCCCCGGTAACTTCAAGTGCCTCAAGTCACCTCAAACAACATCATAACGACCAGGTAAGGAGCAGCACGTCACGGTGATGGAGGTGTCTGAAGTTCAGCAGTAAGAGGGTCTCACAGGCCAAGGTCCTGAGAGGGGGTGGTGACCCTGCCTGTGATCAGTTGCATTTCCAAAAATCTGGGGCCTGGGTCTCCAACCCCAGTTTCATGGTGAGCAAATGGCTGGAGTGAGGCCCTGGAGAGAGCTCTCCACATCAGCAACACCCACTCTTCTTCAAAGGTGCTGGGAACACCCCTTCTGCAGAGCACAGTCTCGACAACAGCAAGCCCTACTGATCCAAGAGAAACCCTCCACAGGTTGGTTTGTGTTGATTCACATTATTGGGGCCATAAGAAACACAAGGCCGTCTCCACAGATAACAAAGGTACGAGCGTAGGAAACGTCAGTGACGTTTGACGTGCGAGCCAATTCCCGTGCTGGCAGCTGAGAGCATAAAGACAGTCCCTACCCTGGGGGAACAACAGTTGGATACAGAGCATACCCCAGATCCAAAGATCGCACCGCCACAGGCTGACTGTCATGTACAGACCACAGAAACATGGAGGAAGCATTCAGGACACCTTCCTCACAGATTCATACACATATCAGCAAATTAAAGGCTCCGTGAACCTCTAGCACAAAAAAAAGGTATCACCTTAAAGTATACTTAGAAAGGAAATTAGGAAACATTTTAATCAGGAATTAAACACCTACTGAGGAAAGCCTTTCCTGACCCAAATAGTTGTTAAATGAGCAAGACCATGTTCCTCCTGGGATATTTCCATGGAGCCAGGCTCCCTAGGGTCAGGATTGGTGACCCCAGCAAAGCCCCCAGACCCATCTTTCTAGGAGAGCAGTACAAGACCAGAACTCTGGGGCCCGGTGGCCAGCCCCCGTCCGTCCTCTCTGGTCCTGATCTCTCCTCTCTCGTGCCCAGACTGAGCAGTGGAGAACAGCAGCCCAGCTGCCCGTCCCAGAGACACGCAGACCCCAGGAACCAGGAGAGGAGTCACTGATTAAGTGTGATGTTAGAGGACCACCGAATAAACACTTCTGAGGGTGGCGGAATGGGGTGGTGGGAAAGGGGAAGCTCTGCGCCAGCTTCTGCCACAGGCCGGCCTCTCCGTCTCCACTGGTGTGTGTGAGCAAAATATTAAACAGGCTCAGCCAATTAACAGCCTTGCAAGACAGACTGCTCAGAGTCTGGGGAAGTGAGTTTTGATCTACATTCTCACTTGACTAGCTCAGCCCTTGGCTGGAACAGTGTCCTGTTCTGCTGTTAGTATTCTGCTCACACCGCTTCCCACCAAGCTGGCCGCACTCAGCCGCATCTCTGCCCGCCGTGGGTTCCAGCAGTCCATGGGGGCCTATGGCAGGTGACATGCCTGCCCTGGGACAATCTATCCAGGGCCCTTCACTGCTCCCCCAGGGCCTGTCCCGCGGCCCACTGCCCATAGCTTCTGATGAGCGTCAGAAATGGGCTCTCTGCTCAGCTGAAGATTTGCGGTCCAACAGGCTTAGGCAGTGGCATGTTTTTCTGTGATGAGGTTCCTGTTGTTTGAAAACAAAACAAGGAATACAGCAGTCACCTCTCCCCTCTGCTAGTCAGTTCTTTCCTCCTGCAGCCCTGGCTCACCTGTCCTCACCTAGCACAGAAGCAAGGGAGAAGCCCGGGCAGCTCAGCCCGGGGAACACAGGGCCGATGGCCAGCAGGGCCCGTAGGGCTCCGTCCCAGGGGCCAGGACACCAGCCAAAACAGGACATAAGATGGGGCCCAACTGGGAAGCTGCAGCTTCAGCAGCTTCCTCCTCAGGGAGCCATGATGCCCCAAGGCACAGGCTGAGGAGAGTCAGGGAGGCAGGAGAGGTGGGAGGAGGGGACGGAGGAGAGAGGGAGAAGGACCAGGTAGGAATAGGCTCATGGGCTCAGCCCCGCAGTGGTCACGTTGATGAGACAAGCCCAGCAGCCACGCCCAGACTAGGAATGGCACCCGCAGCACTGAGGGGCCTGCTTGCTGTTCTCCCAGGACAAGGACACTCCAAAAAGAAAACCATAGCACTGAACCCGGCCCTTCCTCGCTCCACACTGCTACACCTCCAGAAGAAGGAAGGGGCTTCTGCAGGGGCCATGGTGGAGCACTGATCCTGGCCTCTGTGCGGCCTCTACTTTCACAATTACTCCGCTGCCCCCGCCCCTCCTGTCCCGGCACGCTTGGGGGGCATTAGCTCTACATCTCTGAGAGGACAAACCGACGTGGGCGGAGCCAGGGACCAGCTGACCCTGCAGGACATCAGCCACCTACCAGGCAGAGCTAAAGGACATCTTTAGACTTTAGATCGTGAGATTCAAGTCTGGTCTGGCTGCTGGCCCAAACAGGTGCTGGCTTTATCTGGGCTGGCCTGCAGGCCCGGGCACCAGAGGACCCAGCACAGCCCAACGTCCACGCATCTTACCAAATCGTGCCTCTGACCCCCAGCTCTCCTGGGGCACTTTCATGAGCCCCTTTGGGATGATACAAAGAAGAAAGCTCATTATCCAGTCCACCACAAATATCACAAATATGCAACATTATTTTGCTTAGAAATGAACACCAACTGTCCTGATGGTACATTGAACACTGGCATAGGGTTTTCTCGCTTAGCAAAACCCTTCCTTCCATACATACTAATGCATTTGATGCCTGCGGCGACCGGATAGACAGAATAGGTACAATCCCATCTTATATTTTAAGAAACTGAGGATCAGCTCTCTGAGGTACATTGCCTCAGATTACATGTTAATAAAGTGTTCACTTTAGGACTAGAATCCAGGTTTTCATACTCCTAGGGAAAGGATCTTTTGTATTCATTCCATTCTTAAAAAAAAAATAACCTGAGGCTGGCCAGTGGCGTAGTGGTTAAGTTTGCATGCTCTGCTTCTGTGGCCCGGGGTTCGCGGGTGCAGATCCTTGGCGTGGACATACACACCACTCATCAAGCCATGCTGTGGTGGCATCCCACATACAAAATGGACGAAGATGGGCACAGATTTTGGCTCAGCGACAATCTTCTTGAAGCATAAAGAGGAAGACTGGCAACAGATGTTAGCTCAGGGCCAATCTTCCTCAACAAAACAAACAAACAAACAAAAACAATAGTCAGGACCAGTGCCGGTAAGGCACCGTGGGATGAGGTCACATCTGGGCTGAGTGCCCTGCTCACACCATGGGATGAGGTCACACCTGTCCCAAGTGCCCTGGTCACACCACAGACTGAGGTCACACCTGGGCTAAGTGCCCTGCTCACACGATAGGATGATGTCACACCTGTCCCAGGTGCCCTGGTCACAACATGAGATGAGGTCACATCTGTCCCAAGTGCCCTGGTCACACCATGGGATGAGGTCACACCTGTCCCAGGTGCCCTGGTCACGCCATGAGATGAGGTCACACCTGTCCCAGGCGCCCTGGTCACAACATGAGATGAGGTCACACCTGTCCCAGGCGCCCTGGTCACGCCATGAGATGAGGTCACACCTGTCCCAGGCGCCCTGGTCACGCCATGAGATGAGGTCACACCTGTCCCAGGCGCCCTGGTCACGCCATGAGATGAGGTCACACCTGTCCCAGGTGCCCTGGTCACACCATGAGATGAGGTCACCCCTGTCCCAGGCGCCCTGGTCACACCATGAGATGAGGTCACACCTGTCCCAGGCGCCCTGATCACACCATGAGATGAGGTCACCCCTGTCCCAGGTGCCCTGGTCACACCATGAGATGAGGTCACACCTGTCCCAGGCACTCTGGTCACACCATAGGCTGAGGTGACACCTGGGCTGGGTGCTCTATTCACACCATGGGATGAGGTCTCACAGGAAGGGCATCTAAATTCAACACAGAGGTGACAAAGGGTGTCAGGAGGTGACCACACTGTTACAATTCAAGGCTCACACATGAAGGGGCAGCTGGAGAGGGGGAGTTACCCCAGGCTGAGGAAGCCAGCCAGGGGAGGAGGAGACTCTTCCCAACCTGCTCCCGGATCTGGTGCTCAGGACAGGCCTGGTTGGGAAGCACAGCACAGGGAAGGTCAGGAGACGTATTGAGTCAGTCCCCTGTCCAGGGATGCGTGGGCTAAGACCGGGACTCTGGACTTGCTGCAAGGCTCTGAAGCAGAAGAGAGATGTGATGGGTTTTGGGTTTAGAAAGGTCACTCCAGCTGTGGAGTGGAGAGGGGATTGGGAGGTGGGGGCAAAGATGGACAGAGTTCTGGGGAGCAACCCAAGACCCTGGGAGCCCAGGGGAAATGAAAGAAAGAAGAGAGTAAGGGGCAGGTGTCTGCTGTGGATATTAAAGCAGTGAACCAGCAGCTACAGATGGACAGTCCTCCAGTCCCTATTCTGGCTCAGGAAACGACAGGAGACCGCAATAAATCTATCTCAGCACAGTGCTCTGAGAAAAGAATGGGACTTCCTGAAATACTGACGTCTAGACCTGGCCCCATCGGTCAGGAAGTATTGGCTGAGTCCCCGCTGCGTGCCCCGGCTCTGTTCAGGTTCTGAGGATGCAGCAGTAGGCTAAGCCGGCAGGGACGGCTGCCCTTGCAGGACACACATTCTCTATTTGACAGTATTTCTGGCAGAGAGTTAAACAGTAAAGAACACACATTAAACCTACAACCATGGAAACTATCCATTGTGGAATTTCCAGAATAATTCCATTAAAAACATTCTTTTCTGTTGTGACCATAAGACAAGTGTTGGGCCATGTGTTCAGGGTTGTTTCTCCTAAGAAATTTAAAATATTAAAAAAAAATAGTCATCAGGTCTATAATGCAAACATCTTTAACCTCAGTTCTGGGAACATCAGAGGCAAAAGGAAGAGGGAAACTAGAAAAACTTATATCTTTAAAACAACCTATTTGTTTGTCACCCAAAGGACATGCTGGTTTCTTATTCCTTTATTCCCTTAATTTCTCCTTGACTCCTTTAACTCGTCACAGTGATTATGTGTGTATTAGAGGGGCTATGGCATCATGAGACAGTGGAGGAAATGGAGGAAGGACCAAGGGGCTGAGAGTGAGAAAGACATGAGTGTGAGCTACGAGTCCCCGACGACGAGGTGGGCAGCCGTCCACCTTTGAGCCATGGTGTTCCCATCTGCCAAATGGCGTTCCGTACTTAACTCACAGGGCTGTGGGGGGATGGGTTAATAGGTGTTAAGTGTCTGGTCCAGTTCCTGACTCAAAAAATCACTTATTACTTTATTATTATTTCCACAAGTAATGTATAAAAACTCACTCTTCTTGAGTTATTTGCTACTCAAGATATCCCACAAAGAAAAATACTTCTATAGGATCTACACAATTGCTTAAAGTCTACAAAACTCATTCAGACCTTTCCCACAAGCAAAACACCCATCCAAACTACCAGTCTTAGAGAACTACTAAATCACAAAGCTCACGCCCAGCGCAGCCACCGCGGACGTCAGACACAAGGGATCCTAGCAGTTGTAGGTAAAATCTAGGTTAAGCAAGAGGCCTCTGGGTCTGCCCCATCCTCTACTCAAAATAAAACTTCACTAAGATTTGTCAGTGTTGTGGCAATCACCCTAGACACTTCCTCCAGGAGGTGAGGGCAGGAGACGACCTCAAGGCTCCAGCAGTGAGCAGATGAGCGGGCTCCGCTCACTCACAACACGGTGATGATCTAGGGCCCTAGGGACTCCTGATGGACACCTCTGTTCTCCCTCACCAGGCATCGCTGTTAGCAAACCTTCAGAAAAAGGGCACGGGTAGCTCAGAAGAAATGCTCTTTTCCGGGGAGCTTTCTGCTTTCCTGGGCTTCTTGGAACGGTGTGCAGCCTAAACCAGCTGCCTGTGGAGCCCCCTGATGAACAACATACATCTCAGGAGCTGGAATTGCTGCCCAGCCCGACTTAGCTTTCCAACTGACGGACCTTGGCCTGCTGGAGAAGATGAGGAGAGCCAGAAGTTTCTGGATGAGGCTGAGACAACTAGGACTTAGCATTCAAGAAAACGTGACTCAGTCTGGTGAGAAGGATTCGGAGACCAGTGCCTGGGTTCTGCCCTGTTCTGAGCAGAAGTGAGGGTAGTTGCTCACTTGAGGTCCAATCAAGGTCACTGGGTGCATTGGTGGCGGTGGGGTGGGGTGGGGCATCTAATCCCTTTTCTGCCTCACATGACTCATCTTTAAGTGCTGAGGCATAGTCAGGAGTCCTTCCACAGAGCAGCCACCAAAGTCCTCATGTAGGATTCATTCTGCCGCCACTGTGGCCTGTGGACTGGACAGCCGGGCTCCCCTGCCAGAGCCTGCATCCTCGGCTACAAGATGGGATCAGCAGTGTCTTCCTCTCTCAGCTCCAGCAAGGTCAAGGTGACCGAAAGTGGAGAGCAAAGGTGGGAGGCCTTCTGGGGTGGGAAGTCACAACCACTCACTTCCCACCTTTTTGAACAAAGGCATTTTCCAGAAAGAAGGAGTTTCAACCAAAATTTGAATCCTTGGTTCTATATGACAAAGTATTGATAGCACATACGTCTTAGAAATACGCTTCCTGCTCTCGCCCTTCACATGATGCTTCTTCCACGGGATTCCAGGGTTTGTCATGCAGGTCAGGCTCCCCGAAGGGCCTTGCCCCCACACTCAACCAGAGCCAAGGAATTGTCAACCTGGGACCCATAGCTGTATTTTAGGGATAGCCATGAATTTTCTGTAGTTTTATGTAAAACTGTATGGGGGCGCGCGCGCGCGCGTGTGTGTGTGAGATAGGCATTTTTCCAGGGGAAGGACCCATAGTTTTCAGGAACTTCTCGAAGGGGTCTCTGACCCAAAAAAGACTCAGAAGACTTAGAAGTACTGCTTTGAAAGGAGCTTTCATTTCTGTCGAATTGGCCAAATTTCAATACAAAGTGGGTCAGAGTGATTAAAAGCTGAAAAAAGTCAAGGACCGGCAATTTAATCTGTAAGATTTCAAGGAAATTAAAACAAATCCTCCGATGCAATAAATTATGCAAAAGGATTCGGATGGAATAGGGAATCGTTAGCTGCAAAAGGTGTGGGGGCACAAGAACGTGAATCAGGGAAGAGAAGAAGAACCAGCGGAAATGCCAAGCGGAAGAGGCAGTTCTCAGTCGGGCTGGGCAGCAATTCCAGCTCCCGAGATGTATGTCGCTCATAAAGGGGCTCCGCAGGCAGCTGGTTTAGGCTGCACACTGTTCCTATTTTTACTTAAACCTGCTGAAAAAATGTGTCTACAGCACAGAAGTCCTGGCGTCCCCTCTGGGACCAACCTGCTGACACATCAGGACCACTCAGAGCGATGAGCTAATTAAAATTCTACGGTCTTTCCCAGAGATGGCTCTATTTTTAACCTAATTCTGACTGTCACTTAAAATGTGAGGTTTACATTTTTTTTAAGAACATACATTTTTCTTTCTTAATATTAATATTTCCTTCTTAATATTCTCATGAATAATTTAGCTTAGCTGATATTCCTCCAGTCTCCTTCAGCATTTCTTCTAAAGACAGATGGGGACATTCTGGGAAGAAGGGAACTGATAAGACAAGGTGAATCTTTGCATCCCACTCTGCAGGGCCACCAATTAAATATAAAAGGACAAAAAAGGAGTGCAGCCCTAGCATTTAAAATAGCCCCATCACCTCCCTGTAATTTTCCCCAACCTTCTGTTCAAGGCAATATCCAGTTCACAAATGTTTTCCAAAAGTTTATGTGTAACTTGCTTATTAGAAACAATGGTGTAAACATATATTTAGGTTCTCTATTAGAAGCCACATTTTTTTAGGGGCCCTATTCTCATCCATATAAGCATTTTAAGCCAAAGACTGTTGAAATGCTTTATACTTAAAATGTGTATGTATTCAAACAATATTGCTACAATATTAGAAATGATTTTTTTTCCTTTGCTGAGGAAGATTAGCCCTGAGCAAACATTTGTGCCAGTCTTCCTCTACTTTATATGTGAGTCGCTGCTATGGTATGGCTTGATGAGCAGTGCGTAGGTCTGCACTTGGAATCCAAACCTGGGTTGCCAAAGTGGAACACTTAAAATTTAATCACTGTGCCATGGAGCTGGCCTCTTGAAATGGTTTTTAACATAGCTTAAGAATAATTTTTCTTGTGAAAATTTCCCTTACACATAGGTATACTCCCATATTCAAGAGAGAGAAAAAAATTCAATACACTGTAACCACAATTAATATTTGTTGAGCATCACACTTTTCTTTTAACAGAAAGAGGCAAATTAAAAGAAAACAGATCCAATTTCGTTAGGATGACTGTTAGAGAGTGGACTGCAGTGTGCGCCACTCAACTTCACTTTATGGAATATATGCTTCCATTTTGAAAAATGACTTGGTTGGGGATTTTTTTCCCTCTATACTTATTTTTCCAATGATTTTCTTCATAAAACTAAAGGTGGTTAGCCACATCCAGGAACACAAAAAAATTTTTTTAAATTAAGTTTTGGGAAATGACTTAAAGGACAATTATTTAATAAAATAATTCAAACACTTAAATGAGTTTTGAAGAATCTTGAGTTGATCCTTGAGGAACTTCGAGCCTTATGGGAGCAGGGGGTGCATGTGGACTTCCAAGGGCAGGGGGCCCCAGCTCTTGGTTCTGACTTGGCATGGAGCTTTCTCTACACAGGTGTAAAGAATCGGGCTCTCTCAGGGGACCCCTGAGCTGGAGAGAAAGCTGTCTCCAGGTGGGCGAGGAGACAGGGCTGTTAGAGCTGCTCAGGGTGTTGGCCAGGTGGGCAGAAAGCTCCTGGGGTGCTCTGTGCCACCTTTCTGCAGTCTGTGGTGGTGGAGCTCCTCGTTCCCCTCACATCTCTCCCCTGATGGTGGCCCACACGCCTGATGGCTGGCTCAGACTGAGCGTGTCTACACTGGCCTGCCTTGTATACATTTAACGCGGAGGAACCATCGATCCTGGTTTAGTTTCAATAACTTGACTCATCTCTTGAAACCAGCAGGGCCTTCAAAGACAGGACATCATAGACTCATTTCCTCAAACTGCCAAAGGGTCTCCTGACAGCGGAACCCCTGCCATCCACACTTGGCCCTACAGCGGCACAGCCAGCCTTTCAAGGGCTGATAAGCAGGAACTAAGTGTTTGATTTCCTGAAAACATCTCCTATGTGAGACTTACTTACCCATTCTGCTGCTCCAGGAACGTGGCCTTGTTCCTAGGGAATTGCTTTATTTTATTTACTCTCTGAGAGATACTACTACACAAATATGAACTTATTGGAAAAAACGTCTTGGAGAGGCTTCGTACTGGTTTCCTCTCCCTGAGTGATGAGCATGTAATTTTGATGTTTATCTGGTGCCATGGTAACCAGCACTTGAGTTTTACTTTTTTAGCCTTTGGAGTGATTATAGAAATTCCATTTAGCAAACACTTATAGAGTGCCTACCAAGTGTGGAAGATAAAAAGATGAAGGAGACACTCTTTTTCCTCAAAAGGACATGTCCAAGTGCCAAGAACTAGACCAGGAGTCGGATGACTTTTCCTGTAAAAAGACAAACGGCGAAGATTTGAGGTGTTGCGGGCCACGTGGTTTCTGTTGCACCTCCTCAACTCTGCCACCATGGAGCAAAGCCACCACAGACTATACGTAAACCTACGAGCACGGCTGGGTTCCAACGACACTTTATTGATGGACTGAGACTTAAATCTTCTCTAATTTTCATGTCACAAAATATTAATCTTCTTTTGATGTTCTACAATTCTTAGAAAAATGGAAAAACCATCCCCAGCTCACAACCATATAAAAAAGGCAGCTGGCCGAACGTAGCTGGTGGGCTGCAGTGCTCAGACCCCTGGGCTGGACCTGCTGGTCTGCCCCTGCCTCGCTCTGCAGGGAAGGTAAGTGGCCCAGACTTCCTGAGCCTCACTTTCCTCATCTGTAAAATGGGCATGAGAATCTTTGTCTCGTGAGTTCTAAACAGAGAAAACCCTAAATGAATGCTAGCTGATGGCCCTCCCAGAGCAGGGCCTTGTTTGATGATGATAATGACGACATCGACAACAGCAGTAACAACCACCCCTCCTTAACATCTGCTTCCTGCTAGGCCTTGTGTTAAGTGCTGCATTCTTTTTGCAGTATTTTATCTAATCTATGGAGCCATCAATTTTAAGATGCACCATTGCTGAATGTACTACCAAGAAAGAAAAGGCTGCCAGCTCACCCCTGACACAGCATGGATCGTAAAATGCATCCTGACTTCACAAATGGTAAAATGTGTGTGTGTGGGGGGGTGCATTTTACAACCAATGACATAGGCTACCTCCTTTAAGCCCACAGCCATCCTAGGTGGTAGGTACGATTATCATCCCTATTTTACAGGTGAGGAACCTGAAGAACACTTCCTAATCTACACTGGAACAGCCAGAGTGTCAGCACCGGGATTTTTAATGTGAGCCACCTGGTCCAGAGTCTGACCTCTGCCTCAAGGGCGTGAATGCCCAGAAGAAGGCTGAAACAGCTGGAACTGAAGTATGAAATGGCAAGGTCACGGAAGCCTGGCACAGATGAGCTTTCTCCTCAGCACTCATCAGAGGGGACACACAGCAGGCCAGTCAATCATGTCCCTCTGGTGTTTCAAAGTAGGGTGTGAATGCAGTAAGAGGTAGCAGGAAATAGGAATTTTAAAATACAAAATAAAAATGGCAAGATGCACTAACATCTAAGTGTGCAGATTCCTCTTGACAGCTGGATTGGGAATCCTACCCAGCTCAAGGAAGGATGGGAGCCGATGCTAAGAGCAAGTAACACAAACAGAGCAGGGCAGGACAAGGCAGCCAGGGAGAGGTTCCTATCCCTGAGCTTTACTTTCTTGTGTGAAAGGAATGCGCGTAGGGTGTGAAGTCCAAATGCTGGAGACCAGCCTGCCTGCAGCTCTGTGCCTGGGGAATCAGGACTTCCCTGCGTCTCCCATCCTCACTGCTCGGGGGCTCAAGACAGGCTCAGACTTCCCAGCTCAGCCCTTCGCATCGCTCACCAAGAGCTGGAAGCACAACACAGGTGTTAGGCATGACACTTCGAATGCAGAAATTACTGGAGAACTTAGGCCAAAATTCTCTTTCAAATTCTGATTTGTTTTTCTTCTCAAAATCTTGGCCTCAAATCTTTTTTTCTCTCCATAATTATTTCATCATCAAATATTTATGATGTGCTTAAAATATGCTAAAAGGGATGAGATTTCTCTTTTTCCTATAAGACTCCAATTACTCAAAGCTTCCCCCACATGTAACTTCAGCCTGTCTTGCTGTGCAGAAAGGAGTCAACACAGCAGACCAGAGACTGCGCGCCTCAGAAAGGCCCCTTGTAAGCCGACCCAGGTGATGTCTGGGAACTTGGACTTCAGGAGTCATCCACCCGTCCCCGAACTGACAGGCATGGCTGCTGTGCCTACACTGTTTGTACAGACATTGTGGTTTATGCTGAGCACCTGCTTTTTCTGAGAGTCTGGAGCTTGGTGTGTGCCAGGCAGAGGGTGCGTGTGTGACCGGCCTCCGATAAAACCCTGGGCGCTGAGTCTCTAGTGAGCTCCCTGGCAGACACTCCACATGTGTTGTCACAATCCATTGCTGGAGGAATGAAGCACATCCTGTGTGACTGCACTGGGAGAGGACTCTAGAAAGCTTGCACCTGGCCTCCTCTGGGCTTTGCCTCACATGCCTGTTCCCTTTGCTTATTTTTCTCTGTAATAAATCATAGCCAAACAAGATGCTGAGTCCCGTGAGTGCTCCTAGAGAATCATCAATCTTGAGGGTGGTCGTGGGGACTCCTGACGCAGCCATCCTCAGCCAGTTCATGTTAGAACACTGTCCTACATAGTGCTGCACCAGGCATAGGAAGGCAGGGGAGAGATGGAGGCCACTCACTCTGCTGATCCTGAAGCAAAAGTGCACGCACGAGAAGCCAGGTATCTTCCACGCAAATGTTGACCAAGCATCCAGTACATGGTCAGGGAGATACCAACTTTATGATTTGAGCATAGGAGACAACAATGATGGAGATGATGACAATGATGATGATGGTAATGGTGAGGGAGGTGATAATGGCTAACACTTATCTGGTCCTTATTGTGTGCTGGGCACTCTCTGAAGAACTTTCCGTGTTAACTCCTTGAATCCTCACGGCAACCCTGGGAGATAAGCACTTTTGCTACCTCCATGTCTACAGATGAGGAAGCTGAGCCCAAAAAGGTTACATACTGCCCCAGGTCACACATTTAGTTATGGCAACACATCCTCTGACTTCAGAATCTGAATTCTTAACCGCTATACTGGACTGTCTCTCTTGGGACACAGAGATAAATCTAAACTAGTATAAACAGGCCCAACATTACCTACATTTAAAAAAATACATATTATTAATTATATTCTACCTAGCCTCAGAATTATTTGTGTGCTTTTTTTGGGGGGGGCGGGGAGGAAGATTAACCCTGAGCTAACATCTGTTGCCAATCTTCCCATTTTTGCTTGGGGAAGATTGCCCCTGAGATAACAGCTGTGCCAATCTTCCTCTATTTTTTGTATGTGGGATGCTACCACAGCATGGCTTGATGAGTGGCGTGTAGATCTGTGCCTGGGATCTGAACCCATGAATCCTGGGCTGCTGAAGCTGAGCATGTGAACTTAACCGGGCCGGCCACCTGCATGCATGGTTTAATGCCTGTGCTGGACTGCAAGCTGTGTGGCCAGGTTCAAGCCCAGTGTGTCTTTGTGTCCCCTCCATGGCATCACGTTTTGCTCATGGCAAGCACTCAGATGCAGATGGACGGACAGAAGAAGATAATCATGCAGAAGTAGGAGGTCAGCACAGTCTAGATGATAAGTGACATGATGATAGGTCTCAGGGAACATGTGGACACCGAGGGGAATCTCAAATCTAAGTTCCAAATAGACAGAAGGGAAAACAGGCATTCCATGTGGCCATGATGATACAAGCAAAGAGGTGGAGCCAGCAACGACCATGAGAAGTTGGGAGGACCAAGAGAAGACTGGCTGGAATGAAGGGGGTGCCTTGGTAAAACTGGGTGAAATCAAACTATGATGATCCTAAAGGAAAAGCTAGAGTTTAAAGGCAATGGGCAGCCAGGGAGGAGGAAAGTGACAGTGATAAAGTGACGGTTCAGGAAGAATCACTCGGGGCAGAATAGACAGCTGGTTTGATGGGTCAGAGCTCGGGAGAAGGAGGAGGGGTTGAGAAGCTGCTGCAAGAGTCTCAACATGTCAACCAGCATGATGCACGGCCAGAGCCCAAGACTGGAGGGGCTTCAGTGCTAGATCTGCTACTAAGACAAGTGCCATCCGGACAATGCAGACCGTCTGAGTGGGGGTTTGAGCAGGGGGGCAGACAATCTCAGACATCCTGTCCCACTTTAACCTTTTAGGAGTCTAATAGATTTGGGCTGGAATTAGGATGGTAGCTGTGGGTTTTAAGAAGCATTTCTAAAGAGCGAATTGATGGAATCTGGTATCTAATTAACAGTGGCAGGGGTACTAACGATGGCCAAAAAGTGAGTGCAGAAAACGAAGTGAATAAAGGTGATATGGACAGGAGTAAGGGAGTCTGGAACGGAAACTCAGACATTCTTTATTTCACACAAAAAATATGTTTTTAGGAAAAAATCATCTTAATAACTACAAGAAGTGAGACTTTAAATGACAATGAGCTACCAGGAAAAAAAAGCAGAAAAAAATTAAAAGCAAGCCTAAGAGAAAATGAATTACTTGATAGTTGCTTTATCCACTCCTATTCATCAGTGAACATTTTCAGTACTGCCAGCTTCAAAACATACCACCCCTGTCAAAATATTGCTTACGCAACTGCGGTTGAGTCTGATTAATTCTCATGATTCTATCTGAGCACGTTCTGTGTTTTGAAATAGAATTATCAGCTACTGACCCTCAGGAAGCTAATTGCTTTCCCACATATTCAGCACAATTACGCATCCAACCAAACCATTCACTGACTGCAGTGGCAGTACGCAACAGTGAGCTTTAGCGCCCAGGGTCAACATGGGCCAGGGGGCCAGTGCGGCGGCTATGACTGTGGGCAGACAGCGGTTCCGGGGAGAAAGTGCTCAGTGGGGCTGCACACCCTCTTTTCCGCAGATGTAACTTACTGCTCTGTATACACTCTCTCTCCAGGGAAGGGGCTTGCAGCCTCCAATGTTTACATCTGTATTGAATACACAAGGCTGGCGTTAAATACGACAGATGAGCAATTAGCCCCTTCCATCAATTATCCTGCCTTGCGCACACATACTAGGTCACCACCGACAAAGACCAATTTCTGGTTTAATGGGGCAGAAAGAAGACATCCAGATATAAAAGTCCATCAACTGTCTCTATTCTTCTTAAAACACCCCCCTCGGAGGAAGACACACGCCTGTCTATTTACTTGAATTTGTTTTTTACGTAGCTGCTAAAGTAGGAATTTTAGTAGTAGAAATAAATTCATTTAGTGCTACATGTATTTCAATTCTATTTCTAGCAGGCATTAGGAAGCCTCTTCCATATTTCAACTTTGAATATTTTATAGCCATATATATTTCTTTGAAAAACCACACTGCATTTGAGGTAATAAAGATCTTGCTGATTTTATTAACATTTGTGCCAGTGAGAGCACAGCAGTAAATACCAAACCTCGCTTCAGAACACAAACGTTTACCGGGCCATCATTTCAGAGTGGCCCCGCCCGTGAGAAGCCAGACCAAAGCGTGGACAGCCAGCCTCCTCCTCACCCTCTGCGCTTCACTGTCTGACTGGAGTAAGTCATTTAACCATTGCTCTGCCTTGGCCAAATGAGACCAACACCAAATCCTGGTGCACAGCGAATCTCCCCTTGAGCCACCTTTCTGAGCCAGGTTAGAGCGCCCCCAGCTCCGGCACCTTTCACAGACCCTTCACCTCACCTCTGCTTATATCCTGTAGCTCCCATTTCGGTCACCAACATCCCTTTCACTACAGAATGTGCTTTCTCGTCTATCTCAAGCCCTTCTTCCCACAGGAAGACTTTCCCATCTCTCAAAGCTCATTATCCTTTTTCCCGTCTCCTAAATTTCGAACGACTTTCAGCCACCCTGCATCAATCCTTAATTCATTCACTTATGTTACAAATATTTTAGTGTCCGTACAAACACTGTGTTGGGTCATTTGTAAGAAACCCCATGGGCCACACATTTACCTGCGGGCTAGCTGGACAGAGACGGCCCAGACAGTGAGAGAGGCCAACGGAAGGCCGAGGGGGTTGACAGTGAGGGCGGGGTCCAGAGAGTGAGGGTGGGATCCACAGAGAGCAAGGGCGGGGTTCAGAGGCTGAGGGCTAGGTCCCAGTGAGCCTGGCCCACCCCAGCTGGGTGGGGAATGGGAGGGTCTGAAAGGGAAAGGCCTTTGGTGCTCAATTAGGCAGCACGTGTTCTAAAATTGGAACAATACAGAGAAGGCCAGAGTGGCCTCTGCACAAGGAAGACACGCAAATTCGAGAAGCATTCCATATTTAAACGAAAAAGAAAAAGGGCCCTTTTGAGTTGACCGCAGGAGAAACTGGTAGAAAGTGGAAATGCAGATTGCGGAGGGGGGAGGAAGGGCACTTCAGGTGGAAGGAAGGGTACAGATGAGCGCGTGGAGGAGAGGGTTGGGTGTAGAGAGTAAAGAGGGGGACTGCAGCGCCGAGAACAGTGGGCAATAACCTGAAAGAGCCCTCCCGGCTCAGAGCCCGCCTCCCCGGGAACCCCGGCTGCTGCCCTCCTTGTGCCTGAACAGGGGGACTAAGGGCGGACGTGTCTCTCTCTCCAGTCTGTGCGCAAGACGACGGCAGGCACCGCTCTCCCTGGCTTTCCTGCCATCACCTCCAGGGCAGCCACATGGTAACTAAGAAATCACACTGTGCTCCTACCGTGTGCGCTGCCGCGAACGCTGGCCGTTAAGCCGCAGAACCACATTATCTGCGCTGTGCTCTAGAAAGATGAAGGCAGCAGGAGCAACGCCTGGCGAGGCAGAGGCTGGGGCAGGGGACCAGTCAGGAGACCAGGAAGGCCTGTTCCCGGCAGGGCTGCGCAGACCAGGGAGTGGCCCTGGGAAGGAGGTATGCAGCCTCACATCTGGCATCTGCCCTCTGCAGAGAATGCCGCTCCTTAGTCCCTTCCATGGCCCCGGAGCCACTACAGGAGCAACAGGACGTGCACAGTTTGCCTGACATAGGACACTGCCGTCAGGCAGCTCACCCAGTGGCTCCACACAGACCAGGACACACATATAAGGATGTCTGGCACGTGTAAAGGGCTGGGCGACGCCGTTACAGAATCTTTTTACCTGGAAACTGACAATGGGAGCCTACACCTAACACGCATGTGACTAATTCCCACATGCCCTCAACCCCTCCCTTAAAATGCAGTATTACCAACGGCTCCAGAGACTCTGCTTCTTGCTCAGCTGACCTCAGTGCTTGGCCCCCCTCTAGCTGGGTCCACATTTGCCAGGTGGGTGTGCTGGAAGGCCCGAGGTCAAGGTGGTCAAAAGTCCGTCAAGTATGGACAGTGAGAATCGGGATAGTTCTCTCAGGAATTGAAGGCCGAGAGGACACAAAAACCTCAGTTCATGCAGCAGCACTTACTCCTGCAAGACTCGAAGGGCACTGAAACAAAACCCTTTACTGAGTAACCATTGCTGTTACTACTACTCAGACAACAGGCCTCAATGTCCCTTGAGACGCCATTTCCTTTCCTTTTGTATATTTCCTGACAACTATGATCTCCCTTCGCTATCTGAGTGGCATTAGACAGCTATTCAGGAGGTCTAAGTTCTGACACTCGTTCAAACACCATCTGTCCGGCCTTAAGTATTTTAACTCCCATAGCGTCAGATTCTAACACGATGGATGAACTGGACTGTGGTCTGCGTGCTAAGTTGCAGCTCAAGAAACCTGTCTTTATAGGACAGCCAGGGCTGAGCCTGCCAGGCTGCCCCTTCTGCTCTGTTTTCTCCGTGATGTAACTCCAATTCCCTCAGTGAGCTCCCTGGAGATTGTCTCGTATACCCGGCCTGCCTGTGAGACAAGCTCCATTCTGTAACACTGAGTGTAGACGAGAGCAGAAGTTTACAACATTCTTCTCCTCTACCAAAGGGGCCTAGGTGTCTTCTCCCCCAAATATGCTCTTTCTTCTTGGCAAAACTCTTACAGCCAACTGGACTGGAAGCTCTCTGAGAGAAAGGCCAACCTTTCTAACGATAATCTGGAAACTTAAAAAATCACCAGATGTTCCCTGAGAAAGGTCAGAGTGTGTTTCTCATTGTCAAGGATGACATTTCCATCTCATGCTATGGGACACTGTCAGTGAACTAAAGTGTCAGTGAACTCAAGAACACCACAAGCAAATTCAAGGTATTGTACTTGCAGGACTGGGTTGGGGGGGTGGGAGAAGGACAGACAGTGTTTCCACTCGGTTTTGGAAATTTTAGCTCACGTGAAAGAAAAAGGCAAAGATACCTTGTGGGGATTGAAATGCTGCCGTTTTTCCTTTCCGCTGGTATTAAATTTCTCCCACTAATTCTAGCCCTGCTCCATATCACCTTGAACACAAGTTGAAAACCTAAACCTCTGGAGTATGTGCTTAAGGCAGAAACTTCTGCAATTCAAACTGAAGCCATGCAGCTGAGGTGGGCTCATGACTGACTCTACTCAGCAAGCCTCCCTGGGCTCCCAGCAGAAGCGTTTATTTAACGGGGTTCCTGCAGTTCTGCTCGTTAGGGATGATGCATAATGTGCAGACATCGCCCCAGCGTTGGGGATCTTAGAAGAGGATCAATTTCTGTCTTTGGTGGGGGGAGGGGGAGAGGATGCCTGTGTACAAGTGAGAGAAACAGAAAATATGAAGAACACCCTGAGGGATAAGGGGGAGAGATGGTGAAGGGAATGGAAGTCCTAAATGATAACTGTTTAAGACACAATGAATAGAAAACATGTTCTGGGCTAGGGCAGGGCTCGATATGTGAACAATACACTAATTCTACAGGGCCAATGGAGTGAACAGTTTGCCCAAACTCACCAAAGTTAAGCAGGTTTTAGAAATGTTTAGATGAAAGTTTCAAATGGACAGGAATCAGTTCGAATAAACAGAAATGATAACACCTACACTAACTGTCCTGTAATATCTGACACAGTTGGGTAGGATGTTAGTAGAAGATCTTCCTGTAAAGAACTATCTGAAACCATAATAATAAGGGGTTGATACAAAGAATACTCAAGGGAATGACTGATGTGGATCCATTAGTTCATAGTATTTATATACATCTGAGTCCCTCAACAATAACCTGACCAGTGAAACAAACATTTCTTGACATTATCATGACACCAGACATTTGGTAGATTTATCAATATGTACAATAAATACATACAAAGTCCTATGGAACTGGACTCCATTTTTGGAACTTATTTACTCTTTACAAAACTCTATACACCCACATAGCAGAGCCAGAAGGACCAATAACTAGAATATACAGTTAGGTACTGGGGGGGCTTTGGGGAGAAGAAGAAAAAAAAAGATTGGCAACAGATGTTAGCTCAGGTGTCAATCTAAAAAAAAAAAAAGTTAAAAAAAAGAGGTTCCAAGATATGGATGTCTTAATTGAACCACACAACGGTTGAGTTTATTACAGACTAGACTTGTCCCTCACCGTTGGACCTAATCGTCTTGGTTCTCTTAAAAGTCTGCGGGTTCCTTGGGGAAGCCCTCTGAGGTCGTGGTGAGTGCTGGACCAGGGATCAGGACATCCCCGTCCACCTAGGTATGGTACCCACACATCTGCCTGCTACTGGCCCATATGAAAAACAAAAGTCCCGTCCTCAAAACAAAACATTCCTCAGAGAACACCTGGCTGCCAGGACAGAGAGATGCAGGACAGCTGGGATGCTGTGAGGGCAGACTTGGTCACCTAATTTTTTTCAGCTCATCTTCTCTAAAAAACATCCATGAAATTATCCATTAGGCTGCCAAGATACACAACCAGTGTCCCAGCTCTGAATTCAAGCAGGATGCTGCCCAATTAAATGCATCGCACTCCAAAGGACGTGGCTCTCGAATTCCCCGTTGAACATCGGTCCCTGCTGGACACGAAGAAGAGTCTTCAATAGGCTTTACAAAACAACACCTTTCCACCCTCCTCCTGGCCCTCTAATTACCTGGCAAGATGGATTCATTAAGTGACCCAGCTCGACGTTAGCCCTACATTAGTCATGACATTGATGCCACTGAGGCTCAGAAAGCATGCCGTTAGGAGGTTAGACAGGGAGCAGAGGACACGTGAGGAAGGGAGGCAGCCCAGGCTGGCCCTGCAGGCCTCAGAGCTGAAGAGAGGGAGGAAAAAGGAAGACTCACAAAGCCAACATCTATGAACTCTGGAAGTGGGCACTAGTAACTCGTTTCTCCCTATTTCTCCTCAAAAAGATTGCTTGTTTGGAAAGTCGGGGAAGGGGCTGTGAAAGCAGCCACGGGAGGCTCCCGGTTCTTCTAAGATGGCCTTGTTCTTAGTGTCACAGAGGAGACTGGCACTGCCGGGCAACAGCCATCCCCACAGGCTGGGGGCTCTGAGGGCCTTTGTTCCCCAGCAGCCACGCCAGGCATCGCTGGAGACAGCCCCAGAGCTCAGAGTGGGCTTTGAGGGCCAACCCTTTTGGGGTTGATGAAGAGAGTGAGTCCATATGACTGAGCAATCCCAGTTCTGGGTATATATCCAAAAGAATTGAAAGCAGGGTCTCAAAAAAGATATTTGTACCCCAACGTTTACTGCAGCATTATTCACAGTAGCCACAATGTGGAAGCAACCCAAGGGTCCATCAACAGAGGAACAGGAAAACAAAATGTGGTCTATACATATAATGGAATATCACTCAGGCTTAAAGAGGAAATTCTGACACATGCTTCAACACAGATGAACCTTGAAGGCATTGTGCTCAGTGAAACAAGCTAGTCACAAAAGAACAAATATGGATGATTCCACTTCTATGAGGTCCCTAGAGAAGTTAGGTTCATAGAGACAGGAAGTAGAAGGGTTGTTGCCAGGGACTGGGAGGGGGGAATAGGGAGAAAGTGTTTAATGGGGGCGGAGTTTCAGCTGGACATGGATGGAGGCGATGGTCGCACAACAATGTGAATGTACTTAACACAACTGAGCACACAACCCTTAGAAAAGGTTATGATGGTAAATTTTATATTATGCTTTTTACCATAATTAAAATTTTTTTTAAAAAATGGTATGCAGAGAATTAGTGTGTGATCAGAGAAATAAGCTGGTGATTTCCGAGTGAACAGCCAGGGACGCATTTCTGAGGAGGGAAGTGGGCTGGAGGACAGGATAAAGGCCTAGACAGAACTCTCTGCATCTTTAATTTCTGCTGCTCTCTGACCACCCCACATCTCGGTCTTTTCAGGCTGTTTTCCTGCAATCACCTCCCCCCTCCAATCTCACGAAGGCCTAGACTCATCAGGGTGATGCATGATTGCTTGGCCTGGGGCCTGTGCAGGAGAAAGCACACAGAAAAGGTTGTCCTTCCTGACTTGTGAAAGCATTAGAAACAACCTGTGCAAACCAGGCATGAGGGAGAAAGGGTGCTGCTATTTGCATTTCGAATTGCTGCTCACCCATAAACACGCTGGGAGCCCCCAGGCTCCACACCTCACTGCAAGAGGAGAACCGCCTGGCTGCAACCAGCTTCAAAGATTTGCCCCCATTGTTTGCCTTTTTTGCTAACTTTGCAAATTTGATGTCCTATGTCCTCAAAAAACAATACTCGGCCAGTCAAAGGGGAGGCTAACATATGAAAGTGAAATCACAACTGTGCATCTCAAAAAAGGCCCAGTTTTGGAAAAATGAACAGACTTCTCCTGGCATGGCATTACCAGGCCAGTTGCCACCATCTGTCCTTTGGCTCGCTTGGAATAGCTGTGAGCCACGGCCAGGCATAAGGGAATGGGGCTTTCTTCACAACCTTTTGGCCTAAATTAAACCTCACATCCAACGACAGTGAAGAATAAAAGGTTCAGAAGAAAAATGCATGATTGCCTGGAAAATTTACATACATTCAGCCATCTCAAGTAATTGGCCTCAAATCACAGAACACACTAACCAGATTTTTAAAGATCCTCCCTCCTTAAGAATGTGGAGAGATCCAGGCACATCCTGTGCTCCTCCACCTGCCCCACTCCCTCTTTCCTCTATGCCCAAAGCCTAGTCAAGTCCTCCTGCAAAGCTAAATGTGCAGGCCAAGAATTCTATTCACATCTACAGTCACCTTAGTCCACAGGCTCTCCCATAAGAAGTCCCAGGAGCTCGGAGTAAACCTAGTGCTCCTAGGGGCCCAGAGTTCTGGGGTATACTTCATGCTCACCTGCAGGACTGAATATCTTCTAAGGAACAACCCAGGCTGAGCTGCATCCTCTGTGATCATTTGGCTCCATTTCACTATCAATCTATTCCATATACTAAAGGCTGGATGAAAACTGGGGAGCTCACATGGACCCAATGCTGGGCACGTGGCATGCCTGAGTCTGGTATGCATAACCGGACCCCGAGTGAGGATTCAGAGTATGTGGGACTCTGCTTTATTTTCTAAACATTAGTTTCAGGTCCTGTGGCCTTAAATAAAATGCTGGCTATCTGTCAAACCATCGGCTGGACAGACTTAGAGCCAAGGACTCTAACACTGAAGCTGGAGTCCTGCCTAAAGCCCCACACACCAATACGAGTGAACCAGCTTATCTACTGTTGACACCTGTTCCACTCTTTAAGTGATTTTGGAGAACTGCATGGATGGAATGTAGAGAAATGACACCCTGTTTATAATGATGAAATGTTTCTTAAACTTACCAAAAATCCCCTGATGAGCTTTTTTTCCATCCTTTAGTGATTTATTACTCATTCTTCATTCTTGCAGAGTATCTACTGAGTAGATACTATAAATGCTGGGCAGACACAGAGCTACATACAGAGGATGCAAGATCAGCTCCATCCCCCTCTCATGGAGCTATGATGAAGATAATAGCAACGACTGGTGGAGGAATCAACTAATAGTGTGAAGTGGGAAAAGGAAGATGGCGATCCTATGTCACCATTCATTATTGACCATTCCCCCATTTTGTACTCATTAAAACATTATTTGCACACACATGTCCTCACCAAGTCACTGAGACCTTATTCTGACTGCTATCAATTCATTAATTAATAGTTGTGAGATACAGTTGAGCTCAATTTTAAATCCAACCAACTCTTTTGGCTTCTAGTTAACATCTTTCTAGTTCATGAGGCTTTCATGAGAAACCTCAGAAAATTATCTCTCTGTTCATAATCACCTATTTGACAACATCAGATGTCCTTTTTTCCTCACCTTTAGTATGTGGGAATTGGACTAAGAGAACTCCAGCCTTCCAGTCTTAATATTTTACAATCACACACATAACATCTATTCTATAATATTCCTGCATAGATTTTCATCATGTTCTATGAATTCATTCATTCATCCAACTCATATTTAGATACCCATTCTGTGCCAGGTGCAAATCTAGGTACTGGAGATACAGTGGAGAACAAGAATGATGAAGCCTTGCTTTTGTGGAGTTGACTCTAGAGCAGGTGGGCGGTACACACGGAGATGCAAATAAATAAATATATTTTCAGGGAGTGGTAGATACTTGAAAAAAGGCAGATGATTCAAAAGTTTGGGTGATGAGTAAATGGGTAGTCTGAGAAAGATCTGCAGCTGTCACATGAGCAGAATCATAGTGACAAGACATAGCCAGGCCTGCAGAGGTCAAGGATGGAGCTAAGAGAAAGGTTGGTACAAATGAGCTAAGGAACAAGTGAGAGTTTGGCATGTGGAGAACCAAAAGGTCAGTTAGGCTGGAATACAGCGCTTGATCAGCAGGGGTCAGACCACATAGGACTTCCTAGGTTGTGGTGAGGAGTCTAGATTTGAGGGTGTGGCAAAGACCACTAGTCAGCCCCCAATACCCATTCTTCCCTGCTTCCGCAGACTATTTCTGTACAAAATAAGATGATGTTCCCCAGCCACCCTCACAGCTGGGTGTGAGCAGGTTACATACCAATGGAATGTAAGAAGTGGCACCTATGACTTCTGAGAAGTGACCTTAATGGGAAGGAGTATTCCCTCCTCCTCTTTGCCACCTCTGTTGGCTGGAATATGGATGTGATGGCTGGATTAGCATGACAGGAAGGGTCTGGGCCCCAGTGTCATGAGACTGTCCATATCAGTCCTGGACTGACTTTATTGATGGTAGCAATAAACATCTACTTTGTTTTTGGTTTTCAGTCTTCACAGTGAAGCCACTGCTAACTAATTCAGAGGAAGCAGGCGAGTATAAGGTCTGATTCATGTTGTATAAAATTTACCCTGGTTGTAAGTGAAGAATTAGTTGTAGAGGTTTGAACAGGAAGCAGGAAAATCGGTCAGGAACCTATTGTGGTTATCCACAAGGCAAGAAATGAAAAGGCTTTGCCTCAGGGGTTGCAGTGGAGGTGGAGAGAACTGAGGGACTCAATATAATTTGAAGGAGTTGCCAAGAGGACTTGCTGATCAAAGGAGAGAGAGAAGAAAGCTTCAAACATTTTTGGCTTGAGCAACTGCGTAGATGGTGGTTCTATTTTTTGAGATTGGAAAGATCAGAGAGGAGTAGCTTTGAGGATGTGGGAGGAATGAGGGTTCCATTTTGGCCACACTGAGTTTAAAATGCCTACCGGACACCCAAGTGGAATATCCACGAGGCAGCTGGATATGTAAGTTTGGAAGTTGGTAGGGAGGTGAGAGCTGGCGAAATAAATCATACAGAGATGATTTAAGGCTACGTTTCTAGCAGAGCTGACCAATACGGTAGCCACTAGCCACTTGCGGTTACTTAAATTTAATTAATTAAAATTACCTAAAACTACAGATTCAGTCCCGCAGTCACACGAGCCACATCCCAGGAGCTCAGCAGCCACATGTGACCAGTGGTTGAGCACTGGACGGTGCAGAGAGAGAACACGTCCATCAATGCAGCAAGTTCTCTTGGAAAGCTCTCCTCTAAACCTCTTTAGAAATAGTTTATTTTGATTGGTTTGCCTTGTCTCATAGGACTATGTGTGAGAAGGAATGGGAAAGAAAATCTTTCTTTTATAACTTACACATGTAACAACCATTGTTCCCACATTTTTCAGGTTATGTTTATAAACTGCTCATAGTAACTCGCAATATTTGAAGAGGTCAGAGGTCTGCATAACTTTTCAGAAGGTAATTATCCTATGGTTTTCAACTGCTCTTTCATTGTGAGTTGCCTTATCATCCCTTTGAGGAGGAGGATGGAAACAAAAGGGATGACCTTTGTCTGCTGACAGCCACAGAGCCTCCCCGCTACTCCACACAGATACCAAAGCAGCAGAGATGGAACGGCAAAGCCAACTGTGCAAACATTTGCTTCTACTGTCACAAGTAGAAAGGAAAAATGCCAAAAGGGAGAGCTTGGAAAAACAGCAAGAGAGCCATTATCCCCTGAAGAGAACATGAAACAAGACCCTACAGTGACCCCACAAAGGAAACGGAAAATAAGATCCAACCATGAATGGGTCAGAGAACACCACTGTGTTTTGGGGCAATGATTACAAAGGAAAAAGTAGGATTTGGGACTGTGATATCCCGGGATCTCAGCTTGGGACTCACTGGGTGGTGCTTTCTGTAACTCAATCAAACTCTCTCTCTTTTTTTTTTTTTAAAGATTGGCACTCCAGCTAACAACTGTTGCCAATCTTCTTTTTTTTTCTTCTGCTTTTTCTCCCTAAATCCCCCAAGTACATAGTTGTATATTTTAGTTGTGGGTCCTTCTAGTTGGGGTATGTGGGACGCTGCCTCAACGTGGCCTAATGAGCAGTGCCACATCCGCGCCCAGGATCCGAACCAGCGAAACCCTGGGCTACTGAAGCGGAGCACGTGGAACTTAACCACTTGGCCATGGGGCCGGCCCCTCAATTAAACTCTTTTAAAGAATAAGACTAGTGTATCCTAGAGTAACAGGATCCTCCCTGACACCTCAAGCTCCCGTGAAAGTTTAACAATAACCCTGACATGTGGCTGGCAGGTTCCACACGCACGGGACTCAAGAGCCCAGGTGAAACACGAGGAAGCTGCAAGATGACTCCAAGGGAGACCATCTTTCGGTGACCAAACTGTCGAGAAGAGGTATGGTTTTGGTAAATTCCACCTACAGGAGATCTAGATTTGGATGATTAGTTCTCCATTTAGCTTTTTCCAGGGATGCTTCTGCATCAGAGAGGAAACTATCGGGTTAAACTTGTAAACCGCACCAATGATTGCTGCTTCATGGCAGCCCACGGGACAAGAGGGGCATGACCCACAAAGCACACAACAGAATACATTACTTTCTCTCCCAAAAAGCCAGCGATGGGTCTCCAGTGCCCACAGAGTCAAGCCCAACATCTTACCTGGCACGCAAGTCCCTCCATGGCCTGAGCCCTTTGGGAAAAACTTCCCAGCAGCTCCCCCATTGCATCTTTGCACAGCCCCCACATAGTGACCCCCGAGGAGAGGGCACCTCCAGGCTGGCCAGGCTCCTCAGTGAGAGAGGCTGACACAAGTCTTGGAAAGGTTCTTTCTTGTCCTTGTTTCTTTCTTGTCTTGTCCTCAGGACGTTGGAGAACAAAGCCAGAGAGCCAGAGTGGAAGCTGAGCCACGAAAGAGACAGGGGAGCAGGGGAGCAAGCCTAGGCCAAGTCCCCAACCCAGTGATGAAGTGGGAGCTAAGGGGAGCAGGAGTGAGAACAGGGAGAGTGGGTCACCCACGTGGGGCTCAACTCTAGGACACTGGTCCCTCAAGTGGGGTGGGAAGACTGTGTCCATCTGTTGATGCGTTCTTGTCAGTCACCGAGAATTTTTAAATTTTCCGCTCTCATTTTAATGAAAATCCTAGACTATATTAACATAAGCAGAACGTGGACCATCTGAATGAGCAGCCTATAATCCAGCACGGACCTGAGATTTCAGAGCCCACGTTCGCATTTGGATCTACACTCACAAAGGCTATGTCACCATGACAGGTGCACAAATGCAGGTTTAACAGTGGTTTGAATAAAGCAGCAAGAGAACGAGTCACCACCTGTGCACAATGGCACAGGCATGGTGACCTCCACTGAGCCCGGCGTCAGGCTGAGGACCTTTCGTCTCCATAAAGGCCAACTTCATTAGCAGAAGAGCACTAGGAAACAGGCAGTAATGAAGGCTTCTAGTCTCGATTCCAATGACGAACGGATTCAATATCTATTTAAGTTCACATTTTAATAATGCCACAAATCTAACTTTATCTTCAAGAGAAGTAGACAGGTTGGCAGAGCCGTCAAGAAACATCCCACTAAAGTGAGCGACTGACGCGTGCTCAGCGCACGGCGGGGGGATGTGAAGTTCAGGTATTCCATGCTGGCAAAACCTTAAAATTGTTAACGCTATTTTAGACAGTAAAATTACGTGAAAAGGCATCATGCACACTGGAATCATTCAAGTCTAAACACCTAAATAGGTTGAATATGAAACTGAATCTGAAGCTACGTCTTTCTGCTATTTAACCCAACAAGGGTGAGTGGGTGATTCTGTTTCAGAAAAAGACCATCATCCATCACTTTACAGTACTGGTATTAATTTGGATTGTATTGGTTTTGAAACTGAGTGTTGCTAACATTTTGGTCTTATAGTTATTTAGAAGTTATAAGAACTAATGCAATATATGGACACATATAATATAATAACATATTTTAAGTTAAAGAAAAAGGCGGCTGTTAGGAATAGCACAGCAGTTACAAACGTGCCCTTGAGCCGTGCGGACCTGGGTTCCAGTTCTGGCTCCTCCACCTCCTGGTATGTGACCTTGGACAAGATACCTTACCTACACCTCAGGTTTCCATTTGCAAAATGGGGATAATATCATAATAGTGTCTATATCATAGGATTATGGGGAGGATTAAATGAAATATTTATACTGCACTCAGCACAGCATCAAAGGACACTGTAGATGTCCAATACATTTTAGCTCTTGCTTAAAGGCCCACTAGCAAAGTAGACAAGGTCCAGGGGCTAAAGGTCTCAGTTTCCCGATCTATAAAAATGGGGCTATTAGTAGCATCTACTTTATATGGTTAGCATAAAATTAAAATATATGTGTGTGTGTATGAATAACTTATCACAGTACCTACACTTAGAAAATGCTCAATAAATAGCTTATTACTGTTGTTACCAAACAGCCATCACCATGACCTCCTCAATCCCTCCTTAACATCAAAACGCCACTCAGCTGCACAGCATCGTGCCCCACACATGTCGTGCACATGCTGGAGGGCAGGCACAGGAGTCTCCACGCAAGGCTCGCCCAGCCGCTCTCTGTCTAGGCCTTGCACGCCAGGCTGTATATCGCTCTTTCTACCAGGGAAGAAGCGAAACCTAGATCTACATATCTCTCTACATCCAGATCTCTACCCCTCTGTCTCTCCCTCCGTGTCCCTATTTCTCTCAATCTGTAGGCAAGGGAGGGATACGATGAGATAACAGACAAAGTCATGCTTCGAGCGGTGAGACCAGTTAAACAGGAGCAAACGACCAGGGACGAAGGGCCAGGGGCCTCCCAGCAAGCACCTCTCATCCGGTCAGCAAGGACAGCCACGTGCCTCCACCCCAACACAAGGAAGCCACTAATATTGATCAATGTGGCAAAATCATACTTCTCCCCACGTTCTACCCCACCTCAGGAGCCCCTCACAGCCTCTGAAGTTTGGCCCAGGGCCTTACACTATAGACAGCAATGCCAGTTTGACAATTAAATAGGTTTCAGGGAAGAGACAGTGGGGAATTCCAAGTCACACGGAACAAGCGGCAGTTCTTTTTCAGGTAAAGCTGACACGGCTGGGGCTGGGGCGCTGGGCTTGAACTAAATGGCTCTGAATTCCTCCCCTGCCCCCACTCTGACAAGGGTTTGGAGGGAATGCTGAGCCCTTTCTCAGAACTGACACAAAGCCAATATCAAGCACAGAGATGCTTTCAAAAAGCACCAGTTGGAAGGGACACAAGCACCTTTCAGCTTTCAAAGGAGAGCGAGCAGAACCAGCTCTGGTGAACACAAAGCGTCCCTTTCCACAGGAACTATCAAAGGCCCCGCAGACGGAAGCGAAGAGAAAGCAGCAGCCCTCCATCAGAGACCCACCATTTCCCAGTCTCTGCGTTCCAGGCAGAAGGCTCCGAGGGAACTCCACACCCGGGCCTCTGCTGTCCTTCTCGGTCACCTGGGAACGCCACCCCAAACAGCAGGGCCCCTCAGTCTCCCCTGGGAGCAGCCCTGCTGCTGGACCCTTCCCTGCTCCCCAGACTGCCCCAGGCTGGCTCCTAGCTGGGGAGAGGTCACAGCATTAGAAACTCCCAGAGGGTCTACAGCCTAACTTTACAGAAAATCACCAGCAGGCCACCCATCCAGAGCCTCCAGCGGCCAAGAAGGAGCTGCGCACATGGTGAGGGGAGGGCCGGCCTGCCTTCTCGCCCGTCTGCCAGGTAGGCTGCTGGACTCCAGGGAAAAGAGCTAGACGAGTCCCCACATCCTGGGAAAGAGCCCAACAGGACACCCTGCTCAGGCTCGGCGCACATGGCCCCTGAAGGCCTGGATGCTGAGCGGGGCCTTGTTCACGTGGAGAGGGACGCTTCTTCAGAGGGGACAGCGAAACTAACACACAAAACAAGGTGCTGTCCATCACTTCACCCCAAACATTTGCTGGGTCTCACATGTTCTTGGACCAGCAACTGGAAGGTGGTTCCGGAACAGCGTTCCCTCCAGAAGTCATTTGGAAATACAACAGAAAAGGAACTGCTACTATTTCAGGGTAACGCTTCTCTGCACGCGCCACTCACACGCTCCTGGGAGCACACATTTTCACACAGACCCTGTCACAAATGGGAACTGCCACCATCTGGACACAAAGGAAGCTAATGAAACTTCATGGCAGGACACGGCAAACGGGACGAGGCCAGCAGCCGCATTAAGGGAGAGTGAACAAGTATAATGAGTTAACACTTAAAAATACAGAGAAAATGTATGTGGGCACTTTTATAAAACAGGGATTGATAATATTGGGAAGGGAAACGGAGCACTTTTTGAACACGTGCAAGATAAATCCTGAAAATGGCTGCCAGTATGCTATTTCCTCAGGATCTTTTCTCAGCAATTAACAGAGCTTTCTGGGGGTGGCACATGCTCAGCTGCTGGTGTCCAACAGAAGAGTCAAGACCCCTGCGTCAGATCTGTCCAGGAGAGTTTATTCTTTCATTTATTATCTTCTCCTACCTCCAAAACGGCTAGGACTTTTAAAAGCGGTCTATGGAGCTCTGAATGGAAGCTATAGGAGAGGTAATTTATTCAGCCGGCTGCTGGAGAAACAATTATGAGGCAGATTCTTACCCCGACTGCCCCCACCAGTTATTCTGCTATGTGACCCTAAGCTAGCAGCCAGCCCCAGTCCAAAGTTCCTCTTCAGCTAAGTTTGCTAAGTTTGCAGTGAGCTCAGAGAAGCCATCACATGAGAAGGCCCTACTGGAAGAAGATGATTCTGTCAGCGCGGGATCCCTGCTTTCAGCAGAACGGGGCCGGCACGTAGACAGAAGCAGGCGCACAAACACGCCCGCCGCCAGAACTTCCCTGGTTCTTCAAGGCTTACTGACTGCGAGCACATTCATCCTCTCCACCCTCTGCACAACCTGTCACAGGTGAGAAAACTGATTTAGGGTCGTTAAGTACCTTGTCTAAGATCACAACGGGGCGAGTGGTGGAGCTTGGCTTACATCCAACATTGGAATCCTTCCTGGGATCTTTTTTCCAACTGTTGACATGTGAGCCCGCACAAGCATGCACGCGTGTTGACGAGAAAGGGGGGGCATGGCAAGTCTTCAGACACTGCGTTGAATGTGAGCAACATGACATCACTTGGAGAACAAAACTGCATCTTGAAGTCAATTGTAGTTCTGAATTCCCAGTTTTTGAGCCATGAGAATAAACTGCTTAAGGTCACTTCAAGAAAAAATAGTCAGGGGGCTGCCCCGTGGCCAAGTGGTTAAGTTCCTGTGCTCCGCTTTGGCGGCCAGGGTTCCATGGTTTGGATCACAGGCACAGACCTACACACTGCTCATCAGGCCATGCTGTGGTGGCAACCCACATAGAAGAACTAGAATGACTTACAACTAGCATATACAACTACATATTGTATTGGGGCTTTGGGGAGAAAAAAAGAGAGAAAGATTCATTAGGATGTTAGCTCAGGGCCAAAAGCATACCTTAAAAAAAAAGAAAAAGAAAAAATAGTCATTGCCGATTTACCTTCCAACTCAATTTTTTCTCCCTAATTATAATGAGCATTTACCATTGTTAAAAGGTTATTTTCTTGCACAATTATGTGAATGTACTTAAGCCACTGAATTGTACACTTAAAAATGGTTGAAATGGTACACTTTATGTTATATACATTTTACCACAATAAAAAAATTTGTTTTCTTTCTAAAATACTTGACATAAGGACCAAGATAGTACTTCTCCGGGGAATATATGAATTAAAACATATGCTTAAAATAATTTAGATTACCTTAATCACTAAACTGAATTAAAGTTGCTTTTGCCCCAGTTACGTCTGACCTACTGGGCAATCATTGCTACATCCCGTGGACATTTCTCAATCCTTGTCTTATATCATCAGACACTCTCATCAGCCACTTCCTTAGCTCCCTGGCTATCAGCCTCTTCTGACTTTCCACTGACCACTCAGGCTATTCCTTTCCATCTCCCTCAACTGGTTCTTCTACCTCCATCCATTTATTTCTAACATCACACAGCCCTGGATGATCTCAGCTATTCCTGAGCCTTTAACTGCCACCTTTATGATGAGGACACATGGACCTTGATCCTCAACTTCTGAATAACCAATCACCTGCTAAATCAATGCCCTCAGATGCCCCGAGGCCCCACCAACTCATCATATCTGAAACTAAAGCTATCATCTTCCCCCATGAAACCTGCCAGAAGAAAGGAGTGGCCAGTAGCTTCAAAATCTATAGGATTTGGAATCAGAATGCTTGGACCGCATCCCTTGCCCCACTATTTGGAGAAAAATCTATCTAGGTTCCCAAGCTGGTCACCTGGTCCTCCTCTCTGCCTTCTCCTCATTCTGCAATCATCTAGGCTGTGGACTGCACCTCCTTCAAGTCTCTCCTTCCCTGTGGCCACAGCCTTCATTCAGGTTCTTCTCCTTCCTCACTTAGACACTGCAACAGCTGCCCAGCTTTTCGCTTGGCCTCCTTCCTTGCTCTGCTCCCCAGCACCACAGTCTGAGTGGTCCCCAGAAACATGCATCTAAAGGTTTGCCTTTCCTGCTTGAGACCCTTCAGTAGTCTGGCACTGTCCTAAGGTCATGGAGGATAGAATCTTTGTGCATTGTCCCAGCCTCCTTCCTAGGCTTTGCTATTCATGATTCAGACTCTGGGCTCCAACCAGTCCCTATTCATCCCTAATCACCCACAGTTCCCAGAATGCACTAGGCTCCTCAGTCCCAAAGCACGCACAGTACCCAGAATATACTAGGCTCCTCTGGTTCCTCATCAGCTACAGGACCCAGAATGCACTAGGCTCTTCTGGTTCCTAATCACTCACAGTAACTTAGAATGTACTAGGCTCCTCTGGTCCCTAATTATCCACAGTAACCCAGAATGCGCTAGGCTCCTTGGTCTCTAAGCACCCACAGTACCCAGAATGCACTAGGCTTCTTTGGCCTCTGAGCACCCACTGCGAATAGCAAACACCTACTCTCCCTGACCCTACAAAACTCATGGCTCAGAGGTCGCTTTCCAACGCCCTCTGTCCAGCCAGGGCCTGTCCCTGCATCTCCACTCACTGAATTCTGAGTGTCCTGGAGGGCAGGAAAGTGTGTCTCCTGTGAGTGCTCAGCACCTGGCAGTGCCAGTAAGTACTCAAGTTAACCACTCGTTGCCCTGGCAGCTACTAAGCCCTGAAATGCCTGCCAAGTGAATGAGCCAAGGAGAAAGTGGTCTTGTGTTTCCACGGGGGTCACAAAACACCATGACTTAAACTATCGGAAGTAGAGTTCACCTGGCATGACTCAGAGTAACACAGCCACTAAGAGCAAAGGTTCATGACTCTGCATCCTGGGAGTTAGAGTTCTCTCCGTTCTCTCAGCCAAGGTTATGCTTTTTTGCTACAGGACTCTTGGCAAACCAGTAATGATTTTATGTTCCACCAGATACATTTGGACATTTTAAAAGGGCCTGGTGTTCTTTACTTGCTTTCGGGGTGACTGCGTTATTTTCTCTCTCTTTTATTTTGTTTCAAGAGTGAAAAGCAAAACAAAGGCAGGCCAATACTGCTCCCTTACTTCTCCTCAACCCTCTCTTCCAGTCAGCACAGCTTTCAGCTTTACATCCCAGCCCACCTTTCCAGACGAGAAAAGAAAACCCTGCGGAGTGTGGCAGGATTCCTGGAGTGGACCTGCAAGTCCAGCAGGCAGCAGTGTGGTAAGAAGGGAGACTACAGTCAGCGAGAAAGGAGGGCTCGGGCGGGGTGTGGCTGTGCCCCGAGGGCAGGGTCTGGAACCAGGGGGAAAGGGAGCTGTCAACCATGAATCCTAGCCTGGCACCTCTTCTCTTCCAGAGCACCTCGTGGACACAGCGCAGCAGCCTCACAGGAGCACGGATGGAAGCCCGGCAACTCTAGTTATTAGCGGTTATTAGGGTAGACTCGAGAAGGACACGGTTTGGGGGCCAAGCAGCCCTAGTTCATGCCCCCTGGACCTACGAAACTCTTCAACACCGAAGGAGGCTACTGGTTGAGCTTAGAATTCAAAAGCCATAGAATTCTACTAAAACTGGAAGGTACAGTGGTTTTCCATTTACTTTTGTTGTTGTTGTTTTATTTTTACGGCAGTATTAAATGTCACAAAGAATCCATTTGTTTTTGTTTCCTATCTATCCATTTTCCCCACCAATGGTTCCAGGAAGGGATCCCACAGTTCCATGGGACACAGTTTGAAAACCCATGCCCTGACTTTGTATCGATGGAGACAGAAGCTCTGAGATAAAGCAATTTGCTGTGGGCACAGAGTTGGCCCACAGTAGGGCTCCCAGTGCAGTTCGGATCTCCTCATTTCCAGATCTCCCCCCGCCTCCCTTCAGTGTGGTGAACAGCTGTGTTTCAAATGAAGCACTTGCACCACCAGAATTCCAGTCTGGGAAAAACCTCGTCCCTAAGGGTACTCACAGCTTCATAATACCTTCAAGGTGTGGAAGAGGCATCCGAAGACTCTAGTTTTAAAATGCCAGGTATCTAAATATTTGCTCTCTTTGCCTCTAATATTGAGACAGGCCTATCTTCACCAAATTCAAAACACCCAAAGATATATGCACTTTGAAGCTTACTTACATATTTAGGCAATACACACACATTTGTTTTCCTGCCCTAACTTCTGGACGGAAGATTGGGCAGATGGGTCTCAAGGAGGCTGACAGCCACTGACTCGCCCTCTGCCCTCATATTTCCATTTTTAACATGCAGGTAAGAGATTATCTTTACATGCCCTACAGACACACAGACATTTTTTTCCCAGAAAATCTCTCTATAAATCTGAGTGTGGGCTAAGATGTACACGGGGACAGAGAGAGGGTTAGTAATTTTTATTTGAAGGACTGCTACAACTTGGAGAAAAATTAGTTGTCAGTGGGGTTTTCTGGTTCCCTGCTGGATGACTCAGCGCGGCAGTCTCCCAGCCAGGAGCAGCAGGGCCCTGACTGGGCCACACCGTCTCCCCTCCTGGGGACTGGAACTCCCCAACAGGAGCTTTGTTCTCACTCAACCCTGTGGTTATACCAGGAGGAAGGGTTCCTCAGAGTTGTGATGGAGGGAAGAGGGGTGGAGGGGACAAACGCCTCGTCACTTGTTTTGCTCACACATGTACCCCTGTGCTCTTTGAAGTCTGTCTGCAGGGACAGCGATGTGTTTTCTGTGAAGAAAAAGACCGATGCAGAAACCTCAGTCTACTCAGACTTCCCAGCCATGCCAGTTTGAACCTGGATAAAACCAAAATTCTTACGAAGCTTTTTAAAAAAATAAAATCGTTTGTGAAAGGCTTTTGGTAAACTCTGACTCATTGCCTCGGTGAAAAAAGCCCAGTGAGTAGAGCCGGTCCTGCCAGAAGAACAGGGTTCTGGCTCCGAGGGCTTGCTGCACCTAGGAAGGCCCAGGTTTCTGAAGGCGGGGAGGGTTGGGGAGAGAGAGGCCAGCGGAGGACCCAGCACACACTCAGTGGAACTTCCCTTGCCCAAATGCAGTGCAAATATTTGCTCCCCAGAAGAAGTGAACCAAAAGACAGTTGAAGGCAGTCAACCTCCATTCTAGTCATTCCACAGCTCAACAACCTCCATTTTATTCATTCCACAGCTCAACAACTCATTACATGGAGCCATCTGGTTCAGTCGATTTTTTTTAACGTACAGCACAGCTTTGATGCTTACCAACCCTGTTGATTGAAACATGTTCCTAAGAATACTAGTTCAGAAAAACATCAAATTATAGAAATATCTTCAATAGTGAGGAAGATAAAGCCACCCTACACCAGCACGTCAGAAATTACTCAAGCACTTCAGTGAGAGCCTGAAACATCAGGGCCACGGGAAAGAGAACCTCACCCCACCCAGGGCAAACTCAGACTTTTCCGAGTCTATTTACCAGTTAAGACTTGGCTTCTGGTTTTGCAAAGTAATCAGTAACTTAGTCACTTGTGAAATTTCTGGTCACTCCTTGATTATGTGTAAAATTCATCCTTTTATTTAGGCTGTCTGGGTTTAAGGAGAGCTATTATAATGAGAACATGAAGCTCTGAGTAAATTTTTCAAGAAAATTGTTCATCGTTGTTAGGCCAAAAAACAAACAAACAAAAAAGTGATGTTCACTCATGCACAGTAACTAAGGGATAGTCTCGGCCGGCCAACAGTATGTTCCTTATTTCAAATCGGGGGTCGAGGAGGTTGTTAAAGGGGGGAGGGGGAAGGCAGAGGTCAAATGAGGAGACCAACTAAAGAAAGTATTTATGTTAAAAAAAAGTTTCTCTCCCAGGGACTTACTACATCCAACACGAAATCAACTTAAAAGCAGAAATCTCGCATCGGCTTCTTGTGAGAAAAGATACATCTTAAACAATGCTGTATCTCCCTTCTGTGATGTTATGAATCCTACTTGGAAAAAGAATTCATACCATAACAAATTGCATCTTCCTTTATTGAAAACTATTTCCTCCGTCTTTTATAAGACTTTATGTTCCTAAACAAATAAGGAAATGTGATCGATTGCTTCTTTTCTTGGTCTGTGGTTCCCTGCTCCTTGCCCGACTAAGTCAAGATTGTCTAACTTTTTCCTTTTTTGGTCCAGAGGTAAAGGGATACAATTAAGCCACTGCTGTAGCCCAAATGTATTTAATTATCTCAGTGTCACGTGATGCTCAGAGGCTGCAGGAACCACAACGCAGCCCTACACAAACCCATTCAGCTTCGCTTGCTCTTGCCAATGTGGGCTCTGCCTCCATGTAAAGACTCCCGGGAAGATGCCAATAATCTATTTTATGTCCTAATTACACAAGCACATCTCCCTTTGGCGACTTGAAGGAAGCAAACACTTAGAGGGAAGAGTATTTAACTGGACTGTGCCATAGAAAAATTCCAAAGAAGAAAACCTTAAGCAGCCTTGCACAGAAAGCAGAAAACTTTCCCAAGTCAGCAGCATTTCTCAAAACTGAGAGTCCACTCTCCAGGCAAACTACACAAGAAACGAAATCTGCACAAGTCATTACTTTCCTGTTTACATCGCTAAGCACCTGCAAGACTAAAGAAAGAATGATATCCAGTTCTCTTCTGAGAAAGTACAGGCCTTTCCAGCAGATGCATTAAGTGAGAGAAAAACCTTATGGCTGAAGGGGGAGAATAGGTCGGGACCATTAAAAATGTATCTCCCATCCTTTTGCTTTATTTCAGTTTTCCTATACTAGACATTGTATTAGCTTAGACAGCGAGCCACTGGTTAATACTTGGGAATTTTCATTGCAATGGTATCTGCCATGATGTGTGACTGGTAATTCCAATCTAAGAAAACACAGCCATTTATTTATGCCCTGCTTTATTTCAGAAAAAATTTAAGACTGCTTGCACAAACACATAAAATAAAATAACGCTTAAATTATGGAAATAGGAAAATGGCACAAAGGAGAAAGTAAAGTAGGAAAGTTCAGATGACCCTATGATAGAGGCCAGAATCTAAAGCTCACCTCATCAGGCCCACACACATGCACAATCAGATCCCAAGCTTTCTGAGCTTCCTAGCAGTCAATGGACAGAGAGAGAATCACCTACAACAGTGGCCCACTGGTCAAATCTGGCCCACCATCTTTCTGTAAATAAACTTTTATTGGAACCCAGCCACACCTAATCATTTACAAATTATTTATGGCTGCTTTCATGGTATAATGGCAGAGTTGAGCAGTTGTGACAGAGACCTGCAGAGCCTAAAATATTTACTACCTTGCCCTTTACAAAAAAAAGTTTGCAGATACCTGGGTTACAAGACTCTGTGCCTATGAGATAAAAGCAAAGCAGTTTCCTAGGATAAACACATTCTTTTTATGGTTCCGAAATAGAAGAGAACTTTCTACTATAAAGAGCTCACTATGTAATCTCATGAAAAAACATCCTTAGCATCACTTTTTACAGTAAGTACAACAACAAACTTCATAGGGCCAATGCGTATCACAGCACAAGTCAGTAAGGATTCTACGGGAGGCTGAAACAACGCAGTTCAGGGGAAATTCTCTCCTGGTCTGGCTTCATTCAGGGAGCGTCTGTAGAGAGAGTGAGCGTCAGCCTCACGCAGCCCTCCTCTCCCCTCCTTCCTTATCACAGGCAGACATGGCTAATGGTGCAAGGTGTTCTCTCCCACAGAGCCCCGAAGCATCCTCCAAAGCCTTCTCGGAGTTCCTGGGCAGCCTCGACCCACCATTAGCAGTCGGCATGCAAGATAAAACCCATAACGTCATCTTTGCTTTAAAGCCATCTCCCATTAACATCTCCACTGAATGTGATCAGTACTGGGGTGCTGAGACTGAGGTCATACTCTCTGCTAAGTTCCTGAAGGGCAGCTATTCTATCTGTCAGTGTGCAGAGCTGCCCCCTTTTACGACCATTCACGGGGAAGCACCGAATTGACATCCTCCTGTGACAACCAGGAGTCCACAAGGATGGCTGCCTGAAGAGAAGACCCCATCATACCTGCACATATCGGGGGCAAGAGAGCATCTGGGAGCAGGGCGAAGAAAAGCGAGTGGAACCTGCTCCTCAGCATGGACCCCTAGGTGGGCGGGGCCAGAGCACAGCACAGGCGTGTTGTCTGAAGACCTGCACGCCCAGTACTCATGTTGTCTGTTCAAAGAAACAAAACCTCCAAACAGCCATCACCTAGACCACTGACCTTGAACACATATATTCCTAAAGACCCCCAAGAAACAAGCGTTCCAAAATAAAGGCAGATAAACTGGAAATGGTGGTTTCTAAGAAATTATAATTCAGTTCAGTGTTGGAGGAGGATGACAAAACTGCTGCCTGGATTTCGAAGATACATCTGTGGCCTCTATCAATGCCCATTTCCTCTTTGTGACTATAAAACGACATTATAAATTGATGATATATCTATTCTCTACAATAGGGGAACAAAAATTCATATTATCTAAAAGTGTCATCAAGTCTTTAATACACAAACTTAAGAGAATCAGACCTATTCTTATTTGATCCCACTGGAAATTGCCACTTAATCTATAACTGACTCCTACCCAAGCTGTCAAAGAGAAAGAAAAAGACAAAACATATTATAAATCATCTTACATTATTCCCAACAGCTCTTTGCACAAGGTGATTAATAAAACTAGAGAATAAGTAAAACATCCATGCCTAAAACCTTCCTCCTCCGTATGGGTTTGGGGCTGTGTTATAGCAACACCAACGACAATGCAGTGACACGTAATCGTACGGGACAGGGGAGTTAATACGGCCAGCAATACAATGGATTAATGGAGGAAAGTCTTCTTTACCCCAAAAAGAGCAAATACTAACAAATATTGCCATTTACTTTTCCAGAACCAGTGCTTAGGGTTCAAGCCCAGATCACTTAAGGCCACATCTAGGCACATGAGAACGTGGAAAATTTGGATTCTGCCTAGCATTAGAGAAAAGAAATAAGAAGAACTCTCAGAGAATCAATCAAAATGCGCAGCCCAGACCACATGATAGCAGGCACTTGGTATGTGCTTCTGGAACCAAGTACAGGGAGGATGCCCAATGAAGTACTGGATTTGGAAGTGCAAGAATATCAACACGGAAAATTCTGGAGGAAGGCTAAAGCCCTGCACATCAGCTGTGGGCTGCTCTGCACTTCTCCAAGCAATTATGCAGCCACGCAGCCCTCCAGGCCCTCTGATGTGTCCCGAGCCCACAGTGGAGGTCAGGATAGAGTGATTGTTAGATGACATCCTGAGAAAGCTTGTTCATGACAGTTGAGGCCATTAAAGTCTGTGCCTGCAAAGACCGCCGTCCCGAACCACCAGCGTGCAGAGCACCCTTCTCAGAACCTCACAGGCGGCAGCAACACTTTCGCTAATTTCATCAAGACTAGTCGTGAAGGCTCCTACTTACGTAATGCGTACAAGGTGAGAATTATCCCGGCCAGGCAAAATCCTTCAAAGAACCTGAGTGTGCTGAACATCGTCACATTCACCGACAGCGCCACGGTCAGTCCAAAGACCAGAATGAAGGTGATGGAGAAGAGCAGCACAGGCCGCCGGCCGACCCTGTGGACGGAGGCAGAGGGGAAACGTTAGGAAGCATCATTCAACAGGGCCCTGAGGCTCTGAACCCCAGTACCCAGCAGGGGCTCAAGAGATACTGCGTGAGCACTGGGTTAAGAGTCTTCACACTGTCCACACGCACTTTGCTAGATCTAGGTGCAGAAAGGCTCTGAGGGGAAATTTAGCCCAACTGCTCCGTTTCATAGATAAGGGAGCATAGATCAAATAGCTATCGCACGGTAGAATTGAGATAGGAACCCAAGTCCTGCTGGTGAGTCTATTTCTGAGTATATAGGGGGATAATTCAAGGCAAGAGTAACAAAATCAACAATAACTCCCCAAACATAAACCTCGACACACCCAGCATAAAATGTTGAGAAATCGCTGACCTTTAGAATTGGCTCCAAAGTCAACAGAGACATTGAGCAAAGCAGCTTCATTTCCTTTCTCTGGGCTGTTAACCAGTCAGGGACCTGACCTCACATGCAGCCTATAAGAGCCAGGGCCAAGCCGGCTGCCCATTTGTTCCAACTACACGATGAGAAGTAATTTTTAAGGGGTGACAGACTAAAGTAAGATAACTTGAACTTTAAATAATGGGTGTGGACCTGAAAGCGAAGCCCGCCAGGCAGCAAGGGGCCGGAGGTAGCCCTGTCCACTGTGTTTCTGGAAAGGGCAGCGCACACACTAGGCTGGCGGATTGCAGAGCTGGTCGGTGTGAGATGGGTGGCCACTAGGGGGCGATGTGCTTCTAGGCGTGGCTGGGAGGACAGTAGCGCTGGCGCATGGGAATGGTAAACCCCTAGCTCTCGGTCCCTCCAGTGTTAACCTTCCACCTTTTCCTTCAACAACTTAGTAGGAAAAGCAAAACAAAACTCTCCATCACGCAAATTAATATAACACAACCAGCTGGCACTAGAAGGACAGCTCACAGATAAATCGGAGCAGTGGACTCTATTTGCCAACAGAAAAATATCCACGCCCGCTACCCTAAACACCCGAAGGGTAGCTGAACGGCTTGAACCTAGATATAGTTATGACAAGGCATCCACCTAAAAAGAAAATGCCCAGAAGAGGCAAACAGAAAGAAAGTAGCTTCATGGTTCGCTGGGGATGAGAATGGGAATGACTGTGAGTGGGCACGAGATTTCCTTTCAGGGCGATGAAAATGTTTTAAACTTAGAGTGTGGTGATGGTTACATAACTCTGTAAATATACTAAAACTCACTGAATTGTGCACTTAAAAATGGGTGAGTTTTATGGCATGTAAATTATCTCTCCTTAAAGCTGTTAAAAAAAAAAAAGCAATAGTAACACACGCCCTTGCCCAATGAAGCAGATACATGTAGTTTCAAGAAAATTTAGGGGAGGGAACTACAGGCCACAATTGCATTCAGAATTTCTTAGGCTTCTAACCATCTCCATTAGTCACTCTGGTTTAGTGAAATGAGGGCATGGCTATGAGCTCCATGCAAATGCAAGTTAATTATCTTGTCAGAGATTTCAACCATTACTTCCCTTGACCAGTCCTGGGTCACAAGCCCTTATCAGGAAAGACTCTATAGGTAATTTTGTCCAAACCTAACTCACTTACAGGAATAAATGTAAAACATGGCTTAGTTGGTCTCCTAAAATGAAGGAAAACAAACAAAATTTAACTTCCCCATTTGTAGGTGCCTTTCCTTCGCTCGTCTGTGCAGTGGGATAACCATCCTACTTCGGAGTGTTACTGAGATCATTAGGAGAGCTGATGGACAAGCACCACACCTGGCCCAGAGCAAGAGGTAAATGTTTCAGCTGCTATGATTCCTTCCTGCGTGTCGACGTCCCTGACATCCAAACGTGGTTTGCCCTGTGCTGATACTTCAGAAAAGATCCTTGATTTTTTTTTAACTTGTAGAAACTATTCTAAATCTCTCCCTCCCAAACAGTTGCTAAAATCAGTAAGTAAACATCATCATTTGGAATTGTGGGGCAAACATGTTCTTCAAACTCCGAGCACCCCAACCGTGAATCCAGGCTCACCACTTACGAACCACGTGATCTCGGGAAAGACCAGCCATGTTCAAACATGCCTTGTGCTTTCTTTAGGAAGAGCCAGTTAATGCGGACTTAACAGGGTTGTTGCTGGGTGTAGATATGGGCAAGTGATTTAGCAAGCATTCAACGAGCGTCAGTTGGTCAGTTGGTTTCCTGTGAACTGGCTACCCCCAGGGCAGAATCTCCCCAGAGGTGACTGACAAAATCACCCTCTTGACTCTGTAAGGCAGAGGGCTTCATCAGGCAGGCTCTGTGGGGGGCAGAACAGTGGTCCTCAGCGATGTCCAGGTCCTAATGCTTAGCACCTCTGAATACGTTACCTTTCATGGCAAAGCGGGCTCTGCAGATGTGATTAAGGTTAAGGACCTGGAGATCAGGTGATGATCCAAGTGGGTCCTATCTAAGCACATGAGACCCTCTCCTGGCTGCAGGGAACCAGAGAGACGGCAGCGTGAGAAGGACCTGACAGGCCATTGCTGGCTTTGAAGCTGGAAGAGGGGCCAGGAGCCAAGAAATGCAAGCAGATTCTACAAGTTGGAAAAAGCAAGGATTCTTCCCTGGAGCCCCCAGAAAGTAATGCACCCCTGCCGGCACCTTGATTCTGGTCCTGCGTGCGTGAGGTACAGAACTCTAGGTTAACGATTCATGTAAGCCACTAAGCGTGTGGTCCTTTGTTGGAGCAGCCATAGAGAAATGACATAGGCTCTCAACAAGAAACAGAAGTTCCACTCTAATGAAGTCATTCGAGGGGATTTTAATAAAAGCAAGAGGGTAGGAAAGCTGTGGAAGAAACTCTGGTCCCAGTAACAGCCAGGGTCTTGGAGGGAAGGAGGGTCATGGAACCCAGAGAGAGGCGCTGTGTACAGGGCCCCCTGGTGGGAAGCAGCGAGCCCTGGGCAGCCCTGCAGCAAGCAAGCTGGGGCAAAAATGCCCCACCTGGTTCTCCTCCCGCCTTGCTCTCCAGCTGCTGCTCCCTCCCCACGGGCCAGGCTCAGCCAGGAGCCAATGGGTAAGAAGCCCTCCTTCCCGCAGCCATAAAGGCCAGCCTCCCAGGGCAGCCGAGATGGGTGCAGAGGGCTCCTGGAGCAAGAACTGCAGAACGTCCAGCTCAGGAAGCACCTCGGGGGGGAGGGAGGGCACCGAGAGGGCTGACTGGCTGCCCTCTCACGTGGCTAAACTAATGCGCTCTATGCCAATACAGAAGGTACCTCCCCAAACAAAGTTTGTGTGGACAACAGTAACTTTTTAAAGAAAAAAGAGTACTCCTTAAGTTTTATCATATGCAGACTGCAGTCTCAGAAAGCGTAAACTGTGACTTGATCAGCTTCCCTATGAGGCCATGAAACAGGTGCACAGCTGTGAGATCTGAGTCCCCTCTAATGGGTTTATTTTCTTCTAAGCAAGGCTCTAGTACGGCGTAAAATGGCAAAAATAAGTGAAAAAAGAAGAAAGGTGGGAAAACACCAAACTTTCAAACTGGAACTGAGGCCCACTCAAAATGTGCAAAAAGCCACAACACGAAGCAGCCTGGGCTGCCCCTCCAGCCCCCACGCCCACTGCCGCGGACCTGGGACCCGCACCTGCACGGACGCGGGTGCAACATCAGACTCTAGTCCCTTTGGAAGGAAGACCTCAGACTCCTCTGCCTTTGTTCATGGCCTGGTGTGTGAGCAGGGAGGACAAGCAGCATGTGCGCAAGAAGTAAGAAATCACAAAACCACCTCTGAACAATTTGAACTGTTACACACTCACCTATTAATAGAAGTCCATATTTACTTTCCCTGTCAAATCACTGAATAAGGACACTAAAACCTCAGTCAAGTCTGCATTTTTTTATAAAGAACTCACATGGATTATATTAGTATATTTTCCTAACCTATTTCAATGTAGATTTCTGGGAAACAAAGTCCTTATGGTTAAAATATTGGGATTAGAATATCTTTTAGGTCAGTACAGCTCACTCCGAAAACCTTTAAGCTCACGTATTTGGTTAAAAAAGAAAAACGTGGGGCCAGACCAGTGGTGTAGCAGTTAAGTTTGCACGTTCCACTTCAGTGGCAGGGGTTCGCTGGTTCAGATCCCCGGTGCAGACCTACACACCACTTATCAGGCCATGCTGTGGCAGGAGTCCCACATCTAAAGCAGAGGAAGATGGGGAAGGATGTTAGCTCAGGGCCAGTCTTCCTCAGCAAAAAAAAAAAAAAAAAAAAAAGAGGAGGATTGGTGACAGATGTTAGCTCAGGGCTAATCTTCCTCAGAGGGGAGAAAAAAAGAAAGAAAGAAAAATCTGGGGCCAGCCTCATGATGTAGTGGTTAAAGTTCAGCACACTCCGCTTTGGCAGCCTGGGTTCAGAGGTTGGGATCCCAGGTGTGGACCTAACACCATTCATCAGCCATGCTGTGGTAGTGACCCACATACAAAAAATGGAGGAAGATTGGTGCAGATGTCAGCTCAGGGCAAATCTTCCTCAGCAAAAAAGAAAAGAAAAGAAAAAAAACCTACACCCCCCCTCACCCAAAATAATAAAAAATCCCATGAGGGCCCTGGCATAGGTTTCCAGAGGCTGTCGACAGCTTCTCTGTTACTGTCCCCAGGGAATGTCCTTAAGAAACATTTACAAAGGATGATTAAACAAATTCTAAACACACAGGAATATATGCTACATGTTAATGCAAGAGCTACACCGCACCTCTCTCCCTGAGCAGTCTTAATACTCGAAACCCCGTCGACACGGGACAATAGCCTCGGGCCCAGAGGCGTCGCAGCTGCTGCCCTTGTGATAGCAGAACACCTTAAACAAGTGTCGTGGCAGTGCGTGAAGAGCAGGCTCCAAGCCAGGGCCTTCGTTTCAAATCCTGGCTCTCCAACTTAAAAGCTGAGTGAAGTTGGGGATGGGACAGACAGCTGGGCTTCCGTTTGTCCACTACAAAGCAGAGGCGGTGGAAGTGCCTGCCTAATGGGGTGCTGTGAGCCTGGGATAGCTCATGTCTGGGAGTCTTGAGCACAGCGCCTGGCAACAGTAGTCATTCAACAAGTGTCCACTGCTCATATTGTCACTGATATTATTATCATTATGATGGTGATGATGACCATCTCCACTACCATTTCCCCCTGCCCATCTCCATCTCCCCAACCTCATCACTTCACCCTGAACCACAACTTGCTCCAGGCACTCAGACCTCCTCACCCACTCAAATAAAGCATATTCATTCTCAACTCTCCTCACCACCATTCCTCTGCCTGCGGTGCCCATCCCTTATCCAAGGTCCAGCTCCCTATGGACCCCGCAGACGCATCTCCTGGCCAAGCCAACTACAAGGACCGTCCCTCTGTAACATCTGGGTGGCATTTGAGGCGCTAGTCCACACAGCCCCACCCCCGTTCAGTTCCTGTGCATAGGAGTCCCTAGCTCCTCTCTCCTCTCTCCATTTCTTGATGCATCTTGTACATCCACCCCTCAGGGCCCAGCCCAGAAAGCCCCGAACCTACGTCCTCAGGCTCTTCCCAACCAAACACTGACTGTCAGTGGGAGAAGGGGCTGAAGCTGCATGCTGGTTTTGCTAGATTCTAGCAGCCAGAGAACTGCAGTGTGCTTAAATTCTCACTTCAGAAGGGTTTGTGCAATGGCCAATCCATTTAGCTCTGAATTTAGGTGACGGCTTTGGCTTTCTGCTCTGGCACCCACACCAGGGTAGAGAAAAGGCTCAGTAAGAGTAGGCTAACACTGATCACTCCTCTTTAGCCAGCAAAGGCTTGCTGTGGCTTCCAAAGGTTTGTGCGGCGGGCACGGTGGTACTCACCAGTCAGCAATGCATCCAGTTATTAGGTAGCCAAAGATTAATCCAACCAGTAAGGAGAACTTAGCGATATGGACCTTCCAGGCATTATCACACACAAGATCCCACTAGAGAGGGGCAAATAGAAAATAAGTCAGAGAGAAACATACACAGATGCCAGTTGTAGTCAATCATAAGGGCAATACAGTATCTGTGGCAAGATGGTGACACCGTTAGCAGTGCCACGTCACACATACCATTAAAAGACTCTTCAGTGTTTTTGAAAACTCAACAACGAGAAATATAATTTGCCCACAGAGGCAGTGTAATGTTTTAGTCTGGGACAGGTTATAAAAGTTTGCAGGGAGCACCCCCATGAAATCTGGGGACATGCGTCCCTGCCATCCCAGCTCCCCCAGGAAAGACGACCCAGAGGGGCAGCGGGGAGGCGGGCGCTCCAGGGAGCCAGTACGCTTCTCACCGTGCTGTCACCCCACCCCGGGCATGGGAAGGCCCTGCCAGCTGTGTGCATGGGGCACCATAATGACATGAGGAAATTAAAAGCAACTGTTGTGTTTTCATCCCAAGAAATTCCCCAAGCTTCGTAAGTAGTCTTAAAAATAAAGACGGTTATAGTACATTTTGAAATATCAACTTTAACTAAACATTCTTATTTTTTTCTTGTAAATATCCCTTGTGTTTTCCCATATTCCTCTCTAAAGCTTTCTGCTCCACTTGGAGAAAGCCAATTAGTGAATACAATATTTAGACTACTTTTACAATTAAGTTTTAATATTTAATAAAAAAGTTTAAGTAACCCTGCAATTTTTCTTTTCTCCTTTTGTAGAAGCAGGAGAGAAACCCATTTGTCCCCTCCTGTGATGTGTTTTCAAGAGGAGTACACGTGAGAACAGAGCACTCCATTCACAAACAGCTGACCTGCGGGCCCGAGGGGCAACCGAACGGGTTCCGCTGGGGACACTGTGAAGCCTGCAGCCCCCGTCACCCCATCAGTCACGTGCCTCCCTCAGTGGAAAGCAGTGGCTGGAGCTCTCAGTTCTGGGCCCTAACTCCAGGTCAGTGGAGACAGAGAGGCAGGAGTGAGAAAGAAGCTGGGGTGCAGTGAGGGACGGGGTCGGGAAGAAGCTGGGGTGCAGTGAGGGACGGGGGTGGGGAAGAAGCTGGGGTGCAGTGAGGGACGGGGGTGGGGAAGAAGCTGGGGAGCAGTGAGGGACGGGGGTGGGGAAGAAGCTGGGGTGCAGTGAGGGACGGGGGTGGGGAAGAAGCTGGGGTGCAGTGAGGGACGGGGGTGGGGAAGAAGCTGGGGTGCAGTGAGGGACGGGGGTGGGGAAGAAGCTGGGGTGCAGTGAGGGACGGGGGTGGGGAAGAAGCTGGGGTGCAGTGAGGGACGGGGGTGGGGAAGAAGCTGAGGTGCAGTGAGGGACGGGGGTGGGGAAGAAGCTGGGGTGCGTGAGGGACAGGAGTTGGGAATGTCAGAATACGAGGAGTTCTGGAAGCAGAAACAGGACTTGTATTTGGGGGGGGGGGCTGCTGAGACCTGATCTTAGCTCTGTCTTCTTCCATATCTCCCCCTTGTCTGTCCATCTTGAGACCCAGAGTACAATGTAGGGGATCCTTAAAGGGCATCGTAAGCTCAAGTTCCCCCCCATTTCCAAACTTCTGGAAAGCCTCATGGAGCCCCCCAGGAGTCCTTAGCTGTGGGTCTCGGCTTCAGTGGGCTTCGGGAAAAGCCGAGTTTCTATACCAGCCATTGCAGAGTAAGGCACCTGGCCAAGACAAAGCAGGAAGGCAGCTGACTGTCACATTGTCTCCTGGACCCCTTGGGACACATACTTGCTTGCTGATGCCCCAGGGCACATTCAACTTTCCAGACACCTGGGAAGTGTGACTTACTCCTCTACCCCATCTGCTTCTAGAGTGATGTCCAATGCCAGGTTCAGGAAGAAAGGGATTGCAAGCTGAGACCACACAGGGCCTTGTCAACACTGGCTGGTTTGGGAGTTGCTGTCGAGGTTGACTGAAGTGTTTGGGGAGGGGTACTACTGCTGGTTGCGAAAACCTCATCAGTAAGGATTCAGATACAGCAGTTCTTTAGAAAGTTCACTGCCTCCTACGTCTACTCTAGTGGTCCTCAAAATGTGCTCCGGGACCAGCAGCATCAGCATCCCCTGGGAACATGTAAGAAATGCACATTCTTGGGCCCCACCCCAGACCACTGGAGTGAAGCATGGCAACATAGTTTAACAAGCCCCCAGGTCATTCTGAGACCCACTCAGGTCTGACCTACTGGCCCGCCCTGGGCCACCATTTTGAAAATGATGAATGAGCCTGTCCTGCCATTTTGAAGACGATGAATGAGCTTGTCCTGCCATTCTGAGGATGATGAATGAGCCTGTCCTGCCATTTTGAGGACGATGAATGAACTTCGCAGTCCTGGGCTGGGGTTCAAACAATCAACCCCTGAAAGCAGGATGAAGCTGGATGTGGCCGGAAACCTTCACAACAGTACCGGCTGTTGGGTTTGTACTGCAAACGCAGACTGAAAAACTAGACTATGAGTTAAGTGGGCTTTTGGAGGCAAGCCTGGGAAACCAAGATTCATGTATATATTGTTTCTAGGAGAAAATATATTTTTAATAATAAACACCTTTCAAGGTACAACCTATTTCCCACTTTAGGAATGCAGGCTCTGCCTTAGAATTTGAGTTGCAGCATCATCACTAACTATGTGTATGTTCTGTTTCCCCAGCTAGGTTTATATATTCTGAGGCCATTTCTGAGTCATTTTCTCTCCTCTCTGCCCAGCAGAGAACGCTGCCCACAAAGTAATCGATTCCAAGAGTAAGGGCTACATTTCTAAGCACACCTGGCTGATCTGAGAGAGGAGGTGCTTATAACACCTAACCATTAATACCTCAATCACATCACACCTTCCTGCACCTCAGCCTGGCACATTCTTGGCCAGAGAGGAGCACACCCAGTCCCAGGTTGCTGCCACGGAGAAGGCACCAGCTGTTGGCTCTGTTTGCAGAGAATCCTTCGCTCATGTCTGCACCCAGACTTCCCATTGATGAGTTTCTTTGAGAATAAGTGATGCAAAGGAGCACATTATGCTTAAATTAGATGGCTGGGAGACATGAGAGATTTTAATAAAAGCATTCGGGGAGGTGGGGGAAACTCGCAATACTGTTGTGACCACAGCCACGTGAACAATAACTCTACCTGGGCTTGGGCAGCCACGACCCAAATTAGTTGCTACCTAATAAGATGTTCAGAAGTTACCTCAATGCGACCTCTATCAGTTAACAAGGCTGGAGTAGAAAATTAAAACAGTCGAGAGACAGATGATACCCATAGCCAGTGAGGAAAGGAAGCTTGCTTAGAAGGGTCTGCTGGCAAGGCTGTTCTCAGCCTGGGTGAGGGAGCCAAGGAATCCAGGACAAGGAAGCCACCCGGTGCCTTAACCCCCTCCATGAGGCACAGAGTAGATAGCATCTCTGGGTCAACAAGCAAACTGACTCCAGGCCCCAGCAGGCTCCCCGTGATAAAGTTCCTCATGCCTGTGGACCTGCCCATAACCACACCCTTGAAAGCCTGGGGCCCACCCTTGAGGCACATTCTCTAAACCGGGTGGGGTGGGCTGGGGAAATCCCTTGTTTGACTTCCATTTCTGGTATTGAAAACAATGTACTGGGAAAATAAAATAGGTTCAGACATAGTATTATCTCCAAAAGAATTTCACGAGTATGAGGAAGCTGTGAGATAACCCCCCCACCCCTCTCCTTCTCTCTCTCTCTCCCTACCTCTCTCTCAATGACTTAAGGTAGTGGGTTTTGTCTGACATCCTGCCACCTCCCTCTCCTCACATCCCCCACAGCAGATCAATCACCAATTCCAGAGGATTCTCCCTTTGAAACATAGCCTGCACCCATGCCCCACACTCCATCCCCTCACTGTGGACAACCAGATTTATGGGGTGTATGTGGTAGGGGTTCACTCATCATCCTTCTGGTGTGTGGGCTGGAAGGCTAAAAAAACACTTCTGAACTCCCTTACAGCTAAGGTTTCAAATACGATTTAGGGTCTGCCAAGCAGCTACACACACCAAAATAACTTTCAGTGCAACACCTAGTTCTAACTTTTGGGATGACTTGAATTAGGAAGAGTGTTAAGCAGAGAGTAGATGGTATATCCACTTTGCTGGTCAGATCAGGCTGGGCTTGTTCTGGAGGTGGCTAAGGTGTGATCTTGAGGCCAGTGGTTGAACAGTGACCTCCTGATTCCCCAGCCTAGTAACTGTGACACACTTCCCTAGGCACGCCCATTCTAGTCAGTTCTTCCAGGAATCCTTCTGGAGGCCCAGCCTACAGCTGCTCCTGCGATTCAGTGAGCACTATTTCCCTGTATTCAATCCCTATTTTTTTATATACCTAGATGGTTTCTGTTATCTGCAGATTGAACGCTATTCCCTGATTACATTTCTTTGGGATGGAGTTTGCAGGGGGAGGAGAACAGGATGTGGACCATGTCACCACCTTCCCTTCCTGAACTAATAATACAAGAATCTCCATGCATTCACTCCAGCCTCCTGCAAATCTATTCCCTACAAAATGAGGAAAACAACCCTCTAATTAAGCATGTCAACACTTCCTCAGCAGGTTTAACAGCATCATAAAAGCGTTAAAGTCATGGCCCCACTTCACAACCCTAGGCTTGCTTTCTTAGCCAGTGTTCCAAGGCCAGGATGTCCTATGGCGACGCCACATGATGCTGCTGAGCCAAGACCCAGTGGTGAGACAAATGACCCCAAAAAGTGTTCTCAATGTTAGTTGCACATGTTCTGTTAAAAAAAAACAGCAGATGTTACAGAAAATCTAGTAGACTGTTTTTTTACCTATATATTTTAAGGATAAGCTAAAAGAAAAAAATTAAGTTTATATTTTCAAAGGAATACTCTAATTGCTTGACTTGCCAGGGTAGAGAAACATTCATCAAAGACAACTAATGAAGTTTCTAAAGACGACGAAAAATAAATGGGATATAAGGAAAATAATCTTATTTTCAGTAATGACTACTATGATAAAGTAAAATGTAAAACAATAACATAAAACAACTGGAAGGAACCAGGTGACTTACCCAGTTTTGAAGTGGAGATGGGATCCCTAAGAATAAAAACTAAGGGGAACAGAACTACCTATGGAAAAGCATAGATTTTATAACAGTTTAACTGTTACTATTTATGCATTTTAATTATTATTTAAAACTCACATGCATCAAAAATATCATAAACAAAATTATAAGGACCTAAATTTGTAAAATATTTTTAGGGATCAGAATATCCCACCCCAAAATACGCCACTTTAGCATAAGGATGATTTTGAGCTGGAGGCAAATGAGAATCCAGATGCAGAAGGAGCCTTCCCAGGCTTCCCTTACCTGACTAAAAGCAGAGACTTCTGAGAAACGAGGATGCTGCAGATCCCCTCTCCCGGGGAAGTTTTAGGCGTGAAGACAGCCAGCCAGACGAGACAGGTCTGCCAACAACCCTTACTAAGATGACCCTCATCTGCCATTACTTTCCCCTACATATTATCTTCCCAAGTTTGTCACCCCTAAAAACCTAAAGCCTTTTTCCTTTGTCTGGTCAATTTTCTACCAATTTACTGTTCTCTTGTTAAGATGTTATGTAAGTCCAAGTTCTGACCCCCTCTGAGTCACTCATCGCTGAGTCCTCCCATGTGAATGCGTGCTGCACATGTCAATAAACTTGGTTTTTCTCCTGTTCATCTAGTGTCAGTCAATTTCCAGAGCTTAGTCACAGAACGTAGGGGGGTAGAAGAAAAAGTTTTTTCCTCTTCTACAGTATCCAAAGGGTTAATATCTTTAATATTTAATAAGTATTTATATAACCAAATAGACTAACAGTCCAACTAGAAATAGGTAAAGTACTCAGACAATTAACAAAATCTGAAACAAATGGTTAAAAAATCACTTGGGAAATGCTCAATTCCACTAAGAAAAATTGAAGCTCAATATTCTGTTTTCCAAAAAAATTTTTTTTTTTATTTCCCAAAGATGCAGGAGAAGCAAAGAGGTGTAAACCTGTGCCAGGCGTGTAAACACGGTGCTCTGTTTCCGGAAGGCAAGGTGCAGTGTGCATCACACGACCCAATACCGTACACCCTGTATCCCAGCGACTCCCTTTCTTGGAACTTCTTCCCTGGGAAGTTATCAGACATGCTCACAGAGGTCGCAGAGCAATGATGTTCATGAATGTAACTTATAACAGTAAAAAACAAGAACTTGACTAAATGTCCAACAATACTATTAAGCCATTAAAAAATCTGCTTTTGCAAACTAATGATTGAGAGAAATGCTCATGATATGATGGTATGAGAAAGCCTCAGGATCAAAAAGCAGTGAATGCAAGAGAGGTTTACGTAGCGGGGTAATTAGAAGACATCCCAAAATATTTAAAGCGATTATCTCTGGAGGGTTGAAATAAGACGGAGTTCTATTTTTGATTTTATACTTTTCTTGACTTTTCTGAACTTTCTACAATTAATCTATAAACCTTATAACGAGAGAAAAAATATAGGTAAATATAATGTAAACTCAGTGGTAGGTGGAAGTGATGGTGGTAAGACAAAATCGTTAAAAATAAACAATAACCCAAAAACCTTTTCACCTTTTCAGGAATATGCATTTTAACATAATCTAAAAACTCAGGCCTAGAAGAAGCTTGTTTAGAAAGTGACGTGGAACAAACCAGGTCTTTACAGCCTGAAGTTTACTTATATTAATGCTTATTGACTAAAGCAAAAAACATTTTTAGGGAACTAAATGAAAAATTTCCCCTAAGTTTCATCTTTTGTAGTGGAGATTCCCATTTGAGCTGTTTCATTAGAAACCACGAGGGTTTTACCCACCCTATGCAAGTCCTCTGGTCTAACCCTGAGGACGATCAGATGAGATGAAAGGAAACATTTCTGCTCAACACTACAAAGGGATAATACCCCTTAAAATCTCAAAAGCTGAAATATAACAAAAATTCCTGACTGAGTTGTAGGAAGTTGGAGAAATGTAAGGTCAGCATTCTTCTACAACCCCCCTATGGCAGCATTTCAGCAGCCTCTCATGAACCACTGTTTGTATGCCATGCCCTGCATTTCTTCACTGGAGACCATTTAAGTGGCAGGAACACACACAGAGTCCACCCCAGAAGATTAGTCACAGAGGGACAAAGAAAACACCCTACATAAGCCGGACTGATGAAGCGCATTAGCTACAATGAGCTTCTCAACATTTCAGCTGCCTCACCTACCCTCTGTTTTTCAGTATCTTTTTATCTAATGGTATATGGATTTTTTCCCCTAAAAGATGGTATCAAAATTCAAGATACATTGCATGTTTTGAAAATCCCAAATTACTCTCTGCTCTTTGCCTCTAAGCTCACCCTCCAATGTTAGGAGATTCATCGTTAATAGCAGCCAACACAACCGCCAAGCAGAGCTGGCATCCTTGAAAGCTGTCTTAAATGACAGAAGGAGTGTCCTTGCCAGGTACTCTGGGAGAATTTTTTTTTTCAGTTTTGCTTCTCTGTTTGTCACTAATTGCTGCTCAAATTGCTCCCCGGCTTTCTTCTTTTTTCTTTCTTAGTGCCAAAAAACCAGACGTGGCACGCTGAGGGAAACAGTTGTACCAAAAATCCATTGCAAGCCTGTTCCTGCTGGATGGAAGACAGCCTGACCAGAAACCTGCATCCCGGCTCGAGTGCAGGAAACCCTCTCCAAACCACAACGTTAAAGCTGGGGAAACTGCAACTTCACACAGTCCTGTTTTCGACTACTGTAGTAATTCATTCCAACCCTCACGCCGGGAATCTCCTCTTCCTTTCTTGTTCCAATGACAGCTCTCATCGCTTGCTACCCTCTTGCTGCAGTGTTGCCTTCCTGGACAAAGAGAAATGGAAACTGCAAGACTTCAGTTACTGACATCGGGACTTTCTGGGTTCTCAGTGAATTTGACCATTTTTAAAGGGCTAGAGTTATAAAACCTCTTTCAAAAAGAACTTAAAAGGGAAACAGAAAAATAACCACCTGAACACGCCCTCAGTAGTCGATGTAGGATCATCTCTGGGAGAACAATGCGAGACACTCATTTTTCCTTTACTTTTTCTTAAAGGAAATAAGGATACACATAGCTCTAAGTGGAGGTTTATATGATTGAATGTTCTTATTCGTATCAAACAAGCAGTGCCCTTCTATCAACCAAAACCCTGGAGGGTGTTTCCAAATTCTGAAATGCATGCTTTACTAATGGCCTTCACCAATGACCTCTAAGAAGGGAAATTAAGAGTAAGCCCTATAAATTAAAGAGGCCTAAAGCAAAACCAGATAGAAAAAAAAACAACCACAGGCCTAAGCATTAAACAGGAGGAACCATTAGCGCCCTAAGTGGAATGCACACACAGGCTCCTGGCACACTAGCTCCCATTAAGTAACTGGAAGACTCTTAACTTCAGAAACTAATCGTTGTTTCATGTTACTAGAGGATATCTTTTAGTATAACAGAGTGTGTGAGCAACTATAACATTAACATTTAAAAAGCCCCCTAATTCCGGAAAGGAGCCAATATGGAGAACTTCTGATGCAGGATCAGGGAATCCTGGGGACGAGGAGACTCTGATGACCCAGGTGATCAATCATGGAAGAACTCAGAGCAGGAGGAAAATCATCTTTCATTTGCTGAGGACAAATGCCTCAATGCCTTCCCCTGCCCCGCAGGCGGTGCTCCTGACCTGACAGATTGAAGTCCCCTGATGCCCCGAGTCAACCCTCACATGCCTGTCCCCGCTGCCTGCCACCCCCTGCCACCACGCAGCTGTGTCAAACACTTGCCAGCTCCCCAAAAGCCTGAGTCTCTTGCCTGCGTTGCTCTCCGTGCCCGCCCCACAATATCGCGCCCGCCCCACAATATCCACGCACACCAATTTTTGCAGCTTAGTGCCTATTCAAGGGGTAAAACTCATTTCAACCAAAATTACATAACACTGTGTGTCACCTGTGGGTGGGAGTACGGCGGGCTTTCTGCACTGCTTGCATCTTTTCTTTCAGTGAGCATATATTACCTTTGTGAGCACAGAATTAATTAAGTGAAAGGGAAAGAGGTACAACATTACAGAGTTACAAATATATTTCTATCAAGTTTAATAAACTCAACTTCGGGGGTCTCTTCTTCCTAGGCTGGATCAGGTGCCCCTTCTCTGTACTTCTATGGCATCCTGTACTACTCATGATAACACTCAGACTACTTATCACAGTAGAATTGCCTGTTGTTTACAAGTCTTTCTTTCACTAGCTCAGGGGTCAGCAAACCACAGGCTGTAGGCCTATTACGGCCCTCACACTTGTTGTGTAAATAAAGTTTTATTGGAATGCAGCCACAGTCATTCATTTACATATTGTCTGACTGCTTATGCACTACCAGTGTTTATGCAGAGTGGAGTAGTGACCACAGAGACCATAGGGCCTGCAAAGCTGAAAATAGTTACTATTTGATATTTCATAGGACCGGTTTGCGATCCCACAGTAGACTATGAGTTCCTCAAAGAAAAGGACCATGTCTTATTTCTACATCCCTAGTCCCTCAGCTAATGTCTGAAACAGGGGAGGTGCAAAGGGATATGGTCACATAGGAACTGCCACTCCCAGAAGTCGAAATGCTCACTGTGTTTGCTTGTGTTCACTGTTCCACGCATCTTCTTAATCCTTTTTTCCCCTCTGATTATTTAAATATAATTTCATGGAAATAATTAATACATAATTATCATACAAAATTTATATAGGCAATATAGTTTTTAAATGTTTCTGCCAAACTTTTCAGTATTAGTAATTTTCCCCCACGGAAAAATAATTCTAGTTTTATTACAAAAGCCAATAGAATATTAGGTATATGAGAAATTTATTTAAAACAATGAGTAATTCTTTCTTAACAGAAGAACTCTATTATATAAATTAAGCATTGTTTCAAGAAAGGAAACTAACATCTGTTAAGTACCTAGCATGGTCTAGGCACTCAGCCGGCTGCGTTGACCCAGCTCTCTCATTCAGGCATCACAACGTCCTACAACATGGGCATCATTACCAGTTCGTCCGTCTTACAGATGAAGAAACTGAGGCCAAGAGAGGTGAAATGACCAGCCTAAGGTCAAAAGGCTCCTAAGTAGAAGATTATAAATCCACGTCTGATGAAAATCCATGTTCTTTCTCCCCATAAACTCAAAGAAACAGCCCTAGTTCGTGTCAGCCAACAATTCCCTGTTCACATCACACCGTTACAGGTTTCAGCGCCCACCCTGCCAGGTACCCAGCACACTTGACGTACGTGGGAGCAAAGCAGCACAGGAGAGGAGGACAGCCTTTGGTGTGAGCTCATCGTTGCGGCGACTAAACCAAAATAACTTAGAAAGTGCCCGTGAATAACCGGTATGTAATAAACGGCAGCTATTCAAAATAATATCACAGTATCTTACTTTTCATAGAATTCTAGCACCAAAGTCCTAGAAAAAGTCAAGGTCAACCTCCTGATTTTACAAGTGAGGAACCTGAAGCCCAGAGAGGTGAAGAGACTTGCTCCAAATAAGACAGCCTGCAGCCGCGCCAGGTGTGGGCAGGGCTGCCCGGGCCACCCCGGAAAGTCTCCTCTTCTGACAGGTAGCCCTGCCCTGCCATACGAGGACACGTGGCTCTCCCAGCGACCCTCACGAGTCAACTCCTGCCGAGCAGGATGATGAAGCCAACCTTCAACCCCTCATCTAACGGTCACTCGTCAGTACTACCTTCATTCTAGTCCAAACCCTCACCACACAAAGGATTTTTTAAAAATTACCTCAACATTTTGACTGAGACCAACTCTTGGGCTTCCTGTCAAATAGTTGTCTTTCTTATAATATATGAATTAGCACAGCTGAGAAGCTAAACCAGTTTTTCTCCTGTTTCAACACTGGTCTACCTATCTTGAAAGAACACGAATGATGTTAGGCGGAATGGCCTCTTCACACAAGGCTACTTCCTGCCTCATCTGACTCAACCGGAAGCCAGCAGAACTGTGAATCTGAACAATGACCTTCTCCGCGAAGACGGCCAACACCAACCTGCTAAAGACAGGGACACAGAACCCTCAGGCTGCACCTGCCCCACCGGTGTCCAAAGTTACTGAACTCAACAATGGTCTAACCAGAGCAGAACATAACTTTTCGAATTTTTACCAATTTGACCTTTGTCCTCATTGCACTTGAGCTGGGCTAGTTTACCATTATTTCTGAGGAAGAGCATCAAATGATAAACAAGAGCCTGGACGAGGCATGGAATTTAGAGACTAACATTGACAGGGGGGTGAGCCCAGGGTCCGAACGAGCCTGTCAGGAGCAGCTGGGCATCATGGTGACAGCACAGATTCCGAAACAGATCGATCTGGGTTTTGATTCTAGTTTTGCCCCTTGATAATCGAGTGACCATGGGTAAGTTATTTCACCTCTTAGGGGCTCAGCTGCAACATCTGCGACATAGGAGTCACAAAAACCTATAATATAAGTATGTTCCGAGTTAAAAATAATATAAAGAATGTGCCTAGTGTAGCAACTGGCACGAGGTGATCATTACTCACTAATTTTGACTGTCATTTAAGCAGCTCCTTGGGGCCTTATGTCTGTTGGTAAGTAACATTTGAATGTGAGAGTAATAAAACTACTTTCAAAAGGGTATTGAGAGTCTGTGTTACTCATTTAGCCTTCCTCCAACTGATCCAAATTAAGGGGCATTTTACCAGTTGTACATCCTGTCCACAGAGCCAGCACCAGAACAGAAAGTGGGAGAGGAGAGTACAGAAGATGCCCCCCAGGGCACAGCTGTGTTCACAGCTGGAGGGACCAGATGGAGGATGGGCACAGTTCTACACAGGGGTTCTACAGGCTGTTCAAGTCCTTCACCAGAACTCAGGACGCAACGCCCTTCACTTTGACCTCAGCAGCAGCATACCGGGAATAGCAACACAGCTCCATCTCCCAGGCTGCCCACAATCATTCATTAAGTATAGTAGTTCTCCGACCAAAAGGAGAAAATGTAGGTTGGTTCTCAAAAGCTAACAACGCTATTATACCCAGAAGGGTGTTTACATTTTTTTCCTTGCTATTAATCTCTTAAAAGCATTGTGCCGAATTGGCAATGTGACAGCAAAATGTGACTGTGCAGTTTGTCTCGGCGGCTGCCCAGAGCTCGTGGGGAGCAGGAAGGTGCAGATACAGCCCACAGGGAAGGAGAGGGGCGGCCGTGCCCCAGGCAGGGGCTAACGAGGAGAGGGCCCTCACCCTCCACTCTGGGTGCCTCCGACATCCTGGGCGACGAGTTAACTGACAGACAGTTCTCCAAGATTCTTCCTAAATAAAACTCAAAAACATCTAAGCCAAAGCCAGAACCATCTCCCTGAGGAGTACTGCTCACTACCGTGAATCAAGTCTCCTGAGGACAGACCCCAGGAACCCACAGGGGCCTGGCCAGATGTGTGGGAGAGGGAAACGGAGAATACAACAGGCAATTTGAACCTCAGCAAGAGGAGAGAGAAAGGAGGGCAGAGAGCCCCCCCAAGACAAAGTAGCTGCAAAGTTGCCCACTTGTGGTCCTCACGCGTCCCCAAGCAGTCCTCCGACTTTGTTGTGCTGGATGTTCTCAGTCCTTACCCTCCAGGCTGGTCAGAATTACACAGGAGTTAACACTGGTGACGAGTCTGGGATGGCCAGCTCGAGAGAGGACGTCCTCCTGTGGCTGGTGGATTTGGAATTACGGGACTTTGGGTCTCGTTGGGGGAAGCCCCTTGTGGCGGATGTGATCAGCAGTTGTTCTGTTCTGGTCTTCCTGCGATAGCATTGACTAGAATCAGTGTTTGGGCTTTCGTGGACTTGGCCCCGGGCACCTGAATTCCATCCCAGCCCTAATGCATGCTCTGAGAAGGTACAATTCACAGACATTCCAAAATAATCTTCTCCATTAACCACCGATTCAACAGAGCGGCCTTTACAAGGCCTGCCACAGGACAGGTCCTCCCGTTCAGCGTTCCCCACTCTTTCTCCTCTTTATAATGCAAATAAAAAGCAAAAGATGAGGGAAGTGGATGGTCCATAAATGAAACCCTTCAACTGGACTATGCTCCCCTGTGTGGCTGCATCTTTGAGACACGTTCACTTCCAAGTCAGCAGCTGAAGCGCTTTCTGAAGGCAGCATGCTTGAAAGCGCACCCGTAGGCGGTCATCTTGAAGAGGGGCGTCGGCGGTCAGCCAGTGTGCAGCAACATTCAGGTAAACAAAGCGAGGCTGCTATCTCGTCTGCAGGCTTCCTCGGAGCTGCACGGCTAACGCGCACCCTGAATCCTGAAGAGGGGCGCTGCAGCTGCGCTTCCCAAACTTACACGGCCTTGCACCGTCCCCCAAAGGGTGTATTCTTGGATTGCGGGATGTGAGAGGTGCTGCCAGGTCTTACTTTGTTTGCCCTTCACGATCCAATATATGATCACAATGCAAATTATAACACAGGACAATTCTGGGTTTTGAGGCTGGGGTAAAACAGCCCTGTCACCACTGGCAATCCACGAGGTGAGGAGGGCGGGCATTCATGTGTATCAAAGGACAGTCAAAGAGAGCAGAGAGATCTTTTGTTTACCTTTGATCAGAGAAACTAAAAACGATAACTATTTTCCTCTGTCTTTACAAGAGATTCTAACAGCTAATCAGTGACAGATGAACAAACGTTAAATACTCTCAGGAAATTACATGCAGGAGGTCAACCACAACAAAACGCCATCAGCTGCGTAAAATTCAGCCTCCTCGAAAAGCAATGTGATGGCACTGCACGTCCCTGCCTCTCTCTCAGAAGGACAGTCAGCTAGCCCCCAGTACCACTTATGCACCCATAGGAAACTACTCTATCGCATTCTTTAAAAAGTAATGTACACGCCGGAAAGAGGTGAAAGCAGGGACACGAACAGATATTTGCACACCCACGTTCACAGCAGCATTATTGACAACAGCCAAAAAGAAACAACCTAAGTGTCCACTGATGGATGAACACATAAACAAAATGTGGTTTGTATGTACAATGGAATATTATTCAGCCTTAAAAATGAAAGAAATTCTGACACGTGCTACAACACGGATGAACCCTGATGACTAAGTGAAATAAGCCAATCAAAAAACAACAAATACTGCATGGTTCCACTTAGATGAAGTTCCTAGAGGATTCCAGTTCACAGAGACGGAAGGTACAATGGGGGTTGTCAGGGGCTGGCGGAGGAGGGAACAGGGAGTTACTGGTTCGTGAGTACAGAGTCTAGTTTGGGAAGACGGAAACATTCTGGAGGTGGATGGTGGTGATGGTTGCACAACATTGTGAATGTACTTAATGCCATCAGACTGTACACTTAAAAATGGTTAAAGTCATAAATTTTACTTTACGCATATTTTACCACAATGAAAAAAAAAGGGTATCTTCAAGTCTTAGCTTCAACTGTTCAATTCTATTCCAGTTCTGCAAATGACAAACCCAAGATGTGAAATGGGGGAAGATGGGCTAGTCAGTGTTCCATTTAACTCCAACACAGATGGCATACCACTTTGAAGAAACCCCAAATTAAGATCTTAGCAGAAAGTATTGGAGAAACCACTCCCTTCCTACATATTGTCAGTCTTACGAATTATAATCCTAAGAAAATCTTCTCCAAGGTCCAGACTGCTCTTAACAGCATCTTCTCTCCATTGGTGAGACCATTCCTTGCAGTGAGACACCCCTTCTCTTCAAATTCGCCCATAAGTGGAAGGGTGGAAGAGACACTGCCCACAAAAAAGGAAGCGTGATCATACCATCCTACCTCACATTCACCTGCTCCCCTCAACCTTTGCTTTCGATGTCACACAGTGTTCAAGCAGGTCACTCTAAGCGCTTAGGTCCAGATCTCATGCAAACAGGTTTTCTCCCTTTGTGTCACTACCCAACAGCCAGCAACTTGGTCCACGCCCACTGGGAGCTCATCTATATGCTGCAAAGGATGACACAGCTTCAGCATTTAGTGACTATTTATTAGTCACCTCCTGAGTGATAAACCCCAGGGAAACAACACTGCAGAAAGTGCTGTCCTTGCTCTCGAGAGTTCAGAGTCTAAGAGGGGAAAATGGGCTGTAAGAAATGATAATGCTGGGACCTAAAGGGCTGTGCTAGTACATGCATGTAAAGAGCTGTGAGAGCACATCAGAGGGGCCAAAGGTTCCGTTTTAGTCATGACTGTCTCTCCTGAACCGTCCAAGCCTTGGCCAGACAGAGTGTGGGGTGAGAGGAGAGTTGCACTGGAAGAGATCAGAAGCCTGGGGCAGGAAGGAGACCTACCCTGGGGCCAGACACTGAGTAGTGGAGAGGGTGGTGACAAGCAAGTAGGCAGATCCTCCAGGCCCTTGCACACCATGTGACAGAGTCAAAACTTCATCAAAACAACTTCTAAATGGAATTAAATGTTCAGTGAAATCAAACCTTATTTTGGCTTTGGCTTGCTGCTGCTGTTGTTAGAAATACCCTAGGGAGGGCCAGGACAGGAAGGTTGCAGTCTGTTGACCATTGATTAGCAGGTTTAAAGTTAAGGATGAGAGGGAAAGGAGAAGGATTAATCCTATCAGTCATTCATACCTTGGTGTGAACTGCTTTAATCTCTTAGCTAACATTAGTTGCCCGATGTTTTAGAAAGTAGGAACAGAAAGAGGAAACTGAGAAAGAGGGCATTTTAGGGGATCTAGGAAATATTCCTAAATGAGGAGATGTTGAGCAGCCTGAAGAAGATACAGAACTGAAGGAAGGAAGGTTCTGAAAGTGAGAAAGCAGAGGAGCCACGTGTGTCCTGGCCGTGTGCCACGAAGATGGTCATTAGCCAGGGCTGTGGCTTATGTCATGTGACTTTCCATACGTCTTGTTTCAAAGGATTAAGGCTGATGGTCGGGAAACAGCGGAGAGCTGTATGACTAGTTCGGGGAGCTGACCACACGACTGCACCCAAGCTCCAACGGGAGTCCCTTGCAGAAAAGGACTCAGGTTAAATGCACGTCTCAAGCACACACTCTGCTGAGGGAGCTTGCACAACCTTCATTTCACTTAGTCCCCACAAAACCTTACGCATTAAGTGTCACCTCCACCTTGGAAATTAGGTTCCAAGAAGCTAAGTAACTCCCTGAGGCTTCACAGAGATAAAGCAGTAGCGCTGGGCTTCAGGCCAGGGTCTCGCGCACCCTGCTCGGTGCGGGGCTGTCCACCGCGGCTCCTGGAGCCTCTGTGGGCGCCGCGCATGCGCGCAGGAAAGCTCCCGCCTCGGCTGACACAACCACTCGGCGTCTGAGGTTAAACTGGTTGTGAGACTCTGAAAAAGCCTACGTTTAAAATCATTGTTTTAAGTGCCTTTTTCAAATCATGTCACTGCTTTTACAAAACCTAAAGGAACCAAGCTTCTTTGCACAACCGCTGTTCAAAACACTGAACAGCTAAGTGTAGGGAGAGCTTCCAGTGAAGTCACCTTCTGTCTGTCTTTGGCGCAGTAATTTCAACAGCCATCATGACAAAGGCATCACTTATGCGGAACATTTTGGGGCCTCCTGTCTCTAAACTGTTACCTCAATACAAGTGCATCGCTGGTTGCCTGCCCTGCTGTGAAGGAATGCACTTCATCTTGGGATGATACACATGCACAGACACGCTTCCTGACAAAACGCTCGGGGATTTGCACACAGAGAAATGGGAAAACCCTGTAGAAAATGCCACATGTTCGGATGTTTAAAAATGGTGGGAAATGTCTGCTTACGTTTCATTGCTTCCTTTAAGGTTTAGACAGGAGGTGAGAAATTGGGAGGGCTTACTCTCCCTCTCTCACTCCTTCATCCCTGTTGGGAAATACTCCTCTAATTTGCTCCTTAACCCAGTGAGGGGAGCAAACAGGATCCTGCAGGATAGCCCCCTGCTCCGGCCCCTGCTAACTGGGCCTCGCCACTCTTTGCATTCAGCCGGGGCTGGGGGAGAGCAGATGCACAATGTGTTTTGATTGGGGTTTTGCCCCAAAGGTTCTCTAACCCCTGAGCTGTCTGCCCTCACAAGGCTTCCCGGGGTCTTCTTAAAGAAATGAAGGACAAGGAGTGCTCAGTAAGGATCCCACATGGCAGTAAGTGCTAGAAGATGGGCAGGGCGGCCTGGCTGCTCCAAGCCACAGGAGACAGGATGAAACTACATCAGAACACCTGGTAACTCGCCCTTGGGTCACAGGACAGCAGCTGACCGGCAATGCCATTTCCAGGTGTGGCTTCTACCCACCCATACATACTCCCAGTCAGTCTGTCTCCGCCACCTCCTCATCCACCCGGGGAGTGATTCACAGAAGCTGTGGGGCTGCAGTGCTCAGGGGCCGGGGAAACAGTATCTAGATTCCTGCCCCTTAGAGATGGTAGTCCCTCCCCCACATGTACCCTGTCACTCCTGCTTCCCACCTCCAAAAAGGAACGAGAAAGAGGGAAGCTTACCTCGGTGATAAACAAGTCAAGACTTCTCACTAGCTGCTCTGATTCTGTCAATCAACTTCTAAATATTAGAACTGACAGGCAGTAAAGGAGAGAAGAGATTTTCAAAATTCAAATTACAATGCTCACAGCAGTCTACACATAATGGTCACAAACAGGAAACAACCCAAAGTCCATCAACAGGTAAAGAGAGAAACAAAATGTGGTATACACAAGCAGTGGAGTACTACTCAGCAACGAAAAGGAGCAATTATTGATTTACACAGTCATGTGGACGAATCTCAAAGAAGGGGCTGGGGGGAAGCAGCAGACAGAAGACCACAAACTGCGTGATACCGTCCACGTGATGTTCCGTACTGTGCAAAATGAAGCTGCGGTGACAGAAATTCAAACCGCGGTTGCCTACAGGGTGGGCCGATTGGAGACCGGCCTGAGGGAATCTACCAGGATGAGAGAAATGTTCTATATCTTAATTTAGGTGGTAGTTATGACATAATATAAAACCCACTAAACTATACACTTAAAAGCTGTCCCTTTTCTGTATGTTAATTATACCTCCATTTTAAAAATCTGGGAAATGGCTTTAAATGGGTTCCCAAAGACCAGGCAGTATATCCAGTTGCTCAGGGCTTCCCAGTCTCCTCCCCCTCCGGCAGCACTCCAGTGGAGGGCAGCTAGGGGACAGGGATGCAAGGGGCGGGGACAGCTCACCGACAGAATGACCAAATAACTGGATGAACCTCAAGGAGTGAAGGCTTTTGTTTGCTCTTTCCCCTCAGCCTAAGGAGTCGATCTCTAGGCCGAGAGTTCAGACAGAGGGAACAACTCACACAGTTGCTATTTCAAGGCCTGCGATTCTGAACCAATGTGGTTATAGGCTGCATATCAGTTCAAAACAAGAGCATTATTGTAACTGTATCAAAAGCAAGGAAAACAGTCCCCTAGCCTTGGTCTAGACTCCTCCATAGAAACCTCGAGCACAGAACCCGGTGCTATAATCCTGCTGGAAAGGAGCTACCGGGAGTGCTGGGCCAGATCTGGTGAAGTCCTAACCCCTGTTGCCTCAGAATGTGACCTCATTTGGAAACAGGGTCTTTACAAAGGTACTCAAGTTAAAATGACATTATTAGGGCCCTAATCCAATATGACTGGTGTCCATCTAAAAGGGGAATTTGGACACGGGGACACACAAGCAGGGAGGATGACGTGAAGGCACAGGGAGAAGGCCGTGCAAAGATGGAGGACTGGAGTGACACATCTACAAGCCAACGAATGCCACAGATTGCGGCAAGCACCAGAAGCCAGGGGCAAGGCCTGGGGCAGCTTCTCCCTCAGAGCCTCCAGAAGGAATGGACCCTGCCCACACCATGACTTCAGTCGTCTTGATGCTTCGTGCTTTCCCACCTCCTTTCATCAGAAATGCCAGGGAGTTTGGTCCATCTGACTTCACCTCCACCACGTGGCCCAAGTCTTCAAGACCAACAGGAGCACCTGCTACGATGCCCTTTCCATTCTCCCCTCACCGGGAGCACCAGTCCCCTATCTCCTCCACCACAGCCAATTCTGTCTTCTGAAAATGTGGAGGCTGGTGCTACGAGAAGAGCACGGATTCTGGAGCTGGGGTGACGCATTTCAGAATGCTAATCTCACCAGTTATTAACAGTCTGTGCCCAGCCAAGCTTCTTAGCATCTCAGCCTCAGTGTCCTCACCTGTCAGATGCTGATGGCGGGACTGCCTTGCTGGGTTATTGAGGGTGAAATGAGTGGCCTGCTTAAAGCAGCCAGCATACAACTGAGATATGAAGGGCATCCAGGACATCCTGCCATGACCTTGCTCAAAAGCCCTTAATACTTTCTATCCCCTGCCAGAGAAAGTTTGGACTCCTCTGCATAGAGTGGTAGGCTGTGCTGGTGATTGACAGACCCCTCGCCCTGATTCCACTCCTTTCAGAACCTGGTTTTGTGCAGGGACCCTCCCTCCACATGACTCATGAGAAGGTGCCCCACCCCAGTGTACACCTGGCATCCCCTGGGGACTGGTGTTGGTCCAGAAGCAGGTAAGTGACTTGAGGTGGTGAAGATAAGAGAGACTGACTCACGCTCCTTTATGGAAGGAGAAGGCTGTCATTCCCTCTCCCTCAAGCCAGGAGGGGACAGGGGCAGCAAACAGGCTGCTGTCCTCAGAAGGCCATGTGAAGGCACAGGGAGAAAGTGGCCATCTAAAAGCCAAGGAGGCAGGACTCAGAAGAAACTGCCCTGCTGACACCTTGATCTTGGACTTGCAGCCTCCACAACTGTGAGGAATAAATGTCGGTTGTCTACGCCACCAGTCTGTGCTCTTTGTTGTGGCAACCCGAGCTGACTGAGAGCGTTAGAATGAACCAGTGCTGAGGAAAGCCTAGAAGAGAGACAGAGAACTGTGGACTGGAGCCTGTCCTACCACTGGACTTCCAGAAATATCATACATATTCCTTTTTTTTTAAACTCAGTTAGATTTGAGGTTTTCTGCTATTTGCAGCAGACAGCATCCTAACGGATCCCCTAAGCTTTCAGAATATTCTGCATTCTCCGCTCCTAATGGAAAGAAATGCTTCCTGCCCCTCCGTCCCATCACAGGACTTACATGCTAGTTATTCCCAAGCCATGCTCCGCCCTTCCCCATCTCCATCCTTTTATTCTTTGTGTGTGTGTGAGGAAGATTCACCCTGAGCCAACATGTCACCAATCTTCCTCTACCTTGCAGATGGAATGCTTCCACAGCATGGCTGATGAGTGGAGTAGGTCCCCACCTGGGATCAGAACTCGTGAACCCAGGACTGCCAAAGCAGTGCACACGGAATTTCAACCACTTGGCCATGGGGCCAGCCCCGCGCCCCCCATCTCCATTCTTTTGCCCAATGCTTCCCGCTGCCCAGATTGCTCCCTTTCTGCCCATCTCTGTCTACCAGGACCACCCATTCTTCAAGGCACAACTCACAGACTCCTTTTCCCTTGCAGCTCCCAACACAGTGCTTTGCATATAGTAGCTGCTTAATGAACATTTGACTGTTGCATATTGCTCTGGACTTTTCTTGTGTGGTATTTTCTCTGCACATATTTTTAACTACATGAGATTAGGCCACTATATTTGCTATATAGACTCAAACAGATCACTGAAGAAAGATTGCTGTGTATCATCTCCTCCCCATACTAAAGGAGAAAATGTCTTTTGAAGATTTCAAAAACCTATTTGCAGTATGATAAACTAGGAGTCTTTAAATTCCGTGGTAACCTTCTGCCTGTGCAAGGTCATTTCAGTTTCCAAAAAATTGCTATTAGAATTAGAATTCATAACCAAGGTTGTAGTTTTGCTTTCTTTACCACCCCTCCCTTTAGTCACTGATCTAAGACTCCATCAAAAAAGAACTCAAGTTATAAATGGAGAAAAACAAGACGGCCGATGAGAAATAAATTAAGTAGAGAAACCACTGCTTAGACTTAACCCACAGTTCAATTCAAACAAGTTCTCAGCAGACACACAAAACCAAAAAGAAAAAACCTTAACAACCTTGATGATATCCATTTTTGAAAAGTTGCTTCTTACAAGACTTCCCAGAAAAAAATTAAAAATAAATCTTCTATTAAAATGAAATAACAAATCCTACTCTGGAACACAGAAGACTGGATGACTCGCCACACAACGTAGCTCCAGAAACTACCACACCGTGGACAGGCCCCTACAAAGACGTGTCACCTTCCTGCATTTCACCACGTCTCACGGATGAGCACTAGTCCAGGCTTCTGGCTTTCCTACTCGAACGTTGCTTCCGAGAGCCGGGTCAGACTCTCCACCAGCTCAGAGCCCTCGGCGTCGCCTCCTCAGCTGCAGCCTGACAGCTCCTTGTGAGCCACACCAAGAATGTCAAGCACGAACCCTCAAAAAGGAATCCAGGCAGGGGGACAGACAGACAGTGCTGCGAGCCCCTACCGAAGGACAGACCCCACTGGGGAAGACGTTGAGGTGGCATCCGGGGTCTGACCACCTTGGGGCGGGAGGTCGGGTTGGGTGATGGAGGGCGTACATCCTGCAGTCCCAATAACCCTTGGGGCGCTTACTGTTGGGGGCACGGGTCGCAGAGATGTCACACTAGGACCACTCTGGGTTCATCGCCAGTGCCTGAGGGGGAGGTCAAGCCTGATCTGTCTCTCAGCCTACATGAACAGTGATCATGTTTGGTTCCGGCCTGTAGCTCTTGGTGTCCGCGTCCCATGGGGGAGTTCTCTTTTCCTGCTGCTGAAAACACTATCAAAACACCTTAATGGGAATTAATTATGGAAAAGGCTAGTGTGAATTAGAGACATTTTGAAAATAAATACCTTTTACTTCCAAATAAATGTTTCCTTTTCAGTAATTAACCACTATTCTAAGCAGAGGTTCAAAGCACATATTTTAATGAGTGACTTGGTCATTAGCAACATTCATTTGAACATAAATATGCTCAGGCGGTGTTTCATAATGTGCTTCCCTAGGTAGGCTAACAGCACCGCTGACTCCTGGTTTACACCATTAATGTGCTTAGCAAACCCTTGACAAATAAAAATGGCAAGTAATAGGATATATTGGAGTATATGAGGAAGCCATTTGGTGTAAACCTAATTCGACCTGACCTTGTCTTTCCAAAAGGGCCTGACGAGGCCGTTGAGCATGCATTGTATATCTGCTTTAGACATTCCCTATGGCAAGAGCAAAGGCCCTTGAGATAAAGGTGCAACTTCCCTCCCGCTCCCAACGTTGGCATTTCTTTAAGGATTAAGCATCTTTCCTTAGGCTAGAAACTGATTGCTGCGCTCACCTGTGACCACCCAGCTCGAGACAATAGACTTGCCTCCTGCTATGCCCTCCGAGAGCAGACCCACTACCTGCTGTGTCCATCAAGTGCTGTGCTGACAAGGCAATTTTGTGACTATTGTGGGAGGGACATTTCAATCATATGTGAAACGTCCTGTATGGGGGTATATAACCACTCTGTATACCTCACTTCCTTGGTGCCCTTTCTTCCTTTGGGAATAAAGGCCCTGGGCCATGGTCCTCAGATTTCAGCTCAGAATAAACTCACCCAAATTTTCATTTATATATTGGTTATGGATTATTTTCATCGACACCATTTCTTCCCAGAGGGCAAAGGGGCCCTGGCTGAGTTGAGGCAATTCCTGGTGGGGTGGCACGCCCTCTGTAGCTCCTGACCTGCACACCAACGCTCCCCTGTGGGTGACGCAGGAGCTGAGGTCTCACCCGGGCTGCCTCGGCCACTGTGGGGTGTGGTCAGGAAATACAATCAACTTTTACACTAGCCTAGATCAGGATTTCCCAAACTTAGCAGGCTCAGGCTGGATCATTCTTTGCTGTGGGGCTCTCCTGCCAGAGAAAGTTTGGACTCCTCTGTGTAGAGTGGTGGGCTGTGCTGGTGGAGGATGATCAGCAGGACCTCCGGTCTCTATCCACTGGATGCCAGTAGCATCCTCCTCCTCAGTCGTTACAACCAAAAATGTTTCCAGTCACTGCCAAACGTCCTCCTGGGGGAAAACCGTACCACACAGAAATCATCTAGAAAACTTTAAACAACTGATGCCTGGGTGCCAGAGAGGGTTCCAGAAGTCCCTCAGGTGACTCTAAGTGCTCCAGATGTCACTCCCCCACCCCCAATCCCAGGTGCAGACAGACGAGTTCAACATTAGAAGAAGAGACTCTGTGACCTAAAGTTCTGAAAAGCAGGGGCTTAAAGGGGACATGATCTACTCCACAGCCCAGTATAGATTCAAGTTTGATTAGCTGCTATTTCAGATAAATTACATCACTCTTCCTAGTCTTCAATAGCTCATTAAAATTTGACTTTAGGCCTGAGTGGACTTAGATTCTGTCTTCTCTTTATTCTCGTCATCCTAGAATTAAATCACCTGACCTGGCCTGTTGAGAGCAACAGCCCCTTCACCACCTCTTTACCATCACCATCTAAGAAATGTTAATTGAGCACCTGCTAGGTGCAGGTACTGAGGATATAGATCTGGGTCAGGAAAGCAGGGGGGATGGGAGGACAGGAGAGGAGGAATAAGGAGTCAGGAAAGGCTTGAAGAAGGTGAAAGGATGACGGGGAGGGGAGGTGGTTTCTGGGCTGAAAGAACACCATGTGCCAAGGCTGAGCGTTGTTTGAGAAATGATGGGGACAGGAGCACAGGGTCCCTGTGCAGGAAGATGGGGACAGCTGCAGGAGAGGCAGGCAGGGTGCAGGTCAGCAGCGACCTTGAAAGCCTGCCAGCGAGGCCCAATGTCATCCAAAAGGCTATGGAGAGCCATGAAGGATTTGAAGCGGGGGAGTTAGAAGAGCTGCTCAGCTACAATTTAGGACCAAAACGCCAGGATTTGAGGCAAGAAGGGTGGATAAGATCAGAGGCTAGATGAGAGGCCCAGTCCAGCAGGTAACCAGCGCACACCTCTAGGGCTTCAAGGAACCATCTGGAGTACAGATAAAGATCTGGAGCTGCCCTATTCAGGCTGTGAGCTGGAACTCAGGTGTTGTGAGCTGACCTGTGTCCCGCACCAAACAAACCTCATACATTGAAGGCCTGACCCGTAGTCCCTGAGAATGTGGCTGTATTTGGAGGTGAGGCCTTTACAGAGGTAATTAACTTTCAATGAGGTCATGAGGGTGGGCTCTAATCCAGTATGACTGGTGTCCTTGCAAGAAGAGATTAGAACACAGACACCCACAGAGGGATAACCACATGAGGACACAGGGAGAAGATGGCCATCTGCAAGCCCAGGAGAGAGGCCTCAGGAGAAACCACCCTGCTGACACCTCGATCTTAGGCTTCCAGCCTCCAGACTGTGAGAAATAAATTTGCACTCTTTAAGCCCCCAGCCTGCAGTACTTTGTTAGGGCAGCTGAGCTAAAACACCTGGAAATGACCTTAAGTAAGGAGACGGAGAAGAGCAGCCGCCAGGCAGAAAGAAAATCAAGAGAAAGCAGCGTCCCCTGTCACAAGGAGAGGGTGTCGCAGACTGAAGGGTCACTGCCAAGGCCACACAGAGGCCAAGTGAAATCACTGAAGCAGCCCCAAGGGATCAGGCAAGCCTGACACGTCTGCGGCCCAGAGACCACGCGCCGGCGGTGGGGACACCGGGCAGAGCGGGCACGGCCCAGGAGCACAGAGAGGGGGCAGGGAAGGGTCACGCGGCAGCTGGAGCGGAGGCTCGCCCAGGCGTTCCCACGCAGGCCCAGGCTGGCCGTGGGCCACGGGCAGCAGAGGCCGGACAGGCTGTGGCCCTGCGGGCCTGGGGACAGACAGAGGGGGACAGGACAAACCTCGCCGATGGAGCCTGGGCCGGAGCACTTCTCTCCGACAACTCATTGTCTACTGGGGAAAAACCAAATGTCCCCAACATGACTTTACGGCCCAGGCATGAGCCCCTTCCTCGGCCTTTTCCATCCCTCAGAATCCCAGCCCCTCGGCTCGGCTCACCTGTCCCTGCAGGACGGCAGGACCCCGCTGCCGGCCGGCTGCCCACCCCACGCTGCGCCTGGAGTCCTCCATTTCACACCTGCCTTGGCTATACCATTAGCTCCTTCTCCAGGGCAGAGACCATCTTCTGTCCACGTGTCACCTCCCCAGGCAAAGCAAAAGGCCTGCTGCAGAGCAGGTGTTCTGAGAGAAGGCCCAGGGCCAGCACTACCTGGGCGGCTGCAGAGATCGCCAGCGACAGGGGAGGGGAGGAGGGTTGAATGTAACCTTCAAAAAGTAGACTACCACCAGGTGGCCCGGCGGCTAGAGGGTAAGTTCATGTGCTCTGCTTTGGTAGCTGGGTTCCAGTCCTGGGCACAGACCTAGCACGACCTGTTGAGCCATGCTGTGGCAGCATCCCACATGAAATAGAGGAAGACTGTGACAGATGTTAGCTCAGGGACAATCTTCCTCACTTAAAAATAAAAAAACCCACCACCCATGTAGAACACCACCAATGTCCATAGCAGCATTATTCACAATAGCCAAAGGTGGAAGCAACCCAAGTGTCCACTGATGGATGAATGGATAAACAAAGTGTGGTTTATACATATAATGGAATATTGTTCTGCCTGAAAAAGTAAGGAAATTCTGACACCTGCTACGACATGGATGAATCTTGAGGACATTGTGCTCAGTGAAGTAAGCCACTCACAAAGGACAAATACTGCATGGTTCCACTTACATGAGGTCCCTAGAGGAGTCAATTCATAGAAACAGAAAGTAGAAGGTTACAACCAGAGGCACTCACAACTAGAATATACAACTATGTACCCCGGGAGGCTTTGGGGAGAAGAAGCAGAAAAAAAAGAAGACTGGCAACAGGTGTTAGCTCAGGGTCAATCTTAAAAATAAATAAATAAAAAGAAAGAAGGTTGGTTGCCAGGGGCTGGGGGAGGCAGATGGGGAGTTAGTGTTTCATGGGGACAGAGTTTCAGTTGGGGAAGATGAGAAAGTTCTGGCGATGGATGGTGGTGATGCACAGCAACATGAAGGTACTTAGCGCCACTGAACTGTACACTTAAAAATGGTTAAAATGGTAAACTGTATGTTACAATTAAAAAAATTATTTTTTAAAGTAGGACAGAAACTTTGTGTTTACTACAAATGCTCATGTATATCCATTGGAGAACAGTGGAGTTCTTCAGTGCATAACAATCAAGGGTGCCCAATTTGTAAGGCATCTTTTAAACACACAGAAAAAGCAGCTTTTAATCTAATCTAGGAGGAAACACTCTGTAGTACAAATTAGGATGCTGAGAGCATAACCCATTCATAATTTAACACGACCCCTGGGATGCTCGTCCTGGTTTCTGCCTACATCATCTCCTCCTCCGCTTATTCTTTAAATGATACTAAGAAATAAGGTGTGACTGTTAGCTAGTGGAATGAAGACCAACCTGACCCTCCTCCCAACTCAAAAAAACTAGCTGATAAGCTTAACTAGCGTTCCTATGACTTAGCATTCTTTACCACACCCCCATGACTCAGCTCTTTGGTTCACTCTCAGATAAGCAAACCGACTCACTCTGAGCAGCTTTCTCCAGTGTAGGAAAGCTCCCGTCTCCTCCCTGCCAGTGCACACCTTGAACTCATTACACGTCCAGGACAAAATTCACTAGGGCCTTGTGAAGCTGCTCCCTGGCAAAAAAAAACCCGCAGAAAGTATGGTTCACTTTTACCATGAGAAATCTAGAAAAGGATACAAAACACAACAAAGGAGTAGAGAAGCAGAAAAGATACTGAAAAATCAGGAAGACTTGAAAAGGCTTGGGGAACACTCGCTCAGCTGTGCAGTGGTGACGGGTGGCTTTGTGAAAGGACAAGCTGAAGGTCACCAGAAGCAGGCCCCTCTCCAAAGGGCCCTACCTTTGACTTAATGCTCTGCTGTCACCATCCTGATCTTAATAATTTTTGAACAAGGTGCTTTGCATTTTCATTTTGCACTGACCTGGGCAAATTATGTAGCTGATCCTGACTAGAAGCAAGGTTTGGAAAAACAGAGACCCACCCTGGGTGGAGCAGGGGTGGGGGTAACAATTTGCAAAACTGTTTCAGTGACTGCCACAGGGCTTATTCCAAGCTCCCTTGGTGATCTGGAGCTAATAACTGAGGCCATCTATAACTATTTCTAGAAAAGCCTCAGGAGGTGTATTGCTGCCAATTCTATACTAAGCTTGAGCAGCCAGGTAAGTTACACCTGAGTCTTTGGGAAGAAAAAAAAACTTTGTTTAAAGCATTTAATGGTTAAATTATCAATACTCAATTCTTCTTGGTTAATTGCTCAAAAGATCCATCTCTAATCCCTTGCACCCCAATGAAGGACAGCTACTACAACCCCCGTCACATGGTTTAGAGTCTCCGGCCTGGGTAACTGCACCCCCTGCTCTGAAACCTGTCTTCTCCCACCCCAGCCCCAGTGGCACACCAGGTCTGCACCTAGGAATCTGGAGTGGGACAGAGGGATGCTTGCCCAGGGACCAGGTGAGCAAAAGCCAGGCTGGAAGGAGAGCAAAGCCGACTTCTAGAAAAGGGGATGAGAGCAGACGAGGCTTCCGGCAGAACGACGCTGGTGGCAAGGCCCCTGAAAGGCACCCCTCCAAACTATTCCGCCTCAGATCCCACTCCAGCCTCCCTGAGCCACGCCTGCATCTTCCCGACAAACTTTTCCTATTTTGTTAATGTAATTTGAAATTTGTTTCATTACTTGCAACCAAAAGGGTCAGAAGAGAGGTCTGACAGAGTGTAATATTATGCGAGTGGGATGGCCCAGAGAACACCCTGGCCGTGCTCTGTGACAGGGGTGATTTATTTTAGGGGGAAGAAACCCACTTAAATCAATCACTAACCACTGCCCCCCTTTCCTAGAAATATAGGGCTTCTCCATCTCTAGGCCACTTGTTTGGAGGGAGGTCTGCCCATGTGTAAGGACCAGCATTGAGTAAGCGTTGAGTAAATGAAAGAACAAAATGACTTAACCCCAAGTCACAGAAGGTCCAGCTCTGCAGACTTTTGAGCTCAGTGGCCTCCAATAAAACCTCAGCAAGGAGAACATCGAGGTGGGAAGGGGCAGCTCCACAAGGGGGCCCTGGGCCCCCTCTCCCATTTTCACTTGCCCCTGAGGTTAGCTCTGATCCCGTCTGGTACAGCTCAATGTGACTTCAACGCCTCTTTAAAACTCCACTTCTCTCTGATCCGTTTTCCCCTGCCACAGCTACCCCAGACTTTTAAAGACCTTTAGATTGTTCTCCATCAAATAAATGGCAGGAGCTCAGACTTCTGGGCCAGGGCCTCATGGGGACAGGGAAGCACTTGCCAGTGCCCTCTCTCCCAGCCTCGGGCCTCGACCAGCTGGGAAGGCCCTTTCCTTCTGAGATCCTCTTCTGTTTTCAGATTAGAACTCTGAAGATAAACAAATCCCTGGAAGTCCTTTTTGGTCAGACTCCTTAGGCCACGCTGGATTTGGGTGTCTGGCCTGAAGGGCACACCTGGCTTCCCATGTTGCCAGTTTCTGGGTGAAGGTGACAGACACCTCGGAGCTCCCAAGGAGTAAATCGCCCTTCCCGGTGTGGCCTGTCGGCCCCTCCCCATCTCAGCATTTCTCCATGACTCACTCAGCAGGCCTCACCCCACAGGTGGGAGGAAGAACTGGATCTGAGGTTTCCCAGGTGCCTCCTGCTTGCCCGGGCGCCCGGGGGGAGGGTGGGGGCTCTCTCCAGGTGTTCCCATTCTAGCCTCCTGACAGCCCTAGCCCTGGAGGTGAGGTGAGTATGACCCACTTTCCCGGTGGTGCAGTTTCTGCCACTCCCAAAGATAAACTGGTCATAAGCAGCATAGTCAGGACTTGAACCCACGTCTGCCAAACTAAAAACCTCTGGCTCTTCTTAGGACATCAAATTCAGGTGAGCTCAAACACTCATGGCAAAGACCTTGTGGGTAAAAGATGAATAAGACACATCTCCAGTGGGGGCATGGACAGACACCGTTCTGATCGCCGTTCCCTCTCTCTGGAAAACACACACAGTTCTCTTTATCTTACTTAAACCTCAGATCCCAACTCAGATGACAGCTTCACTCAGAGACCAGTCAGTCTAGGCCAGTTTCCTTGTTCTAGTCTCTCATGTCCCTTTCTTTTCATGCACTTAGCTCAGTTTGTAATTAAAAGGTTATTATTTAATTAGTTAAGGTATGCCTTCCTCATTAGTCTATAAGCTCTATGGAGGCTGAGCTGTCTATTTTCCCCTATTGTTGTATCCACAACACATAGTAATGCTTGGCCCAGAAGAGGCACTCAAATCTGTGAAGGGAGGGAGGGAGGGAAAGGTGAAAAACAGAGGAAAAGAGTGGCCCAGGGTCACACTCAGTGGTGTGATAATTGCTTAACAACTGGCTCTCTGAAGAAAAAATAAAACCCTGATGCGTAGTGTTTCCAACTCCCGTGGTGTAAATTCTCCCACCACAGCTGGGTTCCAAGCCAGAAACAGGACACTGCTGAAGGCGCCGCTGGATGAGATGTACACGCTGGCTCAGAGGCGCGGAGCCCCAGCTGGCTCCAGCACACTGCTGGGCTGTGGCGACACCAGGACTGACATTCAGAAAGGCCAACATGTTTTTATACGACATCAACTTTTGACTCAATCTTACCACGGACTAAAGACCAAAATGAATTAAGAACTTGCAAAAAATGATAAAGACAAAACAAACAGAGGTTTTGCAGCTACAGCTAGTTCAGAACAAGAGGATGAAGGAGAGGTGTGAACACTTCCTGGGGAAGAGGCTATCTCCCAAAAGGAGATGGGAGAGTAGCTAAAGAACTGTTGAGCTTCTGGCCTTTCCATCAACAGGGGCCTCTGCCAAATTCAATGTTTAGGACACTGTTACGAGCAAGTCAAAGCCTGTATGAAATGCTGGTTATACCCGCTGACCTAATATTTATTCCCCTTTCTAGCAATTTATCCTAATAGCTCAATAAAAACAAAACAGTATGGCAGTTCCTCAAAAAATTAAAAATAGAACTACCATATGATCCAGCAATGCCACTTTTGGGTATTTATCTGAAGAAAGTGATAACACTGATTTGAGAAGATATCTGCATCCCATGTTCACTGCAGCATCATTCACAACAGCCAAGTCAGGAAACAACCTAAGCGTCCGTCAACAGATGAATGGATAAAGAAGACGTGGTGTGTATATATATATATATATATATATGCAATGCATATAAACTATGCAAAATATATATATAAAATGGAATACTATTCAGCTCTAAAAAAGAATGAAATCTTGCCATTTGCAACAACATGGATGGACCTAGAGGGTATTATGCTAAGTGAAATAATCCAGACAAAGACAAATATCATATGATCTCACTTATATGTGGAATCTAAAAAAACAAGCTCATCATAGAAACAGAGAACTGATTGGTCATTGCCAAAGGTGGGGGGGGGGGTGTGAAATGGGTGAAGGGGGTCAAAAGGTACAAACTTAGTTATAAAATAAATGTCAGAGGGATGTAATGTACAGCATGGTGCCTACATATTAATAATACTGTATTGTATATTTGAAAGTTGATAAGAGAGCAGATCTTAAAAGTTCTCAGCGGAAGAAAAAATTTGTAACGATGTGTGGTGACAGATATTAACTAGACTTATAGCGGTGATTATTTTGCAATATATACAAAGAATTATGCTGTACACCTGAAACTATAATGTTATATGTTAGTTATACCTCAATAAAAAAGAAAAATTTTTCTAAAAACACCATAAACAAAATCAAAAGACCAAGAACAAATTGGGGAAAAAGCATTTACAAGTCATTTAAAAGGGTTAATTACTTCATGCACAAAGTACCTCTATAATAATGCTCCCCCCACATACACACACACCAAGGCAAAGGATGTGAAGAAGTAGCTCAAAGAAAAGGAAATACAAATGGCTCAAAACTTTCAAAGAGATGCTTAACCTCCCTCTCAACAAGAGAAATACAAATTACAACAGTAAGTGAATATCATTTCTCACATATGAAACTAGGAGACATTTAAAAGTCTGACAACTCCCTGCGTCAGGGAGAACAAGACCTCACACATTATTGATGAAAGCGTAAATTGGTAAGATCTTATAGAGAGCACTTTGACAACATCTATCAAAATAAAAATGCGGTCTACTTTGAGACCCTCCCCTTCTAAGAATTTCATATGTGCTAGAATTTCATTACATATTATGTAATAGTAAAGACTGGAAACCACCTAAATGCCCCCTTGGCAAGTGACTAGTTAAATAAATAATGCCTGGTCATACAGGAGAATACCAGGCAGACATAAGAGAGAATGTGGGGCTTTCTATGCACTGATGTATCCATCCCCAATATAGGTGGAAAAAAAGGCACAGAGCAGTGTATATATTATGTTATTGTTTGTGAGAGAAAAATATATAAATGAAAATATGCTTAGAATATTTCTAGAAGGATACATAAGAAACTGGTAACCAAAGTTGCTTCTGAAGAGGGAAACTGGAGGCAGAAATGGAAAGAAATCTTCCTTTTACTGGCTGCTTTCTGTACCATGTGCATGCATTATCTATTACAGTCAATTTCTAAAAATAGATATGCATAAACATGTTCACGGTTATGTTGTATATACTAGACAAAATAAACAAAACCACCACTAAGAGGATCTAACTTGTTGGGTCATTTTAAAAATTACTATTGCAATGATATTGTAGTTATTTTCAACCCTAATTAAATTGTACTGAGACACCTTAAATAACTTCTAGTCTTGAACCCCAGAAAATACAGATTACTTCCCAGGATATTTAAACAACTCTCAGCTGTACTTACAGGATGAAAGCCAGCAATCTTTGAGCATTCATGGAGGATAGAAGAAATATCAATAGATTGGAAATAGACAAACATCCCAAACTTCACATTCAGAAAAAGAATGGACCTTAGAAAGTTTAGCTGACATTGATTTTTGGCAAAATTCTAGGGATTATTCAAAGAAGTGGTGAGCCTTAGAAAGCAGCAAGGATTCACTCAGAACAATGCAGGATAAACTATGCAAATTATTAAGAGAAATATTTTTAAATTAGTGGAGTTGCATTTTTTTAAACCTCGTTGAGTAAAATCTCAGAAGCACCTGAGAATCTGGGCTGCACAGGGAATGCTGGTGTGGGCCAGGGAGGCCAAGTGAGCAGGCTCCCGACCTGCCTGGCCTCAGTTTCCCCAGGCCTGCCCTCTAAGCGACTCTGCAAGACTGTTAGATTCTTCTTTTCAGGAAAGCAGTGACAATGTCTTTCAACCTGGCTGGGAGATAAAATGCTATGAAGTATGAGCTATGAACGTCATCAGGAAGTTGAACACCAGGCTCCTGACCAGAACACCTGGCCCACTCAAGAATGTGCTAACAGATTTAAAATCCAAGATAACGCTCACTGTTAAGACTGGCCCTGCATTACTTAACATTCTTAATCAAAGGAATAATACACGTGAAAATGTTTTGAAAACTTTATAGGGCTGCGCCAAAGAAATGTGGTATTATTATTGTTATTATTATTATTTTGAAGACTTTGCAAATTCTGGAGCAGATAACAAATACCAAAGACCAAGGCAAAAAATAGAAATAAAAAAGATCTTAACAGGAAAGATCTAATATCCCCAAACTATTAAGACAAAACTTAAATTGTGTGCCATGTCACACGAGTGCAGGCTGAGAAAGCCCTGACTTAACACAATCCCATAAAGCTTTGGTGGCTGTGGTCTCGTTAAGAGGCATGTCATGTCCAATAAAAGCCTTCACATGTCAACTGTACACTTCGTTAGTGGAAGCACACTGTCCATCCATCCTCTCTTCAATTAGAACACAGGGCCTACCGGTTGTGCTCTGGGTGCCATGCTTAAGAGACACATACACCAAGTGTGTGTAGCAATCAGTACAGCAAGTGTTACCATGTGTAGAGTCACTGAAGTAGCTGGGGACTTCGTAGCCAGGAAAGAAACTACCTGGGTATCCTCAACTCTCTGAACATGTGTTTTATGAAGGAAAAAGCCTCATTCAGAGGAACGAGCTCACAAATGGGCATGAGATGACCCGAGTTATAGTCACCAAAAAACATGCCTCTCTGCAAGGAAGAACAACTAGGAGTGGGCTGCCTCCCTAACAGGCACTCCCTTCCCACCCGGGAGGCATAGCCATGTCAGAGCTACTCTTCAGGAGGGGAGAGAGGCTTGTCAGCCCCCAGAGCCCCTTTCACCATAACACCCTGCGATTCTAACTGGCTTGGCAGTTTCACGAGTGTAGGTGCTATTATAGCCTATATTACAGGCTATGTATGTTCATAGTGTAACACATGTTAATAGTGTAACATGTTAATAATGTAATATGTTAATAATGTAATGTAACATAATATAATATGTGCCTGGCGGTTCTTCTGTATGTCCCTCCCCATCTAACACCTAGGGATAGAATAGGGTATATATTGTAGGGGCACATACATGCTGAAGGAGGTCTGTTGACAAAGACATTGCTTACTCGTATATGGGAAGATCATGGTGGGGATTGGGGGGAGAGGGGACAAAAGGCAGCCTCTCAGACCTTGAACTTCCACCCACTGAGGGAAGGCGAAACCTTCTACTTGTGCTTCTACTTAGGAACAAAGCCAACAGGCATCTGACCCCTAGGATGCCGCACCCCTCACGGTATACATTCCATATTTGTACATCTGATACAGTATCCAAAGTACACAGCCAGCAGAGGAGAAAGTCTGCCTTAGTGCGTGCCAAAATGCTTAAAAAGCTCTTTGAAGCATTTGTTATGGAATAGAACACTGCGGAAGGACAGCCCTTTATTTAGATCTTATTTGTGCGTGAAAATCGATATGTCCTTTCTAGTCTTTATCTTACAGGAGAATGTGTCCCTGACTCTTGTCCCGAGGTCTTCGCCTCCCAGTCTTGCCCTGTCAGCTGTATCAAGCACCCCAAAAACTTACTTTACACTTTAGCGCCGTCTTTGACCCTCTCGAGTGCTAATTTAGAAAAACTGTCCAGCTCTCCAATATGCCTCTATAGCCTGTTTTCGAGAACTATTTTAGTTGTCTTCTCCCACCATCCACCGCAGGGTGTGAAGAGCTGTTTCTGGTCCCCACCACTAAGATAGCGATACTCTGCCCACCTCCTAACTTTCAAGTTGGCTTCCCCTCTGACCCCAGGACAGCACACATCTGCTTTGATCTATATTATTCCTCCTCTGCTTTAAAAAGGGGCTTAAAGTAGGTGCAAATGTTGCCAAAGCCTCACTTTCACAGACATACAACAAAGAGTAGGAAAACAGTGTAGTCATTGTTCTTAATTTTCCCATGCTGGTAAACAAAAACAAACATTGCCCTCCACCGATGGGGTACAGTGCCACAGAGACCCCTCTGGAAAGGACAGCTGACTGGGGAGGATGGAGGTGGGCCACGCTTAGAAGGATCTTCCCCAGTAACAGCTAATCCACAGGGTTCCCACAGGACAGGTCATCTCCTGCCAGGTTGTACAAGATTAAAACGATGTTTATGATGATGTAAGAGTTTCATCTTACACACCCATAAGCTACAACTGTCTACTAACATGTTTGGGGGAAAAAATTCATGCATGCTGCTTATGATAAACTGTCAAATTTCAGTCTCACATTTTAACAATGCATTTAAAACTCTGCCCAGAACTGCCCAGGGGGGAAAAATGGTCTACATTTACTTTGAAATGCAAATTAGTTATAATGCAAATTAGTTATTTAAAATGCAAATTGCTTGACAAACTGGCATCCAATCTCTCTTACATGTTAAGAAATGTATAACAAAACAGAAAATTATAGCTGTTTTTCTAACTGATTTTCTAACATTTCCCATTCTCCATTTTTACGCTGGCCACACTCTCCTCTCACAAAACACTTCTGCTCCACTTCACACAACTCCAGACCTCTGGGAGAGGGGCTCCCTTGGGCTCTAGCGAGCCCCAGGTTCAGCTGAAGCTTACCAGGGCCTCAACGGCTGAGACAAAAGCAGCTGCTATGTAAGAGCAGTGGTGGTCCAGGAATACCAAGGAATTCTTAGCATCCCTCCTACACTCACTCTAGGATGTTTACTAAAGTCCCGAGGGAACACTGGAGGGAACACTGGGGTGGCAAAGTCCGAAGTCAAATATGCCAGTCTTTGGAGAGGACTGAGCATGGGGAGTGGGGAGAGGGAATTTTCAAAAGCTCTTTGCTTCTCTGGCTACAACTCCAGTTCTTTAGTTGGCTTTAGTGTGTTTCCAAACCAAGCGCGGGAAGGCTGACGTCAGGCAGAAAGAAGAACATCTGGAACAGGACACTGTTCTCACGGTTAGATGTTCTTTGTGGGAGACATAGGGACAAGCGGCCAGCCAAAGGGCAGAGCTGTGGTCCTAGCTCCAGCCGGCAGACCTGGAATGAGGCGAGTCCTCCAGGGCTGGCCGGTGACAGGTCAGCGGCCTTCCGGTCCGCGGGGGGCCACCCCTGCCTGAATGAGGGTGACAGCTGGAAGGGTGGAGGAAGGAAGCTGCAGTCTTTATAGGAGGAGGGGCGCTCTTTCCATATGTGCACTGGGACGGGAGTTTGGGTGCAAACTAGGAAAGATCATGGCCCCCCCCCCCAAGAGTTGGGAGGCAGTGTCACTGCTGAGGGCGGCACAAAGCCCTTGCTTCAAACCCAAGTACATGCATCTCCTGTGGGGGACGGGAGATTAAGCCAACGTGAGAGGCACGTACACGTAGGCTAGCACCCTTTTAGGGACTTTGGGACCTCAGTCTGCACGAAGGGGATGGAGGGAAGGCTGGAGGCGACTGAGGAGTGCAAAGGACTCAGGAGAAGGACGCGAGGCCGGGGCGGTCGCGGCCCTTACCTTGCTGACCACGTTTTGGACGAGGCCTGTGCGAATGCCGTAGTCCCACGCGTGGCAGTCGCAGTTGGAGGCGTTGTCCCCCTTGTCCGGAGGGGACGGCAGGGGTGGCGTGTCGCCCCCGTCCGAGCCGCTGCTGTTGCTAAGGTCGCCCGCGGCCCCCCAGGCGACAGTGGAGAAGGAGGTGGTCGGGGGGCTGGTCCAGTTGGCCACATCGCCGGCGCCCCACCGGCCCGTGGCGGTGACCTCCGCCAGCTCGGTGCCTTTGCCCGCCCCACGGCACCAGAAGTTCGGCTGGTCCAAGAGGAAGGAGTCCGAGAACTGGCTGAAGCCGATGAACAGCGCCGGAATCCAGGTGAGCAGCACGAGGGTCTTCTGGTAGCCCCCGCCCAGGCCCCCGAGGAAGGGCAGCACCGACCCGTCGTAGTCCAGCAACAGGAGGCTCGGGGCCGCCGCCGAGGAGCTGCTCGGGTGCGGGCCGCCGCTGGCGGGATGCGGCGCGGGCAGCGGCTGGATGTCCCCGCCGCCGCCGGGGCCCGCGCGCCCCCCGAGGGGTGCCGAGGCCGCCGCATCCCCGGGCGGCAGGGAGCCGTTCTCCTCGGCCGCGGGCGGCTGCCGCCCGGGCCCGCCGCCCACCGCCTCGCGCCGCCGGTCTATCGCCATGGCCGCGGCCCGCGGCGCCCGCAGAGGCGCATAGAGCGCGGCGGAGGCTCCCGCGGGCGCCCGCCGCCGCCGCCGAGGAGGGCCCGCGGCTCGGGAGAGAGCGCTCGGCCGCCCCGGTGCGTCAGGCCGCCCCCATGGCACCGGCCCGGGCCCCGCGCCCCGGGCGCCGCGGCCCCGCTCGGGCGCCGGGCAGAGGGAGGGCAGAGGCCGGCCCGGGCCCTCAGCCACCGCCGCGCATCGGCTCCGCGCCCGGGGCCGGTGGCCGAGCCCGCTGCTCTCCGCCGCTCCGCGCCGGCCGCGGGAGGAGGGGGAGCGGGCGCCGCGCCTTCCCAGCCGGCCGGCTCGGTGCCTGCGGACCGCGGTGCGGGAGGCGTCCGCGGCTCCCCGGGCGCCCGGGCTGTATTTATCCGACCTCGGGCGCCTCCCGGAAGCCGCAAGCTCGGGTCCCAGCCTGCGGGGCCGGCCGCGCTCCCGGGCTCCGCGAGCCAGCCTCCCTCTTCCTCCTCCTCCTCCTCCTCCTCCTCGTCTCCTGCCCCCGGCCCGCCCCCTCTCCCCCCGCCGAGGTGGAGGTGAACGCGGCACCTGCTGCGCCCAGCTCTGCGCGCGAGCGCCCCCTCCAGCCGGGAAGCGCTGCCGCCGCCGCGGGATCCGCGGAGGGGGCGGGGGAAACGGGACACCCCGGCCCGCCGCGCCGGAGGATCCCCGCGCCGCCGGCGCGGGAGGAGGAGGCGCCGGGCGCAGCGGGCGCGCGCGGGCTGGGGGTCCCGGAGGAGTCGGCGTGCGCGGGAAGCGAGAGAACTGGGTGGTCTTCGAGGCTCGGCTCCCGCAGCCGCGCTGGGCCCCCACCCACCCACGGGCGCCGGGGCTCGGTCACCTCTGCTCTCTTCAGAGGTGCCCGCCGCTCAGCTGCCCGCACCCCACTCCCTGTCTGAGCCCAAGGGTCTCCAGCATTCGGGAGCAACCCTCTCCCGCTTTTTTGAGGTGCGGATGCGGTTGATTTGTGTGTCAGAGGAGCAGGGTCAAGGAGGCGCATCTGCCAATTGCAGGTCGCCTGCCACCCGCAGCGTCGGGTCACCCACGACCTACCGCAGCACCCACTCCCAAATCGCCATGTCTTCCCCATAAGTACGCTACTAGAAGGATCAATCGCCAACCCAAGTTCTAGATACAGAAACGTGAATGGTGATGGTATTCCCCACCCCCTCCCCAAGATCTCAAATTCATTTTGAACGCCGAGTGCACAGGCGCACACATCCATGTTCACACCCGTGAAGACAAACCTCTCCCTCCTCTCCCGCGCTCCAGCGCCAACCTTGCCAGCCGAGCCGTGTGAATACCCCCGCCCTGCGGCAGCCGGCCGCGTGAGCCGACTGCCTCCCGCACCCGGGCCGGCACGCGGACCGCGGCGCCTCCCCCCCGGCGTCCCCGCATGCTGGAGACATTTTAGATTCTAAGAAGTTTACTGATGGAAGTCTTGGATAGAGCGACCCATTTTCAGTCTCATTTGGGGGAAAAAAATGTGAAAGAAAGCCTTTGCTTTCCAAAGAATACACTCTAAACCACATAGACTGAATTCTTTTGCATTTCCATTATTTGCTTACGTTTTTAACCTGCAGTTCTTTTTTGTTATGGGCAACATATGCTTCCCGTGTAAAATATTGGCACATCCGACAAGAGAATTCTTTCTGAAGCCTGCCAGTGGGCTGGCTGTGAGGCGGGAGAGGCTGTGGACTTTCCTGCGTGGCTGAGGAGAGGAGATTAGAAAACACCGCGGGGGGGGGGGGGGGGGGCGGACGGGCAGGGGCTGCAGAGGACGCCAAACCTCCAGAAATGGGTCTCAAACCTGCACATGTTTAAAGAGCTTTTGAGGGTCATAGCGCGCACTGTCGACGTGGTAACAATTTTTTTCCAACTTCACATTCATTATTAGCTTGACTTTGTCTCCCCTCCCCCAGTTACAAGAGGGAATAAACGCCGAGCGCTGCCCTCCGCGCCTGCAGCGAGGAAGCGCTCAGCAAATGCCAGCGCTTATTACTACCGATACCACTCTTACGATTGTGTAAAATCTGCATTTCTCTTTCTGAATTCAAAGACCACTTTACAGGTGTCATTTATTTCCTCTTCAGCGGCTGACTTTTCTGGAAGAGGCCTCCTTGTGCTTGGCTCTGCCTCCGCAACCCCCCAAAGTCAGGAGGACTCATTTGCTTTCTTCTAGCTCATCACAAAACAAGTATTGCCGGTGACCTTGATGGCCATTACAATCATCAGAATAAATAATATTGATCTTTGCAGGGTTGGCTTTCAATACACATTCTCACTGAGACATCGTGGACCCCTAAGAAGTGGGTCTTCAAGATGAGGCTGCCAGGTTAGGTGACTAAGGGTTGGTCTACTGCCAAGCCAGACAGCTGGCTTTGAATCCACATCTTCTGACTGACATTCCAGGCTCTGGTCATTTCAACGTGCAGGGGCAAATTGCAACACCCTAGGGAAGAACTTTAAACATACTTGTTAATGTGCATTTTCAGGTGGGAGAAGCCCTAGCCTTGGTGAGGAGTTTCATTGCCATGCTGTCATTAGTTTTTGTCCCAAAAAGATAATAAAAATCCTCAAATGGTACATTCCAAGAATTTGGGGACACACTAGAAAATGGTACTCTCTAAATTTCAAACTACAGGGACTCAACATAAAGGTTTGGAATTAACCATCTGCAGCCCTGATCCTGGCATTGGAATTTAGTTGCTGCTTAGAGTGAAGGTTGCTCTAAGTCCCACTTGGATCAACGTGCCCCCCAGATCTAGTCAAGAAGATCGAAAGGTAACTAATTTAAAATAACTGGCCTTCAATTCATTTAGATGTGCCACAAGGGACCACATAGAGGGACCAAAACAAAAGGAGTCAAGAGGAAGACTGACGTTCTGCTAGCCTCGTCTCTAGGCACGCTGGCTAGTGCAGGGCAGCCAAGCAGGCCCTGCTGTCACGTTACCCTAGGCTGCTCTTCTGCCCGGTACTTATCTCTACATGCTAGTTTTCTTATTTACTTATTTACTTACTACCTCCTCCCTCTAGACAGGTGCTTTGTACTCAGCTGTGTTTCTGGTGCCTGAAACAGTGCCTGGCACACACAAGATGATACATATTTGTTGGGTAAATGAGCGCATCAAGTTACTGTCACTTGATGACACTATTAGGATCCCACAACTCTGTTTCTTTGATTCTTGTCACCAAGCAACCTTTTCATATTTGTTCAGTCTCTCAAATATAGTGCTCAGACCAGCCAAAAGGAGAATTCAAATGAACTTGACAATTATATTTCTTAATGTAAACTATTGTGGTTAACAGATCCACTCCCAATGTGAAGTTCTTGTGGGCAGTTATTGGCTTGCAGACATTGGCCTGTAGGCCAAATGCAGCTCACAGACCACACATAATGTTTCCAGAAAAATAATTGCCAACATTTGAAAATCAGGAGATTGAACATTAAAAAAAAAGCACACAGCAGAGGATGTGGCCCTGCCGATGCCAGTTTTTGCGGGGCCTTGCTTCATTGGAATGCAATAGATGCATAGGAGTTCTCCGGCTCACCTTATCTCTGCCTGGCACACGACCCTCCTGGACATGGTTTGTCTGCCCCCGAAAGCGTCTGAGTTTGTGACCCTAAATTGACGTCAGTATCCTGGACTCACTGATCCCCATAAAGAAGCGCAACCATTCTCTCTCCCTTTGAAAGCATGTTAAATAATCTATCGGTTTGTAATTTCCTAAAGCTTGAGAAAATAAAGAAATGAAAGATGCAACCTAATCACCGATACATGTGAACAATTTTATTTCCTTGGAGAAAACAGGAGGAAAAAAAATTTTGCTGACTTCTAAAGTTGATAGAAATCTAATCTTAAATCCTCCACAAATCTGTAAAAGTTAGTTCCAAGGTATTGGTGTCTGGGTTAACTTAAAATGTACAGTAATAGTCATAGCAAATGGATTTCACGTTAGTTTTGCCGGTATGTTCAGGTTTTTTATTTATACTTGAAATATAGATGGATATCACATTTTGGAATATTATGTGTCCTTTTTTTCTTACTGCAGTTTGATTTCTTTCAAATAATTATTTGAAAAGTAGCTTATCTTGATTTTTGGAAGATGGGAGAAAGTGATGTGAGATAACTTCAAACTAAAATTGTGTATACTTGGACATTATTTATATCATCCTTTGACTTTTGGAATGTTAACTCTGACTAACAAGGAATTTGACTTTTTTTTTTTTTTTTTGAGGAAGGTTAGCCCTGAGTTAACATCTGCTGCCAATCCTCCTCTTTTTGCTGAGGAAGACTGGCTCTGAGCTAACATCGTGCCCATATTCCTCTACTTTATATGTGGGACGTCTGCCACAGCATAGCTTGCCAAGCGGTACCATGTCTGTACCCGGGATCCGAACCAGCGAACCCCGGGCCACCGAGAAGCAGAACTTGCGAACTTAACCGCTGCGCCATGGGGCCAGCCCCAGGAATTTGACTTTCATAAAAGCTATCATAAATGAAAATGAAAAAGCTACCTTTGTTCAGTGGCAGAATTCATTAAAATGTCTCATGATCTATCCTAAGGAAAACTGCAGGGAATATCTTAAGAAAAACTACTTACTTGTGGAGGACAAGACAAATTCATCCTTCCTAATCAAAAGGCCAAGTGACAATAAATAACAAAGTGAAGATAAGACTCTACACAAAAAACTCTTCAATTGTAAGCATGATTGATAGGCCTAATTACTTTTAAAAGCTTGGTCAAAATTTAATTTTGAACTCTTTTATTGAATTAAACAACAATTAGTGTAACAAATTGATCTAGAATTTGATGTTGGCTTTTGCTTGCCAAGATCACAGATGTCCTGTTTGCTTTATTGTGCTTAAGAATGTTCTTTGTCACACAGACAGACAGACCGACACACACACACACAGGAAAAAGGACAGAAGGCCAGGACCCACAAGTGCACATTATATGTTTCATTCCAGCATGGAAGCAGCCTCTTTTGTTTGAGGAGAAGCATCCTCAAATTTGCAAACGAACCTCAGGCGTCAAGTATAGACGCTGGGGTCTCAGCAATGGGTGAGCAATCGGAAGAGGTTCGTGCCGGGAGGGTTTGTGGGAACGATGATCAAGCAACAAGGATGGAAGGGCAGGAACTTTCGCCTCCCAAGAGAGAGAAAATAATGCTCTTCAAACAACTCTTTTCCTAACTCTTTCTCTGCTAATTCTAAATGGAGATGAAGAAAATCCCACCCCGCATGGTTGGGGGTTCTCTGAGCTAACTCTAAAGCGGTTAAATGGATTTCCTTCAATGACTAGAAGCTAGAAGAGGTAAGGTTAAGGAATGATCTTAAATGGGGTAGGTCACACACCCAGAATACATGTTCTGAGGCAAGATGTTTTGACCAAAAAAGCTTTTTAGATAAATTTTTGTCTCTAATAAGGTAGGTTTGAATTTATGACATTAGATAGTCATAAAGGATTTTTCATGTTTCAAAAATTAGCCATATATGCATATTAGCTTCTTTCTAAATTGTGGGCCACCTCACAAGGCTTTGAATAAAAATTTAGTGTTTCTATAGCAAAAAACTTATAAATATATAGATAGAGTCACTGAAACATTTTTTCTAAGTTAACAGTCAATATTTTAAAAAAAAATTAAGTTTTTGAACTTCGAGTAAAATGTTTTTGCTATTTTTGAGCATTATTTAAATGAGTCTCAATGAGTACACCTAGCACCAGATCTTGGTTTATAATATCATGATCTAATAAAAAGAATCAAGAGAAATGGTTGATTTTAGGACCATTTGATTGGTTCTAGGACTGAGGTAGGAAAGATACAAGATGAGCCTGGGGCATCCTGTAGAGCCAGACAGTAAGGACATGCTGAACACCCTCCCCCCCGCCCACAGTGATAGGGTTGTGTCAAAGGGACACACGAGCCACCTGAAAGAGCTCCCAATCTGAGCATCAAAATAAATAACCCGAAGTATAAAATAACTATCCATGAGTCCATACTGATATAAATAACTGATCGAAGGGATAAAGAAAGAAATGGCGGGGCTGGCCCTGTGGCCGAGTGGTTAAGTTCGCCCTCCACTTCAGCGGCCTGGGGTTTCATCGGTTCAGATCCTGGGCGCGGACATGGGACGACTCATCGGGCCATGCTGAGACGGCATCCCACATGCCACAACTAGAAGGACCTACAACTAGAATATGCAACTATGTACTGGGGGCAGTACTGGGGAGAAGAATAAAAAAAAAAACAAGATTGGCAACAGTTGTTAGCTCAGGTGCCAATCTTTAAAAGAAAAAAGAAAGAAATGGAAAAGAAGAGACAAATCTCCCATGCAGAAGAATTCCAAATAATATGTATAGACACGTGGCCCTCAAGAAGGGAGAGCATAACTCTCTACCCGCATGTGTGAGCTGTGGATATTTCCTTCCAAACAGGAGAGGATGGAAAGGGAGAAAAAAAAGAGAGAGAAAGAGGGAGAGAAGGGGTGCAGTAGAGAACGCTTATAATCACTCTCAGCCAGGTGATCAAGGTCAACATGGATAGTGATGTCATGTCGATAGCATGTAGCCTTGATACGATGTGATGGGAATGACCCTTGACCCTGTCATCTTCCTCCCCAAAACCTATAGCCCCAGTCTAACTAGGAGGAAAACATCAGACCAATCCCAGTTGAGGGACATTCTACAAAATACCTGACCAGTACTAAAAACTGTCCAAGTGATCAAAAACCAGGAAAGTCTGAGAAACTCACAGTCAAGAGGAGGCCAAGGAGACGCGATGATGAAGTGTAACGTGGCGTTCTGGATGGGATCCCGGAACAGAAAAAGGACATTAGGTAAACACTAAGAAAATCTGCGTGAACTGTGGACTTCAATTAATGGAAATGTGTCAATATTGGTTCATTAGTTGTGACAAATGTACCAGACTAATGTACGATGTTAACAATAGGGGAAATTAGATGTGGGATATATAGGAACTCTCTGTGCTATCTTTGCACTTTTGTCCTGTAAGTCTAAAACTATTCTAAAGTAATTTTATTATTTAAAAAGGTGATTAAACACTCCTTTCAAACAGTATTTTGTTTTAAGCTCTAAACCAGTAATTTCCCTCTTATAGATTCTATCACTGTGGTGACATTTTTAATCTAGTAAAGATTTAATGGTTTGAAACTTGCAGTTGTTGGGGGGAGCAGAAAAAATAAAAATAATTGAAAAATATAATAAAATCTTGTTATAGTAACTGATTTTTTAAAATACTCTAAAATGTTAAAAGATACCAACATCAGCAAATTTGTCAGCTATGGTCCACGCTCCAGTCTGACTAAAAGGCCAGCAAGGCAGGGTGAGCCTCAAGCCCTGTCTGAGGAACATGACACCTGTAACTTTATTTACGTTCTCCTGTTTCATTTGAGTTTACATTTCCATATTTTATTGTGCTTTCATCATCGACCCAAAAATGCACTTAAACCAAGTTTTCCTTTAATTTCTCAGAGCTTTTTCTCCTGCTTAGTTAACCTCCTCAAAGATTCCATTTCTTTAAAGTTAACATAAAACCTTTAGGGAGGCTGCAAAATCCATGTGTATGGAATACCTAGCTCCCTTTTGGGTAATGTAACAGAGTGGGCTGGAGCCTCCAGGTTAACAGTCTCTGACAGAGCCTTTTTATCAGCCAGAACATGCTGGGAATATAAATCTAAGGGCATTCAAGTAAAACTCCGTTCTCTAGTATATATGCCTAAAGGGCAGGGCCCCTTATTTATATGTCTCTGTAGCCCCACTGCCTGTCACAGGGCCTGGCACTCAATAAATATTTGTGGAATGAATGAATGAAGAATGGGATGATATATAGGATCTTGCCAGGGAGAGAGGCGGGAACAGTTTATTCCAAGTTGAAGGAACAGCAGGAAGGAAAATACAAAGGTAGTAACAAGAATTGCATGTTTGGGCAAGTTTATGGACTTCATGGCATTTCTATAATACGATTTAATTATAGTACTTATAGAATAAAATTTGATGATACTATTTTAAATATAAACATTGAGTCTGGAAAGGAAGTTAAGCAAATCCTAGGGAAGCACCTCACTTTACAAGAACAACTTTACTGGAGTATATTTTACATACACATATTTACATGTACAGTTCGATGAGGCATCCACCTGTGAGACCATCAGCCCAATCAAGATACGAAACTTTCACTTACCCGACAATGCTCTGTTGTGCCTCTTTGCAGCCCATCCCCTACCCCACACACCACCTGAGGCCACTACTGACCTGTTCTCTCTCACCATCGGTTAGTTCTGTTCTGGAGCTTAGAATAAATGGAACCCCGCGGCACGTGCTCGCTGTGTCTGCTCCTTTCACTCAGCATAACGCTTGCGAGGTTCACCCACGTTGTTGTGTGTACCGGTACTTCATTCCTTTTTATTATTGCCGAGTAGTGTTCCGTTGTATGAATATGCCACAACTTGTAATCTATTCTCCTCTTAATGGACGTTTGAATTGTTCTCAGTTTGGGGCTACTTTGAATAAAGCTGCTATGAACTTTCATATATGGTTCTTTGTGTAGACACATTCCATTTCTCTTGGGTAAATATCTAGAAGTAGGATTGGTGGGTTGTATGGTACGTCATATCTCACTTTTTGAAAATGATACTTTGTGGGTCACCAACCCACAAACACTGTCCTTATGGCCGCTATTAGAACAAAGACTCCAGGGCTGGATAGAGCACCATCTCAGCTGGCAGGCAGTAGCTTGCATTTTTATGAAATTAGAGGAATGCTCATATTCTTCAAGGACACAAGTGACAATGGGAGGGTGGCACAGAATATGCTAGTTAGTGGGCCTACAGCTAAAGTGATACATGCCAGTGTCTGAAAATGGACTTATTTAGACAGCATATTAGGGTCTCATACCTACTTAGTAGCAACAAATCTATAGGAAACTATCAATATTGGGGGTGCATTAGTATTTTTTTCATACACAAACTACAGAGAACCCAACGCAAACCAATTTATGCAAAAAAGGGACTTTATTAGCTTATGTTACCAAAAAGACCAAAGGTTGCATGGCTGTAGACATGGCTGAACCCTGGTCAGCTTTCACTTCTGGGTTTGCTTCTTCTCTGTTACCTTCCTTTCAGGCTCTGTGTGGTGTTTCCCCTGCTCACCCCGGAGGCTCCGGCAGAAAATGCCCCTCCTCTAAAAGCCCCAGCAATACCATAGCCAGTCTCATTGGGTCTGACTGTTGCTGGCTGGGTCATGTGTTATTTTTGAGCCAATCACCGTGGCTCCCAGGCTGTGGTCCTCCGATTGGCCAGGCTTGGTTACGTGGCGTGGAAGTGGCCTTAGCCTAGTCTGCGCCATGATGACTGACAGTGGAGTAGCAGAATTTCCCAGGCACCAGTACCAGGAGAAACAATGATGTCCATTTCCATTGTTCTTGTTAGAAATGACATGCAAACCCTAGATCTTTAAATATATAGATGTCGTTCAGGGCCCCCAATCTAAAAAGAAAATAGATGAGGCGTTAGTTGCAAACTGTGTCAGGAAAGAATCCTTTACTTTTTAGGATAACTCAGCAAATAAATTAGAGGGAACTACAACCTGCAAAAACACCAATGACTCTGAGTTACTGAAATGCCCCCTTTCATCTCAAGCACGTGTGAGAGTGCTGTTGACGTGGCCTGTAGCAGGTGGCTCCTGAAGCCCTCCTGGCTGAAGTGACGAGGAGACGCTGCCAGTGCTTTGCCCCGACCCCTTGGGGCTCTTTCAGCTATTTTTGTTGGGAGCTCTGGGGTTGGAGAACAGAGGGCAGCTTCTGGGGGCTTTTATGGCCATCAGCCCCCAACTTGGACTTTTTTTCAAAGCATTGCTGTTGGACAACTGGAGCCGATTTGCCAAGTGAGCAGGAAGTCCCTGGGAATGTAGTTCTCCCTTCACCTGTGACAGGTGAGTGTGGGACAACCAAAGCCCCGAGCCTCTTGCCTGCTTCCTTGCATATGGAACTCCATTTCAGGCTCTGCTTCTAGGCGTCAAAGCCTAAGTCTGTGAGGACAAAAGTTTCAAGCCCAGAGAAACACTTGGCACGATCTGGTAGAGAAAGCAGAGCATCTAATGTCAGACTTCCTGACCTTTCGCCTAGATCTCACGACTTTCTGGTTGTGTGAGCTTGAAAAAGTCACTTCGCTTCTGTGAGCCTTGCTTTCCTCACCTGTAAAATGGGAATAATTGCAACACCTGCCTCCCCACCCCATCACACAGGGTTGCTGTGAGGAACAGATGAGATAATATGAACAAAGGAGATTTGCAGGTGTCACAGTTAGACAAATACCCAGTATTATTTAGGTGCTATCAGCAGTGGTCATCTTGACCCCATCCACTCAAGATATCTATATTGAGCTTTTCTGATTCTTCATCACCACAAACCCAGGGTCAGATTCCAATATCAATCAAATTGAGAAAAGGGGTTGGTATCCCCAGTGGTCATTTCATTCCATTAGCTCTGCTAAATAATTCTATGGTAGAGTCAGATAGGCACAGAGCTGCAGTTTGCTGTCTGTGGTCAGACTTCCTGGTAGCAAATGTTTGCTGACCCAGACCTCTGTGTATTGTCCTGAATCCCCAGTGCCTCACTTTGCCCACTGACAGGCAAGTCCATCCTCCATCTTGTCTACTAGGTAAATAAACACCATCAAGAGTGGAGGACTGTCATACCCCAGGCAGTGTCTTGTCCATTCAACCCAACCCCACTAGGAGTAGCCCCTGTTGTCTGCCCTTGTTTTCATCCACTGGCAGAGCTAATGCTAGGTCCTGACTCCATCTTATCCTGCCCTCCCTGTTTTGCTGCAAAAATATTTCTCGGCATCTTTGACAGAACCAAAAATATGACACATTCCTAGTAATCTTAATAATGATCCCAGCTACCATTCCTTGAGCACTCGAACACCTTTCCCTATATATTATGTCAGTTAAAGTACCATACACACTTATGAAGTACCATCACACCATGTTGAAGATGAGGAAAGCAAGTTTTAAAGATGTTAAGTAACTTGCCCAAGGCCACACCATATCAGAACAAGGACTCAAAACTGAAATTCAGATCAGTCTCATGCCAGAGCTCAGGATTGTAATCCAGTGTGGTAAGCCCCCTGCTCTAGTAGGAAAGTGCTCGACAAAGCGGGGAATTCCCACAGGTCTTTCGGATTCGATTGGGCACAGTCCAGATCTGACAGGGCTCATCCCCAGCTGGATGGCTGCTGCCCTTTGTCTTCCTGTCCTCTCAGCAGAAAGTTGAGCCCACGGGGCTTCCTTGACCCCTGCAAATGCTTTTGCTTCAAAACCAGCTTTCTTTCTTCTCCAACATGAGTGACCTTGGGAAACCCCAAATCACTCCCCTACAGGAAAATGTCCATTTACGGGTCCTCAGGCCAGTACTGTCACCCACCGCCCTCCTCAGACACATATCTGAGCCTTTAAGCTCTCCAAGAATTGTTTACTACTCAGGAGGATAATTTCAGCATTAACCCTTACTCACTGAACAAAACAGAACCCTAGACCATGAGGGCTTCTTATAAACTTGCCCGATTCCTTTTTGTGTTGGGTTCAGAAATATTCTCCCACTGAGAAGTCTCTGGAGAATAAAATTCTGTGTCCTCTCCTCTGTCTTCACCATGTGAGATGCATGCTCAGAAAAACCCATTGTTGAAAACAGAGCTGCTCAGAAGTGGAGGTGAAGCACTTCCATCGCTCACCGTTCAGCTGAGGTCTCTTAGGGCTTCACCATCTCTGTCTGGAGCTGGGCATGGGCTGCGTTGTCACGGAGCCAGGTATAGCTCTTCAGATTCTAGGGGAACTTTCTGCAAAAAAGATCCAGGAAAGAAGAATCTCATCTTCATTTCTTATGAGCCCATTTTATGTTTTTGCCTTTTTTTCACGTAGTTCATTTGAAAATGACCTTAATGCCCTGCATCAGAGGAGACTTTTAGGTACAGAAATAGATATTTTTAAACGAGCAGTCCTGAGTGTGTACATCTGAATCCCTCTCCTTTTCCAGCAGAGGACAATAGGCTCGTGAAGAACGTGCTGCTGCCATTCAAACCTCTTTTCCTGAAATTGCATCTGGAGTTTGCAGCACATTCCTTTGAATATTTTCAATTGTGAATTTTTTTTTATGTTCTTGACTTTAAGAGAGGTGGCTAAAAGTCAACTGAAATCAAGTTTAGTGATTAAACTGAGAAATATCATTTGGAGCTTAAAATGACCTGTGACTATAAAATAAGGAGGGAGAATTCCTTTTTTTGTCCTTCAAGTGCCTCTGGCGGTAATGATTTTCTTCTGAGGCACATGAAAGCTTTTAGGGGAGGAAACCTCATCCTGGGGACCAGGCAATGCGAGATTAGGCTGTGCCTGCCTAGCTGTGAAACGGCTTTCTTTCTTCTCTCCCCACTTTAAAACACCACTTCCTTTTTGATCTTTGCTGAGCGTTTATCCTTCGTATTTTCATTTAATGAGAGTGACAGTGTGCCCAGATCCCAAGAGAAACTGGGTGGGAATCGAGATCATTCCTCACCGGTACATCCTCGCAGAAAGGTGCATTTTATCTTTGCTTTTATGCAGATAGGCCTGGCTTTTTAACTGTGCTAAGATAAAAGGATACAAACATGAGGTCAAAGCAGTGTCCTGTCCTCTGGGCTCTCTTGTTCACTTTTGATTTCGCACCTTTCAAAGGAGTAAACATGTGATGGCTGCGCAGTTCACCTTCCGGCCCAAATCTCAGGGTGAGAGCTCCTGCTGATCTTGGTTTAGCCATTTTCAGCACAAATGCACCTTCATCAGTAGTTTGATAGGGACCCTCAGTTACTTCAGATTAACATGCTAATTAGGCACTTAGGCCACTTAGGGAAATAATTCAGGTGGATCCTGTCCCTCTTCTAATTACCAAGTTCCACAGCTTCTGAGCTCCATCCCAGCCTCTCCTTTTTCCCTTCAAACGTGATTCTTCACTCACTTCCAGCGGTGTCCACACTGGAATTTGGTCTCACTGTTCGAAGTTCTCTGTTGCTAAGAGATCCTGTTTTACATTAAACCTAAGTGTGAACTCACACTAATTAAGGCCTTCAAGTAGTTTTGCAAATAGCCGCTTGTTCTTATTCCCAGAGCCAGGAGGAAGGGTCTGTTGGTTCGTTTTAACAGTTACCTCAGGGTGACGTCAGCATCATGGTGGAGTGAGCTGTTCCCTTAGACTCTCCCCACTAAGATCCAACAAAAAGGACTTCATTAACTGATAGAGGACATCCACAATGCAATAGACATCTGAGAGACCCATGCAGCCATACGTCTGAAGGTGGGGGTGCTGAACCCCCCCTGGAGGCAGTGGAAGGAGCTAAGGATCTCCTCCTTCTCCCCGGCAGCAGCCATTTAGGACGCAGGACATTGTACAGCAGCTGGCGCATGACTCTGAGAAGAGAAGGGGGAAAAGGCAGCCCTCCACGGGAATGCTTTTGCTTGTGGGGTTGCTTCCCAGCCCACAGGAGTGCTTCACACCAAGGCTGCTGAGCCACTGCGGGGGGGCCCCAACCAAGCCAAGCAGCCCAGGCGGGCAGCCAGCGAGTGCAGAGCAGGAGTGCTGGTGGGAAAGAAGGTGTCCCCCTGCCTGGCACATCAGCCAGCCAGGGCAGGGGATCCTGGCCAGAGCACATGCACCCGCCTGGGTGACACAGTGGCAGCCAGACTCAGAGAACCCTATTGGCACAACTTCCAATGGATGGGCACAACAGGGGTCATGGCGGGCTCAGAAAAAGCCACTCCTGTCCCCCCACCCCACAGTGGTAGTAGGTGGAATCTGTGACCAGATACTGCCACTATGAGATGGCAAAGGTCCACCTCATCAAACAGCATGAAGAGGCTCAATAAATGGTGGAGGAAGGCAAAACCAGCTATCTCATAAATCACGCGGACTCGCCTGTTAGTGCCCGTTAGTTAGGCAGTCACAGGTGAAAGCACGTTCCATCATCTTTCACCTCTATTATTTCGATGAAGTTGGCTTATTTTAAAAACATCAACACAATATTTAAAGTAAATTAAAATCCAAAATAAAAATTTGCTTATCCAAAGTTTCACTTTATCTCCAGAATTTAATTACACAAGTCCCCAAAAGAGAGGCAATTCTTCTGGAAAGGCTGGGCTCTCTTATGAATTCTACCCTGCTTGAAATTTCTAAGCCTTTTTCAAAATTTCTAAGTCTTTTTCAATCAACCTCTGACCTCGGCATTCAGAGTCTAGGAAGAGCTGACTTCTGTCCCCAGGGAGTCATTTCATAAGCATCTGAGAGCTCTGCACACGACCATCGACAGTGCCGCTCCATGACTCAGCACTAATTCCGATTCCCTGGCTCGGTGGTTTCTGAGGGTGCTTCTCAAGGGCTGTGTGGACTTGTCAGGGGGGCTGTGGGTCTGAGTGGAAGAAGAAATTCCTTTCTTTCTGGCAACATAATTAAAGTGCCAGTACAACACAAAGTGAAAGAGCTTTGCAAGCTTAATAATGGTACAATTACTCATTATTATATTATTATTATCATTCTACTAAAGTATTCGCAAGTCCAATGGCTGAGTGTCAGGGGAAATGACTGCTGCTGGAAGGTGGTATTTCTCCTGAAGGGATTGGGGTCACTCGCTGACAGGGCTGGGCGTCGGACTTTTCTTCGAAGCAAATGAACACCAACTTGGGGGCGTTTGACGTCAGGATCTGGGCTGCTTCTGTCACCAGAGGCTTCTGCAGATGGCTCCTCCCGTCTTTCGATTCCTGCAGGGGGTACTTGCTTATTATGCTAAACCGTGTAGTAGTTAGATGGTGCTTGGAAATAGAATAAAAAATTTTCGCTGCTTTTCTGACTGCTGCCCAGGCCCTTTTTACCTATCTTAAGGAAAAAACAAAGCCGCTTGATAGAATACTGTTTGGTCCAAGTAACTGAGGACAGGACTCGCTCCTCACTGAGGCCCCAGTCCCTCCTCTGTGATTGCCTCTGACCCGTAAATGTCGATTCTCATGGTGACGTCCTGTCTTCTAGACCTGCTGGTAGAAACTTTAGAATTAATTCAAACTTAGAACACTTCAGAACATCACTTTATCATCCAGTGACAGTACGAGGGTTTAAGGTGGTCATGATTTTTGGTGAGTTGCTGGGATTGTTTTCACAGCAAGAGAAACGAGGTTGCTGTCAAAGGTGTCATACGGTGGGAATGTCCATGGGAACGTTTTCGTTTGCGTGACACAGCGGGAAAACTCCACATTGGTCTAAGGTAAGGGTCGTACAAGGCCTTGTCGACTCTACGGCAGAAGCTCTTCACTTGGGGTTTGTGGACACTGAAATTATACATCAAATATGTGCATTTATCTGGGGAGAAGGTCCATGTCTTTCATCAGGCTTTCAAATGGAGCCAAGACTTCTCGAAAAATTACAAGTTTCTGCAGGGGAGTTATTTTTTACATCCATTTACCCCCAAAGCCTAATGGGACCGATAAGGAAGTCGCTGTCCTGTTAGCAGATGATGATACTGTGCATGTTTTGAGAAAAGTAGGTGTACAGCATACAAAGATGACCCCTGACCTAGACAGGGGTTCAAGGAATCTTCAAACAGGCAGGTGATGGGCTGCTTCTAGAGGGAGCTTGGGAGTTAGCCAGGCAGCAGGGGCAGCAGGGGCAGCAGGGGCAGCAGGCAGGGGGACGGAGGCAGCGGGGGCAGTTCTGTGGAGCCCGCCCAGATTTTGGTGTACGTAGGAATTACCTGGGGCTCCTTGAAGTGCAGATTCTGAGTCTGCACGTGTGATTGGGACCCGAGAAGCTGTTAGGTGATGGCCGTCGGCTGACCCCACCTTGAGTAGTGAGGGGAGGAAAGGAGGTCTAAGAGGCCATTTAGGGACCAACAAGTAGCTCAGGGTGGCTGGGGCCCAGGCAGGGGCTCAGGGGGCCTTGTCTGGATACCTGGAAGAGCCTTTCTCTCTGAAATATTTCAAACATATGGAAAAGTACAGAGAATGATATAAGCATGTACCGTCCAGATTTTACAAATGTGGATGTATCTGCTTCGTGTCCTTTGAAGATATGTTAGAAACTCCTTTCGTCTCATCCCTCATCCCAGCGTTCACCTCTCCTTAGCAGAATCCCCCTCTGATCTCAGCATTTTTCTTTTCCATTTATGTTTTTACGTGTGTATGTGTAAATAATCAATCTTTAGTGGTGTTTTGAATTTTATATAAATAACACTTCATACCGTTTTCTGCAACTTACATTTTTACTCAGTTCTATGTTTTCAAATTTTGTCCTGGTTGATACTTGGAGAGCTGTCACATTTGTCTTGAACTGATATTTTAATATTATTCCTAAGAATTTATTTCAATTTATTCATTTATTTCCCTATTGGTGAAGATTCAGATTGTTTCCAATTGTTCATCCTTTTTTTTTCTTTTTCTCCCCAAAGCCTCCCTGTACATAGTTGTATTTTCTAGTTGCAGGTCCTTCTAGTTGTGCTATGTGGGATGCCACCTCAGCGTGGCCTGATGAACAGTGCCATGTCCGTGCCCAGAATCCAAACCGGCAAAACCCTGGGCCACTGAAGTGGAGCAGGTGAACTTAACCACTTGGCCACGAGGCCAGGCCCCAGTTGTTCGTTCTTAAAAAGAATGATTTAGAGGGGCTGGCCCCATGGCCGGGTGGTCAAGTTTGCCTGTTCTGCTTCGGTGGCCCGGGGTTTCGTTGGTTCGAATCCTGGGCACGGACATGGCACTGCTCTTCGGGCCATGCTGAGGCGGTGTCCCACATGCCACAACTAGAAGGACCTACAACTAAAAATACACAACTATGTACCAGGGGGCTCTGGGAGAAAAAGGAAAAATAGAATCTTTAAAAAACAAACAAACGAACAAAACCAATGATTTAGAGGGGTTTTTGTGTATATTGGATACTAATCCTCATTCACTTGTACCCATTGCAAGTACCTCCCCCAGTGTGTGGCTTGTTGTGTTGTTGGTATTGGTTTTAACTTTGCCTTTGATGCCTTTTGTTACATGGAAGTATTAAATTTTAATGTTGCCCAATTTTTCAGTCTTTTTCTATTGTTGTTTGTGCTTTTAATATCTTGTTTAAGAAATCATGGAGCTGTGCTCTTTAACTCAGGATTTTGCAAACAGCAGGAATTAGTTGAGAAGAGTTAATACGACATTGTGAGTGGGCTTGACTTGACTATTAACTGTTGGTGCAATGGTGTCTCTTTGCAATACTTCTTGCATAGATGTGCTCTTGTTTGATCTCCCTTTCTTTAAAGGACTGGTACGTTCCTCAAGAAAGAAATAAAGACAAGTTTTGGTGCTGCTCACTTTATTTCTTAGTCTCCTTTTGGGTCTTAAGCGTGTCGCCCACTCCTGGGGTCTTTGGTTGGCATGCACTGGTTGGTGGAGAGCTCCTAACACCCTCAGAGTCTTCGCAGTGGTGCACAGTGACAGCAAGCAGACTCGCTCCCCAGAGCATGAGTGTCCCCTGGTGCTGGGTCCCTTCCCTCAGCTCTGGTGCTGTTCTGGCAATCCGTTAGTCTGTGTCCAGTTTCTTTTGCGCATCCCCTTTTGGTGCACTTTCATCTGCTCTGCATGTCGCAGTGCAGAGTCTAATCATCGCCCGAGGATATCACTGAAGCCCGTTGTGAATCCCCATTCAGAATACTGTCCTCTTCTCTTACCGACTCGTTCTCGTTACTCGCCATCACTCATGCTAGTAATTGCCTTTTCTTTCAGAGTCTTTTTTCATGAAGAAACTTGAGGAAGACATTTTGAGTTTTTGATCTGAGGCACTCGTGTACAGAAATGAATATTTAGATGGAGCATCAATATAGTGTAATCTCTTTTAGGTCGCCTGTCCTTTGAGGCAGGTGGCTCACCTCCTTGTTCTCTCCTGTACCCCATTCTTGGGGTTTTGGACCCTGCTCTTCCTTCCCTCCCTCAGGGCCCGTTGCTGTCCCCAATAGGATCAGTTAATCCTGTCATTGGCCTGCTCTCCTGGGCCAGCTTCCTGACTCCTGAGGGGCTTACATGCTCCCATCTACAGGGACCAACATATGGGGAACTCCTACTGCCTAACACAGCCACCACACCTCACATGTCCCTATTCTTTCTTTTCCTTTCCTTTCTTTTCTTTTTCTTTTTTTTTTTTTTAAGAAAGATTCACCCTGAGCTAACATCTGCTGCCAACCTTCCTCATTTTGCTGAGGAAGATAGGCCTTGAGCTAACATCTATGCCAATCTTCCTCTACTTTGTGTGTGGGATGCCTGCCACAGCATGGCCACAGCATGGCTTGATAAGTGGTGTGTAGGTCTGCATCCGGGATTCCAACCAGCGAACCCCGGGCCGCAGAAGTGGAACACAGAAACTTAACTGCTGTGCCACAGCCCGGCCCTGCCATCCTTTCTTATCACCCAGCGTGGAAGCCCTCTTTCTCATCTATCATCTCTTATCTTCTTATCCTTAGGGTTAGCAAGATTAAAATGTGGGGCATGAATATGTTACACAGATTACTTGAACATGGTAGATAGGAATTATCACTATAAATTGATTATGACTTGTGTTTAGCAATGTATATTTTTATAACATTATGTCCTTCTCTTGGTTCAACCACATCACAAATCTTTGATATGAAAATATTTTCCCCTCCAGAGAGCTGGAAGCTTCCTGCCCTGATCCAGCCTTCCTTCCTCTCTTGCAGTTCCTGGCCCATCACCTACGGACACCCCTATCCTCGAGCCTCCCACTGCGCACTCCCCACCTGTACATGTTTGGCAGAGTTGGCCTCTCCTGAGGATGTCAGGGATCCCTTTCCCAACAGCCCTCACCTATGGCTGCTCTTCATTCTCCTCAAGCCTCAGGGTCAGCACTAGGAGTTGTCCCTTCCTTGTCACTTGTACAGCTTTGAGACTCACACAGGGTGGCTAGTCTATACCCTGTCCCTCTGATGTGCTGTCGCCTAACCCTCCTGATCAGTCTCCCTCGCTTGTGCTCTAGAGGCTTCGGCAACTGCTCATTGTCTTCGTTATACTACGTCCTACCGCGACTCTGGTAACTTCGATGTCTATATGGCTGGCCCAGCTGACAGTCTACTTCTCAGTTCCTTGACTTTCTCCACTCCAGTGACCTTTTCCTCCACTCCACACGAAGCAGCTTTCCCATGGCTGTGACGATATTAGTCAGCAAAGGCTGCCAGAGCAAAATAGAGAGAGAGAGAGAGAGAGAGAAAGAGAGAGAGAGAGAGCATTCTTCCTCTCCTTGTAAGACCACAGTCCTATCGGATTAGGGACTCCCCCTTATAACCTCATTTAAACTTAATTACCTCTTAGAGACCCTCTCTCCAGATGCAGTCACATTAGGGGTTAGGGGGTCAACATATGAATTTGGGGAGGCACAATTCAGTCCATAGCAATAACCTAACCTTATTTATTACTCGAAATGGCACCAGCTCTGAGATTGATCATCCCATTTTGAATGAGACCTTGTTGCTTCCAGGTCCCACACTTAGGTACTCCCACTGTGCCTGTTTTCACCTTTACTGGGATTTTTAGTAGTTCAACTCCTCTGTGCATCTCCTTTTCTTTCCCACCCTCCCTCTTCCTGCTGACTTCATTTCTTCCTACCCTAATCTGGACTCTGTGACCCACCATTTCCACCATATCTGGCTATTATCCCAAACTCCATTGTTCTAATCTACCCTGCCCCGTGCCCCTGAACGTCCTGTTTGCAGAGCAGTCTTGCTCTTCCCTTTGTGCTCCTAAACCTAGACTGTAAGCCTCGCTGGAGAAGAGCATTCTGTAGTGTAGACAGTGTCACTGCAAGTCCACGGTCAGCTGAGCTATTGGCACTGCCTGGCAGCCACTGATGTTTCTAAAATCAAGGCCTACTTCCATTCTTCACAGCATCTAATTCAAGTCACTTCTTCTCATCTCTGCCACCTTCCCCCCTTAACTTTCAGTGCTTTGGCACAGCTTCAGCTCCACACACTATGAAAGCTCCTGTCAGAGGGGCCCCCTCACACCTCCTGCTTTCCCCGGTTCCCACCGTCCTTTCTTCTTGTCCTTCCAGCTCTAGGAGTGTCTGGGCAGCTTCTCTCTGTCGCCAGGCTCTGGATGCCTTAACACCTCTGTGTCCTTTGAACAACAATTCTCTGACTTTCTTTCCTTTTACCCTTTAAACTTGGGAAACTGGTCTGTTAGGAAAGCTATTAGAAGCTGTCTGTCTTTTCCACATACGCATACTTCCTGTTTTCAAATACACAAATGCTGAGTCTGAGTTTTATAAAATGCCCAGCATATTGACATGCATGGATGGTGGCTTGGTAATTAATGTTAAATTCAGGGGACATGACCAAATAGGACCCAGGGGGTCAGAGAATGACCAGCTCTCTAATCACATGGCAGTTCCTCAGCTGAGCAGCACCATCCTAAAGTTATCTAGGGGCCCACCAATCGCCACCTCATTAGCAAAAACTCAGGTATGGTCCAAAGGGGCTCATTATGAATGGCAGACATTCCCATCGCTCAGGAAATGCCAAGAGTTTTAGGAGCTGTGTGCCAGGAACAGAGGATAAAGACCAAGTACATTTTTAGTGTACCACACCCCCCAGTTGTTATCCCTAACCCTCCCCACACCTTCTGTTCAGATGGATCATCTGGGCAGAATTTGTTTCCCACCTATATACTTTCAACTTCCTGACAGACACAGTGGCCATCTTGGTGCCCCTCTGTGCATGTACCATCACCACAACATTCACAACACCACGTCGCAGCATCCTGTGTGCCTGCGTGTTCTTCTCTAAATAGCAGATTCCTTGAGGCAGAAGCATGTCCTGTTCACCCCCGTATCCCTACCATTCTAGTCCAGCATCTGGCCCATAGTGGCTGTCAGTTGTTCGTTTAATGGATTAGTGAATGGTTCCATCTCTCGTTCTGGGCATCCATTCATTCAGCATCTTGTATGTGACAGCTAGGTGCTGGGCACATAAATTCACTGCTATGTCCTGACCCTCCAGCAGGCTTGGATTTTATCCTGGAATAGACAGCAGAACCACCCAGGTTGATGTGCATTTCCACCACACCCTGGACATGATTTGCTGGTGGCATGGGTCTCCCTCACAGATGCTGAAACGACCACGGCACTGACCAGCCCACCGTGGCTCTCTGGCTGGGGACACTCTTTGCTGCTCCAGTCTTCATGTTCCAGGGACTTCCTTGGCCTGTCTTCTAGGACCTGGGGAGAAATGGTTTGTCTCCTTGGAGATAATAGAAACTCTGCAGATTTTTCTCTCTGTCTGAGGGCAAGGGGGTAGAGGTTGGGAGCTCCAACCCGGCCGGTGCAGATCCTGCCTCGACACCTGCTGTGGGAGTCACCTCCCTCGGGGTGTGCTTGCCTCAGTCTCGGCAGCTGTAGAGGGGGTGGTAACCGTGCTCACCTCTCAGGATCGAGGTCAGGATTCAATGGACGCTTAGAGCGTGTCGTAAGTACAAAATCAACGTGATCTGCAATGAGCATTCCTCCTTTATAATCTTACTTTTTTGGGGAAAATAAAATATATCCATTTATGCATAAAGGAGTGCTGGAGAGACATTCCAGAAACTACTAAATAAGAGGTGGGAGAATGACTTTTTAACATGTAGTTGTTGTTTTGTTTTTTCTGAAAGATTGGCACCTGAGCTAGCATCTGTTGCCAGTCTTCTTTTTTTTTAAAATTCTTCTCCCCAAAGCCCCCCAGTACATAGCTGTATATTCTAATTGTAGGTCCTAACGTGTAGATTTTTATTAAAATTTTTTCACTTGTTTTGAGTTTTAACCATGTGTATCTATTTTTAAAACACTTCTTCGTTATATCTTACAGATTTCAAAATCTCTCCTCTGTATATATCTACGATTATCTAAAGCTGAACACACACATATTTTACACTCCTCCTCCTGTCCCACCTCGCTGCACGTTCGTCACAATAAACATTTCAGTGGCTTGTCTTGTAACCTCTCTGATCGTCTGGGTTGAGCTAGAAAATGAGCATTTGAATTAACGGCCCAGGGAGAACACATCCCATTGGCAAGGCCCTGTTTATGTGTTCTTGTGCTTCCCTCACTGATGGCAACAAAACAAGTATCAAGGCTGGGCCTGGAGTTACAGCTATTCGAATACGTTGTAGCACATTAATTCCATAGAGGCTTTCCCACCCTGCTGATCTCGCATTTGAAAATCATGTATCTTAAATGGGTCTCTGAAATGTACTGGAACATTAAAAATGACAGTAAATTATGTTTACTTCATGTTTTACATTAAGAAATAGGAAGCATCACAATTCCTGTTCAGGGTAAGGGCATTTTTCTAATCCCGTAATTAGCTCTGCGAGCATCCAAAATAACATCTAATTCCAGACTTTCCATGAGCCACCTCTTTTTAAAAAGCCAGCTAATGTATGCGTGTGCAGACACAAAGACCAAAATAAATCAAGTGGTGCCTGCTTTGCTACCCTTAGGTGATGAGATGTGGGAGAAAGGAATGAGGAGGGGAAGACATCGCTCACATCGCCAGCCCTGGGAGCTGGACGGCACCCCTCCCCGTTCACCTGTTGAATCATTCCCACACACGACCCGAATGATGGAAGAGACTGTGTGCCAGGCTTCAGCAACACAGACGAATGAGGTGCAGCCTGCCCTCAGGGAGTTCATTGTCTAGTAAGAACGACAAGTAGAATTATGTAATATAATATCACATGGGAAGTGCTGAATGGCAGACTGAAAAATCGCTGTGAGAGCAACCAGAAGGGGAGTGCATGTAAACGTGGGTAAATCTGCTGGTCACTGTGTATTGGTTTAGTTATCGGAAGTATCTGTCTTGTCTGGATGACCTGTGGCGGTCTGCTCTTCTATCTGCTTTGTAATTCAAGGTACAATGCTGGAGGCATGAAGGCTAGCAATGCGTCCTCAGCAGTGCTTCGTGTGTGCATGCAGGAATTCACTCATGAAACATTCACTTAGTGTAAGGCACTCTGCTCATTTCCATATATACAGGGGATTGACAGGACAGTGGTTTTAGGTTTGATCATTAAAAAGTGCTTACCGCCTTCTGGCATTAGGATTCCATATCCTTGAAAAACAAATCCTGCACTGGAGAGTGATAAGAGAGTTACTGAGAGCCTAGAAAATTGAAAAACAGGAGCCTAGTGATTGACCACCAGAGCCACAGCTGGTTTGGGCTACGTCTGGCCCCACTCCCTACACCCACGGCAGACACCACCACCCACTCAGGTCCTGCTGAGACCGAACACAGCTGAGACTCCTTTGAGACAAAGTGTTTGCCATTCTCCATCTCTCTTCTAAAACAGTGCCTAAAAAGAGGATGCTCTCCTCCCGCACTTACTAGCAGGCAAGAGGTCAGTGTGAAGTGTGCCCAGCGATGAGGATAGAGACAGGCTTTGGTTATTTGACTGTTAGACCATTGCGGGGACCTCAAAGGCTGTGACTAGGAATTCCTTGGGATACTAAAATGTCTCCACGTTCATGATTGGATTTAACCTTTTGTGCAACTCTGAGAAAAGGTCACGTTTTCCCCCATGACATTTCTGAGACCCATTGTGGTTAAATGGCTTTCCAAGGAGGACGGGCTAGGATGAGGGGAGAAATTGACCTGACTGAGGTCCAGCGCTCATTTCATGATGTCACAGCCAGCTAAACAAGGCCATGAGATGTATGCTGTTATGGACTGAGCTGTGGAACAAATTTCATATGTAGAAGCCCTAAACCCCAGTGTGACTGTGTTTGGAGAGAGGGCCTTTAAGAAGGTAATTAAGGTTAGATGAGGTCATAAGGGTGGGACCCTAGTCTGATGGAACTGGTGTCTTTCTAAGAAGAGGAGGAGACACTGGAGATCTCTCTCTCTCCACATATGCACAGAGCAGAGGCCATGTGAGGACATGGCAAGAAGGTGGTTGCCTGCAAGCCAGGAAGAGAGCTCTTGCCAGGAACTGAATTTGCTGGCATCTTCATCTTGGACATCGAGCCTCCAGAACTGTGAGAAGATAAATTCCGATTGTTCAAGCCACATAGTCTGCAGGCAGACTAATACAGATTTGGGTGCTGAGAAGCGAGGTGCTGCTGTAATGAAGATCTAAATATGTGGAAGTGGTGTTGGAGCTGGGTGATGGGTAGAGGTGGAAGTTTTAAGATGCATGCCAGAAAAATCCTGGATTGCCTTAAAGTGACTATAGGGAGATACGTGGTTGTTAAAGGCGATTCTGGTGAGGACTCAGGAGGAAAGAGAAGAGCTAGAGAGAGCCTCTGTCATCTTAGAAAATACCTTTATCATCATGAACAGAATGCTGGCAGAAATATGGATGTTAAAGGCCTTTCTTATAAAGTCTTGCACAGAAATGAGGAACATCTTATTGGAAACTGGAGGAAAGGCGATCCTTAGTATAAAAAGGCAAAGAACTTGGATGAACTGTGTTCTAGTGTTTCGCGGAAGGTAAAACTTTCAAGCAATAAAACTGGATATTTACCTGAAGAGATTTATAAGCAAAATGTTGAAGAAATGACTTGATTTGCTTATCATAAAATGCAAGAAGAGAAAGATAAATTGAAAGCAGGGACTCGAACAGATATTTGTACACACATATACGTATCAGCATTATTCACAATAGTCAGAAGGTGGAAGCAACCCAAGTGTCCATCAACAGATGATGGGTAAACAAAATGTGTATATGCATACAATGGGCTACTGTTCAGTCTTAAAAAGGAAGGGAATTCTGACACCTGCTACATCATGGATGAAGCTTTAGGATGTTGCACTGAGTGAAGTAAGCCTGTCACAAATGGACAAATACTGTAAGATTCCACTTATAAGAGGTCCCTAGAGAAGTCAGATTCCTGGAGACAGAAAGCAGAATGGGTGTTGCCAGGGGCTGGGGGATGGGGAGTTAGTTTAATGGGGACAGAGCTTCAGTTTAGGAAGATGAAAAAGTCCCGGAGATGGATGCTGGTGATGGTTATGCAACATCATGAAAGTACTTAATGCCACTGAACTGTACACTTAAAAATGTCTAAAATGGTAAATTTCATGTTATGTGTATTTTACCATAATTTAAAAAGATGATGCAATTTTTTTAAAAAAGAAATTAAACAGCTCTCCAGCTAATTTTGTGTCACTGAAATTTGCCCTAAACTTTTGACCCCTCTTACCTCATGGGGCCCAAAGCCTCTCTTTCCGTCGTCCAGTGCACCCAGTCTGTCGCCACATCCTGCCGTTCTTACCTCGCCTTATCCTTTCTTTCCCACCCCATCCAGCCCAGACCAGCCTGCACTACCTCGTGCCGGCCACACTCCTCTCTGGTTGGTGTCCCTGCAGCCTCTGGTCTGTTTCCCATTCTGCCTGCTGAGCAAGTTGACCTCTCGGAATCACCCGTGTAATTCTTCATACGTCACGGCCTTCCACGGCCCCTGGCGGCTGGCCCTGCCCCAGCTAGTCAGCCTTGTCGACCAGGTGTCCTGGCACATGCCCTCTGTCCAGGCAGGCCAGCCTCCTTGAGGTGTCCTGAGACATCATGCCCCCACGCCTGTGCTCCCAGCCACCCTCACGACTGTGCTCCATCTGCTTGAGTCTCAGCCTCACAGCCCCCACCTACTGCCATCCCCAGTCACCCTCCCATCCCACAACTGCTGCGACCTCGGCACCCATGTCACATGTCACATGATGAAGCACCTAGCTGCTGTCCTCTACTTTCTAGGGCCTCCCCAGGCAGGGAGGAAACTGCTTCCTGGTGTGGACCACTTCATGTTTCTCTGGACCTATCAGGGTCCCAGACTCCCAGGAGGCATTCCATATCTGCTAGTTGATGGATAAGAGTAGATTTCAACGTAGGCAGCTGAGCAAACATCAGGGTGCTAATCAGTTTCCAAGAGATAAATTGTTCGATTTAAATCTATTTAGGAATCCTGGCCTGAGGGGGCCTGCCAATGGCAAAAATGTGCTGCGTCTCCTCATCTGGAAAAAGGCAGCTTTCAGGGTCACTTAAGGGCAAGGCTGGGAGCATCAGGGCAGGACTGCGTGGGAAGCAGTTGCAATGTGTGAGACAGAGGGGCTGCCGACAAGGACGCTCCGGTCATCTTCTGAAGCAGCATCACTCTGTAGAAAGGCAGCTTGGACTCCTGACTCTCAGATCTCAGTGGTCGGCAGGAGAGTAGGTGGCTGGGCTGCTGGAGCCCCGTCTGTATCAGGGTAAGAGTAACGGTCAAGGTTGAAGATGCCTCCTCACCCTCCCTGCCTTTCACAGCCACTGCCTCTTACCCTTCCCATCCTGCCTCCTGCTAAAGCTACCTCAGTCTGTGCAAGTGAAACAATCTGAGAAATCCTGGGGCACGCCTCTGGGTGGTGAGAACTTGACTTTCCACTCCTCAACGGCCTGATGCTCACTCAGCAAATACTTGCTGAGCCCCTCTGCGTGCCAGGCACTGGGACAGAGCAGTGAGCAAACCCTACAGACACCCTGCCCTCCTGGGACTTGTGTCTCGTCTGTCATGCCGGTGACATAGCTATGCACTAGGCGTCATGCTAGACGCTGGAGATTCTTTGATGAAGACAGCACAGGCTTTACAAGAAGGACCCACAGTCGTGGAGAGAAAGTATTCAGAAGGCGGGTCCAATACAAGTGTGAAGCACGTTCTAAAGAGTGTAGCTTTCAGGACTTAGGGCTCACACGTCATACACCTGCAAAGAGATGAAAAGAAAGCTCTTCAATAGGCGCATGGTCCGTTTGTTTTCGTTTTTTCAAATTCCAATCAAATTCCATGTGATTAGAAAACACTGTTCTTCATAGTCTCCTCGAAATACCACTCTCTTGTTTACCAGATCTCAGCTCTTGCCTTCGCTACCATTGCTACAGGCCTCCATAGGCTGACTCTGTTGGAGATATCGTTGATGATCTTCAGGCACCTGGTCTTGGGAATGTCCTACTGGGTCACCGTCCCTGGAGGACTGGGGCAGAAGACCCCCTCCCATGTAGACATCTTTGTTCTGCTAAAGCACCACCACCAACAGAAAGACCATTTCCTGTCCATGGAGGGTTACACGTGTTGTGTAGGGTGGGAATATTTCTCACCTTGAGCACAACTTGGTGCGTTCATGGAGAATGAGTACGTTTCTATGTTCTAAATAAGGGAACTGACACTACAGCCCCCTGTACTCGTCTCAACCCTCTGTAATTTCTGGCAAGGATGATCTTACAAAGCTCTAAAATGACCACCATTCTGTTGTTATTTGAAGAACAAAAGATTTGTCTGTCCACAAATATTTTCCCACTTTGAAATTCGTGGTTGAAATTTTCACAATTAGGGTCACTTTTTAAACAAGCGTACGTGTTAGATGTAAATATATGACCTGTGGGAAGGAGACCTGAAAGCAGTGGTAGAAATGCCCACAGAACTTTTTAAAAATCCTGAGGCCCATCTCAGACCAGCCAATCTGGATCTCTGGAAGGTGGGACCATGAGGCCCACTCAGTCCTTGGTGAGCGAGTCCTCTATACTCAAAGTGTGGTTGGGGGACCAGCAGCAGCAGCATTATCTGGCCATTTGTATTAGAAATACAGAATCCTAGACTTATTGAATCAGAATCTGCATTTAGTAAGATCCACAGATGACTCATGGGCACATTATGGTCTGAAAGAGACTGTCCAAGATGACACCTTTCAGTGCATGCCTTGGTTGTCTCTTGATTGCTCACTGTTATGGGCTGAATTGTATCCCCCCAAATTCCTATGTCAAAGTTCTAACCCCTAGCACCTCAGACTGTGACCTTATTTGGAGACAGGGTCTTTACAGAGGAAATCAAGTTAAAGTAAGGTCAGTTGGCTGGGCCTTCGTCCAATATGACTGATGTCCTTGTAAAAAGGGGAAATTTGAAATAAAAAAAGGGGGGAGAGTGGAATTTTGGCACAAATAAACACATATGAACATGAAGATGACCATCTACCATCTACAAGACAAGGAGAGAGAGCTGGAACAGATCCTTCCCTCAGAAGGGACCAACCCTACCAAGACCTTGATCTTGGCTTTCTGGCCTCCACAGCTGAGAGGCAAGAGACGTCGGATGTTTAAGCCACCCAGTCTGGGGTACTTTGTCATAGCAGCCTTAGGATACTAATTAACTCATGCTGTCTTCTATTTACTTTATATCCAAACTGCCCAAGGAAGGACCAGAACAGATCCATCAGCCACTGTCATCCCTGCTCTGCAGGCCCTCAGGCCGAGACACTTCATGGGCCACTGGCCAGTCTATAGATTGGCTGCCCTGGAGTCAGAAGCCCGGTGTTAATTCCATCAGCTGTGGGCAGTGTAGAGGCAGGTCCTCCGGCCAACTTTCTCTGGAAGGCTGAAGGGTGTCCTGGAATGGTCCTAGAGAAATATCACTCTCACGTGGTCCCTCAGTCGGTCTTGAGCCCCGACCATGGCCAGTACAAGGTGTAAGGCACTGTGGATGGTATTGAACCTGAAGTGAGTTTGCTCACCCATTGAGCAGCAAGCCGATCTCCGACACCAAGTGTAGAGGAAGAAAGTAGGGATTTCATTATTGCACAGTGCTGAAATCCCAAACTCCCTGAAAAGCTAAAAGGAAGGGTTTTTATTTGGTGTTTTAGGTAAGGGAGGGGGAGCATATTGCCTTGCTGGTCGGAGCTTTCCCACCAGCCTGTCTTTGGCCTTGAGACACTTGCAGAGAGGAGGGAGCCCATGACCTTGCTGGTCAGCGGCTTTCCCTCCAGCCTGTAGCTGCTTGTGGGAGGAGATAACGAATCCCAGTAGCTGTCCTTGGCCATTTGTCTCCATGGCTGACAGTGGATTCTGGAGCCAGGAAGCCATTGAATAAGCAGAGAATGAGTGTTTTGGTTTTAACCCCACATATGCTGGTTTTAATGTAGGGAAACTGATATCAGAGCTGGTATCATGGGGGCTAAATTATTCTTATCATCATTAAACTGTCCTGTAGACATCTGCAGATTGGTGGAGAGAAATTCTCAGTAACCCAATAGATAGAGCCTTCGGGGGCCACCCACCTCTCTTATAATCCAGTTTCTTCAGCCAGTTATTGTAAGATCCAGCCCCTCTCTGTCCCAAACCCACCCCCAACTTTAAGAGCTTAATGAGTAATCCAGACTTTACTGATGGTTTTGTTGGGAGATGGAGGAAAGGCTTGCATTGCCCCCGCAGAGGCAGCTTACTTTAATATGCTCTCCACACTTCTCTCTCCCTTTAGAAATTGCCAGATTCCTCTTCTTAATCTTCAGTACCTCCACCTTATCTTCCTCATGACAGTCCTTCACAAAATCACAGCAGTTAGCCAAACTCCATCATGGCTATCCCATCCTGACAAATGAGACAGCACGTGGCCACCGCACCCCACCAAGCGCAAGCCCATTGCATAGCTCTGTCAGGAGCTCCAGCTGTGACCCCCAGGAACCCCCTGTGCTGACGAGTTGGGCTTGTTCCCAGCTTCAGGGAGGGAGGAGCACACTGTGAGGGAGCCTGGGCGTGTCTGCGAGAGGGCGTTAGGAAGGACCTATTATAGGACTTGATCTGGTTGCATGATTTGGCGGAGTGTCTAAGGAAGCTAGGATTGGCTCTAGGGTGGAGATTGGGTGCTGTCAGAAAGTGGGAGCAGGTCTTTGGGCATCTCAATAAATCTTTAAGAGGAGGAGAGACCAAAACAAGACAAAGCTGTAATGGGCAAAGCAGCAGTCACTCGTTTTACCCCAAGACGGGGTTTTGGGGAGTACTTTTGTGGGTGGCACAGTGATCTTCCTGTTTTTGTCTATGCTTAGGGGGAATTATGAAGTGGCCTTGCTCTTCTATTTTATTGTGGTTTCAGAGTGACACCAGGGGTAGGTGCTGTGGCTTCTGTGCAAGAAGAGGGCAGCATGGTCCAGCTCTGGGTGCCAGGCCAGCTCCCTCTGGGTGTCAGGGACAGCTCTTTTTACATTTCTCAGCACTCAGTAGAGGCAGTCATGTGGGTTTCCGGTCATCCCTGTTGCCCGTTGTTTTTCTAGCATAGCTCTGGGAAGGTTGGGGGGCCTCAGTCTATCCCACATATCTAGTATATCAGGTGAGGGGCATGGAACAGGGGCTTTATAATGAAATATCAGGACGGTAGATACACAGATACCCATCAATTGATTCAGTCCACATCCGCTTACCAGAGGCCTCCTAAGAACCAGGGTCTGCGCTGGGTGTGAGGAGTTCCAGGATGAACAATACCCAACCCTGAGGATGCTGAGGTGTTTACCATATTTGTTGAAGGAGAGTGCATTAGTTTGCCAGGGCTGTCACAACAAAGACCTCAGGCTGCGTGACTTAAACAACAGACACTTATTTTCCCGCAGTTCTGGAGGCTGGAAGTCTGAGATGAAAGCGTCAGCAGGGTGGTTCCTCTGAGGTGTCTCCTGGGCTTGTGGATGGCCGCCACCTCCCTGTGTGCTCACAGGGTCTTCCCTCTGTGTGTGTCTGTGTCCCCATCTCCTTTTCTCATAGGGCCATCTGCCATGTTGGATTAGAGCCCACCCTAATGGCCTCATTAACCTCAGTGACCTCTTACGGTTAGGGCTTCAGTGTGTGATTTGGGGGGACACATGATCAAGCCCATAATAGGGGCAGATAAGGAAAGAGTGCGTTAAAGTGTCCCAGGGTCAAGGTGGAAACGTGTGGGGTGCTGGGGATGGTGGTGGTGCAAGGAGGGGAGAGCGGTCATTGTAGGGCGAGGGCAAGGGCTCAGAAGCCCCACAGAGCGCGGTAATGGGCCAAGCCTTCGCAGATGAGTCCTCACTGCCAGGGGCTCGGGGGCGGGTGGAGGAAGTGGTGGAGCTTCCTCACCGCCAGAAGGGAAAGGCCGTGGGGAGGAAAGTGCACGGAGGGGCAGCTGGCTGCCTCTTGTTCCTGTAAAGCTTTTTGGGCAGCGATGAGGGGTGCCATTGCCCCTCCATTGAATGGTTGATTCTCGGAGGATCGTGTCAAATAGGCCCTGGGAACTGGTTGGCGGCCACACTAAGAGTGTAGCCGCTCTGTTCTGTTGGACCCTCTGGGGGCATTCTGGTTGGTTTGTTTCTGACTGTTTGTAACCCCACCTCCTCTCTCCTCAGCACCTTGCACAGGCCTCTGAACACGGCTCAGATGTCAGCTTCAGCACTGGCCAGCTAGGTGACTTTGGGCAGGTTACTCAGCATTCCTTAGCTCTGTTTCCTTATCTGGAAAATGGGACAACGCTGCCTGCCCCATAGGGCTGCCCTAAGGAATGGGAGGGACTTGTACAGCACCCCACTCCGCTCCCTTCCCTTTTCTTCCACCATAACTGAGTGGGGAGGTGGGAGATACACCAGAAAAAGAGAAAGGAAGCCCAAGAGCAAGTCACGCACAGTCAGCTCTGTGCCGTCTAGGTCTTGCAGGACTCACATGCTTGTTACAGGTAAAAGTTAGAAAAGAAGTTGTGACCGAGTGTGGCTATGGCCCAGGGACATGCAGAGGGACTCCAGGAAGCTGTAGAAATCACTTTGCATTTACGAGAAGGGACCGTGACAGTCACAGCCCACACTCCTGTTTCATGGATGAGGAAACTGAGACCCAGCTATGAGATGACTCGTCTCAGTCTCACAGCAAAACCTCGGCAGAGCTGGAGGAGCGCGCGGCTCACGCACAAGACCTCAGGAGAGCAGGTGCGCTCCCTCAGGGCTGACGGGTCACAGAACAAACAACAGCAATCGTTTAAAGTGAAAAACGTGTATCAGCTATACTTGTACATGGTCTTTACCATGGCCAGTGTTGTTCTAAGTGCTTTATCCATGTTAACCCGTTCAGTCCCCTTGACAATCCTGTGGAGTAAGTACTACCACAACTCCCATCTTAAAGATGAGGAAACTGAGGCACCAGTAAGTAATTGCCCAGGGTCACACAGTGAGTGGTGGAGCAAGGATTTGGATGGTCTGACCTTCAGAGTCTGTATTCTCACCCACTATGGTCTACTGCCTGGTGGCCAGCGGCTCAGAGAGTGGTTCTGGACTGGCAGCATCAGCACCACCTGGGAGCACGTTCGGAATGCAAGTCATTGGGCGGCCCAGGCCTTCTGCGGGGACCCAGCAAACTGTGACTCCAGGCGAGGCTGATGCGTGCTTGAGTGTGCGGGCTGCTGCCCTCCTCTCCCTTCTTGCCTCAGAGAACCTTCGCTGGAGGTGGAGAAGGAGGCTCGAGAGATCCATTAGCCAGACTCTGGGAAGCTTCTTCCAGACATGCTTGGATCACTGCTTTTGAATTTTAATGAGGGCAAGAAATGGTAGGCTGGGAAGGTGCCATATTGGTATTTGATCCATTTCTTTCTGCAGAAGTAAACTTGGGGCTTATTTATGCTTTTTCTTTTTTCCCCTTGCCTAAGTACCTACCACAGAATGGACCATTGATAATCAATAAGCTTTTACGGTGCCCCTAAATTACTTGTTTTCCAGACAAAGCTAGCCTGAAAGCAATAGATCACTGATAGGAAAAGGCCTCCTGGACGGAGAGCGTGTTTGTGGGAGAGAAAAAAGGACAGATGAGGTGGTGAAACACTCAAGACCTGGCCGGCTTTAATGCCCTTTCCAATTCCATTATCACTATTTTAGAAATGACTTAAATATAAGGATACTTGGCACTAATTTTGGGAGCTATCATTAAGAGCAGAGATTGAAAACTTGAATCAGAAAAAAACCCCCAGGAATAAGGGAAGAAAGGGTCAGTATACTAGCTGGCTTATCAAGGCTTTGGCTTTTCTTCTTCTTCTTTTTTTTTTCTGAGGAAGATTAGCCCTGAGCTCACATCTCTTGCCAATCTTCCTCTTTTTTTGCTTGAGGAAGACTAACCCTGAGCCAACATCTGTGCGAGTCTTCCTCTATTTTGTATGTGGGATGCCACCACAGCATGGCTGATGGGTGTTGGGATCTGAACCCATGACCCTGGGCGGCCGAAGCAGAGTGCATTGAACTCAACCACTAGGCCGCAGGGCTGCCTCTTTTTTTTCTTTTCTGGTGAGGGAAAGAGGGATGCTTTGACAGTCATACAGGAAAGCAAATTTTCACTGTGGAATGACCTTTGGATTATTAGTGAATTCCCGTGTCTATTGGGAAAACCGACACCTAAAATGTACAAACTCGAGAAACCAATTTGGGGAGTAGGCTGACTCCACAAAACAGAAGAAGCTGTTGCTGTTTATGGGCTTATGAGAGATGCCCCAGCAGGAGGTGTTAAGGAGATTTACTGTGCGGCACCACGAGACAAGGGATGACAAGTAGGGGGTATCAGTCAACGGGCCAGGAAGGATCGGAGCTGGTGGGCAGAACTGTGAGCACAGGGATGTCCCGAGAACAGAAGAGGAAATTGACTTTCTGTTACCCTTTGTTTTATTATATCTCTTAAAATCTTCATAGCACTTTCAAGAACAGTTGATGAGATGTTGGCACTAGCATCTTGACAAGAGAAAGGTACCTGCAGAGTAATTAAGCAGATTCCAATACTTTGTACTAAGTGCTGGGGGGAGGGGTGGGATGGATTGGAAATCTTTGTTTTCTTGATTTAAGAGACTCTCATAAATCTAGCCAGCTGAAATATAAAGTCCTTCCAAGCAGAGGGCTCCCTAGACTGCTTCAATAGATTAAAAAAAGAAACAAATTGCTATTTGAAATCAAATCAAATCTGCCTTGTTGGGAGGATGGACTTTCTTAAAGAAAGTGTTAGAGAGTAAACACAAAATGTTGTGCTATTAATGAAAAGCCTCCCCTTTATTTCCACTGAGCATCTTGATTTTGGATTGGCAAAAGAGAGCTCAGAGCTGAGTGTGCTGGGAGAGCTGAGGAGTTGCTCTGTGAAATCGAATGGGAAGAATTTGGAGTTCCTGGCAACAATCAAGGAGGAGGCAATGAGGCAAGAAGCGGAGAAGAGAAAAGAAAAGAGCTGTGACGACCCAGGGAGCTGGTGCAAGCCTGGGGCAGGCCATGGAGTGAGCAGCAGCTGACCTGGGGAGCTGGTGCAAGCCTGGGGCGGGCCATGGAGCGAGCAGCAGGTGACCTGGGGAGCTGGTACAAGCCTGGGGCTGGCCATGGAGTGAGCAGCAGGTGACCTGGGGAGCTGGTGCAAGCCTGGGGCGGGCCGTGGAGCGAGCAGCAGGTGACCTGGGGAGCCGGTGCAAGCCTGGGGCGGGCCGTGGAGCGGGCAGCAGGTGACCTGGGGAGATGGTGCAAGCCTGGGGCGGGCCGTGGAGCAGGCAGCAGGTGAGCAGGGCCTGGTCCCAGAGGGGCTGGAAGAACGTTAGCAACAGGTGCGTTGACTTAATTCTGATGGAAACTCCTTCCCTTTCCTCACATCTTCAGATACAGAGTCTCTGCATGAGTGTCACTCTTTGGTAGCGACCCAGGAAGGGCCAGCCGTCCACGTGCAGATCCACACTGGGCCTAGCAGGGCTGCTTGCACGCGATGGGGGGCGTCTGTAGACTGAACTCACCTCAGTGCAGGGGCTCAGGGCCAGAAGTACCAAGAGAAACCCTGAGGATGGCACTGAACATTGACAAGTTCTGGAACAGAGATTTGGACCATGTAATCTAGACGTTAAGGGTCTTGGTGACACCAGCTGGCGGGGGTTACAAATGAGTGAGAAATGTTGCAACTGGCAGCATGTTCCCCACACGCCATGCCTATGAGCAATGTGGACGAGTGTTCCCAAGCTCACTCAAATCGTTATAGTGCGATGTAGACGTGATACTACACGCGAGGGCAGCGTTATTTTGTGGGTAGAGATCATTAAAATAATCTGGGAAAATGTTGAATTCAAATGAGCCTTGGGTAATAACTCCCTGTGTGACCTCTACAAGTCCCTTAAGTTCTCTTTGCCTTGATTTTCTTTTTTTTTCTGCTTTTTCTCCCTAAATTCCCCGAGTACATAGTTGTATATTTTAGTTATGGGTCCTCCTAGTTGTGGCATGTGGGACGCCGCCTCCACATGGCCTAACAAGCAGTGCCATGTCTGCGCCCAGGATCCGAACTGGCGAAACCCTGGGCCGCCGAAGCAGAGCACGCGAACTTAACCACTCAGCCATGGGGCCAGCCCCCAACCTTGGTTTTCTTAATGGAAAAATAGGTGTACTATTAACACGTGAGCCAGCTCACTTCCAAGAATTATTAGAAAATATACATGTGAAAGAACCTGAAAGTGTTTTGAGCTGGGAGAGGAAGATTCTAAAGTAACAGTGTGTTGAAATGCCACTTTTCCTATTTTCTTATTTTCTGGACCCAAACTAGAACAAGAGAAAAGCACACCTGAACAAAATCAAACACAAAAACAACAACAAAAAATAGAGGACGACTTCTCGTGAGAAGAGCCGGCTGCGCAGAGAAGACACCTTCGCTTATCTCACACCTCCTGCCTGTGTTCAGGGTACTGATCAGAAGAAGCTGGAGAGAGCGCACGTCTGTCCGAGGAGGGGCTGTCAGGGCTGGGTGGACGGAAGTGGGTGGGTGTCCGGTCCATAGCAGGTCAGGGCAGCAGCATTTTGGGAGAACCTCGCGGAGAGTGGACATTCGAACACAGACCCCAGTGCCTGAGCCTCAAGCTCGGAGCTGGCTGGAACTGGCTTGAAGGCAGGGTGAAGAGAGGAGGAGAGGTCTTTAAACGACCCACAAGGCCCTCTCGGGAGAAAGAGCCACCTCTAGAGGCCACCAATGTGACATTGTAACACTTCCTGTACCTTGTATCTCCTCTCCCCCCACCCCATCCAGGTGCCAGAGGCGGCATGGAGAGTGGAGAGGAGGGGAGGTTTGAGGCAGAGAAATGGCCAAGAAGCCGTCTGGCCCTCCTTTCCCACTGCATGGCTCCAAGCCCACCTCAGGTGAAGCTGGGAAGTGGCAAAAAACTGAAATTGGATGATATTAAAGGCTTGATTTAGATCCAACTGGACTTTTTGTACCAGAGGGCCATTCATTAAAACCAAAAAGGTTAAGACATCTGTCTGAGATACATAGTCTTGGCATGGAAAAAAAGAGCTTTGACCCGAGGTGATTAGAAAACAAAACAAAACAAAAAGACAAGCCATTTCAAGGTATTTTCCCCTATGAGGGCAACATGTTCAAACAACTGGTCACACCTGTGTGAGATGACCCATCACCATATGCCTGACAGGGCCATGGCAGTGGGCTGTCTACGTGCATCATTAGCTTAAGGCACATTTGAGCTTGGGTCTTTTTTGATGACCATTACCGTCCTCCAGGAGTTGTGTTAAACTTTTTATGCCAAACAGGAACAATTGCATGCTTTCTAGTAGAAGTCTTTAAAAAGTTTTAAATCAATGCATATGCATTAGTTAAAGAAATTAAGCAGGCATCTCAAATATATTTATAGTTGCATATTATTGTACAAATCTATTATGTTAATTACATAACATTGTAGCACATGAGGTTTAGTTGCGGAGAAGAGAACGTTTGAACAGAAGGGATTTAACATAGGGAATTAGATGCTTACAAAGACCTGGAAGAATAGGCTATAGAACTCAAGAAATAACTCCTAGAAAAACACCGCAGGACGGGCCTGGCAGAGGAGCTTCTTCCTCTGCTGCAGTCAAGAAGTTGTGGGATCAGGGAGATGCCACTGGACCTCTTGGCTCCAGATCAGGAAGCCTCTGCTGGAAATTTTCTGAGTGCCTAATCCACCAGCAGCAGAGACCAACCCTGAATCTCTGATATGGCACCATTCCCTGGGGACCAGCCAGCCACCTGGGGCAGGGTGATGGCATTGGACCTCTTCCGTCATGAAGGAGGCAGAGATTCATCCTCACAGGAATGGACACATATCTGGAGCTGGGTGTGCCTTCCCTGTCTGTAAGGCCTCTGCCAGGACTGCCACTGTGGGCTCCAGCGTGCCTCCTCACTGTCCTGGTATTCTGCGCAGCACTGCTTCTGATCAAGGATCACGTCACAGCAACAGAAGTGCAGCAGTGGTCTCATGCCGTGAAGTTAACCAATGTAACCACATACTCCATCATCTGGAAGCAGCTGGCCAGCCTAACTGAAGGGTGGGATGGCTGACTGACGACTCAGTTATGATTCCAGTTGGGACACACTGAAGAGTGGGATTCTATCTTGTAGGATGTTTCTCCTTTGCCAACATCCACAGATCTAGGAATCAAGGAGTGGAAGTGGAGTGGCTCCTCTGTCTGTTATCACAATCCAACCACAGAAATTTTGGTTCTTGTCCCAGTATCTTTGAATTCTGCTGGTTTGGGGATCTTAGTCCCAAGGGCTAATGCTTCTACCACTGGATACAACAATGGTTTCACCAAATTGGAAGATGAGACTGCCACCTGGCTATTTGGGGCTCCTCATGCCACTGCTCCACTGGGTAGAAAAAGAGGTCACTCTCCTGGCTGGAGTGATTAATCCCAATAAGCAAGGGACAGTTGTGTTGCTGCTTACCCAACAGGGCAATGAGGACTATGTCTGGAACCCAGGGGAGCAAAGGTTAATGGAAATCTATGGCAACCAGGAAACAAAAAAGGGGCTGTCATGATTCAGACCACTTTGCGAATGAAGGTCATTACCAGGTAATGACCCAACAACCAGTTGAAATTCTGACCAGGGGCAGGGGAACTATGGAATGGGAAGTGGAAAGAGGAAGTCATAGATGTCAATTATAGCCTCTTGACCAGTTATGGAAAGCAGGACTGAGGTCGCTTTGCGCATTTGCTCTTTGTTTGGATGTGTCCGTTGTTATGTGTATATGATAACCGTTTTCTTCTTCTCCTCTTTCCATTATTTTTTCATATGCAAATTAACTTTGCCATTTAGGCTTTAGATGACAGAATATTCGGTGGGATTGTGACTTGGGAGGTAGTTACTATATCCAATGAGGGGTATAACGGCTGTTGGGGGCGCCTCCTCATTTGAGGGAAGGAGAACTTCTCCACTTGTATGATAGCTGTGTCTTGCTAGGTGGAAACAGATAGCACGAAAGTTCAAACGTGTGTAAGTGTGCCTATGGAAACCAAATTGCCAAAGGGTGGACGGTTATCAATGATCAATTTGTTGCTTCTCGTCACCAAATCTTCCCTTCTTTGAGCTGCTTTGTGATACTGGAGCTGGACCTGGTCCTGCAGTGCGTGGCGGCCAGCAGGGCCCGAAGGTCAGCAAAGTCCCTCAGCACTCCGTCAGGAGCCTTCGTAGTGGAGTACCCCAGTGAGACACCTCCCAGAAACACTTTCCCAGGGTACCTGGGAGGAAAGATTTCCAGCAAGTTCTGCTGGTGGGGCACCAGAGCAGTTTCTCTGCCATTGACTGGCCGGGGAGATGACCTCACTTACAGGGTCCAGATCTCAGCTCTGGGTAGGGGGTATGTGTGGTTTCCTTGGGCATTCTGAGCCCCAGGGGTCCTCATTGCTCCTTATACCTGCAGTTTCCTATATCTTTTAGAGTTCTCTTTACTTTTCACTAGCCATTCCCTCGTTACTCCCATCCCGTGTTATAGTTAATAATTCTTTATAGGGAAGGTCGCCTGTTATGCATCACTGTGTGGCTTCTCTCTCCCGATGGGCCCGGAGCGAGGCCTGTGCGAGAGGGAGGGCCCTTCCCTGCGTCCGGCGCCTTTCAGCACAGCATCCAGTGACTCCTGCCTGTGGCCCTACCAGGAGCTTCCCAACAGGTCTTGCCAACACTCCAGGTGGGTCCCCAGCGAGCCTCTCCTGCCCCAGCAGGGCCTTTCTAGCCGCTTTGCTGGCATCCCAGCAAGCAGTCCCTGCGTGCCGGCCCTGGCCTGTGGCCCTCAGGGATCTCCCTCCCTTTCCAGTAAGCCTCCGTCCGCCACACTTGGCATTGACGAGAGAATCTCAGCATGGTGAGAGGAGGGAGACCCCTGCCCAAGCGTGTTCCTGCCTGGATGTGCTCCCTCGGCCACTTCCTCCTTCGGCCGCTCCTGTATTCCTTAGTATTTTCTCTACCCCTCTTAGGAGTGAATCCCCCCTTACTAATTAATAATTCTGCATATTAAACTGTCTCTGTTCAAGTTACTGGTGTGCTTTCTGTCTCCTGCCTGGACCCTGAGTGATATATTTATTATGAAACATTGTAGCAGGCTGGGTTTGTCTTCAGATAACAGAAAGTTTAAACAGAAAGGGACTTAACACAGAGAATCAGGTGCTCACCAAGAGCTGGAGGAGTACCCTCTAGACTGGGCCTGCGCCTGGCCCCGGGAGACCCTGCGGACCAGGCCTGCAGACCCTGCAGAGTGCAGGAAGCCATCCTCTCTGCGGCCGGGACATGGTGGGCTGGGGAAGCCGTGCTGGGTGTTCTGCCTCTGGGACCACAGTGCCGTCACTGCAAGCAGGAGACCAGGAGGTCGCTGCCCAGGGTTTAGCTCTGGAGCCACACTGCATGTGGGCACCCAGCAAAATGGATGCCCTGCCTCCTCCAACCCCAGGCTCCTGTAAGAGCAGCTGCTCAGCAGAGTGTCTTACAATATGGTGTATTCGCAGGAAATTCGAGAGATAGTAAGGGCAACAGATAAGGAAACAATTGTCATTGAAAAGATAGCTTATTCCTCACTGTTGCCAGAGGAGAGGGCACGTCATACAGGGCCATGCAGGGAAGCACAGGGTCGGTCAGGAGGTAGAGAGAGTGAGGGGAGAACAGGGGCCCGGGCCTTCACCATGGTTTCTGCGGGAAGGAAGAGGTGTGGCAGGGTGCGCAGGCTTAGGATTGGCCAGTGTCAATAATTTCAGGGGGCTCCGGGGCAGACGGTGTCCCTAGTTGTCCTATACCTGGCCCTGGGGTGGTGAGGGCAGGGGCCAGTGGCCAGAGTGTGAGCGCCCTGAGGGGTGGTGGGTGTGGGCTCTGACTGGTTGGTCTGCATTTGGAAAGTACCCACCCCAGGAGGAGGCAGGAGGCCACGGCGAGGTGGCTTGCGCTTATTGGGTTGACCAGAATAAGATGTGTCTGCATATGCACACCTGGCAGAGGTGAAAGCTTCAGGTTTACAGAAACTAGAAATGTGGGCAACACACAAAACTGAATCACCTTTGGAACCTTAGCCATGAGGGCTCCCGGATGTGCAGTGTTTTCACTTTCCAGCCTCTGCAGCGTAGAAGTCAAACCAGGAGGAGGCTGGACCCGGCACGGAGCAAGCCAACCTACCATCAAACACTCAAGTCACACACTCCACAAATAACACAGAAAGAACAGTGAAAGCTTCAGAGTCAACATCCTAGGCATTCTGAGGTCTCCTTCCTCACGACAGTGGGTCCTTTTGCAGACATCTCTGTGGGGACCCTGTCAGAGCAGCAGTGAAAAGCCACTTCACAATGCTTTGTGTTAGGACAGCCTCACACACCGCAAAGGGCTGCCACAAGCATTAAATCATCTGAACCCGAACACAGCTTCGTGACCACAGCCTGCCAGGTGTTATCCCCACTTCATACACGAGGCCCAGAGAGGGTAAGGAACTCACCCACCATCGCATTGGGAAGTTGTATCAGATCTGCAGCTTGAGTTCAGGTGTCTTCTTGGCCGCACACCGTAGAGTTTCATGAATATTCTAGAAGAGTTGCTGGTCTGGAAAAAACCCTGGATCTTGTATCTAGGTTCTAGGAATGGTGTATATCTTTGATTCTCTTCAACTCAAGGCCAAAAGCTAAGTAAATGTTTAGGAAGAAAACTTCTTTTGAACTTTTAAAATATTGTCCAATGCTGTCGTGCCATAAAGGTTAATCAATTTGAAAGGGTGTGTGAAGGTGGCCTCTCCTGTCTTCTTGCTTTTACCTTTCCGGTCTTCACAGGCACACCCCGGGAGGGTGGCCATTGCCGACTTCTGTAATAAGGCAACCACAGTAGCAATAGCCACCTCTGCATACCAATTCAGAGCTGTGCAAGCAGGGCACACAGTTTTGAAGTTTCTTAAGTCATGCGAGCAAATCTGAAATAGAAAACGGAACAAGTTGGGTTCTGGGAGGGGTAGCCTGTTTCTAAATACAGTATTTGAAAAAAATACTCCGTGGAGATTAAGAAAAAACAAGTTTAAAGATACCCTGAGGGACTCAGTGACTCAGACTGCAGACAAATAAATTACACCTTTGCTTCAGGCTAATTCTGTGTGTGTGCTTCTAAAAAAAAAACGAAAAGGAAAACAAATGTGAAGAGCTGCTTTGAGTTTAATTGGTTTAATGTATTAATCACTATGTTGCAAAACTAGGACACTGAGCCAGCAAATTTCATTGTGGACGGCGAACCCAATGAAGATCTCGTTTATCAGGGAAATACTTATCTCCATTTTCTCCAGATTTCTATTATAGCAATGAATAGTCCTACTTCATTGAGACCTTTGTGTCACTAGAGAAACCAAAATGCTTAGTGTACTTCTCACCATTGAATTAGAAAAGAATAGGCAGATTAACTGGAAATTAGTTAATTTGAACTAATTTCAAGAAATCCAGTTAATTTCCAGTTAATCTGCCTAGAAGTAAACAGCTAGAAGGATTACAACTGGTCCAATGGGGAAAGCCCACAGGGACCCAGTTGGCTGTTTTTCATACTTCGCGTTTATATGAAGGGGTCCCAAAAGAAATCTGCCTTTCAACAGGGAAGAGATTCAAGAGGGCATTCTCGCTCTGCCTCTGAGGTTTCGGAGACGTGGTCAGTGCAGATAAGATACAGTCCTAGAATCACGTGGGAGTGAGATTCTTCTCAGTCCATTAAAAATGTATCCTACAGATCACTAATCTCGGCAGGGTTCTCTGCAGGAAACAAAGATTCTTAAAATACTTTCCTCTGGCCTCCGGGAGCTTAGATTTTCATTTGAGTCCACCTGGGAGATTCTCCATCTCCCTAAGGGAGCAGTAAGAGAGAAAATAAAAAGCAAAACAATCTCCAGCCTGGAGTTTGACGTGAGGCGCACACAGACATTTCCTTTTCACTGCTGGTGGCCTATTCTTCCTTCTCTCCTTCCTGCTCCCTTTTATAATTTGCTAGGGAGGCACTCTAGAATCATGATAAAGAGCCTGGGCTCTTAATTCATCGACAGGTGAATGGATAAAGAAGATGTGGTGTGTATATATACACACACACACAGTAGAATACTATACAGTCATAAAAAGCAGGCAATCCTGCCATTTGTGACAACATGGATGGATCCTGAGGTCATCAAGCTAAGTGCAATAAGTCAGAGAGAGAAATCGGCAGGAATCTGGAAGTGACCTATGAAAATTCACCTTGGGGAATGTGAAGATATCCTGATGGTGACATGGACTTCCACAGGACATGGAAAGACTTTCCAAATAACGTTGTCTATCCACCTTCAATTTTATTTTTAATGTTACAGATTAGACTACGGATAAAAGCAGCATATAGTCCCCAAGATTCAATTGTCTTCCAAAATTGCTGTTTATTTATAATTTATAAATTTATTCATGATAGAAATTTATAATTTATGTAATTATATTCCTTTTAAGCCCTATTTGTAAAAACATAAACATACAAAATGCATTATTATGTGTATTTTACATAGATTTTATTTCACTTTCTTCAGAGATTACCACTTTTTTAAAAAATTTTTTTTAAAGATTGGCACCTGAGCTAACAACTGTTGCCAATCTTGCTTTTCTTCTTCTCCCAAAGCCCCCCAGTACATACTTGTATATTCTAGTTGTGAGCGCCTCTGTGCTACCACTTTCTTATATGTACCAGAATCGCAGGAAAAAACACATTCAGTGAATGTCATTGAGTTCCAGAAATACCTTAACTTACTACAATTTCTCCATAGAATCCTTCATATTTGTTAATGTCTACAAATGTTATTTTCAGAATTTTAAATATTTCCAAATGGATGGCAAATTAACAAGGGGAGCAGAAAATTTATGAAATTCTGGCATTTTATTAACAATCTCAAACAGAGGCTCACCCTTCACCCCTCTCCAAAAAAAAAAAAGGGAACATGCACTCTGGGGTCAGCAAGACTCCAAATCTGGTTTAATCTGAGTTAGCAGTGGGATCTTGGGGGAAGTTACTTAAACATTCTGTCTTGATTTTCTCATCAGTAAGATGGGAATAATAGCGCCTCCCTTAGAGGGGAACTGTGAGGACCCAGTAAGCCTGGGAAGGGAGGCAAGATGAAATTCCGTGAGACTGCCGAGTCTCTGCCTGGACACACACTCCTCCGTGGACACAATTCCCTCTCGCCTTGGCCCTCTCCTCTAGAAGCAGGCTTTGCTCACGGGAGAAAACACAGACACTAAAGAGCTCTCAGCTCAGCTTCTAAGCTCCAAAATCTGCAGGGGTGGGCGGAGAAAGAAAGGCTCACATAAAAAGGCAAGAGAAGCCAAATTTTATGGGGGCTTCTCAAAAGTCAAAATGGAAGCCAGAAGACCAGGGAGAAATCATTCTCCATGTCACCAATCATCCATCCAGAGGGAGGGTAGAATCAAGACAGTTTTCAGATACGGATCGTCTGAAAATATTGACCTCTTATGCGACTTTTCTTGTGAGTTATTAGACGATGTGCTACCAAAACGGAGGGGCGCACCAAGCATGGGGGGAGATGGGCTCCGGAGAGCGGAGTGTCTGAAACCGGGCAGAGGGAAGGGCACGCCAGGCTGAGGCTGTGGAGGAGACCCAGCACGCTCCTGGTCCAGAGGGCGGCAGGAGGACGAGGGTTTAGGAGAGACATGTGCTGGAAAAACGAACCGTGAGTTAGATATCTGACGTGTTTGGTCATGCAGATAAACAACAATATTTAGAGGGTTTTCATAGTTCTGTTGGAGATTTTAGGAATAATTAACAAACAAAAAAGCAAATAAAAAATGATTAGCTCCCCAAATAATAACAGCTATTAGATCGAGGAAAAAATTAAAACGATGCGTAGGGAATGAATTAAATCACAGTTCCTTTTCATAATATGGTAAAGACAGACTATTTATCTAGCCAATATTGGGAAGATGGAGGAGAAGGAACTGGAGACTGAGGGCTGAGGTGATGCGAGAGACAAAATGCCCATTTTCCATAACAGGAAGTCAGTGGCTAATGTCTACAATCAATAAATCAAGAAGTCATGGTCTAATGATATTATTTAGAATTATGGCTGAAAATACTGAAATAGTGAAGAGTCAAAGATGCTGTTTTTCATGAAAAGACTTGTCATTCTATTTGATTTTAATTGCGTACATGTATCACTTTGATAAATTTTTGAGAGACATCGCAAAGAAAAAGGAAACTCAGTTGATAGTCTTGAGAGATTTGCAGGAGCATGCACTTGAGAACTTAAAAAAAGGTTATGCTTTGAAGCCTATAGGCATAAAGTGAATGCTATAAACAGTGAACTGGGAAGAGAACCGACGACTAGCAGGCCATCCTGCCCCACGGAACCAGACCAGTGCCCGAGACAGAGGTTGGAGAGGGGCATGCTATAGAAGGAGGTGTCAGTGTGGGTAGACTCCACCTTGCCCCTCTCCTCTTTCCACTTTGTGAGCCAAGCCTTTGGTGGGAAATGATAATCGAAGTCTCAAAAAAGTTTGGGAATTTGAGAATATGGGGGCCTTGTGTTCTAGTTCGCAGGAGAAGTCTTAGATCACAGCAAACTTCGTAGAAAAGACCCTGCCCATTCTGGTGTAGTAGCAACAGAGTGTAGATGATGCCAGGCGTGCTAGGAACTCGAGGCTCCTCAAGAGCCCCTCTCACCTCCTCGGCCCTGGAGGGCACAGGAGAACATTCTAAACTTCCTTCTCCCTGTGTCAGTCGTGATGTGCTAACCGCAAATCTCAGTGGCTTAAAACAGTGAAGTTTATTTCTTGCTCCTGCTACACGTCCTTGGGAGCGGGTGTGTCTGCCTCACGTTGTCATCACTCAGGGAACTGGGAGGATGGAGGTGCCATCAACACTGCTGATGACCAAGGCATAGAGAAAGGGAGGTGGTGACTTGCTCTCTGGCATCACTTCCACTCGCATTTCATCAGCCAAAACATGTCACAACGTCACCCAACTTCAAGGTGATGGGAAGAGCAACCTCTTCATGTGCCCATAAGAGGAAGAAAGCCTGAGAGAGTTGGTGAGGCCTCAGGAGCCTGAAGATTGGGGAGAGGAAAACGAAGAGTGCAAAGACCCACTGGGAGAGATGAAGCGAGGTCCTCAGATTGATGGGGGGTGCCAGTGGGATTGATTCTGACTCCCAAGGGCCAGTCAGGAGCAGGGCAGAAGACGGCCTCAGACCAGACTCGCCTCCTGCCAACAACTGAGTGCTGTGCACACAACTCAGAATGAAGATGCATGCTTGGGGAGAAGGCCGAGGGAGCCCGCCCTGAATCCACTGCATGTCACGTGAAATGACTGAGAAATCCTGGGAATGATTCTATCATATCATATATGAGGTTTTGGCCTCTATGAGGATGGAGGCTGAAGGTAGAGATGAAATTGAGCTAAAGAAAAGCGTAAAGATAGCCTTTTGCACATCTGAGTTTTGTGCCCTGTGATGTTTGTACCTGCTGTGTTTATAAATCCCCAAGGACAGCATCTGGCAGGGAGTCACTGTCTGATAGATGGTTGCTACTATGTTCTTCATCCCTTCCTTCCTCTAAAATTTGTTTCTGGTTCCACAGCTTCCAGACTGAGGATTCAAGATATAGTAGCCAGGCCTTTATGGGGAGGAGAGGAGACAGTCTTAGAAGAATACTTCTGTTTACTGAGTCATGAAGCTGGAAGGCTCTGTGAGAGCACAGTCACCATGTCCTCAGACACGGAGGCAGGACCTCACTGAGCCCCTTCTGCGATGTGCTGCATGTCCATCACTCTGAAAAACACGTCTACCACTGAAGTGTCAAAGGTCTAATGCATTCGATCTCACTGAAAATCCCAAATAAAAAACAATTCCTGCCTCATTCTGTTTTCTAAATGCAGAACGAGAAATGGCATTTCCTGTCAACACAGGGTTTGTGAAACTCATATAAGGTGACCTCCAGAAGCTGAATGGAAAAGGCACTTCATGGGAAAGCTGGCCCTGGGCCTGGTCTGCTGCCACCCGGGGTGGGCGGGTTGGGGGGAGTGGCTGTGGGTGAACCCTCATTCTCACTGGACCATGGTTTGCTCATCTGCAACATAAGTGGGTTGAACTGATGGGCTCCCAAGGTCCTTCTGTTTTCACATTCAGGTCATTTGAGACTACAGAGGCCAAGAGGAAGGGGGGCAAAAGTGGAAGAGGAAAGGAAGTGAGAAAGGAGAAGAGGATGACATGAAAAGAGAAGAGCAAGAAGAAGCCGAAATGGGAAGAGAGAAGAAAACCCAACATTGCATTTGTTGAGAATAAAGTATGTGCCTTGACATTGTGTGTGCTCAGTGGAGGCTTGTTAAATGATGGAACCGCCGCTGAGTAAGGAGCCCTCGGCAATGCATCTCAAAACAGAAGTCTCAGCATTTATTTTGAAGACAATAATTTCATTTTCCAGGAAGAATTTTCAGTAAAAAGAGTCTACATGGGCAGTTAAATTCTTACCTTTCAACAGATCTGCCTAAAAGCTGTAAAAATAATAATGTCTTGTATTTCCTATGAGCCAGCACTTTCTAAGGACATAAACTATCTAATTCAGTTCTCACAACAACGTTGTGAAATCAGTACTACTAAAACCCCATTTACTGATTATGCACACTATGGCTCAGGTTAATGTCACTTGTCCAGCAAGAAGGCAGAAACATCAAGATTCAAACCAAGGTATGTTTTATTCTAAAGCCTGTGTTCTTTGCCTCTGGCCTCCCGGTCCGTGACCCTGATAACCAGAGGGACAGTTATGGAGGAGGATTCGCCCAGCCCTCAGACTCAAGCTGTGGGTGATTTCTCCATCTCCTCCTCATCTGCATCTCCTTCATCTTTGTCTGCTTCCCGGTTTTCTTTTCCATCTTCCGTCTTTGCCGTCGCTGCCTCCCCACCGCTCCTTTTTATCTTCTTCCTCTTTTGGAACAGGCACTACATGTTTATTGTTCAAACATGAACCAATGGGGATGATGTGCGCTGGGAAATCTTACTCCTGCCCTACCCAGCCATGTGCTCCTGACTCCATCCCGACCATCTGCTGTTATCAGTTTCGTTGGTATCCCTTCAGTGTTTCTTTATGCAAACACCAGAAAATAGAAATTCATATTCTTATTTCCTACTTTCTTACTGCAAAGTTGGCATACCAAATTGTGCTGTACTTTGTACTTTTCTGTTTTTACTTAGCGATATGTCCAGGAGATATTTTGATTTTCGTTCACAGGGAGTGTCCTCGTTGTTTTTTACAGTTACAGGCCATTCTACCACGGGAGGAAATCTTAGGTTTACTTAGCCAGTTTCTCAAACACGGACACTTGGATAATTTCAACATTTTTTAGTGTCACAAACAATGCTGCAAGGAATAATCTCGTCAGATATCAGTCCATACTGGTCAGATGTGACCCCAGGAGCAGGGTCACTGAGTCAAAGAGAAAGTGCTTCTGAAACTTTGATGACTATCGCCCTCAGGAGGGGCTGCCCTGTTGGGCAGTCACACTGAGAAAGAACAACAGTGTTTGCCTCCCTAACGCCCAGCTAACGAAGCATTTTGTCAAACCCTTGGAATGGTTCCAATATGATCAAGGAAAAATTATATCCTAGTGTAGTTTTAATTTTCGTGTCTCTGACTATGAATGCTGGCAAGTGTTCAGGACCATTTGTATTTCTTATTCTGTGACTGCCCATGATGCTTGTCTATTTTTCTATTGGTCTTGTAGTCCTTCTCTTTTTCATCTCTCAGAGCTCTTCACACATTTTGGAGAAAAACACTTTTCTGTGTCATGAGCTACAAATGTTTCCCCTAGTTTTTGTCTTTTTTTGTTATTGTGCTTGGGTTTTGTTTCCTATGTAGAAGTTGTTGTTTGCTTCAATAGTTATCAGTCTTTTCTTTTTGTCTTCTGGATTTTCAGACATAGTCGGATATGCCAATCTCCTCCAAGGTTGTTTTACCAATCCACGTCCCAACAGGAAGTAAATGGCACACTCGAGTTAGGATAATTCAAGAGGAGTTTATGTACAAAGGGATCGGTTACAAGGCTGTGGGCAAGTTTTAGTGGCCTCCCAAGGGCTGTGCAGGAATTGGAGCCTAGCAGCAGCAGAGGTATCATCACCCCTAGGCCCCAGAAGACGAGGGGACAGAGAAGTTATTGCAGCCTGGATGGAGAGAAGATTGTGTAGACCAGGCTGCCTAGAGAAGAGCCCCCGCATCTGTTGGGAAAAAGCTCCTCATGGAGGAAACAGGAAGTGAGTGCCCTGCCCTCATTGTCCTCGAGCCCTCCATGCCTTGTCATGGCTCCCTGATGGCCAGAGGGTGCAGGATTCTGCTGGAGTCATCCAAGTGAGGTGGCCTTCTAGGGCAGAGAATGAGGGAGGTGAGAGGAGCTGAACTCTGCTGGGTGGGAAGTGGGGTGGAAGATATCCAGCCTGGTTCTAGAACGCCTCTGGCAGTACTTACACGGTTTTACTTTTTACATGTAAACGTTGATCCCCTGGAGTTTATCTTGACGTGCTCTGTGGGATGGTTCCAACTTTGCCTTTCCTCGGCAACGCTGCTTATGACGAAGTCCGCCTTTACCCACTGACTGGAGCATGCATATTTGTCAAATATTAATGTCCCATGTACATTTGGGCCTATTTCTGGATTTTCTCTTCTGGTTCATTCATATGCCATTCTGTATTAATTACCAACGCCTTATGATGGATTTTAAGAACTGGGGAGACAAATGCCTCCTCATTTTTCTCCTATTTTAGAGTTTTCCTGCTTGTTTGTTTTGAATGAACCTGCTTGTCTGCTTCTCAAGGAAAGAAACTTGTTAGGAGATTTTGGGAGATTATGTTAAATTTATAAATTTATTAATGGAGGCCTCACATCTTTAGAACATACTATGTTCTTTCTTCTTTAAAACCATGATCTGTCAAGAAACCTGGCAAACACCACCTTACCACATGAGAAAAGTTATCATTCACAATAATGGGACTAACCGACGTTAGGTCCCTCCCTATGGAATGCACTAAGGACACAACATCACTCAGGCAGCATTCCTGCCAAATCTAGTCATGAGAACATGTTACACCAAATCAAACTGGGCACGTTCTCCCAAAGAAGTGGCCTATATTCTCCAAAAATGTCAGTGTCATCAATTATACCACAAGAAACTGGAAAAAAAAATCAGTATCTTTAAGGACAAAGAAAGGATGAGGCCCTATTCTTAGATTAAAATGGATGAAGGAGACATAAGAACTGCATGAACTGTGTGGTCCTGTTTGGATCCTAGATCAGGGAAAACATATCCGGAAAGGATATTAACGGGACAATTTAAAATCGAATATTTACTGTAGGTTAGATCACAGTATTGCATCAATGTCAAATCACCTAAATTTGATAATTGTACTGTGGTTGTGTAAGAGAATATTCTTGTTCTTACAAAATGCATGATGAAATATCTAGGGATAAAGTGGGTCTGCTACTAACTGTCACATCGTTCAGAAAAAATAATAATACAGATATATGTAGAGAGCAATAATAAAGTAAATGTGGCAAAATGTTAATAACTGATAACTGGGTGAAGAATATATAGGAATTCTTTGTACTATTCTTGTAACTCTTTTTTAAATTTAAAATTATTCAAAGTAAAAAGTTACAACAAAAGAAAGTTTGAGGGAGTGGAAAGGGAGAAGAGAATGTTAAAATATATGAGTTCCTTCCTGCTTTTAGCCGATTTGATCTTGATTCTGTCTTTTAGCACATTGTCTTAAAACCCAGAAGAACATCAATCGATTAACCAATGTTAGCCAACCTCGTTTTCAGTTCCCATAAATCATCTCCACTGCTTTGGTTACCACGCCCTCCAGCTGCTCACGCCAGTCCCTTCCCCCTGCAGCAGGCCGGTTAGCTGGCCTCTTTCTGGTGCTGCCTTCTCACAGAATCAAGACCACATGCACAGGAACAGCTCAGTCTTGGAACTTGGGTGTTCCTGGTGTCCATGACCAGAAAATGATATGATATTTGATTTTGGTTTGCAAAACCAGGAGGGAACCTGCTAATGCTTTTCCTTGGGTCCATCCACAAAATGGTAAAACCGTAGCTGCTGCTACTGCACCCACCACCACCGTTTCTGGAAGGCCCTCAGTGTACCAGGCTTTGTGTTACTCATTTGATATGTGTGATCTTCTTTTCTCAGAACAACCTCGTAGGTAGGCACTATTATTATCCGCACTTGACAGATGGGCAAAGTGGGCTCACTCTCCCTCCCCTGGCAAGTGGTAGGAAGGGGACGCAAAGCTGGCTGACTGCTCTAGAACGTGCTCCTTACATGCTCTGTGGCATCTTGACAGTGCCCACGTTGGGTGCAGCCTTGGGGGTGGGGGCTGTGAGGTGGCCTCCAGCTGGCCGTTAGCCTTTGGCCACAGTAAAATTGGAAGAATCAACGATAATCGCTAGGAATGAACAGCGCTTTGCCTTACAAGGTGTGGACCTGTGCTCTAGAGAGCCGGACTCCTTGGTAGCAAGGAACCTGACCTGCAGGAACCTGGGAGAAGGGTTTGTACACACATTGTGTGTGCCCCAGGAGTGATTCACAAATACGTCCTATGGAGGCAGAGAATGGCACAAGGTCAGTGACAAAAGGAAACAGGGTGCAGGAAACAGATGCTTTTTCTCAAGCAGACACAGAAGCACTAAGAGGTGGGAGCAGGAAGGAGCAGCACGGGGTGGAGACACTGCACCAGGATATGGACCCCACATCAGGGAGAGGATGAGCAAGTCTTCCGAGCCTTTGGGGAACGAGGTCCAGTGTTTACTGATGCACTTCTGTTGTGCTCTGAAGGCAGTCAGGAGTGTTTGGGTGCATCTGTGCCACGTGTCACTCTGCGTGCGCGTGTGCATGTGTGTGCATGACAGAGAAAGAGAGAGGGAGAGATTAAGATTGAGGCTCATCTTGGTTACCTGATGATGTCAGGTTGATTACTGGATTCTACTAGGTCATTAATCCTCAATTCTTCTTGGAGTCAGATTAAGGAGTGGCCCAGCTGGGCAGTGATTGCCCAAAGTGTCACTCAATGTGGGCCACAGCAGTGGGCACTAGGGGTGCTCCACCCAGGTCCCCGTGGCCCCACTTATTGTTCCTGTGTGCCCGAGCCCTAGCATCCTTGTGCTTTCCTTCCAATGGCAGTCCCTGTGCCTGGACTGCCATGTGACTGGAGAGCTTTGCCTCCGCTCTCAGGGTTCCCACAAGTGTCCGGGGGTCACATCCCCTTGGGGGTGGTCCTCAGCGACCACTGACGGGTGAAGGAATACGAAAGCCCAGGTCCCCTGCTTGGACGCAGGACAGACTTCAAGGTGTAATTTTCCCTCCTGACTCCTCTGCAGGATTGGGCTGAAGCTGCTCTTCCACCTGCCTGGCGGCTGGCTCCACCCCTTCCTTGGTTTCTCCAGGAACTGCCTGAATAAATCACGTGCACGCGCGTCCTGGGCTCAGGCCCTGCTTCTGGGAGCCTGACCTCAGACAAGCACTTACGCAGTCCTAGAAATGTGACAAGAAGGAGAAAAACAACATTTATCTACCAAATATGGCTCAGGGAGATTGCCCAACGTGTTTGCAAAGGCTCTTCAGCCATTTACTTCAGTGCGAGGGCTGAGCCCCTCCACCCCCCAGCGCATTGGCCAGAGTGACTCCTAGGGATGTGGGTCCTGTCCCCCATGGGCGTCTTTGTCTGCTGGTCTAGACCTATGAATCGAGGGCCTGAGTGGAATTGCTTGGGACAATGGTGTGCAGCCGGAGCCTGGCCTGGAGGGAGGGGCGGGAGGGCTGGAAGCAGCACTCAAGCTCCTCCCTAACATAGACATTGAATAACGAGAAATCTCATAAGAATGTCCACTTTCTTGGGGTACCCCCACGCCGCCAGGGTCAGCTGGAGAGAGAAAGGGAGGGTTTTCTGTGAAGTCCTCTGAGGAGGAACTAGGAAAGGCACGGGCTGCTAGGGTTGAGGGTGACATGCTTGAAGGGTCATCTGTGTGGCCCTGGGAAGTCCTTGAAGGAGGAGGAGGAGGCTACAGTCAGGCTATTTCTGGTGGCCTGAGTGGGAGTCCCATGGTGGACCCAGAGGTGACTCTCCATGGCTGTGTGGGACAAGTCGCAGTTGGGGTCATCACTCAGTCTGAGAAGTATAGGGGGTTCTTGAGAAGGTAATGGAGGAGCCAGCCCCTCCCATATCAACCACCCATCAGCCCTATCTTTTAAGTCTGAGTTTTGGTGGAACTTCCACGTCATGAACAAATTAATGGGATAAATGACATTCTACTAACAGGTCTAACAAACGTACTAAAGAGCAGCCGAGCTAGTGTCTGCAGCAGAGAACAATTCGCCATTTATGAATCACTCGTCCGCTAATATGCCGATTCTTGAGACAAAGAGTTCGCTTCTCGTGGAGACGTGCAACGCAGTCTGACCAGCTGTGCACGAGCTCCTGAGAGGCAAGGGGATGGCAGGACCATAGCCTGCCTCTGGCCTTGCCGGGCTTCTCGTGGAGCAGGGAGCATGAAGTGCGCCCTAACAGGGTGCGGGAGGGCGGACTCCGAGGCCTGCTCAGTATCAAAGAGGCATAAGGAGGCCAGATGCTGTGAGGATGGCCAAGGTCCGCTCCAAGGCGGCAGGGGTGGCCGGCGAGGCTCAAGCCACCTGAGCTCAGAGCCAGCGTGAGGATGAAATAAGAGAATGCAGGCAGTGTCCTGAAGAGTGGCTGGCCCAGGACAAGAATATACTGGGTATTATTACTACACATGCACACACGTGGACTTTCACATACCGCTTTAATTATTTAATTAGTGGCTATGAATGCTCAGTAATGAGTAATAAATTATTAGATTAGAACACATTATTATATAATATATTATGTGTAATATATTAACATATTATACATACCATGCTACTTATGTTAATTTATTATGTAAAATATATTGCTATATTTACATATAGTGTATACTGTATTAATATATTGTCTAGTAACATTATTTATTATTAAATATATATTAAATATTGAACTTTTATATACTATATAAGTTAATGTATGACTGTATAACGTATAAAATTGAATCTTATGTTAAAACTAGTGTACTGTGTACTATGCACAATGTATGGGATATATTATCACGAGCAGGGCTGTGGTGGGAACGTCTGGCCAGCCTGAGGAGAGCAGAGTGGCTGTTTTTGAGCAGGAGAAGGATGGAGAGCACCGTTTGCCCCCGTGGCCTGCCCCTGCCCAAGGCGCAGAGAGGGAGAAGGATGGAGAGGCTCTCGGGTGGCTCTGCAGGGCCTGGTGGGATCTGAGCTGCCTCGGCCGACAAGGGGACACTTCTTCCCTCAGAAGTGTGTGCCAAGTGCTTCCTCCAGGCCAGGCACTGTGCTGGGTGCAGGAGAAGCAGCCTCAATGACATGGTGGGGCCCCCCTGGGGGGGCTATGGATCAAGATGGGAGGCGGCCCTTGGAGGGACTCACCCTGAAATAGAGAAGAGAATCTCAGGGCACCACCAGTGCAGGAGGATGGCTGCCGCCAGACTGCCACTAAGGCGCAGGGCAGGCTGGTGAGGGCCCCTGGCCTGATGATGCCAACCTGGCAGCTTGGGCATTGGGACTCTGTGCTGTGGGGAGCAAAGCCTGGACCGGGGGAGTGGTTGGAGGCCATGGTGAGGTGGAAGGAAGCTAGGGCAGGGTCTCAGCATCTAGCAAACTCGACCCTGGTGGAAGAGAGGGAGGCATAGGAAGCGCCAAGGTCCTGGGCTTGGTGACGGAATGACCGTCATCACCGAAGGTGGCAGTATGTCTTGGCAGAAACTTCAGAGTTATTGTAATATTTCCAATGGTAGCATTTGAAAGTTGGCTGAGCTTGTTTCCTTGCTGCAAAATTCAGGATTTATAAATTCCAATAGACTTATGAAATGAAAATACGATTTTTAGATTTAGTCTTTGATAACCTTTAACTGAATAAATCACTGGCTTGGTTGCTGGTTATCTGTAATTGCCAAGGTTATACAACTGGACGGTGTGGGAGCTCCCCCTCCACCGTCCTCCCCCACCCCACGCAGGCATAGACTCTCAAATGTGTTACAAAGGTGTAATCATCAGACTTCCGAGGATCGTATGGAAGGATTAGAATAACGGCTCGTAGATACAGTGGGGCCCATTCTGATACCATATAACCATGAAGGTTTTAACAATTAGAGCTCCCCCAAATAGAAGGGATAATCCGAAAGGAGAGGCTCTCTCTTGTACGTGGGTACATGGAATTCTTCAAAGAAGGCTGACTGAGTAGAGTCTTGCACAGGATACGTGAATGGGCAGATGGCCTCGGAGGTGACTCAGCACTGAGGTCTACGAGCCCGTGATCTCACAGCCTTAAAGACAGTACCTAGGGAGTCTTCTCTTTCCTCCCTCAAATTATTACTTCCTGCCCACAATCCCATCAAAGCAGCCTACCCACATTCCCCTTTAAGGGGACCCTGGGCTGACTTACCCTGGAGTGGCAGTTCGGCTTGGTAAGCCCCGATGGTCCCCCTTTCCCTCCTTAGTTTGTAAGCCAGCGTCTCCTGAAACCCCAAAACTTCAGCTTGATTAACTCTGTTGTTTCTGCAGAGTCACAGCACAATAGCCAGGCTCCCTTGCTCCCCATCATCCTCCCCTCCCTCCCCATCACCTCCCTCCCTCTTCATCTCCTCTCTCTCTCCCCATCATCCTCCCCATCACCTCCCTCCCTCTTCATCTCCTCTCTCTCTCCCCATCATCCTCCCCATCACCTCCCTCCCTCTTCATCTCCTCTCTCTCCCCACCATATTCCCCTCCCTCCCCATCACCTCCCTCCCTCTTCATCTCCTCCCTCTCTCCCCATTATCTCCTTCCCTCTCCATCACCTCCTTCCCTCCCCATTATCTCTCTCCACTCCCCATCACCTCCCCCTCTCCCATTATCTCCCCACCCTGCTACTCTTCATCTCCCCTCACTTCCTATCATCCCCTCACCTTTATTGCAAACCAGGGGAGTGGAATTAACGGGAGCCAAGCACCATTTTCCTGCAGAGATTTCCACAAGGTTGGAAAAAGAACTTTTCAGAAGAGATCACACAGCTTTGTGACCCAAAGGTGCAGAATGCCAAATTGCCCATCACCTTCTTCAAAATCTCCAGTGTGAAGCCTCTGTCTGTCCTCTGCCACTGAACTCTACTAGAGAGGCAGATGAGAGCCTCAGCTCCTGTAATCCCCAGGGGATCCTCCATGAGGAAGCCGCGCCCAATCTGCCCTTACTCTGAGCACCCCTGGCTGCAGGGTGACCTCCCATCACCACTGTGTGGAAGCACGCTTCCCCCTGCCGGTCTCTCTGCCGGCATCCCTGTCGGTCCACGGGTCCAAAGCAGCCTTTGCAGAGTAAAACACTTGCAGAATAAACAATTTGGACAGTAGCACACAAAGAGATTACACTTAAAGGAGGCGAGGAAATATCCCTGGACCGGACCCAGGACCCTGCCCAGCCGTGTGACCTCGGGGAAGCCACAGCCTATCTCAGTGTCCTTCTGTCTCCTCTGTGGAGACAGGATGTTGAACGCAGCGATCTCTGAGGTCCAGCCAGCTGGAAACCTCCATCACTCGACAGCTAGGAAAGAATTTAAATGAGTATTTAATTTTCTCCACTCCCCCTCCCCCCTGCCAAATTCTTCATAGTTAGCTTGTAAAATTAGGAAATCAAGCCAAACCTGGGAACAGAAAATAGCATCCTGGGGGGCGGGCTGCTATTTACAGTGTGTTATTAGCTCCAGACCTCGCCCTGGTCACCAGCGTTTGTGCTTCCCTCTGTTTAGTGGCTGCTTCTTGATGCTGGCAGGGAACAATGCTATTCCGTGCCCACCTTCCATCAGTGTCCTGCAAAACCCAAGCCTATGTTAATGCCTCTCTGGGACTCCCAGGGCGACAGGTGACAGAAGAGGACTCAAATAACATTCTGGGGAAAAGGGAAAAGGAAACTGATTGGAGCAACGATGAGCCAGAGCTGGAGATCCCACCACGTGGCCTTTCTGGCAGAGGGAGCGCGTGGTGGTGACAGGCTGAGTGGATGAGTCAGCACAGGAACCGCAATCCCAGCCTGGCAGGTCTGGAATCTGTGATAGAGCGGAATATTGATTGCACCCGGGTGCAAACGAGAGCGAGAGAGGACTAGGCAGGGTGAAAGAGAGGGATCTTCGAGCTATATAGATGCAGATAAAGAGGCGACAGGCATTTAGCCCTGGTTTTCCTTCTCCAGAGCCTGTTAATAACAGCGAAAGCCAGTTCCATCCTGGCAGGGTGTTTTCACTAAACCCTGAGCTGCTCTCTGTCACCTTCCACACGGGTTGGAGGAGAGCTGACGTAGGGGGGGCCGCAGGACCGCGGAAGTGCAAGGCCGATGGTGCTCAGTGGATGTCCCAGCACGCCTGGCAGCACCTGTCAGCAGCAGCATCTGCTCATTCCTGAACCAGGCTCCATTCGTCAGCAGCCAGCATGCCCTCTGCCGGGAAGGGGCTGAGCCCGAGGAGCCGGTGGATCTCAGCCGGGGCTTTTCACCAGCAGAATCTGCTGTCCAGGAAGGAAATTACTGTGGGGCCAGAGAACATGACTTTAGAGCAGGGAGCACTAACCACGTTCCAGACAGAAAGAAGGACTTGATCTCCCTTTCAGTACAGGCAGCCCATCTGAAGACAGCTGTGCCCTCTCCCCTTCGGCTATGTCTGAATTAATCTCCCAGAGTTGGACTGTGGGTGCAAAAGAGAAATGGAAGATATAGTCCTTAAAAATGGGACACCTTGTACCTCCACGAGTGAAGATTCCAGAGGCCTGTCGGCCCTGCTTTTGTTGTATGTTATCTGGTACAACACTCTGCATAATTAGCAACAAAATGATCCAATTTAACACACATTTATTAAGCAGCAACTATGGACAAAGCATGCTGCTGGCTGCTGGAGCTTCAAATCTAACCGAGGCTCTGCCTTATTCGCACACTTTATGATCCTTGACGACTGTCAGGGAGGAAGTCAGCGTCAGAACTGCTTAATGAGCAACCTCCTAAATGGGTACTGGAGTCTTTAAAAGAAAAAATATCATTACATTTAAATTTTACTTATTTCATAGAACAAAAATAAACTGAAGTTGTCAAAACTTAAATAAATGTTTCTTTACCACAAAAAAGATTATTTCTCTAAGAACAAGACATTACAGAATTAGCAGGTCGGGATGCTCTCTCTGTACACACACACACACTCTCTGCTATACCGCATGTCTTGATCTGAGAGCACAGCGATTGTCTCCTTCCAGATAAAGATGAGGACACTGGCATCTCATACGCTTTCCATTTCAAAGAGAAGCAAGCAAAAATTCTCTTGCTTCCGTTTCCTCTTCTTTTCCTCTTCATTTTATTGTTGTATAGTTATTGTTGTTTGAATCGAGTCACCCATAAAGATATGTTCAGGTCCTAACCCCTGGTGCCTGTGAGTGTGACTTTACAAGCAAACCTTTGAGAGATTGCCGGTTCAGTTCCAAACCACTGCAGGAAAGCAAATATCAATAGATGAGTCACACAAATATTTTTTGGTTTCCCAGTGCATATAAAAGTTATGTTTACACTCTACCATGGTCTATTAAGTGTGCAATAGCATTATGTCTGAAAAACAATGCACACACTTTAATTAAAAAATACTTTATTGCTAAAAAATGCTACCTATCATTTGAGCCTTCAGTGAGTAGTAATCTTTTTGCTGGTGGAGGGTCTTGTAAAAAATGCAGTATCTGGGAGCCGGCCTGGTGGCATAGTGGTGAAGTTCGCATACTCTGCTTTGGTGGCCCAGGCTTTGCAGGTTTGGATCCCAGGTGTGGACCTAGCACTGCTTGTCAAGCCACGCTGTAGTGGCGTCCCACATAAAATAGAAGAAGATTGGCACAGATGTTAGCTCAAGACAATCTTCCTCACCAAAAAAAAAAAAAAAAAAGCAGTATGCCATAAAGCAAAGCACAAAAACCAAAAAATACGCCTGTAATTGGAAATAGGGTCTTTGCAGATGTGATAAAGTTAAAATGAGGTCATATTGGATTACAGTGGGTCCTAATCCAGTGACTAGTGTCCTTATGAGAAGAGGGAAATTTTGACACAGCCACACAGAGGAAAGAAAGCCACGTGAAGACAGAAGCAGAGATTGGAGTGGTACGTTTACAAGCCGTGGAAAGCCAACGGCTGCTGGCAACCACCAGAAACTAGGAGAGAGGCTGGAGCAGCTCCTCCCTCAGGACCTCCGGAAGGAACCAACCCCGTCAAAGTCTTGATTCCGAAGCCCCGGGCTCTGGACCGTGAAAGAATACACTTCTGCTGTTTAAAGCCACTCAGTTGGGGTCTTTGTTACGGCAGGCCTAGCAAACTCACACGACTGTTTCCACACGGTCCAGGTTTTCATTAATCACGTCTGCTTGGTAACATGCTTCTTACTGGTATGCGACATGTTTCATATTTAGAGTCATTGTTCACCGCCTGTTTCTTTAGGTGTGTGGTCCCTCTTGTGCCACCTTGTCACTTACCTTCTCATCTTTGGGCCGTCGTGAGCCTCCCTTCTTCCCTTCTTTGTGCTGTACGTTTGCACAGCCGCTCGGCCACTGCTTTCCATCTGACGCATGCTTGAGTAGCGCTCTCCCGCCTTCTGTTTGCTCTGAACTAAAGAGGGTAACTTGACATTACGCCTCCTTCTCGGAGACCAAGTTGTTGCTCTCCAGAAGCAGTTTGAAGACTGAGCAGAAACTGAGGAGTTTCTGTTGCCTTCAAGAATTGCAAGGGCAGAGGGCGGGAATTCAGCTGACGTGATCTAGCATAATTGTCGGACTATCTGGACTATCTTTCATGAAGGGAAATTTTATTGACTATCCGGTTCTGGGCCCTCCCCTACCTAGTTGCAGGGCATGCCCCATTCACTGGGGACACTCTCAGGGTTCAGACCGTTCCCCTCATGCATGTGCGGTTCTGGGGGCCTCATTTCAGGCCCTAGTGCCCCCCGCTTCCCTTCTTCCCATTTCTCTGCCTCAACTGATTCCACCAGGCCTCGGGCAGAAGAGGAGACAGACAGCTTCCTCTCAGCTGGGCTCTGGGGGGCCCACAAGTGAGGCTTCTGGGAGTGCTGGGGGGCTGGCTCGGGACCCGGCTGTGCTGGGGCTGTGCTCTGTGCTTCACTCCAGAATCTTCCTGTCCTTAGCTTCTAGTTTTTGAAATGTACTTTTTTTGAGTTAAACTCTTTTCTTCTTTGGCTGCTGGTGGGAAATTCTTTTTATTTACAGTTTAATTCTTTTATTTACAATTCTTTTATTTACAGTTTAATTTTTTTCCTTATTTTTATTGAAATGTGAGAAGGGACATTCTGTAAAGCCATCTTAACTCAGAAGTTCATTATTAAAAATAGTGAACTTACGTTTAACATAACAGTGACTAATGTTGGCTGGGTAGGTGGATGAATATGTTGTTATTCAGACTTCTACTTCCATCATCCTTATCCTAGGGAACTGGCGAAGAGAAAAGGACCACAAAGGATGATTTTGCTTGAGAGGCAGAATATTAGTCAAGGTTCTCCAGAGACAGAACCAGTAGGATATATATCTCTACCTATCTATCCATCTATCTATCGACCTATCTATCGATCTATCTCTATCTACCTACCTATATACCTATCTATCTGTCTATCGACCTATCTTTCTTTCTTTCTATGGTCTATCTATATCTATCTATCTATCTGCCTATCTACCTATCTATCTGTCTACCTACCTATGTATCTGTCTGTCTTTCTATCATCTATCTACTGAGAGATATATTATAAGGAATCAGCCCACGTGAGTAAGGAGGTCGAGAAGCCCCACAATCTGCTGTGTGCAAGAGCAGACACCCAGGACAGCAGGTGGTGTAGTCCAGTTTGAGTCCCAGGACAGAAGAAGATCGATGCCCCAGCTCAACAGACAAGCAGAAAGAGAGAATTCCCCGTTCCTCTCTCTTCGTTCTATTCTGGCCCTCAACAGGTTGGGTGAGGCCTATCCACATTGGGGAGGGCAATCTGCCTTACTCAGTCTATGGATTCAAATGCTAATCTCTTCTGGAAACACCCTCACAGACACACTCAGAATAACATTTAACCAGATATCTGGGAATCCTTTGACCCAGTCAAGTTGACTCATAAAATTAACCATCACAGGCAGTATTCATCACAATAGCTAAGAATCTAGATCCTGGAGTCAGACAGAGACATGTTTGGATTTTGGCTCTGCTGTTTACATGCTGTGTGGTGTTATTTTAGATTACTTAACCTCTCTGTGCCATAGCTTCCTCATCTGTAAGATGGGATTGAAAAGAGAACTACCACAAAGGCTGGCTGAGAGGATGAAAGGCGCTAACGAGTGAAAGTGTGAGCTTTATGGCTGGAACTCGAGAACGCTTGAGCAGGAAGGCATCTCAGAGCCAGCCTGCTCCTGTCTCACTTATTCTGTAGGAACAACGGACCTGGAGCCCAGAAAAGCTCAGCCTACCTCTAAGGAGCCGGTAAGGCGCCCAGAAAGGAAATGTGAGATGTAAGGCAAGACTACAGATGACACTGCGCCACGCGGCGCTTTGTGAGGCTGAGCTGGCAGGCCGGCTCCACGGGCGAGCAGGGCCAGGCTCCGGGTGGCGCTCTGGGCAGGGTCCGTGCAGGATCCGTGCAGGATCTGAGCCGGGGAGGCCACGGGCCCTCAGCATCAGATGGCTCTCTGTGTGCGCGGGGGCAGTCTTCATGCTCCCCCTCCTCCGCTGGTTTTACCTCCTCATTCTTCCTGAGCACGCCTTCTGGGGAGGCCCTTTAGACAAGCAGCAGGTGAGCGCGGAGCGGGCCCAGCCGCCGTCCACAAGGGTCCACACTCCTGCGATTTATTCACCAACAAGCTTCCGCCCGCAGCCCTGCCAGGCGTGCCCTTGGGACCCTTGCGTGGCCGGGTCATGCAGCAGAAAAGTCTATCCTCTTCTTTGTGGGGAAACAGAGGCACAAAAGTGGTCAATGGCTTACCAAGAGACACTGGGCACCTGAACAACTCTCTCAGCCTGGAGATCGCCTCTTGAGACAGGAGGCGGCCCTGCAGACGGCTGCCCCCGGAGGGCTCGCAGCCCACAAAGCTGGGGAGCAGGACCCCGTGGCCAACACCCACGTGGGTCTGGGCTGCTCGGTCAAAACCATCTTGTGTCTTATATGAAAAATGCCAGACTTACAATGCAAATGTTGATTTAAAAAACTATACTTAGACCAGTGATCAGGGAAGCCTAATTAAAAAGTGCCATTACATTCCAAATTACCTTTATCAAGTCACTTTGTTCTTTAAAAAATGTGGTAAATAGTGATGCGTCGAGCACCATGCTGGCAATGCATAGAACGTAAGGAGGTAGAGGCCATTGCCCACCAAAGTTCCGAATCCGCCTTGGGGGGAGTAGTGTGTAGTTTGGGAGCGAGGAAGACACAAGCCTCTGCAGGGTGAGTCAGGTTCCTGGAGGAGCCTGTGGGAGGGCATCTGGGACTGGGAGAGGACAACCAGGTGAGAAGGGATGATCATAGACCTGTCTGGGCACAGTGGGCTGGGGAATAGCTGGGAATGGAGCTCTCATGGAGGGAACAGCATGGGGAAGGCCCCCAGGCAGAGAGAGCATGGCCGTCAGACATGTGCAGAGTAACTTCCTGGGGCTTGAACACTTGGCTGGTGGAGGTGAGCTGGTGGGAGAGGAGGGCAGTGGTGCGCCCTGGAGGCTGTAAGCAGGGCTGAGTCGGGCTTGGGGACCGTCCTCTCTTGGCCATGCCCAGCCTTTTCCTGACAGCCCAGGGACTCTCTATGGGTCCCAGCCTAGCTCTGGACCATCTGCCCAGAGTGGCGTTAGCAGAGAGACACGCAGATGCTCATGAAAGACCAGCCGCCGGGCTGGGAGGAGGTATTTGCTGCGCGTGGGAGAGATAAAGGATTAGCCAGCAGAGGACATCAAGAGTTACTGCAAATCAACAGGAAATAACTCTGTAGAAAAATTAGGAAAAGCACTGAACAGGCATTTCACAGAAGTGGAACCATGAATGGCCGATAACAGAGTGACAAGATGCTCTCGGGGTCAGCAACCAGGAAAACATACAATAAACCGCTAGCATTCAGGTGCTCTCCCCTCCCAGGCTGTTTGCATTTTTATCAAGGGACATCGAAGACCAAAAGCCTTTCAGACGGTGACCTTTCCACTCTCGGGCCAGGCTGGCAGGGAAGAAATTTGGGACAAAGAGACCCTGCTTTTCAAATCTTGTCCAGGAAGGGACTGCTACGGCCTTCCACTGTTAGGGTGGTGGAGGCTGCGCTCCAGGTTGATCTAAGCACTATATTCAGCTTAATCTTGGTCTCCATATAGCAACTAATGCAGCTGGCAGGGTCCCAGGGAGCGGCATCCTGAAGCTAGCATTTTAGCAGGGTCCCAACAGAGTTTTCCAGCCTCAGCTCATGCAGCCTTCTCTTATTTCTTATCCCTTGCCTCTCGTACCCCATACACCAGTCACAGAAAACTGTTTAAGCCCTCTGAATATACCATGATGTTCTAAACCTCTAAACTTTTGCATGTACTTCCCCCTCTACTTGGAATGCCCCATTTTGCCTCATGCCCTTGGAAAACTCCTGTGCATCCTTTAAGACCCAAGTGAAATGTTCCCTCTGTGACTCATTCTTTTCCTGATTTGCCAAGGCAGCATTAGCATGGCCCCTCCTCTGTGTTTTTATTGTACTTAAAAGAAAACTCTCCTCTATTATAGCACTTGTACCATTGTGCCATAACTATTATATACTATTTGTCTTCTGTCCCCCCACCCTCCAGTGGGAGCCCCCAAGGATGGGGAGTGCCTCTCTTCACCTTCGTGCCAGCACACTGCCTAGCCTCTGAGGAGCAGGCGGCGAGTGCACATCCTGTACTTGGAAATGAACACCCACAGGCCCTCTGAATGTTTTCAGGAGGACTGGCTCATCTGGGAGCCCATGGGTGTCCAGGAAGAGGTTTGGTGGGATTGCTTTCATTTCACTCTTCAGAAAATCCCTTAGGAACTTTTGCTTAGGGTACAAAGTTTGCCATTCTGAGCACAGTATTCAGGCTCCTATTAAAACCTAGCTGGATCCTGGACCATAATTATCGTGTTTCTGAGAGAAGGCGGCAGATGGTCTATGGTCTCAGACCAGGGTCACAGGGAAGCACAGCAATTGGAGGGCAGGGTTCTGTCTCTTGACTCCTCACCCCCCTTTCCATTTTGTGACAATAGCGCCAGTTTTTAATGCTGGCTGTGGAGAAGGGGCAGCTGGCTCCCATTCACGAGGGGACGTTCCGTGCAAAGCAGACTCACCCCTCTGGGCTGGAGGCCATCACAGTCCTCACCCAGGATGGCCCTTGGGAGGTGGACGCTCCCCAGTGGTGGTGGTCGCATCACACAGCATTCTGTCAGGAGCGGCGTGGGCTCGGTCCGCAGGCCATGGGAGGTGAGTGGGTGATCAGTGTCCCCTGGGAATGGGGCACCGACAACCAAGGGGAACCAGGAGAGGGTGAGACTTAAGGAAACGCGGAGTCTCAGACGGCGCAGCGTGTGCGGGCAGCCGGGCAGGGCTGCGGGGATGGCATCACGCCGCCGAGGGGCCCAGAGCATTTGAGAGCGGCTGCGCTTTTGGACGCAGATGATGGTGAAAGCGCCGGGTCAGGGCCGCCGTGTAAGGGCCGCCGTGTAAGCTACCCAGGCGGTTCTCTGCGGAACCCTAGCGGGCGCCTTCGCTCAGCCCTCGCCGGGAGCAGGGCCCCTAGGGCTGTGCTGTGCCCAGCCTGCGGAGGGACATGCGGCTTCGGACTTTCGCGGGCTGGCTTCATCAGGGCAGATTATCCTCTCCACGCTGCAGGGCAAACTGCGATTCCATGGGCATGGCGGCCCGTTTTCCTCACTGCGCTTGGAATCCAGCTACCAGGGCGAGGTGGTGAGCCCACCAAGGCGCCTCAAGGCCCCCTGGCCTCTGGAGTGCAGCCTGAGCTCTGCTCCCGAGGGCCAGCTGGGTGAGAGGGCGGTGCGGAGAGGGTGGTCTCCGGAGTCGGCTCGAGCTCCTCCTAGTCTGTTACCGCGGCGGCCCCTCTGGCTGGTGCCTCCTGCCCCCTCAGCCCCGCTCACAGCTTAGGAGCGCCTGGTAATCTCTTGCCTCGAGAGTGGACCGCACGTCTGTTTGCCTCCTGCCCTGGAGAGGTAACGCGGGTGGGCACACGCTCGCCTGCCGTCGCACGATTCCGAGAGGCATTCTGCACACACCTCATGATGTGATAACACACGCTCCTGTTGACCTCCTTCTTGCCTAGCCCACTCCCCCTGCCCTGGACGTCCTGGGATCAACTCCCAACTCACCTGCTTGGACCAAGTCTGTCTCAGGCTCTGCTGTGGAGGAAGCCCAGACTAGGAAAGTCACCCTGGACTCCTTACTTGTCTGCACCTCGGTTTTCTCATCTGTGTTACGGGTGTGCATACCTCACTAACAGGCAGTTCACAGGTCCCTGTGAGGGTTACCGAGGTAACACCTGTGAAACATCCGCCAGCGTGTGGCCCTTAGTGAGCATTCTGCTGTGTTAGTTATTTCCATTTGACTGGGAGGACCCCATCTACCCGCTGAAGGGACCACTCATGCTTTCCTACACCTGACATTTTGCTATTCCCAGAAATAGTACCTTAATATTTTGATTATCTGAAACCATCCATGGAAAAAACGCCAACTGCACAAACCAAGAACAATCTTGCTTAATAAGGAAATAGGCAGGTAGTAAAACAAACACACGGAGAGCTCCCCACAGGAGCGAGTGAGTACGATAGTCCCCCTCAGCCGCACATTCCCTGTCCCGGGGCCAGTGCGTCCATGCAATTTACCAATAACCACTCCACAGATGCAACAGACAGGTGAGTTTGCTCAGCCACGGTGAGGGTTATAACCCAGCGAGGCGGTCTCCACAGAGGAAGAAGGCATTACAGAGAGGCATGGTTTCAGTACAGTCTTATACCTTTAGGACAAAGAACATACATTAAACATGCCCAGGATACATATTCATCGAAGTTTCAAAGAGGTGTTCAGTTGCAAACTAGCAGGTCAACAAGACCCGGAAGTCAGGAAAGGGACTCCTGACACCAGCATCACCAACAGGGCGTGGCGGGGGCGGGGGGGTGGGGGAGGATGCAGTCTCATCTTGAGAATGCGCTCTTTACTTTAACCATTGAAGCAGATGTACACTGTGTGTTTGCTGGGCCAGAAGTCAGGTTTTTTAGTTCAAGCCGAATCAATTTTGAACCAGAACAGCTACCCCATGCCACATACCCCACTATGTGAAAATCACTTGTCAAGTTCCCTGCTGTCAACCGCGGCCCAGAAGCAGGTGGTCCTCCTCCTGACAACATCAGAAGGTCCCTAGTAGCCTGATGCTATGTCACAGTGCCTACGTCATTCCCCGCTCCATCTCATCACGCGGGCATTCTGTCACCTCACATCATCACAGGAAGACCGGTGAGTGTAGTACGATGAGGTATTCTGACAGAGAGAGACCAAATTCACATATCTTTTATTATAGTTTATTGTCATAATTGTTCTATTTTATTATTAGTTACTGTTAATCTCTTACTGTGCCTAATTAGAAACTAAACATTATCACAGGTATGTACGTGTAGGAAAAACACAGCATACACTGTGTTTTCCAACACTATCGGCAGTTTCAGGCGTCCTCTGGGGGGCTTGGGATGTACCCCCTCGCATGAGAGGGATGCTCTAGTTTGAAATTACTTCTCCCTCCCACAGAGCCCAGCTGTGACCTGTGTCTGGCGCAAGTGTGTGATGGCCCATGCTTCAGACTTGGGAAAGCCTGTCTTCCTGAACCTCAGGGACAATGGAATTGTACTCGGTGTCTGTCTTCCTTGCCCACAGAGGTCCCTGGAGGACTCTTTTATCTTTGCGTCCGCAGGGTCCTCACCATTCTTAGAGACCTCGCTCCGCCCTGGGCAGGTCTGCAGGAAGGGGACGGGAGTGCCACTCTGCCTCTGACATTTACTTATCTCCTTGCAGTGGCAACTTGCTGAGCAACCCTTCTAGCCCACACTGTCACTGCCCTGATGAAGAGGGCTCGCTCACGTTATAAAGCAAAACCTCCTGAGGGCAGACTTCTGTAGAGGGAAATCTGGATATCTGCCCAGGGCTCTGAAGGGGCACACACACCTTTCTCGGTGAATCCAGGAACAGGACACACCTGCGGCTCCCAGTGCAGGGGCTCGCGGAGCTCCGTGTTTGCGTCCACGTGCTCATGTGAACTGCTCTTCACCACCCTCGGTGAGTTCACTACCGGCTCCAGCTCCCAAGCCTCCAGGAGCCACTTAGGAAGAGCCCAGCTCTGAGTCTATGAGCTCAGCCAGCTGGCCTGGTGATTCGGCCCTGGAATAGGTCAAACCTGTTTTAAGGGTGAACTAAACATCTATGGCCCCCAGAGGGCAATTAGATTCCCAGACAAGGAGATTCTCAATGCTATTGTAGAGCCTGAAAGGGTTAATTACCTCCACTTCTTGAGATTTACTGCCAAGGGTCTTAGGGAGGGGATACTTGATAAGATTATCTGGATAATACAGATACAAGAAATTCTTGCTAGGGGACTGAATTCGCTGGACAAGGCTTCAATTCCCCACAGTGCAGCCCTGGCTGATAAACATTTTTTCTCATTTGGGAGTCAGACCTATTTATGCTGAGATCTAGCCCAGGGGCAGCAAAGTTTTTCCATAAAGGACTAGAGAGTAAATAAAATTTTAGGCTTTGTGGGCAAAATGACCTCTGTCACAACTCAATGTAGCAGGAAAGTAGCCACAGACAATAGTAAACCAGTGGAGGGGGCTATGTGCCAATAAAACTTTATTTACAAACACAGGCTGTGGGCCGGATTTGGCCTGCAGGTACTTAAATGAGAGTAACTGCTTTCCAACACACCATCTTACTGGATCCTCTCAATGATCATCCAGTGATTCCACAGGCGTTTGTTGAGCACCCACTTCTCGCTGAGCGCAGTGCTAGGTGCTGGAGGTAAAACGGTGACTAAGAGGCCCAGTGCTCCTCTGCAGGAAGCTTACGGTCGGGTCTAGTGGAGGATAAGGACAAACGATTTGGCCAGACCCCACCGTGTGGAAAGCCCTGCACGGTGCCATTTAAGGTCTGATGAGAAGGACTCTCCACCCTGGATCTGACAGGTCGGGAGGCTTCCTGGAGGAAGAGGCCTCAGAGCTGTGGCTGGGAGGAGGAGTAAGCATTGGCAGGCTGTCCAGGGAGGAGAGCTGGAGAGGGGAAGTGGGATGACGCTAGTGAAGAGGAAAGTGTGAAACTGAAGAACAGAAAAGGAGTTTTGAGTCCTGAGGCATAAACTTCTGGGTCAAGTGGTGAGCTGGAGAGGAGGGAAGGGCTGAACCATGCAGGGTCCAGGAAGGCACGGAGCCAGCGTGAACTTTGTCCTAAGGGCGATGGAACGAAGTGACCTCATCAAGTTCGTGTGTAAAGACAAACCCATCTACTTGTGCAGCAGAGAAAGGACTGGGAGGGCTGTGGTCAGGGGGACTCGGGCAGCAGTCCAGGCGGAGACACTGGTGCCCCAAACGAGGTGATGCCAGCCGAGGTGGGGAGAGACACCTGCATTCATGTTACTTAGGAGTTAAAATAGAAGGGCACTAATAAGTCTATGTTGCTGACCAGCTTTGCTGCTCATTGAAGAATATGTGGATTTGAGGCTGGTGAGGGGGCAGGAGTTGGCATGGAGCTAAACTTGGATTTAGGGTCAAATAGGTTCTGGGGAATCCAAGGTGGAGAGAGGGGGTGGTAACCGCGATGGAGGATGAAGTCGGACTTCTTGATGAGAGCGAGCTGGCCAGCCCGGGAGAGGCACCATGGAAAAAGGCAAAGAGCAACTCTCCCATGTTCAGGGAGGAAAGGGGACCCCTGAGGGAGCGGAACCAGTGGCCAGTGGTCATGCTACCCCGGAGAGCCTAGTTGCTTCATAAAGTGTTTCTCATTGATGCCTTCATTTCAGTCTATGGGATAATTGTTTCGGGACGTGTCTTAGATTTTGGAAGCCAACGGAGAACCACATTCACTCGACTGACAATCATGTTGCAGTCAATGTGATTGGCGCACTTTTGAAAGGAAAGCATGTTAGAGTCTTAAGGCTCCTTAGAGGCAATTTCACTCAGTTTGCACCCAGTGCATCTTTCCAGCATCTCTAACTGGGACTCTAAGACCCAGTGGGAGGGAGGCCAGTAACAGTCACAATGCAGGAGTTTCAATCCTTGGGTCAGGATCCGAAACCTCAGGCAAAATAAAATGAACTGGCTGAGGGGCTGGGTGAGCTGGCAGGCCTGCGAGAGCTCAGCGTTCATCTCGGCCGGTGATAGAAGCGAGTATGTATCTGACACTGTGCCCCCCTCCCCTCTTTTGCAATCCTAGTAAATTGTGTGTTTGGCAGGTCCCTAAGGCACTGGGCCCTGCTGTACAAAGGAGAGTGGTGCATGTGCCTGGAATGTATTTCCTTTCCCTCTCTGTGGCCAGAATTCTTGAGGAGGTATTCTTTCAGGGCAGTCCTGGCCCCTAGATGTTGCTGCCCACCGCCTGATAACACGGCTTGCTTGCGTGGCTGCCCCATCGCCTCCTTGGGGGAACTGTTTGCTCTTCAAGGAAAAGCTGAGCCAAGTGGGGGCAGTTTGGTTTGCAGCATTCATCCCCTTCTCTATAAGTTCTCCTTCTGCACGGAGCTTAGGATCTAGAGAAGAAGCCCAGCCTTGGGTGCCAGGCGGACACGCGCACAGCCAGGAGCCATGGAATCTGCCCAGTGAGGGCCCTGGTGGGGCAGGTGGGAGCCATCATGGCACCTCCTGGCTCTCAGGTACCAGGCAGAGAAAGCCCTCCACGGCCCAGCTTTGCTTTGGGGGCCTCCTTCCCTGCTCCTTTCCCTCTGACAGGCCTCATGTCCTCACTGACACGAGCAAAGGCGCTTCCAGGGCCAGCCAGGTGCTTCCCTGCTGTGTGAGTTTTGCCGTAACAAAGACCAGAGACTGGGCGGCTTAAACAACAGGAAACAGGACACACCTTCCACATTTGGCTTAGAGATCTCCTCAGCCAGATACCCACGTTCATCACTTGGCGACTTCCACTTTCCACCAAACAGTAGAACAGAATCCGGCCACGACCTCTGCCACTTCATAACAAGCATCGCCTTTCCTACAGTTTCCAGTAACCTGCGCCTCATTTCTGAGGGGGCCTCGCCAGCAGCCCCTTTACATTCCCATTTCTAGCAACATTTTGTTCATGATGACATGCATCTATATTGTCTAAGACAACAGAAGCTTTCCCTACAGCTCTCCTCTTTTCTTTCTAAACTCTCACTGGAAATTCCTTTAAAGTCCATATTTCTACTAGCAATTTCTTCACAGCAATCTCGGTTTTTCTAACACGCACCTCAAAACTCTTCCAGCCTCTGCCCATTACCCAGTTCCAAAGATACTTCCATATTTTTTGGTATTTGTTACAGTAGCGCCCCACTTCCCAGCACCAAAACCTGTGCCAGTCAGCTTGGGCTTCTGCAACGGTTATCACAGGCTGGGCGGCTTAACCAGCAGAAATGTATTTCCTCCCAGTGCTGGAGGCTGGAAGTCCAGGATCAAGGTTATTCTGAGGCCTCTCTCTGGGGTTGCAGACGGCTGTCTTCTCCCCGTGTCTGCGCGTGGTCATCCCTCGGTGCATGTCTGCATCCTGCTCTCCTCTTCTTATGAGAACACCAGTCCCGTTAGGTTAGAGCCCACCCATATGACCTCATTTTAAGTTACTTATCTCTTTAAAGGTCCTATCTCCAAATACAGTCACATTCTGAGGTACTGGGGGTAATGACTCCAACATATGAAATTGGGGGGATACAGGTCTGCCCACAACACCCACTGTACATTGTTTCTGTCACACAGTGTGACTAGGTGCCACTCTGAATCCCACTTCTCAGACTCCTGTCTGTGCCACGGTTGGTTTGTCCCTGGAAAGCTCTCTGAGATGGAGACAGCCTAGACGGGGACTGGGCCTACGTTGTCCTGTAGTTGGGGGGCCTGTGGGGATGTGACCCCCAGGCCCCACCCCAGAAGAGCCACACTTGAGCTATGACAGACTTGTGCTTGTTGACCTTAAACAAAAACAAAACCCAAGCTATCTCCAGATCCAGTGTAACTGCAGGGTAAGGGAGTGAGAAGAGATGGGACGGTAAATCAGGTGGGTTTCTTCTCAGCCCTTCCTCTTACGAGGCTCTGCAGTGTTAGCCAGTCCTGTTGCATCTCTCAAACTCATCTTACCATCTGCAATGGACGATTTCATGTGTCACTTTGACTGGGCCCCGGGGCGCCCAGACATTTGGTCAAACATTACTCTGGGTGTGTCTGAGAGGGTGTTTCCGGAGGAGAGTAACATTTCAATTGGCAGATTGCTCTCCCTAACATGGATGGGCCTCATCGGATTAGTTCAATCTTTTCAGCCTGCATAGAACAAAAAGACGCCTCCCCTGAATAGGAGAGAAGTCCTCCTGCTGACTGCCTTTCAGCTGGGACGTCGGCTTTTCCCTGCCTTCAGACTCTAACTGAAACCTTGACTCTTCCTAGTCTCGAGCCTGCTGGCCTGTGAACCGGAATTTACACCATCGGCTCTCCTGGGTCTCAGGCTTTTGAACTCAGACAGAAACTACACCATCGGCGCTCCCGGGGCTCCAGCTGCTGACTCACCCTGCAGATCTTGGGACTTGTCAGCCTTCACAATCATCATGTGAGCCAATTCCTTACAATAAATTATATATACAACTTTATTTATATAATTTTTCCTACTCTTTCTCGTTTGCTGCCGAACTCTAACTAATATGCCCTCCTTATAAGCAGAATAAACATCTATCCCACCCATTCTCCATGGCTGCTGTTACAATTAAATACAGTAAATTATTTGAGGACATTCTGAAAAAGGTGAAATGCTATTCCAGCGACAGTCATCATCATCAATGATGACGTCATGGTGCTCAGTCCCAAGGTCAGCCGTCGTCCTTGTCTTACTGACGAGTGGCCCTGACACAGGGCAGCACTTTCCTGCAGACCCTCCTTCCCCCGACGGCGCTACGCTCTCGGCTGCCCCTCCCCTCTGCCTACCCCTTCCCAGGCCCTTGGCTGCTTCCTCCTCATTTCCTCGACCTCCAAATACTGGAGGACCCCACGCGCTGTCCTTGGAATCCTCTGTTTACCTATACTCACTCCCTTGGAGGTCTTGGGGGGCCTCTTAGGCTCCAATACCACAGCTTCCCAGGAGCAGACTCCGAGAAGGAGACCTGTGGGGAGTTTACTGGGGAGCACTCTCGGGGTCCACACCTGGGGGGAGTAAGACCAGCAGCGTTAGGGCCCGAGACTCCCTGGGCAGCAGCTGAACTGAGATGCCATTGCAACCGTCACTGATAAAGTCGGACACTAGCTGAGGTGGTCAGGACAGATTTTAGTCAGGAGTACACTACTGCCCCGGGGAAGGGAGTCCAGCGTGAGCTCCTCTTTGATCTGTGGGGAGGGGCAGGCAGGCGACTGGGTGCTTAAAGGGAGGGCAGGGAGGCTGAGCAGGGCTCAGTGGAGTCAGGGAAGTGAAAAATGACAAAGAACGAGGGCGAGGTTTGGTCCCTGTGAAACTGTCTGGGTTTGCTCCCTGGTGCTGATCAAAGTTAGGCTCCTCCCCTCCCACAGAGGCGGGGGCCACGGCCCTGTGCTCTGGAACTGGTGGGAACAAATGGTCAGCTCTCTAGGCAGCCTTAGAGAGACAGAGTGTGGAGGTGTGTTAATGACTGTTGTGTTGTGTCCCTCTTTCTAAAGGGTGGATTTTAGTAAAGGCCATTGGGATTTCTGTTACAGCAACATGATTCAGGACCTCTGTGCAAAGCTGGGAGACGCAAGCTCCCGTTGCTAACCCTGAGTCATTTTATGGGGTCTTATTGATCAACCAGAATTTTTTTTTGCTGAAGAAGATTTGCCCTCAGCTAACATCTGTGCCAGTCTTCCTCTATTTTGTATGTGGGTCGCCACCTCAGCACGGCTGCTGACCAGTGGTGTAGGTCCATGCCTGGGAACCAAAGCCAGGCCACCAAAATGGAGCATGCTGAACTTAACCACTAGGCCACAGGGCCAGCCCTGACAACAGAGATTTTGACAGAGACATTCATTCTGACCAAGCACTAAGTGCAAAAAAAAAGCTTTTATTTTTTTTCCAGCTCTCATTTTACAGTAATGAACGTGGAGCTGTGTGGACAATTTCTCTTATGATTATTTTAGTCCTGGAAGAAAAGCCGAACCACCATCCCTGGCGTGAAGAATCAGCCTCTGAAGCCCCATTCTCCTGGCCGCCCAGGCCCCAGTGCTGGGAAGCTGCGTCTGTCCGGATCTGGGGTTTGGGTCCGGCGCCAGCCCACTTCTCACCTCCTGTGTACTCGGAGTGCGCCGTCGGCAGCCTGGGGCAGCCCCTGGGTGCAAGGCGATCCGTGGGGCGTGTGGGCGCAGCTCTGTGCCTGATCTGGGAGAATCCGGCTGCATATTTACTACCTCCACCACCATTTTTTTGGATAAAATCAATTGAAACATAGACATTAAGGAGAGCCTTGAGGGGGCTTGTTGAAGTGTTCCAAAGAGTTTTCTCCTCCTTGCTTTAGTGTAGGACGTCCCAAGACACACGCCATCATCCCTGCCCCAGAAACCGCCCCGCCTTCCAGAGACCCAGGAGAGGACCTGCCAAATCGGTGGCATCAGTAATGCATCCTGCTTCTTGGGGGTACAGAGGAGGAAACCACGTTTCAAGTTGTATGATACTCAGAGATTAGAATTTATTAATCAGAATAAAAGATCAAAGTTGTAGTCTCAAAAGGAAGTTGGTTCCATTTAAATTTGGAAGCAAATTTAAGGAAAACTAACTACTCTGAGCTGTTAGGCCAGGACGACAGGTTGAACTGCAAAATATACACACTCGCTCTATCATTAACCTAACCTCGTGGGTAACTGGGCACAATGAGGCTCTGACCAGGGACCTAAAGCTGGGAAGTAAGTGCTCTTTTTTCTTTCCTAGAGCCATATGGATTCTAGTGCTCCAAACCCAGGTAAGAATCCTGGCTCTGCTGTGAGGCCTTAGGCAAGTTAATAAACTCTGTGCCTCAAGTTCCCCTCTCTAAGGTGGGATAACAGTGGCTTCTAGCTGGGAGGTTGTCTCAGTATTCAGTGAGTTGATAGATGCTGAGTACTTAGTGACTGGCACATGGTAAGGAGCCCACAGCATTAGCTGTCACTATTTTCCCTCTTGCCTGAGCAGGGCCATCCCAGGATCAGGAGTTGGTTAAGACAGCAGCGCCTGGTCCAGGCAAGAGTTGTAGAACGAGGCCACGCCCCTGAGCTGCTGGGTTGTGTTAGTTATGCTTTCTTATTGTCAACGGGAGATTTTTACAACTTTTGTAAAAAATGGGGCTCCTGAGCTGTAACCGTCACCATGAGGGGTGACATGTAACATCCAGTAGGGGTTTCAGAAGAGGGGCTGTGTTGGAGATCCTATTTTAAGTGAACCTGGGAAAACCAGGGCCCCAAGCCAGCTCCCCCCACGTTACTAGTGGGGGTAGATGACTGGTCTCCCCACAGCCTGACAACCACGGGCTGGTGAGGATCTCGGTCTGCCCTCAGGTCTGGGCTTCGGCCCTGTTCAGGCCTTGTTTCACAGGCAGGAGCAGAAAGCACTCTCTCCCACTCTGGGGTGTATACACGCTATTAGTGTACAGGTCTCATCTGGCCTCTTTGAGGAGACCTGTCGTTTCATATTTTTCTATATCCTGTCTCCCCAGTGTCTAACCCTTGGCCTTGGACCCATATCTAGTGCACAGGCCGATAGCTAGAGAGTGCCTTGGGGTATAACAGGAGCTCAGCAAATCTGTGCTGAGTGAAGAAAGTGCTCAAAGTGCTGGGAGGGTGAACACATGAAGCATCCCCACCCCCACCTGAGATGGCCAGTGGGTGACAGGGTCCTACAGGGGTGTCTGTGGGGCTCCGAACAGGAGTGGAAAATCCCAGGGCCCAGACGGTCTCCAGGATCCTACTTGAGGGAGCACTGAGGGTCCCAAGGCCCAGAGGCAGCTCTGCGGACACAGCAGGAGAGAAATCCAGGAAGGATGGCCTGAAGGCCTTTCATGAAAGAGAGAAATTGCTTTGCAAATATTTGTCAGGCGTTTCTTTTTCCACCTCTCCAAGTGCGTGAAATGATTTCAAAAGTATCAGGTGTACAAAGTAGGAGGGAACCTATCCTTAGCCCCAGGCCCCTGTGGGCCTGGGCTCCCAGGACCAGGGTCCTTCCAGAAGCGAAGCTTTGGGCGTCTCATGAGACTTTTACCTCCCCCACCACTCAGAATCGCAGAGAAAAGTAGGTTCTTGGCTTTATCTGCGTCTAATTTGGTCTTCCTTCTGAGTCCTACCCACTGGTTAGCAGGAAGAACATTTTAAATTATGCTATATTTTTTTAACTTAAAAATGTAAATTAATGTCCAGTGTGGTTCAAATTTTGATCTGAAAATGGAAACAACTGCTTCAGATAATTCTCACTTTCTCTAGGCAAATATGTCCAGATTCCAGCTTGCTTTCCCCTCCCCCTTCCTGCCACCCTCCTTGCCAAACGGGTGGGAAAGTGGGGGCTCTCAGTGGCCTGGCTCGCTGGGCTATGTCACCTGCTGGGGGTGTCCTGTGCCCTGGCTGCTGCTTCCCTCTGGCATTTCAGCAAACGCCTTGGCTCCTGTCACTCACAGTCTGGTCTCTCACTTGTCCCCCTGGCAGGGGGACCCTCATCTGTCACCCCTGTCTGCAGACCCCTGAGCCCCTCTCTGCCTCACCCTCCATCTGGGCCCCTCACCTCCTCACCTTGGCCTCTGTTTCAAGGTCACTGCACCCCAACACAACAGGCCTGTGCTGGCACATGGATGTCCATCCAGGGTCCACTGACACTGAGGCCAGCCCAGGGCTGCCTCTGCCTTGCCCTGCTGTCCCACCAGGTGGATGTGGCCACACCTGAGGTAGGCGGGCAGCTAGGCAGGGAGCGCTTTTCACAGTCAGAGACAGGCAGCAGCAGCACAAGCCCGCCAGGCCCTCAGTGCTCCTGCGTTCATCCAGTGCCGTCTTCCTCTGGGCTGAGGCCAAGGAAACATTAGACCTGCCCATCCCACCCATGGGGCCTCCTCTCTCCCTTTCCATCCCCCCTCCCCTCTCCCACATCAAACGTCCTAACCAGGAACATGGGCTCAGCGGCACCATCCTGGCTGGGATGGGAGCAAAGACCCCTCTTCTCTGCAGCGTGAGCAAACTCCGAGTGGGAGGAATGCACCCACAAGGCCCTCTCCTCGCCGGGCGGCCCACCGCACAGGCTTATTCTGTGTGTCAGACGCTGCCTGCTCCTGTCTTGTCTTGTCTTATCTCTTCTGCAACAATCTGAATCCTCTCCAGGCAGCTGGGATGCTAATGGATTATGTGCTTAGGCAAAAGTGGAAAATTCATTAATAATATTTGAGATATAATCCTGGTGTGTGTGTGAACAAACGATTCTTTTTTTAAAAGTGGAATCACTCTAGACACGTAGTTCTGCAACTCGCGCTATTCACTGGACTGGTCTTTTCCATCTTTCCATGTTGGTACCTATGGAACTGCTCCTTTCTAATGGCTTCCTGCTTATCCACGGGGTGGACGCCATACAATTTATTTAACCCCTTTCCCGTGATTTTGAAGTTTCCAGTTTTTCTTTGTTTCCTATCAAGAGCAAAGGGGGGGGGGGAGGAGGCGGGGGGGGGGGGGGGGGGGGGGGGGAGACTCCCACACATTCATTTGTGTGTGTCTGTTGTTTACTGTCTAACACCCCAACAGGACAGACAGTTCATCTGCCTTGGTCACCAAGTGCCTGGAACAGAACAGAATAAACAGATAAATGGAGGAACAAACATAATAAATGGATTCATCGTGAATGGATGAATGGAGGTATCTTTTTGCGCTTGTGTACGTTTTCTGCAGAATAAAATTCTGGAGGCGGAACTGGAGAGTCCAGCGTTATGCACACTTACCCTTTACTCTGTATCACCAAACTGCGCTGCAAGCGCGTCTGTCCTCGGGCAAATCCAGACCGACCCGGGCTTCCCGGAAGGCCGAGCCTGCCGGGGCTGTGCGCAGGCTGTGTACTTCGGGAAGCAATTCCAGGCAACGGGAGTGGAGAGTGCGAAGGATCTGCGGGAAGGAGGGAAAGCCAGTGCAGGGGTGAGTTACTGAGCTGTGGGCTCCTTCCCTCTCAGGACCCTCTGTGGAACTGCGGAGTATGTGCTTCCAATCGTTCTCTGAGAGTGGGGAGGACAGTATGGATTCCTGGCTCCCATCGAGGGTTGCCCCCAGGATGTGTTCCCTTCTGGACCTTTACTGTGTGGCTCGCATGCCCAGAGGGTCCGGCAAGCTCGGGAGGCAGGCTGTCCCGCACACAGCTGCGGGCCGCAGGCAGGGCTGGAATCAAAAGCTGGGCTGGGGTGCGGGCGGGCATCCTCCCCGCACGCTTGCCAGCAGCCGAAATTCTCACAGTTTTCTCCTTGCCAGACTGATAAGCGAAAGGACGACCGTTGCATTTCTAAAACCTGCGTTTCTTTGATTATTGGTGAGTTAAGTCTTCTCACAATTTTATTGGCCACTTATATTTATTCTGTGAATTTCATACATATCAAATTAATTTTAATAACCGTCTTCTCCTTGTGAAAAATTAAGACAGTATTTTGACCACTCATCCCCTCCTCACAAGTAACTACTGTGCTTATTTGGTATATGTTCTTCCAGACTTTTAAGCTATGCACTTGTGTATACATATGTTCCCATAAAAATATATAGTTTTATGGCTTTAACTATATATGTTTATATGCATTCCCAGGCATGCCTAGACACAAATACACATATATACATATGTACGTATGTAAATATGTAGATGAATGATATCGTATGTATTGTTCTGAAGGCTGTTGATTCACTCAAAACTATGGCCTGGTTACCCTCATATCAGTTCATACATAGTTGCGTATTCTTTTAAGCCACAATGTGGTATTTTCAATATGGACGCGTCACACCCCTCCCTGCGGATGAATATTTTGGGTTGTTTGCATAGACCCCCATTGCGAGCAATGCTTCGATGAACACACTTCCTTCTGCGCCTGCGTCAGCTTTCTCTCGGGGAGGAACCCCGCAGGGAGTTCACTAGTTAGAAAGCGTACACCTTTTAATAACGTTTTTAGTAATGATCAGCGAAATACTTACACTGACTTTGGCACGGACGGATGCACCCCGACCGACTGCGTCTGGTGGGGTGTGCGGGTGTTAGGACACGGTCGGGGGAAGCTGCCTGTGGCTGCTGGAACCGTGCAGCGCAGAGCTACTGATGGGTCCAGGTCTAGACCGAACGAGGACGCTGGTCCGCAAGCGCGGGGTGAGGAGGCGAGTGGGGCGGCTTCGCTCCGGGGGTGTCGGAGCAAGTAGTGAAAGTGGTACCTGAAGACTTGACCCGGGGAAGGGTCTGGTCCTCAATTTAACGAGTCCTTAAGATTGGGATTGGTGGGCCCCGGGTGGGGGCAGTGGGCCAGAGGGGAATGTGGGTGCAGGCCTCGAGGCTCGCGGATAAGCCGGCAGCCAGGGAGGAGCCGGGGCAGCGAGGCATTGGCTGCTCCTACAGCCCCTCACCCGGTCCGCACTGGGAGCCTGCTGGCTGGGAAGCCAGCACCGCCTCAGGAGCATCCTTCCGGCCGGCCGCTGAGGCACCGGCGAGGGGGAAGGGGTCCAGGGCTTCAGGCCAGGGGCCTCGCTGGAGGGCGTGGCTGGGGGCTCTCAGGGCCAGTTGTGTGCTCAGGGAGTCTCCTACATTTTAATGCATGGTGATAAATTGTTCCTGTACCAGCCGACCTCCCAGCAGGAGTGAAGGGCGGGCTCCCCACTCCTTCACAGATGCTGGGGTCTGCCAATCAGGGGAATGACAAGGGGCGGCTCACTGCTGTGATAACTTGTCTTTTCCTGCTTACTAGTGAAGTCTCTTTTCATAGGCCTGTTGGCCATTTCTATTTCTTCTGTGGATTTTCTGTTCTGATCACTTGTCCATTAAAACAATTATTTTGTCTTTTCTTTATAGATTTGTAAGAACTTTTTACATCTTGAAAATGCCGTTTTACCCTCATCTGTCACGTCCATTGCAAATGTTCTTTACAGTTTGTCAGATATTATTTAATTTTGTTTATAATATCTTTAATATTTAGCGATATAATTTTTATTAGTTAATTCTTTTTTTCTTCTATGGCTGGTAGGTTTTGTGTCATGCTTAGAAAGAATTTTCCACCCCACAATTACAGTTTTTTATACTTTAAAAAATTTTCTTTATTGTTTTGTAATATTTAATCTGTGGCTATCTGGAGTTCATTTTCCTCGTGGTAGCCAGTGTGGGGCCGGGCGGGGGTGTAACACTTCTGCCCACCAGCCCCCGGTCCCAGCACCTGTCATGAAGCATCTGCCTTTCCTTCACCTAGGGAAAGGCCGGACTACAACATGACTGAATTCCTGTAGAAACTGCTGGGGATGAAATTCTCGTTTCCACTTATTCTGTCCCCTCCTCACCTGCCTTGGTGGCTCTTCCTTCAAAGAGGAAATGTCGTATTTTATGATTGGACAGAGTCTGAAATCTGAAACGCTGACAGAGTGACGTGCCCCTCCAGGTGAGATGATGCACGGTCCTCCCTCCACTCTGCTGCTGGGATCAGCCAGCTCCGCAGACTCGCTTCCCTCCTGGGCTTCCTGCCTCCCCGGGGGCAGCAGCGGGGGCTGGACCAGCCCTTCCTCTCATCTCCTCACCTCCCAGTCTCCACTCTGACCAAGTGGGTCAGGATCCCTGGGGATGGGTCAACAGCTCGCAGGGGATCCTGAGGGGTCTAGGTCTGCGGGTTACTGAGGTGGACCCTGGCTGTGTAGACTCCATCCAGGAGACCCTGCACAGCACTGCTCCACGCTCGCTCAGCTGTTGAGGGCGGTTTGTAGGTGCCTCTTTAGCTGCTGGATGTAAACTTCTCTAAGTCAGAGGGTTGAATTGTGGGCCTGGGAACCCCCACTCCATGCAGCGAACACAAGTACACATGTTCCTTTCTGTTTCTGGTGATCTTTCTATGCATTTCTCTGTGAGCACCAACTTGATTCATGCTATGTGGAGTGAGAGCTTAGGTAAAGGTTAAGCTCTGAAGTAGCCCATAGGGCTAAAATTGCACATAGACAAAATAGCCATTGAAAATCCCTGAAATTGGCCGTAAAGTGCAGTGTACAGAGCACTGGGCTTGGTTAGCTCAGCATAGGTGATGTTTCCTCTGTCTCTGGGTCGAATCTCTTCTTCCCACTTGGGTGCGTGGGAAGAGGTGGTCTCTTTAGAGGCAGTGATGTATGCAACACACCCGCTCTCGGCTCCGTGATAGGCTCACGCCATGAGAGATCTGCAGCCAAAACTTGCAAGTGCGGTAGCACTGACTGCTGCCTGTGCCACCGTGGCGGCAGGCTCGCCAGCACAGTCTGTGTCAGCCTGCTGGGCCTGCCGCAGCAAGTGCCATGGACCGGGTGACTCAAACAGCACAAATCTGTTCCTCACAGTTCCGGAGGCTGCAAGTCCGAGATCAGGGTGTGGGCAGGGGTTTCCTCTGTGCCTCTCTCCTTGGCTTGTAGATGGCCACCTTGTTGCTGTGTCCTCACATCATCTTCCCTCTGGAGTCTCTTTGTGTGTCCAGGTCTCCTCTTCTGTACGGAAACCAGTCAGATTGGAGTTGGGCCCATCCTAATGATCGCATTTAATTTTAGTTGTCTTTGAAAGACCCTGTGTCTAAAGACAGTCGCACGCACTCTGAGGTACTGCGAGTTAAGCATCTAACATATGAATTTGGGGGGGAGGGACAAAATTCAGCTCATAACATTGTTGAAATCTTTCAATCAAGCAAGCAATTAATCTCCTAAACTCAACCTTTTCTCCTTCTATCTCAATCTCTCTCTCTCCCTCCATATCTTTCTACCTGTCTGTCTGTCTGTCTGTGTCTCTGTCTTTCTATCTAATCTGTCTCCCCAGAGACCACTTACAGGAGGAGACCACATGAATTACTTCATTTAGTTTTCACAACACCTTAAGAGATAAATATTATTCTTCTTCCCATTTTACATATGAGGAAACTGAGCACTTTGGGACTGGATAATTGTTCTGAGGTCACACAGATTAAGTAAGTGGAAGAGCTGGCATCTGAGCCTGTATAACCTGACTCTAGAATCCATGCTCTTTTGCAATAAGGAGACTACTTTTTCAAATATTTTTGCACAATTCTTTTTTTTTTTTTTGGTGAGGAAGATTAGCCTTGAGCTAGCCTCTGTTGCCAATGTTCCTCTTTTTGCTTAAGGAAGATTGGCCCTGAGCTAACATGTGTGCCAGGCTGCCTCTATTTTGTATGTGAGATGCCCCCACAGCAAGTGGTGTGTAGGTCTGCGTTCAGGATCCAAACCTGCGAACCCCTTGCTGCTGAAGTGGAATGCACAACCTTAACCACTGCCCACTGGACTGGCCCCATAATTCTTTTATTGATAAGAATTTTGGCCATATACCATAGGTTTTGAAATGTAGAGATCTTTTCGAAGTCATTTTCTAAGTAATTAATCTGTTACTGTAGTTATTTCATCTTTAATTCAAGAGTTATTTAGGAGTGCTTTTAAATTTCTAGGTAGTTAGATTGGGGCTATATTTTGGTGGTTTTGTGGTGTGGTCTATTGCTGTCTATCTATCTATCTATCATCTATCAACTATTTATATAAATTTGTTACGATTTTCTTTATGGCACAGTCTGTAAACAATTTCTGTCAATAGTCTATGAACATTTAAAAAAGATTTTCTGTTTTATACAAAAATCGTTTGCCTAGTAAATAAAACTTATTGTATAATTCAAATATTCTAATCATATGAATGTTTTTCTACTGGATTTGTTAAATTTTGAGATAAAATTTTAAAGCTCGTTATATTGTCAAAATAACATTGAATTCCTAAAATTTTTTTTGCTTCAAGTATTTCCATACTATGTAGTTTAGTGTGTAAACGTTTCTGACTGTTACGGTTTCTTTTGTGATAGTATCCTTTATCAATGAAATTCCTCTTAGCCTTCTTTGACGTTTTGACCTTAAAGTGTGCTTTGTGCGATACTAGTGTTTTTTCCGTTCGTCGTCGTTAGTGCTCTCCTGATGTATCTTGCTCACCTCCTTATTTTCTACCCTTCCCTTTGTCATTGTGCACGTTGTAGGTGTATCTGAAGAACAGTGTTTAGCTGATCTTTGCTCTTTCACTTAGTCTGTTCTTTTCTTATTGGATATAAGACACAGAAAGGAGAACACTTTTATCTGCGCGTTATTTTTTTTTTCGATTAATGATGCATTCAGTCTTTCTCTTGCCATCTTATTTTATGTTTTATGTTCGTTGTGATTTCTTGCTGCTTCTGTTTTCATCTTTCCTGCCTCTTTTCTGTTTGATCATTTTTTTGTCCTTTTTTCCTCCTCTAGTGATATGAAATATTACATCTAAATGTTATTCTAATAGCAATTACCCTTAAATTATTGCAAACATTTTTTTCCTACATTCTTCTATCAAAGTTAAGAATTAAACATCAGGGGCCGGCCCGGTGGCGCAGCGGTTAAGTTCCCATGTTCCGCTTCTCGGTGGCCCGGGGTTCACCGGTTCGGATCCCGGGTGCGTACATGGCACCGCTTGGCAAAAGCCATGCTGTGGTAGGCATCCCACGTATAAGTTAGAGAAAGATGGGCACAGATGTTAGCTCAGGGTCAGGCTTCCTCAGCAAAAAGAGGAGGATTGGCAGTGGTTAGCTCAGGGCTAATCTTCCTCAAAAAAAAAAAAAAAAAGAATTAAACATCATTCATAACCACTCGCCTTTACATAGCCAAGTATTTTAACACACATTTACTTCCTTTTTCTTCCTCTTATCATTTGGTTTTTAGTAAATAATCTGGAATTTTATTTATATTTCTCCCTCTCCCATTCCTTCCTTAAAAAATAGTTTAAAACATTAATTTTCAATATTATATGTAATGATGAGGGTTAGAGGTTGCATAATTTTAATATTTTAGGATGGAGAAGAAAATTGCTTTGGAGTGTATACCTCTGTTTATTCTGGGAGGAACATTTTGGTGACCCCTTTAGTTGTGTAAGAGAAGTAGCTACTCGTTGGGGGAAAGTCTTGAATTAGCCCAAGTGCCGCTGCTCCAGATTGAGATCGTAAGTGCTCGGCACAGTGAAGTAAATCTTTGGCAATCCGGAGGAAGACTGACCTATGGGGAAAATCACCGTTCGTTCTCGAGCAATGCATGCTTCTTGCAAGTCATTTGCTCAAGAGTCATGTTGGTCTAGAGCGTGGAGTTTATGCAAGGCTGATTTTCTCTCCATCTCATGTAGAGGGAATGACTGGGCTTGGCACAGAGCTAACTGTTTTGGACCAGTGGTGTCCCAGCACGGGCTCTGTAGGGTGGAAAGCCCAGGTGTTTGGGGGAAAGTATTGTGGGTAATTAGGATTGTCTTCACTGGCCCATGAGAGTGGGACTAAATGTTTTTGGATTGGGTTGGGACCACTCAGAAGGGAATGAAAGGTTTTACTGTCAGTCATCTAGTATTTCTTAGTAATTGCTTTGCTCATTGCGTATATTTCAATTTATGCAACTGCTATTAAAGAAATATTGATATTGACTCTCTCAGACTTCCCCTCTGAGTGCTTTAGCTTCCCTCACTTTGCAATTTCTCTCCCCTTTGCCCTTTTATCATGTTTGGGAGAACTTTCTTCAGTTGATTTACCAATTCCAAAATTTTATTTCTGCTGCACAGTTTCTTGATTAAATGTTCTGTTTCTTTATTATTTTTATTATATTTCTATATTAAATATTATTGTTTTCTTTCTACAACTATTTTCTGTGTCTCCAGTGGGTTCTTTTTCTTAGGCGACTTTGGTGGTTGTTTTATCCTCTTGGATGTCACTGTGAATAGGAATCAGAATTTATACAAGATTATCTCTGTTTTCTGCATTAAATCCTTTTAATTGGGAGCCATTTCTGCCAGCTGCCTACTGTAGTCTCCATCTTTCTGGTAGCTCATTCTCCTCAACAATGTAGTAATTATCTTTGCTTGAACACATTTATAAATTATGTAGGACTTCTTCAGTGCCTGGTAGAGGTTAATGTGTAATTGTCTCCCTAGAGCGTCCTGATCTACAGCACCCCTCTTGCCCCAGTGAAGGTACTAACTGAGGAATGTTCTAGAATCAAGGAGGGCAACCAGCTACTTTACTTAAGAGCCTTTGAGTTGTCCCAGTGGCTTCCTGCCAACCCCGCCTCCCCTGCAGACCATTCACTCAAAATACGGCGACGTTGTGTTTCAGTGAGTAAGGAAGTCATTCGATTCAACCGAAGCTCTGTTCCCTCTGGCTGACAGTCTTTCAAGTTGGTAAAAATGACATAGAAGATTTCCTTTCTCTGCTGAGAAAGATTAGCCCTGAGCTAACATCTGTGCCGATCTTCCTCTACTTTGTATGTGGGTCACCGCTACAGCACAGCTGACGAGTGGTGTATATCCACGCCTGGGAGCCGAACCCGTGAACCTGGGCTGCTGAAGGGGAGTGCACCGAACTTAACCACTGCGCCACAGGACCAGCCCCGAGAAGGTTTGTGTCATTATAATTCTTATGATTCCTTTTTGTAGGTCTCTGGGAGCTTTTTTCTTTTCTCTTTTTTTTAAATTATAGACATATCATTACCATTGTTAGAAGTCATCCAAAATTTTAACAGAGTAAATGTGTCTCTCTGTATATTTAAATAATTTTTAGTGATTGAAATTATTTGTTTAAATCCTGAAATGCATCTAAGCACAGGGAGGGAGTGCAGTGCATGGTGAACACTCCCTGGGCGGGGACTGAGAACCCTGCCCCGCAGGCCTGGCCCACATGAGCCGGGCGACTCCTCGCGTAATCTCCTCACCTCCCTGGGCCTCAATGGCCATTTTCTCATCTGTTAAATGAAGATAGATTATTCAGACATCTTGCACCATACCAAAATTATTCATTTCTTTATTCAGCAAGTTCCATAGCCAGATATGGAACTATGCACAAAAATATAAAAATAAAATACTAAAAGAAGGAGGAGGAGAAGGAGAACGCGTTTATTATGTTCTAGGTCAATTGGGAGAGACTAGATTAACTAACTCCAAACGTTTTCAGTAATTGTTACACTACAGCAATGTACGGTGTTTAATAGAAGAGAGACGTGAGGTCTTCACACCTCCTGGAAGTTACAGAATCACTGGGGATTCTTTTTTAGAGGTCACTCAAAGCTGGGGCTCAAAAGGGACCAGGCATTTATCACGGGGACGAATGAGCAGTCAGGTGGAAGGACCAGCGTGAACTTACGGTGGGAGGCTGTGTAAGGAGAGGCTGGCAGGAAGAGCGGGTTTGGGGCACAGAGGCAGAGTTCCTGGGGACCTGTTGAGGAGAACGGGCCTGTGGGACTTCACAGGAGACAATCTGGAACCCAGGAAAGCGGGTAGAACTTATTTGGGAGACAGTATAGCGGAGCTGGTGGCTTTGCAGAAGAGTAATGGAGAATGCTGACTCACCTGAGGCTGGAGAGAGATTTGGGCAAAGGGCAGGTGCTGCTTGGAGGGGCTGGAGAGGCCACATCCTCAGGGTACAGCCAGATTTTCCTAGTGGAAGGGCCATCTGGTGAAAGCTTAAAAATTTTTTGTTTCCAGGAGGTAAGAACTCAGAGGGTACCAAAGAGAGGGTAGGGAAGATGGGAAACAGTGTGACATCAAGTGGAAAGAAGTTGGAGTGGCTGCTTACAGATGACAGCCCTGGAGAGGATGGGTGGCCGGCAGGGGTGGCATTCCCAGCAGAGGTAGAGGATGATGGGATGACAAGAACAGTAGCCAGCCTCAGCTCTCACTCTCAGAACAAGCTAAGCTGTTGGAAACCTCAGAAGACAGAGGAAAACCAGTAATTGGCAGGAATTCCTGCTTTAGAATTCATCACAAGTAGGATATTTAAATTTAAAGCCATAATAGCCATTTTAATTAAGTTGATAGCCAGTCCAAGGAGAGCCACTCTAAGCTAACAGCAGGCTGCTCATTGCTGTCCCTCATTAGCCTGTGTGACCACACTGTCCGCTCCCCAACATGTCACGGACACTGCTGCCAGCTGCTTACTGAGCTTCACTTTGTTGCTGGCAATTCATCTGCAGAGCTCTTCTGGTCAGTGGCCCTCGTGTTAGAAATTGCCCGTGAAAATAAAGGCGCAGACTCCTATAGATAATATCCGACCTTCAGAGGCTAATTTTCATGTAAGTGTATTTCTAGTTATGCAAGGAAGAACAATATTTCTGAGCAGCGCCAACTCATCAACTCTGTGTGTCTCCAGTGGGGGTTTGGACATTCAAGGTGGAGTCACGCCCAGACAAGGAGAGTGTGAAAGTGAGGGCACGGGCTGATTTAGGGGACACCCACGGCAAGACTATTACAGAGTAAGATGGTTTCCCTTTTTCAACACACACCAACGTGCACGTGCAGCCAGTCACTTATTAGGGTACGTTGTGGCTACTGTTAAAAATAAGCTACGTTATTAGGTATACAGTCCTGCATGAATTGTCAGACACCATCTAGAAGGTAACACATCTTACATTTTCCTCTTACAGTTTTTCTACTTTACATTTTCTTGCCAGGCTTACTTCATATTCACTCCCCCAAGTCCTCTAGAGGCACTTGGGACAAACTACTACCGCCTAGCAACAGCTGCCCAATCGGTGCAAATCCCTTCCCCTCTCGGCACCTCCTAGGACACCTGTTCACTTCCCCACCCTGGGTCCTGGGAGGGCAGGGGGCGGGAAGAGGCCTGGATTTGCTGCCGAGGCTGCGCCAGGATTCGGTGTACCTGGCATCCCAAGTTGGAATAATAGTAGCTTTTCGAAACAATGTTTAAAAGGGTTCTTTGGTTCTCTGGAAAAATGAGTAATATAGTCTGGCTGGTTAATGGGCTAACAGGTTTTCTTCCTTAAATGGGCCATGCTGTTTAAGTAGTGAGTGCTTATTCCAGTGGTACGACTTTTAAGTAGCCGACTTCCGAGGGAGCTGTCAAGCCCCACCCTGGTGGGCACACCCAGGCCATGGGGAAGAGGGATGCAGTGGGGGCGGTCACGTTCCCAGGATTTTTAAAACTTTATGTTTAAATTTACACGTAGCAAAATTGACTGTGAATTTTGACAAATGCTTACAGTTGTGTAATCGCTACCGTAAAGAAGGTGCAGACCGCTTCCATTATACCAAAAATGTTTCCTTGTTTTGTCATTTTGTAATCACAGCCACCTCTGCCCCATCTTCCGCAACAACTGGTCCGTTCCCCTGGCCTCTAGTTTTGCCTTTTCCGGAATGTCTCATAAATGGGCTCACTTAGTATGTAACTTTATTAGTTGGGCTTTCTATACTTAACATGATGCATTTGAGAGTCATTCTATTTTATTATTTCATTTACTATTTTATCATTTCTTTTTGGTTTGTCTCCCCTCTGCCGTTTTTTGTTCTTCTGGTTGCCTTTTCTTGATTCCTGAAATTACAGGTTTTCCTTCAGCCTATAGAACTTTATTTAGCATCCTTTTAGTTGATGTCTGTTGATGACAAATCCTTTCGATTTTTAATCATTGAGGATATATTTATTTAATATTAGTTTCTGAAGATATTTTCACTCGATATGGAATTCTGGGTTGATGGTTATTTTCTTTTAGTAGCTAAAGACGTGTGCCACTGTCTTCTAGCCTCCATCGTTTCTGGTGAGAAATCCAGCGTGATTCCAATTGTTCCTTTATGTGTAATGTGTTATGTTCCTCTGGCTGGTTTCAAGACATTTGCTTGCTCTTTGCCTTTGAGCAATGTGATTAGATGAGTGTGAGTATGGTTTTCTCCGTACTGCATTTTGGTGAGCTTCTCGAATCTTTAAATTTAGGTCCTCCACAAATTTGGGAAATTTACTGCTATTATTTCTTCAAAGTCTTTTTTCTTCACCAAACTTTTCCTCCCCTCCTCTGAGACTCCGATGACCCAACGTAAGAGCGTTCGACATTGTTTGGTGCTTGTTCGTCTTTCTCAGTGTTCTCCTCTATCCTTCAGCTGGTGCCATTTCTATTCATCTGTGTTCAGCTTCACTGATTCTTTCCTTTGTCATCTTCATTCTGCCATTGAGCCTACCCAAGATATTTTCATTGAAGATATTATTTATTTTAGTTTAAAAAATTGCATTTGGTTCTTTTTTATAGCTTCTATTTCTCAGCTAAAATTTTCTATCTTTCCATTTGTTCACAGTGTTCATTTTTACCTCATAAAGTATAGTTACAATAGCTGTTTTGAGGATTTTGTCTGATGATGCCAACATCTGGGTCGTCTCAGGGCTGCGGCCCTTGATGTCTTTTCCCTAGAGAGTTGGACACCTTTTCCTGGATCTTCATATGTCACTTAAGTTTGAATTGAATCCTGGACATTTTGAATATTATGTTGTGAGACTCTAGTTTCGGTTAAAATCTCCTGGATAGACTTAAGAAGAAATATAAAATCTGAACAGATGTATAACAAATAAAGATTGGATTGGTAATTGAAAATGTCCCAAGAAAGAAAAGTCCAGGACCAGATGGCTTCACAGGTGACTTCTATTAAACATTCAAAGAAGAATTAACACCAATTTTTCTCAAACTCTTTCAAAAAATAGAAGAGAACACTTCCTAACTCATTCTGTGAGGCCAGCATTAGGCTGATGTCAAAGCCAAACAGAAACACCACAAGAAAAGTAAACTGTGGACCAATAGCCTTTGTAAATGTAGATGAGTTTTGACTCCTCAACAAAATACTAGCAAACCGAATCCAACAGCATGTTAAGAGGATTACACATCATGACCAAATGAGATTTATCCTAAGAAAGCAAGGCTGACTCAGCATGTGAAAAGTCAGTCAATATAATACATCGCATTAATAAAAGGAAGGGAAAAAACCCACATGATCATCCTAGTTGATGGAGAAAAAGCATTTGACAAAATCCAATACCCTTTCATGTTTCAAAGTTTCAAAAACATTCAACAAACTAAGAATAGAAGGAAACTTCATTGACAGAATAAAAGACTTTATGAAAAACTCACAGCTAATATCATACTCAATGATAAAGAATAAAAGTTTTTCCCCTAAGATCAAGACAAGGATGCCTACTTTTACTAGTGCTATTCGATAGTGTATCGGAAGTTCTAGCCAGAGAAATTAGGCAAAAAAAAAAGAAAAAGAAAAAGAAAATGAAAGAAAGAATAAAAGACATCCAAATGGGAAGCAAATAAATAAAATAATCTCTATTTGCTGATGACATGATCTTATACACAGACACTCCTAGAGGGTACGCGTACACACACGTAACTACTCAAGCTAATAAATACACTCAGCAGAGTTGCTTTGTGAGATAATGGAATGTGAGGACATTCCTACTGGTTTACTAATGGCTCTTCCTTGGTCCTTGGTTACCATTGGACATGGTGCCAATCCAAGTTGGACCCAAGATTTTGTTGGCCTTGACCACTGGTAAAAATGAGAAATTCAGCTCCATCGGCCCAGGTCATTAAAATTCATTTGAGCTCACGTTTTGAGAACTTAGACCACTACCTAATTTTAAAAGGTCCTCCTGAGGATGATTGTGTTACCGTACAAAGTCTCTGCCCAATGAGCATAAACAGCCAATTAATTATGGCATCAGCCTTTGGGAAAAGAGATCAGCTTTATTCTGCAGGATCGATCTGCAGGGGGCGAGGGGGCCTGTGCCCTCAGATCTGTCTCCCTGATCCAGGATTTGGGGTGAAATTTAAGAGGTTAGGGAGAACAAGCTGCACGTAGAGATGCTGTAGGACAGGTTTTGATTGGTGGGCTTGAGGCATTTGTGGTAACCTGATGGGGTTCTAAACATTTTTGATGAGGTGGGGAAGCAATTTTCACACCGGATCTTCCTGAATGAGGAGCCCCTCACTTCTGATGAGACTCTCACTTTCAAGTTCTGATCCTGTCCCCATCCTTGGGTTCCATAGGAAGGAGGATCTTTGGTTCTGAGGTTGTTTCAGGTCACGATTTCTTCTGTTGCACATGCCCTGGCTCCATGACTTTGCAGATTTTCTGAAAGTCAATTCATAATCACTGTTGATGAGAGATGGGGTCAGTTGAACTGGTCCTGGAGGGCCCGTGGTTACAATCGAAAGGAAGGTCCGTTTAGTGAACTGCTGAGTGTTCAGAATGGATTGTCTATACCTCCTTCTCCTTTACCTCCCAGATAATTCTCAGGGCTAACTCATCCAGCCAGCCAGCCAGCCAGCCATCCACCCACTTGCCATTTACTGAGTACCTATTGTGAATAAGGCCTGGTGCTGGGCACTAAGACCTCACAGATAAGTGAGAGAGGCATGGTCTTTATTTCTGAGGACCTCAAAGTCCATGAGCAGAAAATAACTTTGTCTGACCACAGGGGGTCAATGGGCAAGTGTGTTTGTGTGTAGATGTCTTTACCTCGTTCTTGTGTAACTCGGGGCTGTGATGTGACTTGATTCATATCCATTCCTCTACTCCCTTCTGTTTTTTTATTTCGGTAAAAATAAGAGACAAAACTAAGCCTTTCTCTGCCATATAAAAACTTTAAATCTTAAAATCCAAGCTGAGGCCAGTGCTTTCTCATTGTGCTGAGAATGACCAGATGGAAAGAAAATGGCCAGTCTTAAAATCCTTTCCTGTTTTGGACCAGGTTTGGATTTTATTTTTGCTTCACATTTTCCTTTTGTTCTTTTCCCAGTTTCCCTGTTGTTTTCTGAGGAAGGAGAAACCTCCCTCCCTTTTCGGCCCAGCACAGTGGAATTTATTCCCACACATCCCAAGCAGATTGACAGAGCATCCTGCAGGGACCTCATGGGGCTCACTTAATGCCCCAGAGGTGAGACAGTGCTGTGAGCTGGACAGGGGGCAGCCTGCAATGGTTTCTGTTGATGTACAGCTGCTTTGTTTAAAGAGAGGAACATACCTTTCTGGTTTCTTTTTTTCTTTTCTTTTTTTTCTTATCTTTTATGAGTTTAAAAGCTCATTCTAGACCCAAATGGGAAGAATTTGTTGTTTTGGGGGTTTTTTGGTGACGAAGATTGTCCCTGAGCTAACATCTGTATCAATCTTCCTCTACTTTATGTGGGATGCCACCACAGCGTGGCTTGATGAGCGGTGTATAGATTTGTGCCTGGGATCCAAACCTGCAAATCCCGGGCCACTGAAGCAGAGCACGCAAACCCAACCATTATGCCACTGGGCCAGCCCCGCGAATGAGAAGAAATTTTAGAAGCAGAATTCTATAGTAATTTGAGAACAGAATGATGACAAGTGGCTTTAAAAGTGTGCCTACTTTATGTCTGGAAAGAAAACTCTTGTTTATTGTTACTGCCTTTCTATATTCTGCATAACTCTAATAGTAGCACTCGTTGGGCTGAAGAAATGAGTCTTCTGGCCTTTAAAGGACGTGGAGCAGTCAGTCTAAATGGTGGAAGGCTGGAAGCCAACTTTGCTTACTAGATATCAGCAGGGGGTGCTGAGAGAGGGGACTGGGGGGATAATAATCAAAGCTGATGTTTTAAGCATCAAGCCAGTCCAGTGGGGTGGCATGGGGCCATGCAGGCCTGCCACACAGAGTGGCTCTGTAGGAGGACACAGAGGTGTGAGGGAGCCTGCTGTGCTAGGGCATTCCAGGTATGGCCTCAATCATGGTTGTCCCTGGGGGTGATGTTGGTGGACCTGAGGCTGGAGGAGGCACTGGGCCACACCATGAAGAACCCCACCAGCGGCCGGCCACAGGTTTTGAAGCAGGAGATTGACAAGACCAGATGGCATTTAGGGTCAGACACCCTCTCACCTCTGCTGGTTCCCTCCTTCCCAGTGTCCTCCCAGTCTTCTTCAGGAATAGCAAGAAGCACTGTCAGGAACAGAGGGTCATATGGGGAAGCGATGCTCCAGAGAAGGCCAGTGATGGCTCACCTGAGTCCCACAGCCTTGCTGAAGCCATAGGGCCCAAACCCACACTCACATCTTTTGATTGTGTCTTTTGGTTTTGATCCAAACCAAGGAAGGCAGAAAAAAAGAAAATGAAGGAGAAGAAGAGGGGGAATATTTCTGACTAGGTAGGACTTGAGTGTGCAGACAAGTGGGGCCTGTTCTGGTGACGGGCAAGATATTTGACCCTCCTCCTTCCTTCTCTCCACACCCCACAGATTTTAACCCTGAAGATCTCTCCAGACCGTCTAGAATGAGAGGTGCTGGAGGATAACCCCCTGCCCAAAATGGCTGTTTCTTGCTGACTGGAGGGTGTCTCTGGTGAGGGCTGATCTTGCCTACCCCAGTCTGGGGTACGGATGGGGCAGGGGAGCTGGGTCTTCAGGGTACCTCAAGGCCTGCATCCGGGGAGGGAGAGAGAAGCTTTGTCCTGAAATCTCCTCCCCCCAATCAAAGGCTTTTCTTCCTGATCACATTGATTTTTTTCTGCCTGTCTTGAGAGATCACCAAATCCTAAACTGGCTGATCCCTTTTTTAAGAAAAATTGAGGCAAAATTTACCCACAGTGAATAGCACAGATATTAAATGTACATTTGATGAGTTTTGACCAATGTATAACAAAGTAACCAACCAAGATATAGACCACATCCATGTGCGTTTGAAAGCTTTTGTATGGTGTGGGGTTGGGCCGCAGTGTTCTATAACTTTCAATCATGTCAGGTGGGTCAATCGTTTTGTTCAAATCTGCTATTTCCTTGCTGTTTTTCTTTGTAGTTGTTTTATCAGTTATTGAGGTGTGTTGATATCTTGAGCTATGGTGATAGACTTATCTATTTTTCTCTTCGATTCCATTTTTTCTTCATGTATTTTGAAGCTCTGTTTTCTACATACACATTTACGATATGTCTTCCTGGTGAATTGACCTTTTATTGTGAATTGTCCCTCTTTATTTCCGTTAATGCTCTTCATCTTTAGGTGTATGTCTCTGAAATTAACATAACCACATGCTCACTGTTTGCACATATTTCTCTATCCTTTTACTTTCATATAATGGGTGTTGTTCAGTTATGCAGTCTCAACACCTCAGAATGCTAATTAGAACGCACTGTTTATTTACATTTAATGTAATTACTAATATGGTTGGTTGAAGTCACATATTTTGCCTTTAAATCTCTGTTTATCCCATCTCTTTTGTTATCCTGATTTTCCTTGGCTGCTTTCTTTTTGGTTAATCAAATATTTTTTGTATTCTATTTTTCCACTCTATTGATCTTTTACCTGTAACTGTCTATATTATTTTTAATTGTTAACCTAAGGATCACAATATCCATTATTTATCATAGTTACTTAATATTGTGCCGCTTTGAGTAAACTGTAGAAACTTTCACACAGTTGGATTCCCTTTACCTTCTCCTCAGCCTTCGTGTGCGTATCACCCCAAAATTTACTGACTTAAAATAGCAGTAAACATTTATCACAAAAAAACCCATTTAACAAAATTTGACATCTGTTCAGGATAAAAACTTCTAACAAGATGGATATAGAAGGAATGTACTTCAACATAATAAAGGCTGTTTATGAAAGCGCACAGCTAACATTGTACTGAATGGTGAAAGGTTGAAATCTTTTCCTCTAAGATCAGGAATAAGACAAGGGTGCCCACTCTCACCACTCCTATTCAACATGGCACTAGAAGCCCTAGCCAGAGCAATCAGGCAAGAAAAAGAAATGAAAGGCATCAGAATTGGAAAGGAAGAAGTAAAATTGTTTCTATTTGCAGATGACATGATTTTATGTATAGAAAATCCTAAAGACTCCACCAAAAAACCGTTTGATCTAATCAATGAATTTAGTAAAGTAGCAGGATACAAAATTAACATACAAAATTTAGTAGTGTTTCTATACACTAAGACCAAGTTATTTGAAAAAGAAATAAAGAAAAACAACCCCATTTTCAATAGCATCCAAAACAAAAAATACTTAGGAATAAATTTAACCAAGGAGGTGAAAGATCTGTACACTGAAAACTACAAGACCTTGATGAAAGAAATTAAAGAAGACACTAATAAATAGAAACGTATCCCACATTCATGGATTGGAATAATTAATATTGTGAGAATGGCCATATTACTCAAAGTCATCTATAGATTCAATGAAATCCCTATCAAGATTCCAATGGCAATTTTTTCAGAAGTAGAAAAAACAATTCTAAAATTTATATGGAGTCACAAAAGACTCTGAATAGTCAAAACAATCTTGAACAAGAAGAATAAAATAAGAGGCATCACACTTTCTGATCTCAAGCTATATTGCAAAGCTATAGTAATCAAAGTGTCATAGTACTGGCATAAAAACATACACATAGACCAATGAAGTGGTATCAAGAGCCCAGAAGTAAACCCATGCATATATGGTCAACTAATATTTGATAAGGGAGCCAAAAATATTTAATAGAGGAAAGATGGGCTGGGAAAATATGATCTTCACATGTAAAAGAATGAAACTGGACCCCTATCTTACACCACTCACAAAAATTTACTAAAGTGGATTAAAGACTTAAATGTAAGACTGGAAACCGTTAAGGCTCCTAGAAGAAAACATAAGAAAAAACCTCCTTAACATGGATCTTGGCAATGATTTTTTGGACATCTAAAGCACTAGCAAAAAAATAAAACATAAACAAGCAGGACTAGCTCAAGCTTCTGCAAAAGACAAAATCAACCAAATAGAAAAACACTCCATGGAATGGGAGAAAATGTTTGCAAACCATATATCTGATAAGGGCTTAACAATGTCCAAAATATATAAAGCATCATACAACTCAATAGCAAAAACAAGTAATCCAATTTAAAAATGGGCAAAGGACCGGAACAGACATTTTTCCAAAGAAGGTATATGAATGGCCAACAGGTCCATGAAAATGTGCCCAACACCACTAATAATTAGGGAAATGCAAATTAAAACCACAATGAGATATCACTCCACACCTGTCAGAATGACTATCATCACAAAGACAAGAAATAACAAATGCTGGAGAGGATGTGGAGAAAGGGGAACCCTTGTGCACTGTTGGGAATGGAAACTGGTATAGCCACTATGGAAAACAGTATGGAGATTCCTCAAAAAATTAAAAATAGAACTACCGTATGACCCGGCAATTCCATTTCTGGGAACATATCTGAAAGAAATGAAAACACTATGTTGAAGAGATAGCTGTACCCCACGTTCATAGCAGCATTATTTACAATAGCCAAGACATGCAAACACCTTAAGTGCCAATGACGAATGGATAAAGAAATTGTAGTGTATATACATATATACAACGGGATACTATTAAACCCTAAAAAAGAAGGAAATCCTGCCATTTGCGACAACATGGATGGACCTATGGATTTATGTAGATAAGTCAGACAAAGACAAATTCTATATGATCTCGCTTATATGTGTAATCTAAAAAACACCCCAACCAAACAAACCCCAAACTCATAGAAAAAGAGACCAGATTTTGGTTATCACAGGTGGGGGGTGGGGAGAGGCAGGACTGGAGGAAGGTGGTCAAAAGGTACGAACTTCCAGTTACGAGAGAAATAGGTTCTAGGCATGTATTGTACAACGTGATGACTATATTTAGCCTTGCTGTGTGGTATAGTTGAAAGTGGTTAAGAGAGTAAATCCTAGGAGATTTCATTACAGGGAAAAAGCATTTCTTTTCTTTTTCTTTCTTCTTTTTGTATCTGTATGAGACGATGGATGTTAACTAAACTTAGTGTGGTTATCGTTGCACAGTACATGTAAATCAAATCGTTATGCTGTACACTTTAAACTTATACAGTTTTGTATCTCTATAAAAATGGAAAAGCGGGGCCGGCCCCCTGGCTGAGCGGTTAAGTTTGCGCCCTCTGCTTCGCAGCCCAGGGTTTTGCCAGTTCGAATCCTGGGCGTGGACATGGCACTGCTCGTCAAGCCATGCTGAGGCGGCATCCCACATACCACAACTAGAAGGACCCAAAACTAAAATACACGACTGTGTACCAGGGGGCTTTGGGAGAAAAAGGAAAAATAAAATAAAAATAAAAAGAAAGGAAAAATATGATTAAAGTATCCTAAGTATTTGCGGTTACCTTTTCAAGTAAACAAACAAAAAACAAAAAAATTATTATCCTCATCATTCCTGCAGATCAGGATTTTGAGAGTGGTCTCAGTGGGTAGTTCTGCCTTGGGGGTTGCAATGACGATATTGACTGGGGCTGAGGGATCAGAATGTATGATGGCTTAGTCACATGGCAGGCAAGTTGGTGCTGGTTCTTGGTGTGAGGGCTCAGTCTTTCCTCCCTGGACCTCTCTACAGGCTGCTGCCTGAGTGTCTTTACCAGATGGCTTCACAGAGCAAGTGATGAGAGAGAGAGAGAGTAAGGCAGGTAGGAGCTAACCTTTTTGTTACCTCCTTTGGAACTCACATAGCATCACCTCTGCTGCGTTTCATTCCTTAGAAACAAATGACTAAGGAGAGGGGTGCTAGTCTGGAAAAGGAAGTGTCAGATACTTTCGCAACATATTTTAAAACAGCACTGTTCTATTGTCAAATTATTTTACTTCTACATGTGTCCTAAATCCCGTAATAAAATGTTTTTTATTTGAAAGTCAGTTTCCTTTTAAAGAAAATGACTGTCCTCTGTGTTTTCCCACACATTTAGCGTTTCCAGTGCTCTCCATTTCTTCCTGGAGACACGTCTCCTTTCGACACTATCTCCTGCAGCCTGCAGAGCTCCCTCAGCATATTTTGTTGTACAGTCTGCTTGTGACAAATTTTCTGAGCTTTCCCTCCTCTTACAACCTCACTTTTGAAGGATATTTTCTTTGGGTATAGGAACATTTATACATTGCTTCCCCGTTGTTCACAGGGGATATGTTCCAAGACCCCTAGTGGATGCCTGAACCAGGGATAGTACCAAACCCTATATGTACTATATTTTTTCCTATATATAAATTCTTATGATAAAGTTTAATTTATAAATCAGGCAAAGTAAGAGATTAACAACAGTAACTAAGTATAGAACAATTATAACAATATACTGTAATGAATGTTACCCTAGATCTTCGCAACCTCAGCATACAATATTTTTCTTTCCTTACCAAGTCAAGAACTTTCCTTTTCACTTAAAGGAAGTGCTTTACAGCTTCTCTTTGGCATATCCGAATTGCCAGCATCACTACTTTTGTGCTTTGGGGCCACTATTAAGTAATAAGTAATAAGGATTACTTCAACACAAGCACTGCGATACCACGATAGACGTCTGACAACCCAGATGGCTACTAAGTGACTAACGGGTACATAGATATGCAGTGTGGACACGCCGGACAAAGATGGCTCATGTCCCAGGCAGGATGGAGAAGGATGGCTCGAGATTTCATCATGCTACTCAGAACGCCATGCAATTTAAAACTTGTGAATTGTTTATTTCTGAAATTTTCCATTTAATGTTTTCAGACCGCAGTTGACCATGGGTAACTGAAACTGTGGAGGGCGAGACCTCGGAGAAGGGGGGACTACTCTGTATACACATGGGTTTTACTTTCAGCACTTTGACGCTGTTTTTCCATTGTCTTCTGGCACCCATTGTGTCACGTGAGAAATTAGCCATCATTTGTACGATTTGTAATTGTTATTCTGAATGTGGTGCCTTTTTTTTCCCCTAGCTGCTTTGAATATTTTATCTTTATCTTAGGTTTCAGCAGTTTGACTATGATGTGCCTAGTTGTAGTTTTGTTTGTGTTTTTTCTATTTCGTGGTCAATGTGCTTCTTCTTGGTTATGTAGATTGATGTTTGTAACCAAATTTGAGAAAAATTAATTTTTAAAAATTTGTTCTATTAATGTGGTGTAATATATTGATTGGTGTTTTTATGTTCACCCATACTTCCATTCCTGGGGCAAATCACCTTTAGTCATGGTGTATGATCCTCTTAATATGCTGTTGGATTCAGTTCGCTGGTATTGTTAAGAATTTTTGCATGTGCATTCATAAGGAATATTGGTCTGCAGTTTACTTTCTTGTAAGCTCTTTATATGGCTTTGATATTGAGATGATGCTGGCTGCATAGAATGAGTTGAGAGTGCTCCCTACTGTTCTATTCTGTTTGGAAGAGTTTCAGGATCAGCACTTCTTTAAATGTTTAGTAAAATCCACTGGTGAAGCCATCTGGTCCTGGGTTTTCCTTTGTGGAGGGTTTTTAGTTTTTTAGTTTTTTGGGTTTTTTTGTGAGGAAGATTGGCCCTGAGCTAACATCCGTTGCCAATCTTCCTCTTTTTTTTGTTTCTCCCCAAAGCCCCAGTACATGGTTGTATATCGTCGTTCTAAGTCCTTCTAGTTCTTCTATGTGGGATGCTGCCACAGCATGGCTAGATGAGTGGCATGTAGGTCCATGCCCAGGATCTGAACTGGTGAACCTCAGGCTGCCAAAGCAGAGCACGTGAACTTAGCCACTGGGCCATGGGGCCAGCCCCTTTATGGAGGTTTTGATTACTGATTCAATCTCTTTACTTGTTATGGGTCTGGTTAGATTTTCTATATCTTCTGGGACCCTTTTGGTAATTTGTGTTTTCTAGGAAGTTGTCCATTTCACCTGGGTTGTCTAATTTGTTGGTGTACAATTGTTCATAGTATTCTCTTATAGTGCTTTTTATTTCTGTAAAGTCAATAGTAATGTCAATTAATTTTAAAAATTAAGGTATTGTAATTTTCAGTTGTAGAATTCTCATTTTCTTCTTTTTACAGTTTCCACTTCCATGGTTTTTATAGTTTTTGTTTTCTTTTGAGATTGGCACCGGAGCTAACATCTGTTGCCAGTCATCTTTTTTTTTCTCTTCTTCTCCCCAAAGCCCCCAAGTATATAATTGTATTTTCTAGTTATGAGTGCCTCTGGTTGTGCTATGTGAGATGAAACCACAGCATGGCCTGATGAATGGTGCTATGTCCGCATCCAGGATCCAAACCGGTGAAACCCTGGGCCACCAAAGCGGAGTGTGTGAACTTAACCACTCGGTCATGAGGCCAGCCCTGGTTTTTATAGTTTTAAAGTTCCATTTCCAAACTTTTTATAGTTTCCATCTGTTCACTCATTATATTCATGTTTTCTTTTAACTCTTTCAACATATTTATAATAGCTCTTTAAAATTCCTTATAGGTGAATTTCAGCATTTTGGCAATCTCAGGATCTGTTTATATTGCAGTTCTTTTCTTCATTATGGCTTACATTTTCCTGCTGCTTTACATATCTAGTAGTTCTTTTTTTGTCATATGATGGACATCATGGATGATGTATTTTCAGAAATTTGGGCCATTCTGTCTTCCTTTAATTGGTGTGACAGATGTTGGGTTTGTTTTTGCAGGCTGAATTACTGATAGGTCTTCTTGATCTCGTCAAGCTTGGCTCTGTTCTTTGCTATGGCTTCTTTATTTCAGGTTTGTCCCTTAGTTCTAAGGCATGGTTTTTACTCTAGTGAATTGTCTAATACTGAACATTGTATTCTTGGGTCTCAACTGAGTGCTCAAGTCCTTGGTGAAACCTCTCCACTCTGGCTTGGTCAGAATTTCACCATCTCCCAATTCTTTGCATTCTTTGATTCTATTCTTCCATTGATAAGCCTCACATCAATCTCTCTTTTCTACATCTATGTAGAAACAAACTACGTGTTTATCACTGGATGAATGAATACACAAGTGTGGTATATCTCTAAAATGAAATATTATCCAACCATAAAAAGGAGTGGAGCACTGATATATGATTCAATGTAGATTAATCTCTAAGATATTATATTAAGTGAAAGAAGCCAGACACCAAAGGTCACATATTGTATGATTCCATTTATATAAGATATCTAGAATAGGTAAATCCATAGAGACAGAAAGCAGGCGGGTGGTTGCCAGTGGCTTGGGGGAAGGGATAATGGGCAGTAACTGCTTAGTGAGTATGAAGTTTTATTTTGGGGTGATGGTTCAATCAAATAAGATAGCTCTGGAATCCCTGACTCCGTATTTCACTGAGAATAATTTAGTATTGGCCCTGATGGGATCGTCACTTAATGTAAATCACTGGAAAAGATATATCATTTTCAATTTAATTTTTAGTCTATTTCATTATTGATTTATTATATGTGACATTTAAGCAAATGACTTGTCTCCATTAGTCTAGCAACAATGCAAAAGATGTGCAATGTGATGTCCAATATTTAACTCAGGGACTCTAGGATACCAGAGAAACCACCTGGAGCCTCAGTTACACGAGGGCTGCTGGGCCTGCTGGGAGTCATGGTGAGGAGACCTGGAGCTGTGAGTTGAGGTCTAGGACACTGGACTCTTAAAGATGGAGGTGAGAGCTGCTCCTGACCCACGTGGGGAGTGTGTGTACAGTCACAACCGTCCTCTTGAGGAGCGAAAGTCTCTCACTATCTATGTTCTCCGTTATGATGGGCATATTACAGCAGCAGAACCCTCCGGGAAGTGGGGCTATGACTTTGAGCAACAGGCAGGGGAAGTGCTGTGGGTGGACTGTCTTGGCAGAGACAGGCTCCAGCCAACTGAGGGGTCAGGAAACAGTCCCTGAGATGAATATGGGGGAGGAGACAGGCAAGGTGTGAGGTAGAGAGAGTAAGGATGGATAAAGGTCCAGTCCTGGAGAATCTGACCTATTCTCTTAGAAAAGGGGATGATAATGTGAGGAAGCATATGGCCCCTTTGGACGAAAAGAGAGCTGGAACCCTGGTAGGGAGAGAGAGCTCTCCACAACCTGGTCAAAGGGTCAGTTACAACGGGGCATGGGAAACAGCTCAGGGTGTGAGTAGGAGCTATGCGATGGCACTGTGGATTGTGACACTGACCGCAGTTGCAGACAAAAGCACCAGCTACTTTCCTGTGTTACTGGAGAATTTAAGTCATTTGGGTATCAGTTTTGATTACCACCCCAAAACTCAGTGGCTAAATTTTATAATTTGGTGGACTGACCATGAGGTTTCTCTGCTTTACATAGCCAGGGCGCTGGAGTAACTTGGAGAAGGCCCAAAATGGCCTCAGTCACACGCTGGCAGTTGGTGCTGGCCACCAGCTGAGAGCTCAGCTGGGACTGTCAGCTGGGGACCTCGGTTCTCCTCCACCTGGGCTTTTCCATATGACTGCTTCAAAAGGCAAAGGGGGAAGCCACACATGTCTTAAGTGCCAATCTTGGAAGTTACGCACTGTTACGTCCATGACAGTTTATTGGTTAAAACGGGCACCTGGACCAGTCCAGACTCAAAGAAGGGTCATAAACTGCCCCTCTTGATGGGAGAGTGGTGAGATCGCAGTGCAAAAGGGCATTCGGGAGGGGGACATTGTCTGGCTGTCCTTGGAAACACAATCTACTGTAGGGTCTTTCCAGGTGATGGGAAAGACCTGGGAGAATGGGGAGGTCTCAGTGATTCTCCCGTAGGAGATGAAACTTCATGCTGTGCTTGCCAAGAAACTAAATTATTTACTTCTCATAACAATATAACAGTACAACACTACAATTACGCCCATTTTATGGGTGAAGAAAGTAAGTCATGGAGAAATTATGTAATTTTTTAAGGTCACACAGCTAGTAAGTAGTGGAGTCAGGATTCCTACCCTGTCAGTATGGCTGTAGAGTGTGCATCCCCATTGCGATTGGTACCATCTAGACCCTGGATCTTCTTTGCAAACTGCCCCATAGGTATTAGTCGGGGCAGAGGAGGTAACAAATTAAAATTCCAAAGCTCATTTCTTCTTGTTATGCTTTGAGAAAGCCCATCTTCTCTTGTCATGCCTATTATGCTTTAACCTCTCTCTTTTTATGGTATCTAATTTCCATGGTGCTGAAATGTGCAGGTTTCTCCTGTTCCCTGTAATGTGGTCAGCTTTATCCTTATCACTTAAAAACATGATGCTGAATTCCACAATCCTTTCGTCTGTGACCCCTCCGTGCTCGGCACAGCACAGGTCTTGTACTCAGAGGTATGTTCGGCCTTGAAGGAGCAGCTGCTGGCAATGCACAGGGCATTTCAAGCCTGCAGGTGCTCAGCGTCTTGTGTCCTGGAAACCTGAAAGCCTCCCTTGTGGGAACAGTACAAGCGATCTGGCGATTTTTGCTTTAGTGGTGAAAGCAACCGCTTCAGCCCTGCCCTGTGCCCTGCAGACTCCAGTGACCCCGGCACTTTTTCCTGAGCAGAACAGGCCAATAGGCCCAGCTACTGTTCAGAGAGGGGTGTGTGTGTACATCCATGTGTGCCTAGTAAAACAGAATCTGACATCTAAAAAGCGGCAAGTGCATGTCCCTTGCTCTGTAAAGAGTGACGGCAGGGCTTGTGCTGCCCCCGTGCCCCCACAGGGGTGTTTGGAGGAGGCTGGGCACCCAGGACACGATAGACACAACGTCTGTGTTAGAGACCCCAGAACAAGGGCAGGGTGGGGGTGTCTGTAGAAGGCAGATGTCTCCTCAACTTTTTCTCGTTGTTGTTTACTTTCGTAGTTCTACTAACAAAGTTCACACAATTCTTGTCGTTTTCTGTGTGGGCTCCAGGTTCATTTTGTCTCTACTGTCCAAGGATCTGCACTTAGTAGGTGTTCACCAGATATTTGCCAAAGGGACTAATGTAAATTTTTCTTTTTCTGGAATAACTTTATAAAATGCAATGCCAAAGGAGGCTTAGATCTTATGAGATCTTATCCCTAATGCCAGGATGTCACAGACTTCTGTCGCTGAGGTCCTGGCCTCCTCTTTCATGCCGTAAACATCATGGACGCGAAAGTGGAGTGCCAGTGCGGGTGTGCAGAGAGGCCTGTTCGAGGTCCCAGGAACCAGTCACTCTATGTACACAGTGATGTCGTCTGTCAAGGTCACTCACTAGGACACCCCACACATTGCAGTACAAGTGAGAATCCAGGCCAGATTGTCCAGAGGCAAAACAGAGGCCATCACATACAACAGTCCCCCCTTACCTGCAGGGCATATGTTCCAAGCCCTGCAGTAGATGCCTGAAACCACAGATGGTATTGAACCCTGTATATACTACGTTTTTTCCTATGCATATCTACCTATGATGAAGTTTGATATGCAAATTAGGCACAGTAAGAGGTGAACAACAATAACTAATAGGAAAATAGAACAGTTACAACAATATACTGTAGTAAAGTCACTACAGATCTCAGCACCCTCAGCATATGATTTCTTTCTTTCCTCACTAAGACAAGAACTTTTACTTTTTCACTTAAAGGAAGCACTTTGCCGACTTCTCTTTGGCATATCTCAGTTGCCAGCATCACTTTTCTTGCGCTTTGGGGCCATTATTAAGTAAAACAAGGGTGACTTGACCACGAGCACCGGGATACCTCGATGGTGCATCTGATGACTGAGAGGGCTGCTAAGTGACTGACGGCGGGCGGCGAGCCAAAGGGATGATTCAAGTCCCAGGCAGGATGGGGCTGGGTGGCACAAGATTTCATAACACCACTCAGAAGGGTGCACAATTTAAATCATATGAATTGTTTATTTCCAGCATTTCCATTTTCGGACTGTGGTTGACTGCAAGTAACTGCAAGTGCGGAAAGTGAAACCGTGGATCCTGGGGGACCACTGCACACATGCAAAGGCACTAACGAATTTCGCTCACGGTCAGGCCTTGCCCAGAGGCTGCTCACCCTTATTTGGTTGTAAACCTGGTCATTCCCATGCAGGTGGGAAGCTGTAGGTGAAGTGGGCTGGGGCTGATGCTGCTGGAGGAGGCACAGCCAGTGTCATTACGGCCCCTCCTGTGTCATGGTGGAGGTTGCTGTTTTGTCACAGTGTGAGCCACTGAACCACCGAGGCTCAGCACCCTTCTCAGCCCGTGCTACCGGTGGCACGTGAGAGCCTATGCTTCTGGCTGCTCAAAGGGGCTCTCCCACCGCAGGCAGGATGGAGGCCTCAGACCGGACTGCTTGAGAAGCCAGTTCAACTCCTCCCTTCAGCACGTTTCTTTTTTTTTAATTAAAAAGTTGAAAAAAATTCTGTTCAGCAACTAGTAGTTTTAATGATTTGGGATGAAATTTTTAATTTGTTCTCCGGGGTTAAAAAGCACAGTTTCCTCACCTGTGCCACTGTGACCGTGTATCTGACGGGTGTGTCGTGACAGATGTTTCATTTGTTTTTAAGCATGCATTTTTGAAATAGTTTTTGTTTCTTGGGTTTATAACCGTGGCCTAACTCTGTATGCCTTGAAGACAGGGCCAGAAAAAGATGCCTTACGATGTATTTGCAGAAAGAAACCCATGGAATCCACTCTGTGAGAAGGAGGATTATCCACACGGAAAGTTCTCTCTTGAAACAGAAGGAAGTTGGGTTTTTTTTCTGATTAAAAAAAGTAACACGAGGGGCTGGCCCCGTGGCCGAGTGGTTAAGTTCGCGCGCTCCGCTGCAGGCGGCCCAGTGTTTCGTCGGTTCGAATCCTGGGCGCGGACGTGGCACTGCTCGTCAGACCACGCTGAGGCAGCGTCCCACATGCCACAACTAGAGGAACCCACAACGAAGAATACACAACTATGTACCGGGGGGCTTTGGGGAGAAAAAGGAAAAAATAAAATCTTTAAAAAAAAAATAAAAAATAATAAAAAAAAAAGTAACACGAAATCACTTTACTAGTTCAGAAAATATAAAAAATTGTGTGAGAAGAAAATAAAAGCCACTGATAATACCACCACCCAGGTAACTATAGTTAGCAAATGTCTATGCTTCTACATATTTCCCTGTCTATGAATACACATACATACTTATTTTATTATTACTTTTTACAAAATGGACTGAAATGACTTCTGACACCAACCACTCAGAATTAGCACAGACAGGGTGAGGCCTCCGTCCGCCACAAGACCGCCCTCACTCCAGCCCCCTCCTCTCCTAAGAGCTCAGGCTGGTATCACAGGACTCGAAGCCCCGTCCCTCGGATCACAGGGCTGGTCTTCCAGGCGGTCCGCTGCCAACCTGTGTCACCTCATTAGCATAAACTGTCAGGGCTCACTGTGAATAACAAAGACATTCGTATCACTTGGGAAAATCCAAAGATTTAGAGGCTACATCCCAGGAACTGAGGAGGGACGTAGACCATCCCAACTCTTTATTACATAGGAGACATTCACTGCTATGTTTCAATGATTCTGAAATGCATATTATTTTTCACATTTTAACATCGCCGAAAATGGGATATAGCTTACAATTGCTGTTGCCCTTATAATAGTTGTGGCACAGTTGTCATTCTTGCAATTATACATCAAAACTTGCACAGTGGATATCAGATGCTTGGAGGAAAATGCTGCCGTAGGACTAGAGCACCTTCCTGAGAACGGCGGTGCCGTCAAGGTGCTGGCTGCCGCCGGGGGTGGGACCGGTGGGAATGTGCTCGCCGCATTGCTGAGCCTCCACCTGGTCCGGGAATGCGGGACTCTGAGGGTGAAGAAGCTTTAGGGACACCTGGACTGATCTGTTTTCCTTACAACTTCCTTTTGATGTACGTACAAATATTTTTCTCTTAGTGATATGCAATATAATTGGCGCATCTTGTAATCGAAGCTATGATATATTCAATGAACACAGAATTTCATAACTGATTTTTTCTCCTAGTGTATCGTGAGCATCTTTCCACATCAAAATACTTCACATTCGTCATGATATACAGTTTTCATTGCATCGCTATACAACGATTTATTTAACCAATCCCCTACTTTTGGACATTTGTGCTCTTTTTGTTTCCACTGTTATAACAAAGGCTGAGATATATGTGGTCTAGGTGTTTCTCCAAGATAAATTCCTTGAGGTGTAATTTATGGGCCGCTGTATTTCCACATTTTACCGACGTGCTGCCAGTTTCCTTCTGGGGAAGTTGCGCCTGTCCAGCCTCTCCAGCAGTGGCTGAGCGTGGTGCCACACCCAGGTCCTCTCTAGTTCCTATTATCTGTCAATCTCCTGCCAATACTTCCCCCACCCCCACCGCCTCCAAGGATTCCATTCCGATTTGAATTTTTTTGATTATCAGTGAGGTTGACTATTTTTAAAATATGTTATTGGCTATTTGTATTTCTTCTTTTATAAATTGCTTATTTGTGTCCATTGTACTTTTTTTGGGGGGGGGGTTGTTTGTCTTTTCTCTCACATATATTATAAGTATTTTTCCCAGTTTTTGGATTGTCCTTAGTTTTGGCTTAAGTCATAACAAAGGCTGAGGCCTTATTAACACGTTGTCCCGTCACATTCAGACCAAACACAAACAGGCCCAGGTGACGTGTCGGAGGGAACTGCCAGGTGGCTGCCAGGGCTGCCCTTGGGGTTGCCAGCTGCATGACCATGGTGACCCCAGGGGCAGGGCAGCGAGCCTACCTGGGGTTAGAACTGCTAGGTGGGCCAGCATCCCAACCCGGTAATCAGCAGTCTCGTCTTGCTGAATTAAAGAGGCTGGGCTGCCACCTTGGGCAAGGACTCCGGGACACAGTGATGCCATATGTGATCCAAACTCATAGCAGCAGGTGCAGCTGGTACACGTCCTTAGCAAGAAGCAGGTAGAGAGAACGCGGTGCCGCCGCCCCAACGCCCTGGCGCCTCTGCACCCACTGTGTTCCTTGGCAGCTCTTCCCTGGAAGGGGCAATCCTCCTCTGAGCCTCCGGCATCCCAGCCTCCCCGGGAGATTGTATTAGGAGGCAGTGAGAAAGTGATAAGCCTTTGACAGCAGCTCTTTGTTGCTCAGAAACTGCTCTTGGCTCCCTATTGAAGTCACGGAGGCAAACAACTGTGAAGCTTTCAGAGGGGCGGGGCCGAGAGAGGCCCAGGCCGCTGGACCCCAGGACCCCCTTGTTGACAACCTGAGACACTGTTCATTACACTCACAATATGGCCCACTTCAGATGAATCTCTGTTCCATTTCTGAAAATTGATGATATTTTTGCATTCTGAGGCCTCTACTTTTGATAAAACAAAGTCATAGTATTTTTTGGGGAGAAAATAAGGGAAAAGAAGCTGACATTTATGAAGGGCCCACTAGGTGCCAGACGCTGTGCATAGCACTTTAAAATGCGTTACCTCGACCACGGGGAGGGGAGCGTCATCTGAGACCTGTGCGTAACTCATGGGAGATTATTATAAACATCACAGAGGACATCATGAACCATTAGAAAGGCTTTTTTTTTTAAGGCTTCATTCTTTAAAAGGAGAGGTAAGGAGTAGAAACCCAGCAACTTTTCCCAGTCATTCAAATCAAATCACACTTTCGTTCCATAGATCTTTATATGTAAACGTATGTGTGTGTATATATAAATATATAAAATAAAATATACATATAGTCAAATATATACATAGCTAAATATATATATATATGGTTGGCCTCCACAAGACCCTAATGCTCCCCTTTATACAGCTAAACTTAACATCTGTCTCTTTGGGGTGGCATGGAGGACCACAAAGCTTTGGAAGAGATGGGCACTTGTAATGAGATCCCCTTTTTCATTTCTTACAGCAGCAGAACAGAAAGAACGTCAGCGGAACAGAAACGAGTCCCTGCTTTCAGAGGTGGCACAAAGCTCCAGAATCACCACGGGCTTTGTGCTGGGTCAGCTGGCACCCACCTGGCAGGCAATGAGGCATGGGCACTGACCAGTGAGACTGATGTTGGTCTTGGGGGCGGGAGCGGGGTCAGGGTCCTGAACAGCCTGAGGGGCCACTCCTTAGCCCGTTAGTTGCATTGGGGGTGGGTCTAGCTGGGAATCAATTGAGAGCCTTGGGACGCCAGCTGTTTACTAACTCAACCTTTTATAACCTGCACGGCCACACCAGAGGATATCAGGCAAACACTGGCCCTGTTGGCAAGCCCCTAACCAGAATGACTTCCAGGTTTTAGGAAGAGCAAGAGCGTTCGTTTGAATAGATGGTCTGAGAAGCAAGCTCCTAGATGGAGCATCAAGTGGAACGCCCATCCCACAGGTGGATTTCTCTCTCTCTCTCTCTCTCTCTCTGTTTCTCTCTCTCTTTCCTGAACATGAATTCCCCTCTGGTTTCTGCTGCTTCTTTGACTCTTATCTTGTGTTACATGTGTTTTTTTCTCTAAGTATGTGGATAGCCTTCTCAACTAGGTTGGACCTTTGTGTTAGTTCCGTTGCTGCCAAACGACTCCAAAATGTAGCAACTTAAAATAATAAGTATTTGTTATCTCGCTTGGTCACTGAGGGTCAGAAATCTGCGAGCAGCTTAACGCAGGGGTCTGGCCCAGGCCTCTCCCGAGGTCGCAGTCAAGCTGTCAGCCAAGACTGACTGCAGTCATCTGAAGGCTGGACTGGGGCTGGAGAATCAGCTTCCATGCTCACTCCCCTGGCTGCGGCAGGAACCTTTACTTCCTAAGTTCCTCTCTGTGCCTCACCATGTGGGACTCTCCACAGGGCAGCATGGCAGCAGGCTTCCATGAGTGAGCAATCCAAGAGACAGCAAGACAGAAGCCAACGTCTTTAATAACCTAGATTCTGAGTGGCACACCATCGCTTTGGTCCTATACTGTTGGCCACACAGACTGACCCTGATACAATGTGGGAGGGATCCACACAAGGAAGCAGGCACCAGGAGACAGCATTACTGAGGGCCATCTCAAAGGCTGCCTGGCTACTATGAGCCTCCTCTGAGGGACGGCTGCTTCGGACACATCTTTTCACGGCCAATATTTGACACAGGTCTGGTCAGGTAGGAGGTGCCCAGTGAGGTTTGTTGATGATGAAGAGATGTTGGGGACTCACCATAAGCTGGAATTAAATGAAAAGTCCTCCTGAGGATGAGGCATAATCAGAAATATTTCTTAATAGACATAATTAATACTGCAGAATATTTTTCTGATTTTCAATTGTTTTCATTTATATTAATAATCTAAGGCTTGGGCCTAAGTAGGATAAAATTAAATGTCCAGGGGATGGCTTGAAATGGGCCCTAACTGACTATTTCCTCTCTAACTATTATGGTGGGCACTAATTCTATTCAAAACCACAAGAAGGATAAGGCATCATCAGAGAAAGATAAACCTCACACAATTGGTTTTTAAAGAAAATTTTTACATCCCACATTATTCTAAATGGGTTTATAGAAGCCCTTGCCTTTTTTTATTCTCAGAAACTGAAGTTGGACTCCTTGAGAAGAATGATTAATCTAAACTCACCAGCCATTAAATAAGGATTGGTTTATTATACAGACTTGAAGGAAGACCTCATCTCCTCTCCTAACTTCTTTGTTCTCCATGAGTTCTTAATCTCCAAGACCAGATGAAAACAAAGGACTTTTAGAGTAAGGTCGGTATAAAAACTTCCCCACCATTTTTTCTACTGTTTTCCAATTTACAGAAAAATAAAGCTGGAGTAGAAATAAAGACAGCTACCATTTATTGTGTGCTTATAATATGTCCTGCCCGTGCTAGGAGGTGCATTCTTCCTTCTTTTTTCTTCTATATTTCATGGTGAAGGGGACCCCACACTCAGGGAGGTCAAGTAATTTGCCAGAGGCCCTAAATGTAGCGTGGTCTCAGGTCTCAGGTCTCATAACTGCCGCCTTATCCATCACAGTCTACGAAAATATCAATCTTCCTTCAAGAGCAAATGGCGCTGAATTCCAGAGTTTAATGAAGCTTTACATGAGAAGTGGCTGGGAGTAGAACTATAAAACAGAGACAGTACAATAGTAAGAGCCTGCTCTCCTTTCGATGAGCTTGATGTTGGGTTGAAATAGTATAATGAAACTATGAAGCCAATAAGACCAATTGTCACCAGAATTTGGCTTACAGGTGAGATTTGCGGTCAATTTAGATGTGTTGAAAGTAAACTTTGTGAAGAAACACGAACAATGAAAAGATCCACGTCCTCACCGGCCTGTCTAAGCGCAGCCAGGCAGCGGGGCAGCGTCTGACCTCATCATTTCCACCACGTTAAAAACGGCTCCTCCTCAACTCTTGACCCAGTGACTATTTGTTCTTTCGTTCTTCAAGAAGTATTTATTGGCCGTGCTGTGCTCAGGTTCCTTTGTCCCCGCAGAGCCTCTCCCCCGGCGCCCACAGCCACGCTCAGCAGACAGTCTGTGTGTGGTGGGGGTCGAGGTCTGGGAAATGGTGCTCTTGCTGGGAAATGGCAGTTCCGGCCTCTAAGCTTCAGGAACCAGTGGCCCTATCTAGAAAATGCTTCCCTGCACTGCATTCCTGCTTGACCGGCCTTTCCTTCTGTGGTCTCTCCTGAGGAGTGGACCAATTCCCCGAGGCTGACGAGAACCCAGAGAAGTCCTTGCTGTCTCCTGGCCAGGCCGGGATGTGAGAAGCAAGAGGCCATAGCCGCCAGCGAGGCCTGGCTGCCTCCCGGAGCTCACCTCTGCCGTGGCAGAACAGCTCTTGGAACCGCCTGAAGCCGTTTCCAGGTCATTCTGATTCCTGGCGGCTGGCTCCCTGAGGTGAGAAGCGAGAGGTGAGACTCTGGGTATAACTGCTGCTCGCTCTCTTGTGGCTATTCTAAGTCCCCTGACACTCTGGACTCAGCAGCAGCTTCCTTGGAGCGAGCACTCACTGTGAGAGGCAGCAGGGCAGCGAGGGAGCCTGTGGCTCAGGCAGCCGCCAACCAGAGCCACCACTTACTTAGTTGTTGTGCCCACTCATGCTGCTATGACTCTGTGCCTCAGTTTCTTCATCTGTAAAGTGGGAAAAAAAGGCGACCTGCCTCATTAGGTTGTTGCAAGAATTAAACGAGTTGTTACATTTAGAAAACTTGGGGCAGTTCCTGGCAAATAGCAGGTGCCCGATAAATGTTAGTGTTCTTTCTCCGCATGGCAGAGTGCATTTCACTCAACCCCACCGCCGGGTGTGAGGTGTTGTTATGAGTCTGTTTTACAGATGACAAACTGAACTTGGAAGGAATTCAGTTACTAGCCAAGGTCACGTGGTGGCAGGTGGACCAGGAGAGATGTGAATCTAGGCTGTCTGACTCCAGAGCAAAGTTGGTAATGGAGGCAACCCCCTGCCCCCGACGCTGCAGGGTGGCAGCAGGAAGAGGTGTGCGAGGACGGATGGAGAACTTGCCGATGCACCCACGGGACCTCATTTGTTCCTTCCCTCCTGTGTTCATTCGCTTATTCATTCCACATGTATTAAGCACCTGCTACCTGGTACTGTGCTGGACACTGGGGAGTAATGACGGGCAATACAGACACATTCCTGCCCTCAGGGAGTGCACAGTTGGTCAACAGGGACAGATCGTGATCACACACATTTGTAAGCCCATAGATCCACACGCTGAGTGAGGTGGAAGGGCAGGGGGCTCGGCCAGTACGGGATCTGCCCTAGTCAAGGAGCTTCTTTCTTGAGCAGTGGCTTTTGAGCTGAAAGCTTAAGGAGGAGGAGTACAGGGGAGGCAGAGGACCCCAGAAAGAAGAGAGGCTTCGGGGCCAGGAGCTCCGGGGGCAGGGGGCCTGCGGAGTGTCTGCGGCCCTGACCGCAGGCCAGGAGGCTGTAGCTCAGAGAGGGAGGCAGCTGGAGAGGAGGCTGGAGAGAGAGGCCTGGACTGGATCAGACAGGACCCTTAGGCCTTGTTGAGGATTTTACTCTTGAAGTGTTTTAAGAGTAGGATGGAGGAGGGATGTGGGGAGACCATTTGGGTTCATGGTGTCGCTCTGGCTGAAGTGTGGGCAACGGTTTGGGGGCGTCACCATAGAAGTTAGGAGAGCAGCTCAGGTCTTCCGTTCTCTGCTCATCGAAACCTTTGTCCTCCGCACCTTCTTGCCTAGAGAAAAACTCCTGGGCGTCGGTACTTATCTTTGGGGTTACAAGGAATGCTCAAAGGGGCTCAGTCACATGCCTGTTCCCCTTAGTTCCCACGGGCTCCCCTCCCTTTCTCTGTCTCCCCCTGCGGCTGTTTCTATGGCCGCATCTGCCCGTTCCCTCCTCCGCTGACGTCCTTCTCCTCTCAGCCTCCCTGCCGCTACCGGTGGCTGCTGCTCTTCTTGTAATCTGAGTCACAGCATGTGTCTTCCCGTGATTCCTCGCCACTACGTCAGAATTAATCATCGAAATTCGATTTGCTAGGGGGCCAATGTTTCACTTCAACATTTCCTGAATTAAAAGCATCTTAATAAATGGTATTTAATATACCAATGAGGTACAAAACATAAAAATAGTTCAATTTCTTAGTACAAAGCTTTTATTTTTTTATAAAATGAGAAAGAAAGTATTCCCACTGGGAAGCTCCTTGCCCTGACCATATTTTCGCTGTAACCTGTAATTTCACTGTAGTCATCTTACACGTTACATTGCAACATACTTTGTAGGGGGAAAATGACAAAGAATTGGTGGTCACAAACAAAAGCATTCAAAATTGCTTTCAGCACTGTCCTCATTCCCTGCTCCCAGGAGGGATTAGCCAGCCCTTCAGAGTCAGTCCTCATTCTCTCCTCAGTGCCACAGTGTCACCACTCCCTCTCTTGGCCTGAGGTATGAGGCAGCTGACCTCCGTGATTCCAGATGAACGTAGAAGGGGGTTGTCCTCTGGCTTATGATAAGCATCTGCTGAAAATACAGTTTCTTTTATTGCTTTATGTTAAGAAATAAAAATGCTTGTAGGTGTGTTTTATTATTTGATCTGAACATCAAACATTTGATTCTTAGCAAATATTATGGGTTTCATTATCCTAGCAACCAAGTCTACTAAAAGTGACATTTCTGATTATCATCCCGGTGTGAGGTGTGCTGACCACAGGGCTCTGGAACGGTTTTGCAAAGCCTTCCTCACCTCCGCCAGCACTACGCAAACTTCGAATCCCGCCTGTATACCGACCCTGGTGCAGGGAGGGGCTGGATTCTTCCTGCAACAGGCAAGAAATCAAGGAGAGATGTGGCGACACACTTCTGCCTTGAGACAGCTTGGTGGGTGTCCTACCGGCCCCGGCTGGGGCCCACCGTGGCACTGGAAACAACGTGTACCCTGTGTCCGCCTCCTGAGCAGCAGATGGCCCAGATCTGTCTGCAGCCATGCTCGTGACTCCTCTAGATGTCACGCTCTTTGCTGTCTTGGCCCACGGTGCTCACCTTGACCTGTCTCTGCTCTTCTGCGTTTGGTGTTTGTCCACGAGCTCCCTGTGTTTGAACCTCCCCTGGGGACTTTGGCTTACCTTGACTGGTCCCTCTGGCTGGGCGCTGGCTGTCTCCCGCCAATTCTGGTAGAGGAAACATCTTGTTCTTGCCGGGAATAGAACTTTCTCCTCTTAACCCTTCACCCCTTGCCACACACACGCATTGTGGGCCAACTGGTCAGTGCTCTCCGCCAAAGGGAGAGTCAACAATGTTTTAGAATGTACGGATACTTCTGAGCTCAGTTCTCCTTGTTCTAACAGCCTAGCACATCAGGTTACCCAGGGCATGGTATTATGCATCCTCTGTTCTCAAACCTGAGTCCACCGCAGAATCCCCTGGAGGGTGGTGAAGACAGATTGCTGGGCCCCACCCCAGAGTTTCCATTCAGTAGGTCTGGGATGGGGCCAAGAATTTGCTTTTCTAACCAGCTTCCCAGTGGTGGAGAGAGAAGCTGCCAACTGGTCACCGGAGGGGAAAAGGCTGCCTGAACCATCTGTGACCTACAGCTGGAGCTGGCCACCCAGCACACAGACACAGTGTGGGCCACAGACCATCTCTGAGTAGGCAGCAGAAGCCCAGCTCTGTGGTGGAGGGTGCAGCCTCTCAGGGGAGGGGGCTCTCTCACCTGGAGGCAGAGCCGCCTGTACTGTGGGGCTGGAAGGCCGTGGAAAGAACGTGTACTTTGGAGTCAAACATGCTCGGTCAGAATCCTGCCTCTGTAACTTAAGGCCTCTGTAGCCTATCTGGACCCACAGAAGAGGACAGAGGCGGCTAGCTCATGGGTTGTTGTGGGCCTTCATGAGTCACGTCCAGCTCCTCCTCGCACAGCCTGGGGCGGAACAGGGGTTCATGAAAGGACAGCCGCTTTGTGAATCGCTCTGCGGTATTATGATTTGTGAGAAATAGATATCTGGTCACTCAGATGACCAAAAATATATGTCACATTTATATTTGGTCTTTGTCCAGGGTTCCTGACTCACTGCTCCTAAAACCCTTGGAATTTTCTGTGATAGAGGCAATAAAGGTATCTTTTGTTATGTTAATAAGATGACTTTTAGAAAGCCCTTAGGTAACCTAAGGATGGGGGACTGTTTGCCAGTGGAGCCATCTCTGTGATAAGAGGGTTGGAACTTTCCCTCCCACCCTCTGAGATCCTGGGAGGGGAGAGAGCTTGAGGCTGAATCAACCACCAGTGATCAATGATCCATCAATCAAGCCTGTGTAATGAAGCCTCCATAAAAACCCAAAAGGCCAGGGTTCAGAGAGCTCCCGGGTTGGTGAGGACGTGGAGATCTGGGGAGAGTGACGTGCCAGAGAGGGCATGGAAGCTCTGAGCCCTTTTCCCATGTCTTGCCCTGTGCATCTCTTCCATCTGGCTCTTCCTAGTCGTCAACTGTGTAATGAACCAGTAATCTAGTAAGCAAATCGTCCCTCTGAGTTCTGTGAGCTGCTCTAGCAAATGAACCAAACCCAAGGAGGGGGTCACGGGAACCTCTGGTTTATAGTCAGTGGGTCAGAAGCACGGGTCTGAAGTGAGGGGGGCGGTCTTGTGGCACTCAGCCCTCAACCTGTGGGATCCGATTCTATCTCCGGGTACGTAGTATCAGAATTGAGTTGAATTCCCTGACACTCTGCTGGTGTCTGAGAATTGCTCGGTTGTAAGTGTGGGGACCCCCTCTCCCCGCACATTAGAATTGGCCTCAGGACACTCAAAAGAAGATCCTTTGGGACATTTCTCTCACATGTCACCCTCTGGTAATAAGTGGGAAGGGTGGGGGGTCCTGGCGGAGGCCTTGCAAGTGTGGTTTTCCTCGTTATTTTTCCACCTCCGACAGAGTTTCCACTGGGAGAGGCCCCACAGGCACTGGGGAGAAACAGAAACCAAATGACAGTAACACCCTCATCGTGCTGGGAAAAGCAGGGAAAGGAAGTGGGAGAAAGGGAACCACAGCCAACTGTGAGCCTACTATGTGCTAACATTGTGTTATCTGAAGGGGCCACTGTTTCCATTTTACAGGTGAGGAGACTGAGGTTAAGGAACTTGCTGTGGGGAGAGGCCGAGTTCTTGGACTAGCTTCAAGCAACCCCATTTTAGAGATGAGGAAACCAGAGAGGTAACTTGCTCAAGGACACACAGCTGGTTTAGTGCTATAGCTAGGACAAGCCTCAGCTTCTGAAGACTGGACTGTCACACTGCATCGTAGCTTCCTCCTCTCTCTTTACGTGGAGCAGTTACACCAGGAGAAGAGTGTGCAGGCATTTGAGCCCTAAATACCTTTTTGGTTTTGTTGTTGTTTTAAAGAAGCTGAAGCTGCTGCTGCTGAGGGGCCAGCCTCTCTTCATCAAGGAAGACCAGGAGAAGCCCTTTGATGACAGGCTTGGCAGCACGTCACCATCACTTCAGTGGTCATGCCCCCTCTGAGGAAGTGTGACCAACCAGGCAGCTGTCACCTTCAATAAATCTGGATCTCAAAAGTTTTGTGAAATGCCCTGCCCCTGGAGAGTTCATTTTTATAGACCACATAATGTATGATACGTGGCAACTCCAGCTCTGGGGGAATTCGAGAGGCTGATGGAGGATTTTCAAGTCATCAGGAGCTCAGGAAGACATCTAGGCTCTGAAAAATTAGAATTGGCCCCGACAGAGCAGACTTAGGCTCTCAGCTAATACGAAGGGATCTGCGTTTTTGGTTTCTCCTCTAGCTGAATCACCACCTCCCTACACACACACACACACACACACACACACACACACACACACGTCATTTCCTCTCTTTCCTTGCAACCAAAATAGAGTCGGCATGATATGGTTTCTGAATAAATAAATTACTCATTAAAATAAGATAATTGAAGTATGATCCTGTGCAAATGTTTGGGTACTTTATTTTTAAAAATCTCGTAGTAGAATGTTTTAACTAATTAAAAACTCCATCACAATCTACTTGCATTCTTTTCTCTGTCTGAAATTCATTGCACAAACATTCGTTGAGCGTCTTCTCTGTGGCAGGAACAGTGGTGGGTCCCTGGGATCCATGAGGGAACAAACACAGCCTCTCACCTGCCTCATCTTGGCAGTAGCGAGACAGTGATGGACAATGGACTTCACAGATAAGTACATTTTTAAGGTGACAAATGCTAAAGAAAAAGGAAGAAGTGGAGCCGGGAAGGGGGCCAAGAAGGCGGTGTTGAGAGCATGTGTGGAGGGCACACTGCTAAACAGGGTGCCCAGACGGGCCCCACCAGGAGGAGACATCTGGGCTCGGACTTGAAGGAAGTGACACGGTGAGTGGGGAGCCTGAAATGAGGAAGGAAAGGATTTTCTCTCCAGGGTTTTCTGGTTCTGACTCACAAGGAATAACTCTAGAAGCAGTGTTGGAATGAGGCTTCTTGCTCGTGGAAACATCTAGAGGTTCTCCTTCTTTCTTGGTAGGCTTTACTTAAACACATCAGCTGCTCATATTGAGTGGGATTGAGAAACACGTCCTTTTAGAGGCGGCCTGCGCTCTCCCCAGGGACGGACTTGTACGTGCTGTCTCAGGTGACTTTGGATGACACTGGTCTCCCAGAGGGCAGAGCGGGGTGCGGGGAAGGCTGCTTCTGGGTTTGCTTTACTCTGGCTGGAGGGTGGGTTTACTGCCAGAGCAGATGTCCCAACACCTCCCTGTAGGCAGCAGGGCCAGGGACAAGGACTGAGGGCAGCCAGCAGAGCTGCCCCTGTGGATGTACTGGGCAGGAGATGGATATGGAGAGGGAGCTATGTGAAAGGACTATGAACAACACCCCAGTGCCTGATGGAAGGCGGCCCTCCCCCACCCGCTCATTTGGAACCTTAGATTCAGCAGAGGCTGGGCTTCCTGTGATCTTATCCTGTTGTGAAGAGGGAAGGCACAACTGCCAGTGTTACTGTTTTGCAGGAGGAATCACTTTGTGTTTTTGATGCTGAAATACACACAGACGCCCAGGCCCTGCCTTCTGCTGGGCAGCCTAGCCACGAGGCCATGCTCTACCCAGGGGAAACCAGCCCTGGGAAGAGCAGCTCCTGGCAGCACTGTGGGGACATGGGTGTCCTGCCCAGAGTGTGGAAATTTAGGTTTTATCTTGAGCCCTCTTTGCTGTCTGGCTGGAGAGCACAGCCCATTCCACGCCTTGCATTATTCACAACTCTCTGCGGCGCCCACAGACTCCAGCGTGGTTGACACGAAGAAGGGTAACTTGATACTCCGTGTTGCCAAGGTCTGTGCCTGCCCTCTGGCCATGGAAACCAGGAGCTGTTCTGTCAAGTTCCAATTACCACGGACTTGAATGTCACCACAGGTGGAAAAACGGATCCTCGTAGCCTGGCTCCCTGCTGAGCCTAACTTGAAAGACATGCTTTAAAAAATTCCTGCAGTGACTGAAAAAAGCCAGTTGGTGCCTTCCATTCCCTGAGAATAATCATCTTCAGCTGAATTGCATGGGGAGTTCTCTGGAAACATCACAGTGATGCATGAAACGGGAAATGCGGGTTGTTCACATCAAAGACATTCAAAATGCAGGTTTGACCGTAATGGAAGTCCTTTCTCTTTTGATTTTCAATTCCAAGTTTAATTACTGCCCAGAGAGATATTCCTGAAAAGTTGTGAGTATATAGAATTTTTATACATGCATTTCTTTTACTGTCTTGACTTACAAAGTCAGTAGCACCCTTTCATCCAGGCAAGCTGGATCCTGCCCGTGGTGGCTGGGAACCGCAGTGTTGTTTGGCTGGCACCCTGAGCCTGGTCTGAGACCATGTGGGTCCCACTCCTCATTTCTCCCTTTTGGGACAGGCTCCAACCCACTACCCTCCATCCTCTGCGTGGCGTTGACCAGATGGCCCTGCGCTCTGGGCCTTGCACAGTAGGGCCATCCTGGAAGGCTGCTGGGCAAGTAGCTCACTCTCACTGGCTGGTATCAAACTTCTTTCATGGGATCACATGAAACTGGGCAGCCAAACGATGCTGATGGGCTGAGATTGAGCGACTCAGATCGTTTATATAGATTGGGGCCCCACAAAAACAAGTGTTGATCCCCTTCCCACAGTAGCTGTGCACAGAGTAACATTTCCACTAATTCTGAATTTCTTATAATTTGGCCAGGAGATGATTTGACACAACTTTTTACCATAAAATGTAAAAGTGGCTTGTTAAGCAAACTGGGTATAGAAACACAATGGTAGGGGAAAATGGTGGAAGTACTTAAGAGAAAAAAATTACTTGGAGCATCTTTGAAATTCCTGTTTACAAATGATTGATCTGGATTTTAAAGTGTTCTCATCAGTTAATTAAAACGTGTGTCGTAAGGACCTCTGTACTTAATTGTATATACTCACAAGTATTAAATGCGTCTCTAAAACATTCCTGCTGGACTTTTCAGATCTTTGCATTGCCATCCCCAAACTGATGTGTTAGGGGGATTGTGTTGTAATTTTAGTGATCCTTTCTCTTCAGTTGTGATGGATCTTGAGATAGTTACTGATGTTTTACAAATCACACACTTGGTTCATTTCCTTTCCTTCCCGCTCTCCCTGCCTTCACGGAAAAGCAGCAGGGAATACCAGTCAACCCCGGGCTGGGGTTAGCCTATGTAAATTCACCTTCTCACTCCTGAACAAGTCGCTCTATTTCTCTGTTTTGTGGGGTCCTCATCTGTGTAATAAATGATGTTAGACTTGGTCTATGGCTTTTGAAAGATTTTAATTATAGAATGTTTTCTACAAACCAAATCTCACATGTGGAAGCCCAGTACAGAAAACTGACAGAGGGACACTGCTGTGTTTTGTTTTAAGCTGCTGTTTTTGAAATAGGGGTTGGGGATTCAATACGGTGGCCCCCGGAGCAGCTGCACAGAGAACCCCCATGGCTCCATGGAACCCAGTTTAAAAACCACTAGACTAAATAAGGTCCTTCTCTCTTAATCCTTCTTTTATTTATTATTTTTATTGCGGTAACATTGGTTTATACCATTACATAAATTTGAGGTTTACATCATTGTATTTTGAATTCTGTGTAGATTACATCATGTTCACCACCCAGGGACTAATTACAATCCATCGCCACACAAGTGTGCCTAATCACCCCTTTTGCCCTCCTCCATCCCCTCTGGTAACCACCTATCCAATCTCTGTCTCCATGAGTTTGTTTGCTGGTTTTTTAAAAATTTTTTATTTTTTTTGAGGAAGATTAGCCCTGAGCTAACATCCGCTGCCAATCCCCCTCTTTTTGCTGAGGAAGACTGGCCCTGAGTTCACATCTGTGCCCATCTCCCTCTACTTTATATGTGGGACGCCTACCACAGCATGGCGTGCCAAGTGGTGCCATGTCCCCACCCAGGATCTGAACCAGCAAACCCTGGGCCGCCGAAGCAGAACGTCCAAACTTAACCGCTGCGCCACGGGGCCGGCCTCTCATTTGTTGTTTTTATCTCCTGTTTCTGAGTGAGATCATATGGTCTTTGACTTTCTCCCTCTGACCTATTACGCTTAGCATAATACCCTCAAGGTCCATCCATGTTGTCACAAATGGCTGGATTTCATCGTTTTTTTATGGCTGAGTAGTATTCCATTGTGTATATGTACCACATCTTCTTTATCTGTTTGTCCCTTGATGGGCACCTAGGTTGCTTCCAATCTTGGCTGTTGTGAATAACGCTGCAATGAACATAGGGGTGCATGTATCTTTACACATTTTCATGTCATCATGGTCTTTGGATAAATACCCAGTAGTAGAATAGCTGGATCGGATGGTAGTTCTATTCTTAAATTTTTGAGGAATCTCCATACTGTTTTCCATAGTGGCTGCACCAGTTTGCACTCCCACCAGCAGCGTATGAGGGTTTCCTTCTCTCCACATCCTCTCCAACACTTGTTTCCTGTCTTGTTAGTTATAGCCATTCTGATTGTAGTTTTGATTTGCATTTCCCTGATAATTAGTGATGTTGAACATCCTTTTGTGTGTCTGTTGGCCATCTGTATATCTTCTTTGGAGAAATGTCTGTTCAGATCTTTTGCCCATTTTTAAATTGGGTTGTTTAGTTTTTTTGTTGTTGAGAGGTATGAGTTCTTTATATATTTTGGATATTAACCCCTTATCAGATATATGGTTTGCAAATATCTTCTGCCAATTGTTAGTTGTCTTTTCATTTTGTTGATGGTTCCCTTTGCTGTGCAGAAGCTTTTTAGTTTGACGTAGTCCCATTTGTTTATTTTTTGTTGTTTCCCTTGCCTGGGCAGACATGGTACTTGAAAATATGCTGCTCAGACCAATGTTGAAGAGCATACTGCCTATGTTTTCTTCTAGAAATTTCAAGGTTTCAGTCTTACATTCAAGTCTTTAATCCATTTTTTGTTAATTTTTGTGTACGGTGTAAGATAACGGTCTACTTTCATTCTTTTGAATGTGGCTGTCAAGTTTTCCCAACACCATTTATTGAAGAGATGTTCCTTTCTCCATTGTATGCTCTTGGCTCCCTTATCAAAAATTAGCTGTCCATAGATGTGTGGGTTTACTGTGGGGCTCTCGATTCTGTTCCATTGATCTGTGTGTCTGTTTTTGTGCCAGTGCCATGCTGTTTTGGTTACTATGGCTTTGTAGTACATTTTGAAATCAGGGAGTGTGATACCTCCAGCTTGGTTCTTTTTTCTCAGGGTTCCTTTGGCTATTTAGGGTCTTTTGTTGTTCCACATAAATTTTAGGATTCTTTGTTCTATTTCTGTGAAAAATGTTGTTGAAACTTCAGTAAGGATTGCGTTGAATCTGTAGATTGCCTTAATCCTTCTGATGGACTTAAAGCCACTGAAGGAGGGAATTCGATGGTGAAAAATCCTTGGTGATACAAGAAATTGCTTCATAGGACATTATTATAAATTCAGCTTTTTATATTTTGAGTTTCCTTAAAATAAAGCACACTTATGTAATGTTTATTATAACATCTTGGTCTGCAATCATAAATAAATCATGTTTACAGTGAATAAAATGACTCTTAATGCTTGTAATGAAATGGTCAGCCTCATTGGAAGAAATTGGCATAATGAAAATCCCCAAATCCAGCCCCAGAGCGAGCACTCTGGGAGTTCAGAGGCTGATGGGCAGGACCCCAAAGCCAGCACCTTCTCCTGCAAAGGCCAGGGGCTTGGTGGGGATGGAGCAAGGAAGAGCCATCTTGTCCTATTTGCTCTAAAAGGATCAGGTTGGGGAGGGTCTCAGATGGATTTAAACTGCTCCTGAGGGTGGGGAAACCAGAGGCATCAGCAGAAGCAGTGAATAGGTGCAGATCTGAGAAGTGCACAGAAGCCTCTTGGTAGATTTCTCTCTTGTTTGGCCTTGGAGATAAGGATGAGCTGGAAGTGGTACCAGAACTGGTTGTATATAAATGATGGCCTGAGGTCGGGGAGGGGACTCAAGGGCTCTTTGTATTAAAGACTATGGTACAATGCAGGAAAAAGAGATGTAAAGTGGGCGATAAAAAGAAATTCGGCTCTTGAGATATAGAGAGAGATATATATACACATAATTTCACAACAACCTTTCAAAGTATGTATTATTATTTTTATACTACAAGAATGGAAATAGGCCCAGAAATGTGCTTGGTGCACAGTTGGATGTCTATATACATGTTTTTATTTCATTAGAAGTAACCCACATTATTAGACTAGAGAAAGAAGTGGCCACGTACCTTCCACCCTCACAGGTCACTCACGGCTCCAAGCTCCATCCTCTTCTTGGTCCCCATTCATCTCAACTTGGCAATAGGCAAATGTGATGATCAACCTATGGCTCCACCAGACTTAGGACTCTCCAGACTTCACTTCAGAGGTCATTCAGACCTCAGCACACAGTGGACCAAACCACCAGGACAGGCGAGCTTTTGGGGCTGAGTTGCTGGCTGACAGGAGGTTTCTCAGCTGAGATGTCAGGGCTATGGCCGTGAGAGCTCCTCTCTGCAGCACACCAGCACCCTGGGAGCAGGGTTACTGGTGTTTCCCCTGTCCCGAGGCAGGACACCTGAGGAACGTGGGGCCTTCTGAGTGGTTGACCAGGAGTCCCAAGAGAGTGGGCATCTGAGCTGATGGGGAGGCAACCAGCTGCCCAGCTTGGCTCCTCCAGGCTTGTTTTAAAGGGACCCATGTTGCAAAACTGCATCTTCAGCAGCTCACGGGGTCTTCAGGGCAGAAACTTTGTTTTCCCATGGATTTTTACAGAGTCAAAATTCAAAGATTGGGGAGGCTCTTAGAGATCCTAAATATGTGCCTGGGTATTGAGAATTGGATGGGGCCCACTGGAGGTCACTTTCTTGGAAGAATCCAGAGAGAAAATAGAAAGATCTTCTGCCACCAGATGTAAACAAACTGTAACATGAGGTTCGGGGGAAAGCGATTTGAGGCACAGGTGTAATAGCAGACACGTGAAAACAGAGGGGCATTTTCCTCACTGGGAGAAATTGCGATTGCGGTGTGCCAGGCCTTCCAAGTTTAGACAAGCAGGAAGCATCCGGGTAAGATGCTCCAAAGAAGTAAAAACCACGCAGAGCTGATGTTTTCTGCAGGCTGGACATGGCCCCAGTTTTCCCAGGCCCCTCAGTGGCAGGAACCCGTGGCCAGCGTGTGCGTCACGGGGTGGGGATGGCTGCATGCCTGCCTTCCTGAGAGTGAGCAGAGACCCCGCCTGCTCCCCACCTCCGGGGCTGAGGCATTTAGAGTGTGGTGATCTCATGGCAGCTGGTGGAGGTAAACCTTGATTTGTTCGAGCTTCAGGCCTGTCCGTCCTTACTGCTCACAAGGCTGGGCTATATGTCCCCAGCCCCCTCCGAACAGCCTGCTCGTTCCCCTTTGCTGTAGGATGTGGATTCTCACCTGGGACCTGTTAGGGACTGAATTGTATCCCCCAAACTCATGTGTTGAAGCTCTAACCTCCAATGTGGCAGTATTTGGGAACAGGGCCTTCAAGGAGGTCATTAGGGTTAGACGGGGCTGTTAGGGTGGGGCCCTAATCCTATAAAACTGATGTCCTCTTAAGAAGAGGAAGAGATACGAGATGGCTCTCTGCCTGCTTGAACAGAGGGAAGACCACGTGAGGACACAGGGGAAGACAGCCACCTGCCAGCCGAGGAGAGAGGCCTCAGGAGAAACCAACCCTGCCGACATCTTGGCCTTGGACGTCCAGCCTCCAGAACCATGGGGCCATGAGTCTCTGTGTTTGAGCCCCCAGGCTGAGGTCTTTCCTATGGCAGCCCGAGCCCACTGGCACAGGGCCTTTGCCCAGCTGCTCCCTCCTTGCCTGCCCTTTTCCCTCCCTCGGAACCTTTTGGTCTTTGTGAGAGGGCGTTATCACAGTCGGCCTCATGTTCCTTGTCTCGTCCCCCTGCTCCCCACACAAAATGGTGCATCTTGCACCCAGGTCATCACAGACGGGTTGTGGGTTCAAGACGCAGCAGACGCAGTTTGATGAACTGGACTCCTTAACTTCTCCCACCTCCTCACGAGAGCCACAGTTAGCGGTCTAGGCAGCAGCAGGTACCTTCCAAAGTGGTTTCACAGCCGTGTGCTCCTGTGATGGTCATAACCTACAGCCGAGGCAGCGACCACTGACCTCCTTCCCCATGGGCCCTCACAACTTGGCCTTCAATAAATGTGCCTTCTTGTGCTATGGACTGCTTTCTTTTAGGTTTTGTCTTCTCAACTGGACTGTAAGATCCCTGGGGCAGAAAACTTGCAGATTCTTGTTAATTACATTCATTATGAATCCTAAAGCATTAATGATTCTCCCTACTAGCCCCCCAAAAAGAGTCAGTCTAATGAGGAGAAGGAAATTAACTTTTCTAGATGAGCGGCTGGCTCTAAATCTTCTCCTTCCTAGAATTCTATTTCTAAATGGTATATTCATATTTAATATTGTGTGCAAAACATACTTAATCATGAGAGCACAAAAAGAAATTGGAAGGATTTGATGCAGAATAATGAGAGTTTGCAAATCTTTTTTAAACTATAATAAATTTCTCATTTTTCAAAAAAGTCTCCCTTTCCACAATAGCAGTATTTTTTATGCCAAATTTGCTCAAGCTTAAGTTTGTTGTAATTTTCTTGTATTGGTTGCTGAGTTCTCCTGTGAGGATTTTCTTATATTTAAGTCCTAAGAGGTTTTTAAATTGCAAAAATAATATATGCTAGAAATCAGCGCTGCGTCGCCTGTCGGGAGAAGGCTGGTTGGAAGGCAGCAGGCGGGCGGCCGAGGTGGAGTTGACCCATGAACAGGCAGGATGGCACATTGGCATCCTGGCGGGTAGTTTCCAAGCTGATCGTTCTTAGATTACTGCAAGGTACATTATTTTCTCATCTGTTTAATGGCTGTTTGTTTCCTCCCCCAATAAATTGCCTTTTAAGAGCCTTAGACTTTTTATTATAATTTCCCATGTAATTTATTAATCCATCTGGGATTTGATTTGATGTTTGAGGAAAGAAACGAACTTTGTTTTTTCACAGTGGGTTAACTAGTTGCTTCCACTCTATTGAGATGTTATTATTTCCATATCCCAAATTAATCTACACTTAGGTCTGACGCTGGACACCACTCCCTTTCAAGACCACGCTATTTTCATGACTGTGGCTTCATAATGCAAGGCCCCCCCTCTCACTGCCTTTCAAAAAGCAACCACTAAGCCGTTTGTGTGCATTTAATTTTCAAGATAAACTTCAGAATTTATTTTAATTGAGTTTCTCCAGCTCCCTCTTCTTCCCATCACCAAAACCAAAAACAAAAAACACTTCCAAAACACTGAGATTTTAACTGGAATTATATTAAATTTATAGATTAACTGGGAAGAATTGATATATTTGCAGTCATTGTTTCTAGGACTATTTTATCCCTCTATTTATTCAAGCCTTTTTTTTTTAATCTCTAAGTCCTGCAGTTTTTGTCACAAAGATCCTTATTTTTCTGATTAAATTTGCTCTCATTTTATATTTTGCTTAATATTTTGAATGCACTTTCCCCATCTATTTTATTTATAACTGGCCATTGCAGGTCTATAGGAAAAGTATTGAAGTCATTTATAGGTTCAAATACCTTTGAAATTAATGCCCTTAGGTTATCCAGGAGATAATCATGTTTCTGGAAATAACGATGCGTTGACTTTCCTCTTTCCCTACGACCTCCTCATTTGCTTTTCTTAGCTGCACGTATTGGCTGGGACATCCAGGAGGCTGCTTCATCATCGCATTGGTAGTTGGCCTCTCCTTTAAGGTTGCAGGATCTCACCAAGATGAAATTTATTAGGGATGATATATGTAGAGTCAGGGAGAGATAAGGAAATAACAAAGCCAAATGTAATTGGGGCTTATAATTGGACTAAATACGTTTTTTTCCCCTCAGTAATATATATCAGCAAATTATCATACGGTTTGTCAAGGGAAGTTTGTCTCTCTTTTCTCAGAGAGTCTATTTTTTGTCTTGAAAACCTTGAAGGCATTTAAAATTTATGGGAAAACTATGCATTACGTTTTTTCAAAAAAATTAAATGTGATCTAATTTAGCTCTTGAATTTAAATATTTATATCATATTAATCTTATTTCTTGATTTCATAAGACAACGAAATCTGCTTTTACCTTGATGTGTCGTTTAAACCTGTTCCTCGGTCCTCTGTATTTCCTCTCCTTTGCTAGTGGTATCTAGAGGCTGATCAGATTCGCCTTCCTTTTTTAGCAGAAAGTGGGGGGAGAGCAATACTTCATAAATGGTGATGAAATCTTCTACCTTAAAGTGCATAGTATTTCTGGGGCCGGCCCAGTGGTGCAGCGGTTAAGTGCGCATGTTCCACTTCGGCGGCCCGGGTTCGCCAGTTCGGATCCCTGGTGCGGACATGACACTGCTTGGCAAGCCATGCTGTGGTAGGCGTCCCACATATAAAGTAGAGGGAGATGGGCACGGATGTGAGCTCAGGGCCAGTCTTCCTCAGCGAAAAGAGGGGGATTGGCAGCAGATGTTAGCTCAGGGCTAATCTTCCTCAAAAAAAAAAAGTAGTATCTCTCCCTCTCTCTCTCTCTCCTTCTCTCTCTCATGGCGGCAGTTGTTGAAGCTCAAGGCACATAGCCATTAGTTGGTCGGAAGTTGCAAAATGGTGCTTCTCTAGCATACCTTCTTCCTGTGTTAGCTGGCATACTTCTGTAAACAAAAACTCCCCCTCACCTATCTGTTTACCAAGAGTACGGTTCGTATAGGAAAGGTGGGTAAGTGTTTCCTTCTTTTCCTTATTTATCCATTTTCAGGAAAACAAGCTGGTTCACCAGCATCCGCCAATGGTGCCAGTTAGTTTTTGTTTGTTTGTTTTTAACGATTACAAACTCCTGGATGGAATGAGACTGTGTGCGTGTTGATGAATCCAAGCTATTGTGTGTGCTGACGCTCAAACTCTTCCATCTTCTCCGGCCAGTGGGAGCCTCTTCGGGCTGGTCCGTGAGTTCTAGTAGTCTTTGACTGTGTCCTAGCTGTCTGAGGAGACAAGGCAGTCCGGACACATCTTCTACCTTCTCCACTCAGACCTAGAGTTATCCATTTCTCCAAGGAGCCCTGTGGATGTTTGGTCTTTTGCTTTGCGGAGAACAGCACTTCAAGACCATAATCTGGGAGCCAAGAGGTACTCACTGCCACTGGGTTGGGCATTGTCTCCAGGACATTTCAGGGCACAGAACTAGAAAATATATATACTTTAAAAAATTATTTTTAAATGTATCGTTTTCAAACTATTAATCATCAGCCAAGTCAAGGCAAAGAAGCCAGCCTCAGTTACGTGGTTGTGTGCTGAATCTCGTGGGGGCTTGTTTGCCAAAACAAAACAAGCAAATCAGTGACAACTCTGATGGTCTGGAGCAGCATTGTCTTTTAAAATCTTTCACAGATATTACAGGCAGCCTTGATTCCGTCTCTACAGAAATGTCTCCAATCCTCAGTTTTAGAAGTCCCTGTTCTATTTGTCTCCCAGAATAAAAAGAGAATATAGAGTCATACTTTCTCTACCCATGTGTTGAAATTAAGTTACTGTGTTTGTTCAGTGGGAGAGCACAGATAGGTCCATAAAAGAAAATGAGCTCTTGCTACTAAAAGGTTTTCCATGCTAATGAACAGACGATGAAATAAAGAAGAAATGTTCTTGACTTTATTGAAAATCACATTCCAGGCACTTAGATGTTATACAGCCTTGTGTATGTAAATATATTTGCACTAACTTGTTTTGCTGCATTACGTAGTCATTTTTGCATTCCTATTAATGAAACACAAGACTGATGATGACTACTGTAATCCGTTTTGATTATGTTTGTATAGTAGGATGGCGTGACCAAACGAGGGGAAAATTCAGGGGACCAGCTTGTCATTACTTACACCAAATGCCAATTATTGTACTTAACAACTTTTCAGAAACACGGGCTCTAATTTGAATGACCACCTAGAAACAACCCTTGAAAAATTTTGGGAATCTCCCTCTAGCCTGGAAGGACTATGCATAAGTTTGAAATTCCAGAAAAACCAGTCAACTTATCGTGGTTCTGAACTTTGGTTTTTCTCTGATATCAGAGGACTTTCTCCTCTACCAAATGAGGATAACTGGGATTCTAGAAAGATTATGTATTGTTTTCACTTAGGTTAGAGGATTGAAGATTTTTTACATATATGTAAAAAATACATATGTGTCAGCACATGTATTATGGTCAAAATATTATATCTTGCTTTCAAAAATATAACCAGGATAATAAGCAAAGTTATTGTGTAATTTACTTTAAATTTTTATCAACACTTAGGTTGGTAAAGATTATAATTATGCTTTAGACTAAATCATACCTCTTAGAGAAAATTTTCAATTTATGAATGTGTTTATTATTTTGTTTCCTTAGTTTTGTTTCTATTAATAAAAAGTGTAACCCTCAAACTTGATATGGCAATAAATATGAGATTTTTTTCTCTAATTCAGTTATTCACTGAGATGTGGAATAGTAGAAAACCCATATTTGGCCCTTAAAAAGCTTCAGTTATCTGAGAGCCCCTTTTCTTACATTATTAATTCTTTTTTCCCTCTAAAGTCTGTGCCTCTATGAAAATCACTGGCTTAAGGTGAATTAATGGTCACCTGAACACATGCAAATATTGTTTGCCTTTTCCCTCAGCTGAGACGAGAGCCTGGGTCTCAGTTTCAGCTGCGGGACCCTGGGGCCGGCTGCGCCAGCTCCTGTCTATCAGGTCCCGGGTCCACGTCTGGGAAATCATGGGCTGGACCAAGGGGACAGAGATCTGTGACCTGTACCTCCTTGGTGCTTTCCAAACAATGATCCTTTACAACAACGGGGTGCATGCCGAATAACTGCGGGAGATGCCTCACATTAGGTCCTCCCTTTTGGAAATTCCCAGGCGTATTTGCATAAGACTCTGAGAAGCACTGCCTCAAGGAAACACATTTAATTTTATTTAATCCATTGTTTCCCAAACCTGTTAGACCCTGGAACCTTTTCCCCAAATAACGTCACTGAATACCCCCCAAAACTAGTGTTCTGCAGAATGCACTTTGGGAGACCACCCCGTGGCACTGGACACATAGTAGGTACCTGATAAAAATGTCTTCCTTGGTTTTGGTCTCATGCCCAAGTACAGCACTAGAACTCCAGGGCTTCTGTCTGCTGAATCCCCCAACTGACGGCATTTCCAGTCAGGCCCCAAAGTCCAAGGAGGAACAGAAGATATTATTCCCAAACCAAGACAGTGGATGGGGCAACGGGGAAGCCACAGTGCGTGTGGGTCCGCTCTCCCTGGCCCACCTTCTGGCTGGAGCATGCTCGGGGCAAAGCACGACCACAGGCTGTAGCAGGTGCATGTGTGGGGGCGCATGCTCAGGCACGGCCCGAGGGAGGCCAGCACTCAGTGCCTACGCCTGCCCCCCCCCACATGCACGCACAGCCCCTCGGTGGAAACCTGTAGGGTTTACACACAGAGAGGTTTCAGTCACATGCTGTTGAAATTTAGCAGACGTCAAGGAGAGAGTCAGAACCACCGACAAGGAAAGGGAAGGAAGCGATATCCACCGGGGGCTTGTTTTCCTAGAGATGAGTCTGAAGGTCTGGGACCCGCCCCACGGAATGGAGTCATAAACAGAGAACAAGAAAGGATCTAAGAGATCCTGTGCTTCCACTCTCTCATTTTCCAGAGGGAGACCTTGAGGCTGAGACTTTGAAGTTAAATGGCTGCCCTGGCCAGTGAGTGCCAGATCTGAAAAGAGGGCTCAGGGCTCCTGATGCCCAGGTCAGGGGCCTTCCCACTGCCTGGCTCCAACACAGGGCTGACCACAGCTGCACACACGAGGGGCGTGACTGAGGACAAGGCGGGCAGAGACGTCCACAGGCTGTTCAATTTTGTTTCCCCGGCTTCTTTTTCTTCTTTATATTTCTTTAGCCTTAGATGATTATACATGTTTTCCCCACTCATACCTTATTTGAATATATTCTTCAGTGAACTGATATTTTTTAACACCTAGAAGTGAAACAAAATTCATAATTTTTCACTGTTTTCCACTAGACTTAAATCTAAAACTGTTAATTTAAATCTCTGGCTCCTACAGGTAGTATTGAAAGAAATCCCTTCACGGATATTTACAGGGAAACATTTCCTCAGTCAGCAAAGGTGTGCCAGGCACTGTTGTAGCCTTGGTGTTCGTGATGAATAAAACAGACTCGGATCCCTAAGCTTGTGGAAGTAACATCCTAGCACAGAGACTTGGGGCCGTAGACAAGAAATATAAAAGAGAAGTAAGATATGTTATATGTTAGCACTGTGCTCCTCAAACTTTAATGTGCCTGCAGATCACCTGGGGCCTGGTTAAAGTGCGGCCTCTGTTTCAGTGGGTCTGGGCTGGGGCCCGAGGGTCTGCGTCTCTAACAGGCTCCCAGGTGATGCTGAACTGCTGGTCCTCGAAGCACACTGTAACAACAGTGTCTGAAGATGTGTGCAGCAGGTGAGCCCACTGCAAGGGGGAAGACGGGTGGCCTTGCTTTAAATGGGGTTGATCAGTGGAGGCCTCACTGAGATGGGACATTTGAGCAAAGATTCGGAGAAGACGAGATATGAAGGTTTCTTGGTTGGGGGTTTTCAGGCTGAAGAAACAGCCGGGACAAAGGAAGCTCACGTGTCAGCAGTGGAGGGAGGGAGAGAGCAGGAGATGAAATGAGAGCAGAAGCAGAAGCACCAGGAGGCCAGGTTGCAGAGGCATTTACAGTCCACGCCAGAAGTTTCGATTTTACACTAAAGGAAGTGGGGAGTCATTGAAGTTGTGCGCAGGGCAATGCGCTGGCCTGACTTCCGTTTTACCAGCATCCCTCTGACTATTTGTTAAAAATAGACAGCTCTGGGCAAGAGTGGAAGGAAGGCCAGTTAGAGGCAGGGCAGAATTGTCTTCTGCCCTCATCCTTGGATGGAATGTTTTACCTGCTGTTGCCTTTCCCTGTGCTCACTCATCTTACAAGGCTGAGCAGTCTGGGGTGCCTCCTTTTGTCCCATTCCCCCAGCTCCTAGTGCGGGTGATATTGGAGATGGAGAGGCAAATATGGTTGCTGAACTGGCCGGCAGCTCAGACTCAGTTCCGACGTTAAGCTGCCTCTCTGCTGCCCTGCAGGCGGCTTTGTATAACCACACACCCGGTGGCAGTAGGCTGTCAGCCTTCTCCACGGGAAGACCCAGATCAGCCTTCTATTTTCCACAGCATGCCCGGCTCCGTTCCCACTCCGTGGCGAGGCATTTCAGTCTGACTTATCCTGCCTGCACAGACTCCCACTGCCTTTACCTGCTGCAGGATCCGGGGCCCGGCAGGCCTTCACTGGGCCCACTGCTGGCTCTGTTTTTGATCTGGTTCTGGTCCAGGGACATGTCTTCTTGATTTCCAGAACTGCTGTGTCCTTGTAGCTTTCTTGGCTTCACTTTGTCTGCCACTGCTGCGTGCTTGGAGTCTGGTGGGGCAGGGGGCCATCTCAGAGAGGCAGCTGCCCTGCCTTCTGGATCAGACGCCTCCCTGCTCCAGTCTACTTTTAAACAAACTGAATTTTCCAAACACTGTGATTTGTATTCATCTGAAACCCACGATTCTGCAGTTTCCACCCGCTGGTCTTAGTTGTGAATTCTTGAGCCAAGAAAACGTCTTGAAACTCAAAGGAAAGGTACTAAAGTGAAATAATTTTTACCAGTCACGCCATAGACTCACAGAATGTTAGAACTGGAAGGGTCTTACATGTCACCTGTTTATGGCTTCGTTTCATCAATGAGGCATCAGAGAAGGGAAGAAGTTTTTCTAAGATCACACAGTGGTTACTGGCTGACCCAGGACTAGAACCGAAATCCATTGCTTTGCCCATCACTCCGCAGCCGCAGGGGCGTGGCCTCAGAGCGCTGAGTCACGAGCACCGCAAGTTAAAACCACGTGACCCACATAACTTGCCACATCCGTGTCCTTGCTGCTCTGCCTTCTTAAGACACTTTATCACAAGGTTCCCTTGTTATGCACACTGATTTTTCCTCCATTGATGTTACAAGTGAAAGAAATATTCTGACTTAAAAAGAATCAGAGCTTTGCTTAGAAATAAACTCACAAAATAATAGTTGGGAAATTTCAAGTTAGTGAGCATATGTTAAGATATTTAATTATTTCTTTAATTAGATGAAATAGTTTGGAATGTATTTGCCAGAATAAAACTACTAATGTCTAGTAATTTTGTGTTTTCGATTGATATGAAGATATTAATTCAACTTAGCAAATTGCTCTACATAAAGAAGTGTTCGTTACTGAGCACACTGATTATTAACACATATATCTTGCATTCGTGCCATGCTTTAAACTTTTCAGACTATTTTAACTATATTTTTTATCCTTTAACCTTATAAAATCCTCTGAGATAGACAGTGTTTGTTTTAGTATTCCCTTTTGAAAGATGAGGAAATTAAGGCCTGGAAAGAATCTATGACTCATTTAAGATTATATATCTAGTTAGCGGCAGAGCCAGGATGAATCGTCAGTTTCACGTCTCCTATCCATGCGATCTTTCCAGAAGACACAAGTTATACAAGATCGGGTCTTGTCCTACCTGTTTCAGTGTTCCGTCTCTGATGCTAACACCAAAAAAAGAATATTGTATAAGAATATGAGCACCCTGTTGACACCATGCTTGGTGATTACGATTTATAACAAAGTAGTTTTACCTCCCTTGTCATCATCTCGGATTCCTCATTTACTCCCTTAAATGTTGACTGAATACTGAATACCTACTCTGTGTGAGCAACGCATTTTTGTTTTGTAGATCATTTTAGTAGCCCATTAAAGTCCTCCAGCTAGTGGGAGAGTTGAATTTGCCGGTGGACTCAGGAAGATGTCCCTCTATTGGCTTGAATAGCAAAAGACACTAGGGTGGAATTGTGCCTGTTTTCCTCCCAACTTTATTTTAAAAATTTTCAAATCTAAAGGAAAGTTAAAAGAGGTGTACAATGAGTTTCCTTACACCCTTTAACATTTTATGACATTTGCTGTATCTTTTTATGGGGGTTTGGCTGTTGCTGTTTTTTGAACCGTTTATCAATAGATTGCAGACTTCATGACACTCCATCCCTAAACACCTTGGCACGCGTCTCCAAGAAGAAGGGCATTCTCCTCTGTGGCCACATTGTCTCTGCTTTCAGTCCTGGGGAGAGAATCTTTGCTTGCAGAGAGGGAGTCGAACCAAGCAGACCAGCTCTTCCCTCTAAATCTCCCCATCTGTCTCACACAAGCCCTGCTTCAACTGTCTGGATTCCTCTCTTCTTTTAAGAAGCGTTTTCTTTTCTTCTCCCCAGAGCCCCAGGGCATGGTTGTATATCCTAGTTGTCAGTCCTTCTAGTTCTTCTGTGTGAGCTGCCACCACAGCATGGCACGGACAGACAGGTGGTGTGGTTCCTCAGCCGGGAAGCGAACCTGCGCTGCGGAAGTGGTGAGAGCGCCGAACTTTAACCACTAGGTCATCAGGGCTGGCTCAGATTTCTCTCTTTTTGAATCTTATTATGTAATCTTATCTCAGTGCTTACTTGAAAACAATCACGGAAAGAGGAAGCAGAAGACAGAGCTTGTATTTATAGACACAAGGGGTCTTAGAGTCACAGCAAATGATGGAGGAATTGGTTCATAATTTTTTAACCTGAGTTTGTCAAATCATTAGTGCAACACGTGTCTGGGCCAGGGGAACTTGCAACTTGTTCTCCCTCTGGTGGAGTCAAGAGAACAGTCCCACTGGGTATGTCCCCCTGTTTGCTAGGATCCCAGCCACTGCAGGAATCAGCCTGGATTTCCTGGGCTGCATGCATCAGCTTACTGAACTTGGCTGGTCTGTGTGAACTTACACAGACCCTCCTAGATTCCAGGGGCAGGTGGTCCTGGAACCAGCTGCTCCTCTTGCATTTTTCCTGAGTGCCTGAGGGTCCGTGGAGCCCTGCTGGTGGTGCCGGGCGAGGTTCCTGTGAGTTACTGTTTCATGTCCCAAGCTTGTCTGAATAGCTTGTTCTACAGAGAATTTACATTTTATAAGCCCAAGTTTTTTTCTGTGCTGCCATCTAGTCCTGAATTTGGAAGTACGTCCTGGTACCTTCAAGGAAGTAGGTTGGCCCTGCTCTTGGGGCACTTAAATATGTTTGGATTTTCGCTCTCCGGGCCCTATCAAATGATTGACATTTTAAGGTGATGAGTCAGGTAAGAAGCCTCAAGCATTAGTCCAACGGCATACCTCAGAGGAGACAGCATGAAGATGGTCCCAGGAATCTCTGGAAATCTTACAAGTATTGCATGAGACCAGAGATCCATAAATCATTCTGACAAAATTACAGGGCAGAGTTAAGTCTAGTCTGGGGTGTGTATTCTTCCCCCGCAGTTTTACTGAGCTGCAGTTCACGTACAGAAACTGCACGTATTTGACGTGCGCAATTTGATATTTGACCTATGAATGTACCTGCGAAACCATCATCACAATCAAGATAATGAACGTGTCCATAACCCCCAAGTTTCCTCATTTTTAGAATTTTATGTAAATGGGATCATGCCATACGTATTCTGTTTCTGGTCTGGCTTCTTTCGCTCAGCGTAATCACTTTGGCTCTGGCCACATGGCTGCAGGTGTCAGCACACACTGCGTCGCTGAGGAACGGGCCCTGGCGCCACAGCTTGTTTGCCCGTTCACCTGTCGGTGGGCGTTAGGGTTGTTTTCAGTTTGGGCTGGTACATAAAGCACTTGTGTACAAGCCTTTGTGTGGACACAAGCTTTCATTCCTCCGGGGAGAATGCCCGTGAGTAGAAGGCTGGTCATAAGGAGTCACTTTAGAGTAGCTGACAAACTGGCTCCCAGCGGTGCTACCATTTTACATTCCCACCAGCAGTGTGAGAGAGCTCCAGTTTGACCAGTCTTTTTAATTTTGGCCATTCCAATAGGTGTGTGGCAGTATCTACACAATGGCTTTATTTTGCATATGGGGCTGTATTTAAAAATGTAATTTAGAACACAAATTCTAGGATTATCAGCTATACTACAAATGTACACATACCTCCAAGTAAGGCACTCACGACCCTGCAGTCCTGCTTTGTCGTCTAAGACAAAGCTGTGAATACCCCGCTTCTCCCAGGACAGAGCTGCTCGGAGTGGAGTGTGAATAGTTGCAGTCACGTGATCAGGTGGACCGGCTGTTCCTCCGCGCTCCCTTCCCAGGTCCTTGTCGCGTCTGTGGCGCATCTAGACCTACACGCGCCTGCAATGCTTGCTGGCGGCTGCCGCTGCTCCCTGAGCTGCTCTGTCAGGCGCGAGACTGTCCCCGCGCCGTGCTGCCATCGGCAGGCTTCCCCTTCCAGGGCCACAGCTGCACCAGGCGCGGGGCTTTTCCGGCGGGTCCCCTCGGCCTGCTGCTTCTCTTATTGCTGTATGAGCCGTTGCGGTTCCTCCCTGGTGGCTGCCCCTGCTCGCTCCAGCCCCGCCATCCGTGCGCTGCGCCCTCGAAACTGCAGGGAGCCTTGCGGGGCAGAGGGACTGACCCTCTCTCCTTTACACATAGCCTGTGGAGGGGCCCTGAAGCTGCCTCAGAGGGTCTCTATTTTTACCTAGGGCCCTCTCTCCCTTGAAAATACACACTTTACGCATGATGAAAACTGAGTTTCAGATTGTGTAAGTGATTTGGCCAAAATTACCTCTTGAGAAGATAGTAGAGACAGGAAATAAATCCAGCATGAAACTCATTCCGCTAAACACACTGCTGCCAGTCTGTGTTTGTGTATGTATGCAAGTATATTCATCTATCCACTTAAACTTGCAGCACATTATAACATAGGGACGCCATCGTGATTTTAATGCCATTTGGTTAAAAAAAATAGGTAGTTCAAGACAACTAATAATCAGTTTCATCATGCTGATTAGTTATAATTGATAAAAACTGCAGAAGAGTGGCTTGCACTCTGCTTTGGCAGCCCGGGTCCTCGGCTTCAGATCCCAGGCACAGACCTACACTATTTGTCAAGCCACGCTGTGGCAGTGACTCACTTATAAAGTTGAGGAATATTGGCACAGATGTTAGCTCCTAATCTTCCTCAGGAAAAAAAAACTGCCAAAGATAAGTCATGGAAAATAAAATGAACTTTTAATGAGCAATAGTGTCAAAGGTTAAAAAAGCAATTAATATTAAACACAAATGTTGAGGAACGTTGTTCTTCGGTTTTTATTTTTCAATAGCCACACTCAGCAGATCTTCACTAACTTTTTTTTCTTTCTGAGAAAATAAAGTGCTTTTTTGTACTTAATATTAGCATGGTTACTATAAACAATGAAAATGAAAAGCCTTATTTTTATTGTTGGGAAATCTAGTAGTAGAGTGACACCACTGAGAACTCATACAGAAATTGTTGATTTTCAAATCATTTTGGCAACAAAAATTACCTGAAACCTTAAATAAATAGTTGCATATCTCCCAGAGCTCAGAAACTTCTGAGCTGAACAAAGGGGGCCCTTGAAGCTAACAGGTGATTTTCCAGAGCTGTGACGGGCAGCTTTATTGGGATGTGGGCTCTCCAAGCTCAAAGGCATCCTCACGGCGTATTATTAGTGGAATCTAAAGAGAGGGTGTAGCCCAGTGGTTACAGAACAGGGTTAGGAACACGATTCCTCCTTTCTCAGTGTGGGACTCTGCAGGGCCCACTGCACAGGCTTTCTCAGTGTGTGGTCCATGAGTCACCCAAATCAGAAGCTCCTCGGTGACTTGGGGATTCAGATTCTGGGCCCAGAGTGCCCCTGAATCACTGTCTGATGGGGCCAGGGAATATGCATTTAGGAAAATCTCTTAAGGGGTGGCCAGCCCAGTGGCGTAGTGGTTAAGTTCACACTTAACCTTCAGCAGCCCAGGGTTTGCAGGTTTGGATCCTAGGCGCGGACCTAGCACTGCTGGTCAAGCCACGCTGTGGCAGCATCCCACATAAAGTAGAGGAAGATTGGCACAGATGTTAGCTTAGTGACAATCTTCCTCAAGCAAAAAAAAGAGGAGGATTGGCGGTGGATGTTAGCTCAGGGACAGTCTTCCTCACACACACACACACATACACACACAAATCTCTTAAGGGCTTCTTGTCCATTCTGGAGTGTAAGAGCCCCCATCACAGGAGGCATTCTTGCTCGAAATGTCACAGAAGCTGGCAGTGAGACGTAGCAACAGCTGGAGAAGAAAGGGTTACGGCTTTAGGCAGACATTGCAGAACACACACCGTATGTTCTAAGGAGTTTGATGCTGAGTGTTGCGTGTGGGCACAGCCCCACAGTCTGCAATACAGCGTCACCCTTTGTAAACAGTTCTCCACCTGGAAACCGGAACCACATACACGCGAGTAACACAGTTCAGGCCCTGAGCCCCGCAGAGGAAGCTCCCTGTGCAGCCGCCGCGAGCTGTGCTGTCACCACGCTGGGCGCTGGGAAAGAGCAGCAGACGCGCTGCCACCCGTGCAGGCGGTGACTGGGGCGGGCGGGCCCTGCGGAGGCGCCGAGAGCTACGTCGGCGAGGAATTCCTGCTCTTCGACTCTTCTTTTTTGTTGCTCTTATACTAATTGAGAAATTACTTACATTCAACTTGGTATCCACTAAGAGCTTGGCACTCAACTTAAAATTTCCATGTATTTTATTCAGGAACCGATAGCCAATCAGAGCAGTGAGCCTAGCGCTGCGTGCCGGACGCCGGGCGGAGGCTTGACTGCTTGGCCTTCGATGACGTTCACAGTCCCACGGGGAAGGACCGGAACTACCTTATGTTAGAGGCAAGGAAACAGGTTTGAGAGGCTAATAACAAGCTCATGCGTCTTGTAAGTCATAGGACCCAGCGCCGACCGCGCCCGCCCACCTGCCCAGCGTGCTGGGCGGGCCGCCCCTGAGCCGGGGAAGGTGCACGCCGGGCGCCCGCGCTCCCGGGGGACTCCAGCCGCGGACATCCTTCCCACGCAACACGTTCATGGAGGATGTACAGTGTGCAAACCCGTGGGTCAACGCCCAGTGTTTGTTAAACTGAACTGGGCTGCGCTGCAGTTCAGAAAGCAGAAGTCGGCTGAGCAAGGAGCCCCGCCCTCCGGCACGAGCCCTGCCCCCAAAGAAGAGGGCGAGAGAATGCGCGGCCGCGACTCGAGGTCAAGGCTGAAACGCGGGGAATGCTGACTGCATAGGCTGTGAGAGTCTGGCAAAGGGGGAAATTAAGCCTGCTCCGCAGGCTGCTCTCTCTGAGACCGTGGCAGGCACGACGGTGTCCTATTGAAAACAGTGTGGAAAGCTGCCTAAATGTTTACTAACAGGGGACAATTAGATAAATTATGTACTCACACCATGAAATATTAAACTGCGATTTGAAATTCTGCCACAGCAGAAAAAGGGCTGTTGGTGAGGAAAGATGTGCACCGTCCAAAAGTGAAAACCAGAACAAAATACAGTGAAAGTATCAGGTTGTGTCGACGAGTTTCCCTCCAAAATTGGGTGGGCCGCATCCAATCAGTTGAAGGCCTTAAGAGAAAAGAGCGAAGTCCTTGGAGGAAGAGGGAATTCTGCCTCTGGACAGCGACGTCGAAGTTCTGCTGGGTCTTCCAGCCTGCCCCGCAGACTCTGGACTGAAGATCGCAGCATCAGCTGTCACCTGAATGTCCCCACTGCTGGCATGGCTGTGGGGTGTAGATTTGCCAGCCCCACAAAGGAGTGAGCCAAGTTTCAAAAGTCTCTTTTTCTCATTTTCACTCTCTCTCTTTCTATCTCTGTCTCTTTCTGCCCCTCTGTCTCTAGCTCTGTGTGTGTATTAGTTAACAATTATTGTGTATTAGTGTAACTATATTGTGTTTATTATAATAATATGAGTGTTGTTGGTTCTGTTTCTCTAGAGGACCCTTACTAAAGCAGCAGCGTGAAGGACCCATGGGGATCCTCTTTACCAGACCTTTCTTTAAAGACGAGGAAAGGCACGTGAGGAAGGAGTTGGGTATTTTCACAGCATTTGCTCTTTCCCTCCGTGTATAGGATCTAATATATCCTCACAGCGGCCTCGGACCCGGGAGTTGACATCATTTTCTCTGCGCCAACATGCTTGAAAGAGAGTCTCACCCCGCAGCAAGCGCATCTCCCTGAGACGGGGTCTGCGTGTGGCGGGTCTTCTCTGCAGTTGACGTGTGTGGTTTCCCTGGATTCTCCCTCCCGCCTCCTCCAGGCAGGAAGCCCGGTCTTTAACAGCCTCTGCCAGGAGGCAGAAGCCTCTTGGTTAGCGGGTCTTTTGTAGAAGCCTTAGTCCCTGGCAGCCGGAGCCCGGAGCACGGGGTCTTCAGGAGCACAGGGCACAGCGGGCTCTTGCCTCCGGCCGGCGCGAAGGGGGCGAGGTGCGCTGGTCCTGTGAGCACCCTGCCTTCTGCTCCACGCTTGGCGATCCTTGCGGGGAGCCTGGACACTGGCACATAATTTCCACACCTAGCCAAGGGAGACGGCTGCAAGGACGGGGAGAAGGCAGAGGCTGGGGGCAGCAGGAACAACGCAGAGAGAGACTGTGGGCACCCCGCCCCACTGCCAGGCAGGACGGGGTCGGCAGGAGGAGCCTGATTCTCGTCCCTGCCGAAGCCTCCAGGACTTCTCAGCACCCTGGTGATAAGTGAGCTTGCATGTCGGGGCAGGCTAGTGGGGCTGTGCTCAGAGTGGGACTGGTGTCAACTTAAAGAATATGCATCCTTCATGTGTGTAGACACACACACACACTTGTATAATATACACACGTATGTGTGTTATACAATAATATTTCTGGCCTCCTTGTCTGAGTTAACAGGTTTGTGTCAACGACACTGACAAGGGTGGTGGGAAGAGAGGAGAAGAAGTTTCTAGAAGTGTGATGAGTGATAATTTTAACACAAATTTTTTTTGTTTATCTGTAGTTTAAACTCTTTAAATTTCCTAAGATCTGAAATAACCAGTTATAAAACTGGGCAAACTAAAATAAGTGATAAAATGTTCTGTTGCTATTATAAAATATAATCCCAGTGAGATCACTTAATATATGTTTTTTCAGACACATTCTTGTACTGTTCTTAATGCAACAAAGATCAGGAAAAAAGAAAAAATATCAGAGACCTCAAGTAATGGGCACTAAACTCACTTTATTACTCAATATTTTCTTTTATTATGAAATAAGCATTTTTAAATCTATGGTTAAAGGCATACATTAAAAAAATAACATTTTGCAATAAGAGTAAGGACATTTTCCTGGTGATTTCATTGAGGTAGTTTTGTCTTCCTCAAGCACAGTTTCGAAGTAAAGGTACACAACATAAAAAAAAAAAAATTAACTCTTTAAATTTCCTAAAATAAATACAGATTATTTTTATAATTTAACTAATATTTTAAACCTTTATATTTTTATGTATTATGTTACAACATAAAAAGATCCTTGTAGCATAAATTTAGAGAAAGAAACAGAATTCTAAGTGGTATCTACAGTATAAGAACTATTTTTTTAATAAAAGTAAAATAACATCCAAACAGACAAAAAGAAGCCTATATAACCACTTATAGAGAAAAGATTGGAAAGAAAGAGCAAAAATGTGTGATCATCTTCAGAGCTCTCTTTTACTTTTTTCTACTTTTCTGACATTTCTAAGGACTTTTGAGTGTGTATCGCGTTTTTCTCCTCCCCGGAGCCCCAGTGCGTGGTCACATATTCCAGCTGTAAGTCAGTCCAGGTCTTCTCTGTGAGCTGCTGCCACAGCATGGCTCCTGACAGACAGAGGTGTGGTTCCGCCCCTGGGAACTCAACCCCCGCCGCCGGATTGGAGCACGCCGAACTTTAGCCACTAGGCCGTCAGGGCTGGCTCAGAGTGTGCATCATTTTTTAAAAGGCAAAACTTTGCAGGGAATTTAACTATTTTAATAGTCCCTGGATATAAATACTACTCCACAATAAGCTTTTTAAAATCTTGCTTCTCTGGCTATTGTTTTCTGTTCAAACTGTAAATCCTTGGAAAGTGTAGAATTTGCCATTTCTACCTAAACTTTGCTAAATGAAAATTTAGTAAGCAAAAATCCTTTTTAAAGCCTTTCTGTCTCCAACACACACACACACCCCCTCACTCCCACACTCACTCACGGACACACACGTATACACTCACACACACTCACTCGCATATATCCTCACAGCCCGACGGAAACGAATGAGTGGGGGCAGTGGCCTTCCTGTGACCTCTGCAGGAGGGATTACACCTCCAGGGGTCCTGACAAGGCGTTAAATTCGAGAAGAAGGGCCCACACGTGGCGCATGAATGACCACTTGTGGGCCCTGGAGTGCAGAGCTCCAGTGAGGCCCTGGCAGAGGGCACAGGGGACAGACAAGGATTCTAAAGGCCCCAAGGTGGCCCAGGTGGCTGGCGAGCAGTCCTGTGACCGGGCGCACCCCTCCCAGGTGTGCGTTGCCAGGACCACCGACTCCTAGGTGTGCTGTGACGTGAGGAAGCCCTGCTGTCCCCTCCTCCCCAGGCTCCGCCCCGCTGGTCTGTCCCCCACGCTGGCTGCGGTTCTGGGGGAACCTCTGCGGCTTCCTGTGGTCTGTTTGCTGTCACCAGCAGGCCTCTGGCCACCTGAGGCCTCTCTGTCACAGCCCCTGGCCGTGGACGCCTCAGCTTGCGCTTGTCCTGGAAGAGCCAGGCGAGGCCCAGGTGGTACGGGCGACGGTCATGGCTTTCTTATGGTCAAGCTGACACTTTCTGGCGCTCTCCTTGCTTCCTGCAGGCCTGGCTCCTCCCGTTTCCCTGAGCCTCGTGAACTTGCTTTGCTTTCCTTGCCTTGCAAGTCTGCCGGAGACAAATTCTCAACTTTTGTTGGTCTGCAAATGTCTTTATCTTGCTTTCAATTTTGAAAGACATGGTATTGTCTAGAAATAAAATTCTAGACCTTTCAGCACTTTGGAGGTGTTTTCTTTTATTTTCTGGCCTCCGTTGTCTTTACGAAAAGTCAATCAACATCTCTCTTATGGTTCCCTGTATACAGTGTCCTTTCCCCACTCCGGCTGCTTTTAAGATTTTCTCTTTATCTTTGGGGTCAGAAGTTTCACCCTGAGTATACCCAGATGTATATTCTTGTTTTTTGGGTTTTTTTTTTTTTTTACCCTGATTTGTGATTCACTAAATTTGGGCCTGTTGGTCGATGTTCCATCAATTTTGGGAAATTCTCACCTGTTATCTCCTCAAATATTTATTCTGTACCATTCTATCTCCCCTCTCCTTCTGGAACTTTAATAACCTGTATCTTAGATCATTTGATCTTGTCCTGCAGATCTTGTACGCTTTGTTCCCTTTTTCTCCTTTTCTTTTCAGTTTGGATAATTTCTGTCACTTGTTCTTGCTACACCCAATTTGTTGTAAAGCCCATAGATGGAATTCTTCATTTGTGCTATGATATTTTTTATATCTAGCATTTCTATTTGGCCCTTTTTTGTAGTTTTCATCTCTGTGCTGAAATTCTTCATCTGTTCACACATATTGCCCAGCTTTCCGCTAGATCGTTTAGCATATTTATCATAGTTATTTTAAAGTCCTTATTTCGAAGGGCTGAAATAAGTCTAGATATAACTTTATTTACTGTCCTCTCTCTTGACTGTAGGTCATATTTTCTTCCTTTGCTGCATGTATTGTACCTTTTATTGTGTGCCAGACATTGTGTGTAAAAGCAGAGTAGAGACTGAAGTAAACAGTGTTTACCCCCAGGAAAGGTCGCGCCCTTGCTTCTGTCTGGTTGCGTTGTGGCCGCGGAATCAGCCTGATCTGCGGTCGAGCTCAGCTGGGCTTTGTTGAAGCTTTAGTTAGACTGAGTTAGTTCGCCAGTAGCTTCAGATGTTTTTGAGGAAGGGGTCGTGACTTTCCCCCAGCACAACTTAGTAGCTGAGAACCAGCAAGACTCTGGGATCTTTTCGTGCCACACAGACACCTGCCATGTGAGGTGAGGAGATTTCTCTCAGCTTCCTCACCAGGACGTTCTCTCTGGCCTCCAGTCCCTCCCTCGTCTGTCTGTCCTTCGGGGCATCATCCCCTGGCCTCAGCCTTTGGAAGTTCACTGCAGGGCGAGGGCTTGCAACGTCTAGGAGGGACTTCCCTCATCTCTCCTGCCACGTCCCTACATTCAGCAGGTGGCTGCCGTGTGCTTGGGGCCAGCTTCCTGGGTGTGTGGCATGCAGTCTCAGAAGGCCAGGTGCTTGGTTTAGCGTCCTGCTGTAGCTGTCCTGAAGTTCTTCATAATTCTATCTTTGAACTTGTGTTTTGTAAGTGAAGTCTGATGGGACAGTGGAGCATGCGCACGAGCAGTGGAGACACACCGGGCAGTGTGCAAACACAAGCTGGCTCAGACCTGCGGGCACAGGAAGCTCAGGCCTTCTATCCAGGCACTGTAAGGTGGCCACGTCAGAACCCAGACTGGCAGTGGCAATGGTGGCAGCCGTGGCCAAAGCAGCAGTGGCCATGATGCGTGTGTGTGTGGAGGGGGGGCTCCTTTTAGGGCAGCAGGGGCCCTGCCACGGGACGCCAGCTTGTCTGTCCACCCACAAATCCCAGGTCGGTGGCATCTGCACAGATGTCACTCTCTGGCCTGAATGCGTCCTGCTGTAGCTGTCCTGGTTGGGCACTTGCTGGAAAATCAAGCACGAATGCAGAACATTAGCACGGACCCAGGACGGCTGAAATACGCAGCCCACCAGCCTTCCCAGCGTGAGGCGCTTCTGCTTTCACCACCCTTCTCTCCCCATCTCGCACCTGTGTTTTCCAGCTACACGGCATGCCACACTTGTAAAAACTACTGTGACCTCTCAGGCTTGGCTTCCTCCTTCTCACTTAAGTTCACTCCTGGAGCACAGGAAATTGGGGAAAATTGTCCTGAGTCCTCCACGCAGGGATCCCTCATTCCAGGCTGCGCTGTGCAGTGTGGGAAAAGGGCAGACTTGGGCCCGAGGAAGAGACAGGGCCGCCTAATGGAAGAACCTGAGAGAGGCCACACCTTCACGTAGCTGTCACTGGCCCCCTCACTCCTCTGCCAACACCAAAGCAGGGAGCCGGCTGGGCCGTGTCCTCCACCCCCTCCTCCACTCCCCAGTATCTTTTAAGTTTTTAAAGTTTTCTTCTTTAAAGTCACCCTTAATGTTTATTTTAGCCCATTTAAAGTGCTGGTGACTGGGAGAGGTGGGAAAGGCACAGAAGTCTGGCAAATCCTGCTCATCTTTGAAGACCCAGTGTGGACGCCACCCCTCTTGAAGGCCCGGGCCAGCTGGGCCCTCCCCGCAGTGAGGCCCCACAGCACCTGCACTGCCCTCAGCTCCCGACACTCCCCATTCCTGTGACCGCACAGGAGACTTGTACAACTTCAAGGGGGAGCTTAGCTCTCTTTCCTGTCTGAGAAAGGTTTGTAATGGATGCTTCGGTCTTCAGGGGAGGGGGAACTGGTTCTTAGTCCCTTGGCATGAAATTTTTGTTCTCGTGAAAGAGCAGGAGGGGAGAAGGAAGACATTGCTGGAAGTTAAAAGGAAGATGTAACACAACAGAATACTACTCAGCCATAAAACGATGACGTCCGGCCATTTGTGACAACATGGGTGGACCTTGAGGGTATTATGCAAAGTGAAATTAGTCAGACGGAGAAAGTCAAATACCGCACGGTCTCACTGGTAAGTAAAAGATAAAAGCAGTGGCAAACAAACACATGGCAACAGAGATTGCATTGGTGGTTTCCAGAGGGGAGGGGGGAGGGAGGAGGGGGGAAGGCGTGATTAGGCACACGTGGGTGGTAATGCATGGTAATTAGTCCTTGTGTGGTGAGCATGATGTAATCTACACAGAATTTGAAATCTAATGATGCACACCTGAAAATTATATAATGTTATAAACCAGTCTTACTGCAATTAAAAAAAGGAAGCTATAAAAGGTGAAGGAAAAAAGATTTATGTGAACAAAAAAAGCGTTTTGAAGAAAATAGGAACTAAACATTTTCTGGAAGTGATTCTTTTGGGGGGGTTAGCTTGATATAAGACTAAGACAAGGGTGAAAAATGTAAATGGAAGACAGATAGAAGCAAGAGAGTGGAGAAGTTAGTCAAAGATGGAAGCTTTTTGAATATTCTTGACGCTCCCTCACCCCAAACAGCAGCATGGCCTGGCCCGCCCAGCCCGGCCCCGAGACCACAGGCCACTCCTCTGGGCTGCCCCCTATGATGGGATCACAGACCGCGTCCAAAGCTTGTCTTGTTCCAAGCCTGGCACCAGTGAAGCCAAGAGCCTGTGGGAGGCAAAGGCGGCGGGCGCTCCATTCCCCGGCTCCCTCAGGTGGGCACCTCGAGTTGCCTGTGCCCAGGCACAGGCTGCACAGTGCTTCTTTCTGGGAATGAGAGGGAGAGCTGTTAAGCCATCAGTAGCCAGCTAATTTTCCCAATACCAACCAACAGGATCTGTTCCTGTTCAGGCATTGAATATTACTTGGTCTCTGCTGGTTAACCACCTGTAGACAACCCGCTTGCAATGCTCCATCCGCAGCATCTCTAAGCCCACCAAAAGGGAGGGTGGGTCCTGGGGTCATGACAGCTTGGGGATATAACCTGAACCACTCAAAGACCCCCTGAACTGCTAAGATGGTCAGGGGCATTCCCATTACACAGGGAGAGTCTTTTGGGGGCGGGGATTGTGTTTCATCTGTATTTCTCCAGCAGCCAACACGGTACCTGAAACAGCAGGTGCTCATTAATGAGAACAGAAGAGAGAGAGAGGGAGCGAAGGACTGGAAAGGAATTTAGGAGTTGGGAAAAAGGAAAGCACTGTGTTGGGCACAATGCCCATGGGATAGGTGCATTCTTGCTTCCATTGAGCATCTCCTCTTTTAGAGCGTAGTCGGTGGAAGCAGGATGCCTGGCTCCCTCCCTGCTTCCACCCGGCGGGCTTCCTCCTTGTGTCCTCCAGTGCAATAAGCAGGGCACATTCCCCTCTGCCCCTGCCCGTGTGGTACTAGGGAGATGAAGCTGTATAGCTCCATGTGGCCATTAAGTACGGCATCTAACGTCCTTTCACTCTGCTTGCCTTTGCCTGAAACAAACTCCCAGCTTGTCCTCACCTCTGTACCTGGAGGCAGCCAGGCACGTCATCAGTAATCATTCTAATAATGCCATGTAAACACTTTAGCTGGGGAGATGGAGACCCCGGTTTTGAGTCTCCAGGATGCAGAATATTATATACAAGTGATGATTCATTCTGTGTGTCTGCCCAACAGGCGTAACTGCTTTGCCTGCCCCCCCCCCCCCCCCCCCCCCCCCCCCCCCGGTTGCGAAGGCCCTACAGAGCGGAGCGGAAGGCCTGGTTTTCCAAATGCTGTCTTAAAGACAGAGTGTCCATTTGTTCCTGAAGTTGAGCAATCTGCTTAGAGACTCATTCATTCAGGCTTGATCCTTTCTCCTGATCATGGGATATCTTAAAAATTCTTCTTAGTATTAGACAAGTCACTCTGTGAGGGCAGGGATCACATCAGTCTTGTGCGATATGAATGCGGAATACCAGCCATGTAGCAGGTACCAGGACAGAAGAAATCTTGATTGTTGTAGAAAATTTCCAAGGCTGATTAAACAAACCAAACCAGGGCATGGATTTCCCAGTGATTCAGTGGAAGGTGTCGAATCTAGAACACACAGGACTAAGAAGAGAGCCTTCTCTCTGAGCTCCAGCTGCCTGTACTGGAACTTTCCCAGAATCCTGCCTGCACCAGCCCATCCCACTTCTTACGTTGCAACACTTGTTGTTTTCATGCCCAGAATACGCTTGTACAGGCATCAGAGGCAATTAAAATCAAGACTAGGAAAGCGTTCTCTTCATCCTGAAAGACGGACTGATGAGGCAATGAGGAGAGTATACAAATTACGCTAAAATAATGATCCTTCATGCTTCCATGGCGCCTTTCATCTGAGGATTTCAAAGTGCTTCTTTAATTGTAATCACATTTTCATGATGGGGGAGACTTCTTACTGCAGATGGAGAGCTGGACCTTTGCACCTGGCCATTCCACAGGCAGCTCACACTCAACATGCTGCTGACAAAAGTTACAAGCTTTTGCCCAAAGGTCTTCCTTTCTCTGGATTCCCCTTCTGGGCGGATGGCACCTTTATCCACCCTGCCCCAAAGCCTGAAGCCTGGCCATCATTCCAGACTCCCAGCTCTCCCTCACTCCCTTATTGGTTCCATCCCCCAAATGTCTCTCAAGTCCCCTCCCCCTCCACACCACCACCACTGAGCCTTGGCCTAGAGCATTGGTTCTCACCAGCCCACCCCCCACCCGCACCACCGCGCACCTTCTAACTGCTGTTCCCATACCTTTCTCACCTCCTCTAGTCCAGCTCCAGTCCTTGGATATCTTCCTAAAAGGCAAGTCTGATCAGGGCAATCAATCCCTCGGCTTACAATCCTTCGAAAGTTCCCCATTCTCTTGTGAAAAAGCCCAAGCTCCTTGGCAGGCCGCACAGTCCTCCATGAGTCCACTCTGCCTGCTTCATTTCCATCTGCTGTCACTTCATTCCTCAGCTGCTCCCCCACAACACACACACACAAGTGCGACACACACACATGCTCACACACACATGCCCCTATGCTACAAGTAATGCCCATAATCCCCTAAACCTGCCATGCTGTTTCTGACCCCCAGGCCTCTGTGCGCGTGACTCCCCACTCTGCCTTTCCCCATGGAGAGCTGCTGCCCATCCTCTGGGACGCGGCTCCCGGGAAGCTTCCTCCGTGACGCCTCCTATCTCTCCAGATAGGTCATTTTCCACTGCACCATCCGTATAGCTTGAGCTTGTTCCATTGCTACTGCTCACCCCCTGTGTGCCATGATTGGGTTAGAACTGCAGCCTTTCCTACCCTGAGGCGGCCTGCGAGGGCCCGGCCTGAGTCTTACTCATCTTTACACTCCAAGCACCTGTGCCATTCCTGGCACGTAGCAGAGGCTCCGTAGATGTCTAATGGCTGCAATGGATCAAAAAATGATGGAGTGAGCCCCTTCCAAAACTAGGGCAAAGGGAGATTAAATACCTCACTTCAGGGACAGAGAAGAAAGAGGCAGATTGCGCCTGGGAGCGATAAACCGCACCCTGAGTCTAGCCCACTCAGACAATTATCAAAGGACGAAAATCTTGTTTTTATGTAACGACTTCAAACCAACTCCCTGTAGGGCGGATGATGGAAGGACTTATACCAGCCCTGATAACAATTTCTAGAAAGGAGGGGGGTGTCAAGATAATCCCATGAATCACTGGGGTTCTCAAGTAAGATGCCGAAGTATTTATCCACCCATGATTTATGCTCTAGTCTGACAACCAGGACCTTATAAAAAATAGATGACTCGTTGCAGGAAAGCTTGTTGGCGTGGGCCAGAGTGAGGGATAGTAATGGCAGGTTATAAGAAGGAGCAGTTTGGAGGGGGAGCTGCCTACTGGTTAGTAACAGGAATTGGAAATCGGGCATTAAGCAGGTTGTTCTTTGTACTGACTGACCAGCAAACTGGACAGAATAAGAAACTTCATGGACTCTAACATTTTAGAACTAGAAGAAATAGGGAAGATTATATATTTCAGTAGTTCTCACCCAGGGTGTCAGAATACACCGGAATTCTTGATCAGTTATAAGAAAAGGGTAACTAACTACAAACTAGAAATTGAATTGGAAGATTGAATTACCACTGCCATCAAAATTGGGGTATGTTGGTGGGAGTGCCTCCAGTGTTGATATGGATCATAGCAGAAGAAACGTGGAAAACCACAGATTTAGCCCAAATATGTCATTCTGTTAAGGAAGAAATTGAGAGCCCAAACAAAAGTGCCATACCCAGTGTCACACTTTCCCTTGGTCCCAGAGCTAGGACTAGGGCCCAGGTCTCCAGATGCGTAGCCCAGGGCTCTTTAGCTCCTCTGGCTGATCTTTGCGTTATTGTTGACGCCGTCCCACAGCTATAACATGAACTACCCTGAATTTTAACTGTGTTCCAAAGGTTTGAGGGATGAGAGGATTGGGTTTGGAATCCTGAAATTCCTTTAGAACCCATCTACTTTCTGTGTGAATTTTATAACATTAATAAGTACATTAATTGGGTTTTTTTGTGTGTAATTATTATTGTTAGGATAAAAATATAACCTATGGTACATTGAAAACAGCAATTCTCAACTAAGGGCAACTTTGCTCCTCCTCCCCCAGGAACATTTGTCAATGTCTACAGACATTTTTGATTGTCACAACTTGAGGGACAAGTGCTCCTGGCGTCTAGTGGGCAGAGGCCGGGGATGCTGCTAAACATGCTGCCATGCACCGGACAGCCCTACAGCAAAGAGCGATCCAGCCCAAAATGTCAGTGGTGCCCACATTGAAAAACCCTCATCTAGAACGGACACCGCATATTAAAACAGGGGTCTCCTGAGGTTAAATTGGCTTGAATAAGAGCTCCTCCTCTAAATAGACCCAACCTTGTAAGTCATCTTGGCCAGAGAAAGGTGTTTGGAAGAAGGTTTCCTTCAGTATAGATTCTCCCACATTGTAGGCTCATTCTAAGGTATAGGGATGGAGGTGAAACCAACAGCAGTGTCTGTCTTCAGGAACAAATCCCCAAATCACCTAGATTAACCCAAACCAGCAGGAGAAACTTTAGTACAGCAAAAGATGGGACCAGGAGGAGCCAAAGGAGAGAAACCAGCTCTTTCAGCCGCCAAGAATGTTGAGAAGTCCTGAGCCACCCTGGTCCTGGGCCTGGAAGGGAAGGGCGTGGGTTTGGGTAATACCTGGATGCGGATGTACTTTGATCCAGTGATAACTGTCACTTTGACCCCATCTCTTTGCTGTTCCCCTCCACACTGTAGGGACATGGGACTGAGATTGCAAGGATGTGAAGGTGATTCCGTGTTAATAGAGAAGCTGTTGCTATAACGTGGGTGATGCTCTCACAACACTATTGCACACCTAAGCTACCCCACACAATTGCCCCTTGGCCTGTCAGCATCGTTGTCCTTAGGTTTTGAAGTCCCAAAAGTCAGGGGCCGTGACAATCAGTTCATCTGACGGAGCCTCCGGCAGAGTCCTGCTCACACATATATTAAGTGTGTGATGATGATGCTAACAATGAATATGTACCTCACTGAAGCGTTTCTCTCCCACATGAATAGTTCTCCTATAGGATAAGTCCCCCATCAGTCCCTACTTTTTAAGAGAGAACAGAAGAGAAAAATCGTTTGTTGCTCTTTGTCATTTTAACAAGAAGACAGAGTTCCCAGGCTTCTTGCCCTTAAACAACCAAAAATTACCTGAGTCTCTTCCTTCAAATGTCAGAACGGCATTTAGCCTGACAGATTTCTCATTATTATGCAGAGAGCTTCTTGAACCAAACCTGTCAAAATTTCCAATAGGCAGGGCCCTCGCGAGCTTGGAGTCAGCATCTCAGCCTGGTGTCGTAGTTTCGAAGGCTTCAGTGAGTTAAGGAGAGAGAAACGGGCGTGGGTGTTCTCTGATACCCGGAGACCCTGGAGGATTCCTCCTAGTCACATTCTGGAAGAGGAGGGAGCGAGGCTGACACAGCAGAGGTCTGGGAGGGACACCTTCAGGTAACTGCTTTGGGGAAGACCTTAGATGCTTCTTCTGTCGTTGGTTCGGAGACAGAACAAGGGGGAATCCAGAGGGAGATCTTGTGGGGGCCCCAGTTCTTAAGGAGTGCTGAGACCTCACTGGGGTAAGTTGGAATTCTGCTGCCAGTTAACTCAGCTTTCCACCTTGACTCCTTATGTAATCTGTGATACGGACATTGGGCCCACTGTTTCCACGGTTGATGGAGATATGCCAACAGACCAGGTGAAGGATTCCTTTGAGGTAGGTGAAGTGCACACTTTTTCCCACTGACAGCATGTGACAGGAAAACCAAGTGCTCCCTCGGCAGAGACCAAGTCTGCCTGGGCCTCTGGCTTCCATGGAGTCACCCAAGTTGCATCAGAAAGGATGACGCAGGGAAGAGTTGGCCTGATCGATCAGGAAGCTCTCTTTTGCCACTTTCCCAGGGGTTTAGAACCCTGACTCCTCTAGAGATCCAGACTCCGTGCCTGCCTGCCCCCAGGGGCGAGTATCCTGACTGCTCCTCTGAGACTGAGTGACTCAGGCCCGCCCCCACCCCACCAGTGCCCAGCGGCGCAGGCGCAGTGCTCCAGGAGCCAGCTGCAGGCGCAGGGCTCTGTTGAGTAATTAGGGTGACACCATAAGCCCAGCCTCCAACTCTGAGTTCAGGTAGCTGCGAGTCACCTAAAGCCAACCATCAGAGTCAGCTAAAATTCTGAAACCAACAAAGGCACAGCATAGTGCTTTTTATTGGAAATGCATGATTTATTCTATTATCCATGTTTTAAGCAGTTTAATGTGTTTATGGATGCTGATAAATTGTGTGGTTTGGAAAGTGACATCTAATGAATGCATGTAATAAATCCCTTATTTTGCACATAAATAAAAGATATATAATACTCATTTGTAAAAATTGCCACCTCTGCTAAATAAATGTTGGATTATTATTTAAAAAACATCGTGGTGAAAGGGTGCATCTGGAGTATTCTCAGGGTGCCCACATGTCTTGGTCCTGCCCTGGGTGGGGATAGGCGGAGACTCCTCATCATTTGGGAGCAAGTTGTTCAGCCTCAGCACCCCTTCAGAAGTGATGGCCATTTCCCTTTCTGCTACTTGCAGGGTCGGGGTGGGACGGGGGCTGCGAAGGGAGAGAGGGAGGGGAGGCCGAGCCCTGACACAAGGAAGGACTTAGTTGAACAAAGGTGAGGGTCCTTGTCTACCCTCCAGGGGAGTCCATTTCCACGGAAGAATTGGAGGAGAGGCTCGTGTGTGGGGGCCCACCCTGAGAGGGGCCACCCTGCTCGTGGTTGAGAAACTGTAATTTGGTGTTTGATAAACTCCTGGGTCCAGGCTGGCACTAATTTTAGGGTATGTTAGCTCGTGACCATCGCCTTCAACATCTGTCTCTGTAAGAGCTGATAGAGCCGGGACAAATTTCATTTGGGGACACGCATGCCCACTTCTGGCATAAGGCTCACATGCCAAGGCAGCAAGCCGAGTCCCATGTGTTCGCCCTCCCCGCGCCGCGAGCGGAGAATGTGGGGGTCCCCCATCCTAGATGGAGCGCCTGAGACAAACGTTGTCTTGGGCGATGTTGGCGAGCGCCACGGGCCAAACCATCAGATGAGTATCTCTGTTGTGCTGTAGGGAAACTGGGGCCGTCTTTAGTAAATGGCCTCTGTCCTCCACTGTGGCAAGGCCACATGTCACCCACGACTGCCCCCACATCACTGTCCAGGCTGGTGGGGTGCTCGCCCCCTCAGTGCTCCGTCACAGGCATGAAGTGGTTTGCTCTAGTGTGGGGATTCCCACCCATTGCTGGTGGCACCCTGGAGGGCTGTGTGGAGGCTGCAGCCCGAAGGCCTAAGCCCAGCCCGTGGGAGGCCAGGCTGACAGGGACGTCTGCCTTGAGCGGAGGTCGGGGTGCTCCCACCTGATCGACTGTCCCTGGCGTAAAGACAAAACCCTTTCTTTAACTCCCTGCGCAGCTAATTTAAGCCTGAGGAACATGTAGGTCAGTTTTATTGATAGCTTAGGAAGAGCAAAAGGGAAATAAACACAGTTGCATCCAACTGGGTGAGCTGGCCCGTGGACTGGCGAGCCATGGCCCGCTCTGCAGGCTCAGCCGGCCTGCCTCACCCTGGTCCTAGCTGGCTCCCAGGTGCCGGGTGTCATGCAGCTATTGAGGCTGGAGAGACACTGGGCTGCCTCCTGGCCACAGTGTTCCTCCCAAATTCTGGAACCAGGTGAAGAGACCACACCTTCTGTAGATTAGTCACTTTGGAAACATCTGGCTCCTTTAGAGGGAGGCAGCTGTACAGAGGGTGTGGAGAATAATTGTGCCCTTACCACACCGAGGGGGTGGGTGGTAGACAGGGAACAGGGAGCTGGGCTGGGTTGGCTCGCCCTTGACTGCTGCCTGGATCCCGTCCTCTCACGTCGAGTGTCTAGCTCAGCTCACAACCGCACCGATGAGTGCACAGTGCTGCCAGGTCAGAAGGAACTGGGCCATAAAAGAAGGAAGGGAAAGTAACCGTGCAGTCTTCTTCTCACGCTAGGTGCAGAGCCGCATGATTCCACAGGAGCTGCTTTACTGAATTGTCACGATAGTGGTGTGAGGTAGGGCATGAGTCTGCCAGGCTGCTGTAACAAGTGCCATGGACCAGGGGCTTAAACACTGGAGATTTATTTTCTCACAGTCCGGGAGACTGGAAGTCCGACTGCAAGGTGTGGGCAGGGCTGGTTCCTTCTGAGGCCTCTCTGGCTTGTGGGTGGCTGTCATCCCCCCGTGTCCTCACACCCTCTTCCCTCTATGGGTGTCTGTGTCCTAGTTTCAGACACTCGCCCAAACGGACTCGGGCCCACTCTAATGACCTCATTTTTATCTTAGTCCCCTCTTTAAAGGCCTACCTCTGAGTACGTTCACATCCTGAGGTGCTGGGAGTTAGGACCTCAGCATGCGAATTTCAGGGGGACACAGTTCAGCCCAGAATGGGTAGGTGGAGTCTTCCCATCTTAGGGGTGTGGAACCCGATGCCGCTGCTCAGTAGACAGCGGCGCTCTGTCTGAATGGGAGCTCGCCTTCTCTCCAGCGCAGGGTATGCTCCGAGTCCCCAGCTTTCTAACGTGAAGAGGACAGTCTGCCTCCAGCAGAGTGTTGGTGTCCAAACATCACCGGAAGGTCAGTAAGATAGAGTTCTGGGAAGATAAGAGTGCTGACCAAGTTCAAGCACAGTGCTGACCTTGCTGTCTGAGGGGAAGGGGGAGGGGCAGTCTGGGGCAATGAAGTGAAGGTAGCTCGTTCGGTGTGTAGTAGGACAAATAAGGGCCAAAAACAACACAGAACACTTTCCAATTGTCATCTCTGCTTCCCAAGACCCATACCCTCCACATGCCCCCATGCCCACCCCAGCCCTGAGTCCTGTCTGCCCGCTCTCTCTAGGCCCAGAGCTCTGGGGAGATGCCACCTCCTCTTTGAGCAGCTTCTTCTGAAAACCCAGTTCACGCTTTAGTGAGCATGGATTATTTTGTGTCTCTAGCATCATCTCTCTCCTCCCTTTGGGAACTGTTCCCCCTGAAGTCCAGCTATGTGCCTCTTACGAGAGCTGCCACTTTCTTCTGTGACTCCTCTCCCATCGTAGTTCGCTTGTCCCAGGGTGGCCTCCTGGTTCAGGCGGGCCCAACCCGGGATCTTTCTGCTGGCCTCTGTCGCTGAAGCTGTGATGCGAGGAGCAGTTGCCATCAGTGGCCAAGCTTCTTGCCATATGGTGGAACCAGTCTGCCCGAGGGAATGAATCTGCCTCTCAGAGACGGGCCTTGAGGGCCCCAGGGATGGCGAGAGACCTTGGCTGATAGTCAAAGATCCCGGTTGCTCCCAAGACCCTGGTTCCTCAGCAGGAGGCTGACCTACAGGGAGGTCTGGCTGCTGTGGTTAAAGGTCAATGACAAGAGTTCCGTCAGCTCAGTGCTTTCAGGAGGAAGTCCTCTGACCTCTTCAGCTGGCCCCCATCTTTCCCACACACTCTCAGACCTGCCTCAGGAGCAACATTACACATGAGAACATGGGGCCCACTTTTCCTCGGGGCAGTGGGTCAAAATTCACATCCATTTGTTACCAGTTGGTGCAAATGTTACCTTGAATGTTCTGCACCATCTTAGTTGTCAACTTTTTTTTTTGAGGAAGATTAGCCCTGAGCTAACATCTGCTGCCAATCTTCCTCTTTTTGCTGAGGAAGACTGGCCCTGAGCTAACATCCCATATGTGGGATGCCTGCCACAGCATGGCTTGACAAGCAGTGCCATGTCCACACCCGGGATCTGAACCGGTGAACCCTTGGCCACTGAAGTGGAACGTACGAACTTAACTGCTGTGCCCCTGGGCTGGCCTCTGTCAATTTCTTTAAGCTTAGACTTTGTTTAGTTTTAATTAGGTCAAATAAAAACCAATTGTGTGGTTTGCAGTTGCACAATGGCAAAGGCCTATGTTAGGTGTGGAGGCAGGCCCAGCATGTGAGGTCAGCATCCCAGAAAATGTTGCTCACGCTCCCTGTAACTGTCCAAAGTGCAGATGCCGGGCAGAATCTCTCGACCTGTTCACGTAGTGCACGTTCTTTCTTCATTCTTAGCGGGAATGTGCCTGGAGTGCAACATCTTCAATTGTCTCTAAACAACATCCCTGAAGGAGAAGAGTCATGAAGGATGAAGTCTACATAGTCAAATGTTGCTTAAAAGTCGAAAGGAGAGATTTCTCCCCTCTGGAAAATGCCTAAAGCTCTCCCTCATTTGACTCTTAAATCCGGTTATTTTTCCACCAGCACACACAGAGGTGTGGGTTCTCCGGGTAGGAAGTACAACTCTGAACAGCTAGTGCTCTCCCAGTGAACTGAAACTCAGACATGATGGCCAACAAGGGACCTGCAGGCCCAACAGGAGCATTAAAAGCCTTTGAGAGCCTTTCCTGCTGGAGCCAGGACCAGCCCGAGCCTCTTCCCACCTTCCTGACTCAAGCAACTGGGGCTCTGATCGGGTTTCATCATCTCTTTATGAGGTGAACGCAGAACGAGGCACTCTCCAGTTTGGGCACATTCCATGTTCACTGGGCTTGTTGGTTTATTGTTGTCTGTCTCCAAAGATGTCTAAGTGCATAACCACATCTAAGCAATATAACTATTCTGAAGGGAACTTCCACACAGGAAGCCAAAGGTCCAGGCCCTGAGTACCGCGTGACACTCTGCTCAGAAGATAAGTGCTTCCTCCAGACCTTCTCCCGCTATCGGGCTCCTGTCCCCAGACCGAACGGAGCTCTCCCTTAGCTCCTCAGAGCCTCGGGGAGTGTGGCACTCCCAGGTTCCAGGTCAGTGGCTCTTCAACTTTGTGATCCACAACCTGGTAAGAAAGATGCTGTGCACTGGAATACAGTGTGCACACACAATCCACAACCATGGTGAGAAAGATGCTGTGCACTGGAATACAGTGTGCACACACAATCCACAACCATGGTGAGAAAGATGCTGTGCACTGGAATACAGTGTGCACCCACACACGCCACACACTTATACACTCAACATGGCAATCACGAGTGCAATGTGGGGACTTTGGGGAGAAAAGAAAAAGAGGAAGATTGGCAACAGATGTTCGTGCAGGACCAATCTTCCTCACACACACACACACAAAAGTGCAATGTGTCTTGATATTTCCTGTGCTGCTTTGCCCACCTCCTAGCCTTTATTTAAAGCTACTTCTAACCTAATAACCAAATTTTATGAGCCACTAATGGGTCACAACCACAGTTTGAAAAACATGACTTAGGCCCTACCAGGATCATCAAATAAAATTGACCCTGAGCCATACCCTAAAGTCACGAGTTCTAGGATTTGCTGGTCTCTACACACAAAAATGTCTCCAGCCCCTGCCCCAGAGAGACTGCGGTAGTCCTCCTGGGCGGTTTATTTCCTTTTTCTTCCTTATAAGTTCCTATTTAGGCTGTCTTTGGGGTTCCCATGGCTCCTTCCTCCCCACATGCCATCGCCTGCTTTGGCCCACACTTTCTGTGACAGCTTTTCTTTCTTTAATCACTGCCTCCCACTCAGGACACCCCTCCACACAGCTCCGTGAAAAGTGGCTGCATGTCACTCAGTCCTCATTTCAAACCTAAAAGCCTAAAATTCATATTTGGACTAGGAATTCTGCCTCTGCCACAATTAAACTTCAATACATGTACATCATTTCTCCACACCACTATAGAATTTATTGAAATAATACGTGGAAATCATAAAAATAATGTGTAGGTCACTGCTTTGTTCCTGAATGGCTGACAAAGGCTGTGACGAAGACTTCCCTAAATGGATGTTCTTGTTGCCATGATCCAGTGCTTTGAAACTCATTTCCTCTTGTGGAGAAGTAGGCACCCTGTGCGCTGCTAGGAATGTAAAATGGTGCGGCTGCTGTGGAAAACAGTATGGCGGTTCCTTAAAAAATTAAACACCGAATTACCATATGATCCAGCAATTCCACCTCAGGTTATACCCCAAAGAACTGAAATCAGGGACTCAAACAGGTGTCTGCACAGCCATGTTCACAGCAGCATTATTCACAACAGCCAAAAGGTAGAAGCAACCCAAGGTCCATCAACAGATGAATGCATAAACAAATGTGGTACATCCATACAATGTGATAAATAATGAAAAGCAGTGGTATATGTTGGAGTATGTGAGGAAGCTATTTAGTTTACAGCTGATTCGGCCTGACCTTGTTTTTCCAGAAAGGCCTGACATGGCCTGTTGAGCATGCCTTGTACGCCTGCTGTAACATTTACGAGGTCTCAGAGAAAGCATGATGCCCTTGAAGATAAAGATGTGGCCTCCCCAGCATATCCGCATTTCTTTAAGGAGAAGCGTTTCTGCCCAGAAATGAAGGATTAGTTACTTACGTGCTGTGTTCACCTTGTGACCACTGACCCACTGTGCTTGCAAAGCATCTCATGACTGGAATAAAAGAGACATTCCTGTCACATGTGATGTATGTTCTTTGTTCCAAGACGGTATATAACCTCTCTGTACACTCTGCTTCTTTGGAGTCCTTCCTTCCTTCCTTGGGGAAGGAAGCCCCTGGGCTATAGTCCTCAGGCTGGCTCACATAACAAACTGACCCCAGTTTTGAACTACAGATTGATTACAGATTATTTGCAAATGGAATATTATTCAGCTTTAAACAGGAAAGAAATCCTGACACATGCGGTAACATGGTTACCAGGGGCTGCAGGAGAACGGGGACGGAGAGTTACTGTTTAATGGGGATGGAGTTTCAGTTTTGCAAAATGAAGAGTCTTGAGGATGAACAGTGGTGATGGCTGCACAATAATGTAATGTACTTAATGCCACCGAACTGTACACTTAAAAATAAAGTGGTAAATTTTTTGCTATGCATATTTTACCACAATCAAATACAGACTTCTAAAGAACCTCATCTGCTCCTGTAGAGGCTGGGGGTGGAGAAGAGGTGGAGCGGGCGGGTGGCACAGGGACAGAGAGGGAGAAGCCCACCCTGGAGTGTCCTACCTTGAGGGGCGAATTGCTTGGACGTCTCCTAGTCTATCCTGATATTCGTGCAACTTTGCTTTCTTCTCCCTAAAGCGTCTGATGGTTAGAGTATGATAATATTTTAGTTATTTATTTTGCTAACTCCGTGGAGAAACGGTTCCAGTCAGACATGCCCAGCCAGAACACACTGTAACCCACAGGAGCATTTTCTTGTTCCACCGTACAAGAATCTCTGAGGCGGGAAATTTCCAGGTTTGACTATCTGAGCAGTTCAAAGCCATCATCAAGGGCCTGGGGAGCACTTTCCCACTGGCCTCCTCTGGGTCCCGCCTTGATCTCCCGCTGGTACCCTCAGGGTTGAAGGTGGCTGCTGCGGTTTTAGGCATCAGAATCACCCCTACAAATAAATGCCATCAGCAGCACATGACCTTGTTTATTACTTGAGTGTTTTCTTAAGAGCTGAGAAAATTTTCCAGAAGACACCCGCCAGCCCTCTCCTGCTCCCTCATGGGCCCATCTGGAGCCACAGGTCAAAAGGCAATGGCCTAGGAAGACTGACTCATTCTAACAGGGCCTCCTCCCGTCGTGATGGGCTTACTCTAACCAGGACCTTACCCCACCACTACCCTGACTGACTTATTCTGTTCAGGACACACCACTATCATCATTGGTTTGTTTTAAGCAGGTAGGAGTCTGGACACCTGAAGTAGGAGGAGTTCTGTTAGAAAGCAGACAGGCCATGGGGATTTTGAAGAGCGGACAAATGACTTCAGCTTCAGAACCTCAAATTTCAGATGGTTGGAGGCTTCACTTTGCATAGTCTTCACGCTTAGTTTCCCCAGCTATAAAGGACAGCGATGCCACCTGCAGGGCGCACCTTCCAGGCTGCGGTTTGGGATCCGCCAAAGTATGGGATTCGTGAACATGGAAACGCTAAGTGTTGGTTAGGATTCTGCCCACGTGGGGAAAATCAGGCCTTCTCGTCTATATGGTGGGTCTTCAACTTCAGATTCATCTGGGATAGTTGCATAAATTCAGATTCAGCCTGTCACTGTCGGGAAGTCTGACAAAGCAGCTCTTATTTCAATTGTTTAACTCTTTAAAGTTCTGACAGTTGGCACGGCCGAGCCACACTGCAGCTCCCCATCAGATGGGGATCATGAAGGAGCCATCGGTTTCTAGTCAACTTCCAAGAAAGACGCAGGGAAGGAGGAAATTGTTTTCATAGCAGAGAAGGTGTCAGAATAAAAACCTATCTTCTGATGCATTTACTGTATCCGACATTTGAAGAAGAGATTGGAGATGGCTATTGGTGATGCTGGAGCAATCACGGTGTATTACAGCGGTGCTGTGGGGAGGCTGGGCTTTGCTGGCAGGACTCTGTCCACTTCTGTCTTCTGGGTCTGAAACAGGCGGAAAATGGACACATTGAGCTGCCTCAATGACGGGTTCAATCTAAAACCCATGAGTTGGACAATTTCCTCCACAGTTAGACGGATGTCTCCGTGCCCTTTGAGCACTTTCCGAAGCTGAGATGCTGCACTTGATTTTCAAAGCTGAGCACCCATGTGGGGTCAAAAGGCCGAAGGGCCCACCCGTTCTATCAGCTCAGACAGCGCTGCCCTTACTGGTTGCTCTTCTGATGACCCCGCCCTGTAGCCATCAGTTTACTCCTCCCCTGACCTTTGTCCCAGTCATTCCCTGCCCTGTACCACGTCTCACACACACGCTTTTAATAAAAAACTGGTTCTCGAAATCCCCTGGGGAGTTCAGGAAAAATGAAGGCTCTTTGGCCTCACCAGCAAGATGCAGGTGAGCTGGTGTCAGCTTGAACAGGAGTCAGTATTTTTTTTTATTAAGATTCTTTTATTATTTTTTAATTTTTAAAATTGTGGTAAAATATGCATAACATAAAATTGACCATTTAGCCATCTTTAAGTACATTCACAGTGCTGTGCACCCATCACCATCATCCATCCATCCTCAGAGCTTTTTCATCTTCCCAACTGAAATTCTGTCCCCATTGAACTCTGACTCCCCGTTTCCCCTCCCCCAGCCCCTGGCACCCACCATTCTATTTTCTGACTCCATGAACTTTGCTCCTCTAAGTACGTCATGTAAGTGGAATCACACAGTGTTTGTCTTTTTGTGACTGACTTATTTCACTGAGCATAGTGTCCTCAAGCTTCCTCCATGTTGTAGCAGGCATCAGAAACCCTTTCCCTTTCAAGGCTCGATACTATTCCACGGCATGTAGAGACCACGTGTGGTTTGGCCATTCATCTGCCGACGGGTGCTTGCTGCTTCCGCTTCTCGGCTCTCGTGAACAGGGGTCCGGATTTCCAGCAGGCATCTCAGGGACTCCAGTGCGCGCTGTGGGAGAGGAGCCCTGGACTCGCAGGGAAGTGAGCTGTAAATGTTTGGAGAGCTGTTGAATATGTAGTGAAATAATGTGTAGTAGTTTTAAAAATTGTGTTTTTTCTCGCAGTTACTCTCACCCCTGCCTTGTCCTCCCCATTCAGGCAGCTCTAATACTCTTCTCTGCCCCCTGCCCTGGTCACAGGGTTGTTACAACAGGAAGGCAAGGGCGAAAATGGAGTCAATAGTCAGAGTTCGAATTTCAAGAGAGGTTTTTAAACCCTATAATAGAGGCAATAGTTTCAGGGGAAAAAAAAGGCCTTTTGAGTTTTAGGAGCCTGGGCTTCTTTCCTTTCAAAAGCCCAGAGCCAGACCTAGGGCATGAATTTAAAACCCAGGAAGATTAGATATGGAGAGAGAGCCCCCATCCCCACCCCAGACGGAGTACAAGGTGCCCTGGCCAGAGGGCGGGGGCGGGGAGGCTCAGGGAGGTGGGCCGGGAGCATTAGAGCTAGTCAGCAGTGCAGGTCTGGGGCAGGGGCCTTGCTCCCTGCCCCGCTGTGCCCAGCCGCAGGGCAGGGGTCCGAGAACCCCCAGTACGCTGGGGTCTCAAGAGCAGAGCAGTTTATGCCTCACTTTCAGGGTGAAGCCTGGGGAGGCTGCAGGCCCAGCAATTCCCCCAGCCTGCTGGAGGCAGAATAGAAATGGCAGCATGGCCTATGCTGGGAGGGCCCAAGACAGCCCAGAGTATCCTGCGGTCCCAGAGAAAATGGGAGGGCACCCAACACCCCCCCCAGCAAATGGCTCAGGAGTAGGCAAGGAAGAGCTTGGGGACCTGGAGGAGACTCAAGGTCAGGGTGAGGGAAAGAGGAGGTGGGATGTCCTGCGAGGGCCAGGGCCAAGGCTGCAGGTGTGAGGCATGAGTGTCTTAGAGAGCCGGGGAGGATGCCCATGGCGGGGTATGCCGAGCTCGGTGGCCACCACAGTGGACAGATGGCAACAACCCACCCCCCACTGACACCTTAATGATCTGTAAAGCCCTAAAATGTTACCCAGCCCCAGGGAGAAAGGGGTCAGGGCAAACCCTCATTGACTGAGAGAAGAGACTATTTGAATTTACCCTGAATTGACAAAGACTCACTTTTTGAAAAGCAAAAATTAAATTGTTAGAGAAAAATCCAGTTCTTTTTCCTCCTCCTCCTTTCCTTTCTTCTTTGCCAAAATTTGTGGCCTCTGAAGATGACATACCAACATGTGACTCAGTTTCTTCATCTGAATGATGGGAATTAAAACACCTGATCAGGTTTCCATCCAGGGGGTTGTGAAGATCACATGAGATATGAGATGGCCAAAAGAAACGTAAGAATTACATTTCTCCCAATATTTAAATTCTGGGATCCAAGTTAAACCTTTTTGAGAATGGCTGTTCTGCTTGGCTATTAATTACAAGCTGCTGACGCCCCAAAGGGCTATTTCTTCCTTCATTTTCAAGGTGCTGCAGGTCCCATCAGGTGACCCTGTCTCATTACTTTCACTAAGGAACCTGTATTGGTTTGCTGGGGCTGCCATAACAAGTACCACAGGCGGAAACAACAGGCACTTACTCCCCTACAGTTCTGGAGGCTGGAAGTCCAAGTTCAAGGTGTTGGCAGGGTAGGTTTTCTCTGAGGTCTCCCTCCTTGGCTTGTGGCCGGCCGGCTTCTCCTCGTGTGTTCACACACGTGTCTCGGAAGTCTGACGGGACTCCCACTGTTCACACACGTCTTGGAAGTCTGAAAGGACTCCCGCTGTTCACACGCGTGTCTCGGAGGTCTGACGGGACTCCCACTGTTCACACACATGTCTTGGAAGTCTGAAAGGACTCCCGCTGTTCACATGCGTGTCTCAGAGGTCTGATGGGACTCCCACTGTTCACACACATGTCTCGGAAGTCTGAAAGGACTCCCGCCGTTCACGCGTGTGTCTTGGAGGTCTGACTGGACTCCCACTGTTCACACACATGTCTCGGAAGTCTGACGGGACTCCCGCTGTTCACACATGTGTCTCGGAAGTCTGAGGGGACTTCTGCTAACACACGTGTCTCGGAAGTCTGACGGGACTCCCACTGTTCACACATGTGTCTCGGAAGTCTGATAGGACTTCCACATGTGAATCTGGGGGGACACAACTCAGCCCATAACAGGAGCCACATGTAAGTCGAGGCTGTTTGGGACCAGTCACTACCCTGCTTCAAGTCTAACCTGTATGTTGGTTTCTAACCAGCGGCATTGGACATCCCCTGGGGTTTGTTAGAAATGCAGAATGTCAGGCCCCACCCCAGACCTGCTGAATCAGAATCTGCATTTGAATGCATCTCCCTGGTGACTCACAGGCAATTAGAATTCACGAAGCGCTGATTTCAACCGCTCTCCCAAGCCGAGCCTGCGGGAGTTGCACAGTCCCATGCTGGGAAAGCATGCTGAGGTCGCCGCTTAGGGATCCCCGCCAGGGTCGGGCTGCGACGGCGGAGACGTCTCTGGTTTGATCTAGGCGCCGCGAGAACGCATCTGCCGAGCCAAGCTGACTGCGGGTCCCCCAAACTCTTGATGGGTGGGGGAGTCACAAGCTGGGAGCTATGAGAAGCGGCGTGGTCATCTGGATAGAAGGTGCAGGAAGCTTAGGATGACATCAGCAGGTTGCCAGGCTTAGCAAATAAGAATCCAGGCAGTATTTGGGACAAATGCCAACTCAAAACGTTTTTGTCGTTTATCTGACATTCCGATTTAACTGGGCATCCTGTGTTTTACCTGCAGCTCTGCAACAGAAGCCAGGCCTCCTGTGTGCAGTGCGCACTCTTCTTTCTCTCTTCTGTCTCTGCCCTCCCACCCAGCCATGCCCCCTTTACCCTGGAATCGTCCATAAAATCAGACAGAACAGGAGCCTGGGGGACAGAGGGAACAGAGTGGTGGCCCTGGGGATACTGGGATGTTGATCTTGCCGTCTCTCTTGCTGGTCTGGTACAAGCTCCACCAGCCCCAGGCAGATGGGCAGTAACTGGACCCCAGCTGCCCTACTTCTTTCCATCCCAGGGCTGCCTCTGCCCTGCCCTGGCCTGACAGCTCCCCCAGCCTGCACACGTGGCCTGACTCCCACCCTCAATGCCCCTGGACAAAAGAAGGGCAGGAACTCCCACATGGCGCTGAACAAACTGCTCTGAAATGTCCACTTCACTTTAGTTCCCACAATTACTAAAAGGCTTTCGACAATGACAGCCACCACTTCTACCTAGAACTGCGATAGTGTTGGCATGACAACGGAGGAGGGAACTTCTGAGGCTGGAGTAAAGTCCTGGAACATGAGGGGTCCCCAGGGCCAGTGGAGGTCTTACACACGGAGGGAGATGTCAGGGAGATGGGGTCTAAAGCCACCCCAGGTGCATCGGGTCCAGCTGCCTGGTGTTGGTTGTCAGGTAACTATGATGTGCCCCACTACCCAATGTGACAGGTCACCTCCCATGCCCAGTGCTGCCCGGCTGGATGCTGGGCACCGCGTTATTGGAGAAACTCAGCAAAGTGCCTTGAGGGGTGAAAATGAGGAGCTATGGAATATTTTACAAAAGGGGCAAGTGGGTTCTCCCTTGACATCCACTTATTTGTACAGTTGCAAAAACTGATGTCCTTTTCCTTTGAATATGGGCATTTGCAATGTTGAATAATGATGGACCACCCGGTTCATATTGCGCCTGGAGCTGATGGCATGGATCAGATTTTATTCTGCCTGACAATTCTGTAAAACACAATGATGCCCTTCTTTATACATTCTGCAAATGTAAAGAGATTAAATAAGAACAAACCCCTCTTTCCGGTCTGGGCCCACCCCCCTTGGTGTGCGTGTGTAGAGTACTCACCCGGGCAGAGTGTGTAGGGTGAATGAGGGCTGATGCCAAGTCCCTGAGGGACATCGACCACCCGGTCAGGGCTGGGGTAGGAATCAGTGGAGAAAACCCGGGACGGTGGTGTCAGAGTTGCCAAACCGAGAGGGGTCTTATTGTAGTCTGTTTTTATTAGAAGGAGGAGACACCATCACAAGGTGAGCCTAGACTTGGGGGTCAGGCTGGCTGGGTCTAATCCCCACTCTGTGCCATCTTGCACAAGTCACTTAGTGCCTGTTAGCCTCAGTTTCCTCACCAGGGAATGAGGACACTCACAGTACCCATCATCCCAGGAGCTTGTTGAGAAGACTCAGGGAGCTGGCAGGTGTGAACTGTTTAGTGCCTGGCATGAGGGGAGTGCTCCCTGAGGTCCCTCCTCTTGAGGAGGGAGTTCTCAACAACCTCAAATAAGCATCGGGTGACAGGGATAAAACTTACCATACTGTCACCTAGCCATTTATTCACACGCCCGTCTCCATAATTAGTACATGAGTTTCAGGAGGACAGAGACAAGAGCGTCAAGAGGGCAAAGACAATGCCTTATTCACACATAATTGGCACTTAATAAATGTTGATTGAACCCGTGGCTGAATAGATGCATGAATGAATAATTAATAACAAAGGGACTGCTGCTGAAAGGCAGTTTGGTTCACAAATTGGATGCCCGTGGAAATCAAAGGAGATCCTTATTTGCTTGGTGATTATCTAAATATTTGTCTCCCCCCCCCCCCCCCCCCCCGAGGTTCCAGGAAGCAGGTTGAAAAGGGCACTAGGAACAATACCACACCTGTGTTCCGAGGCTGAGGCGCAGGCAGGTGTCAGAAAAAGAACCTCAGGAAGAGGCCAGCCATTCAGAAAGGAAAAGGCGAGGCTGGCTTGGGTAACGCCAACTATATTTTTGCAATCTAGAAATATTTGGAGAAGGAGTCCCAGCTTTGTGCTTTTAAGGTCACTAGTGTTATTAATGAATAGGAATGGAAGCTTGCCCACTGGGATGGCTGCACAGACCCTGCAGACAGCGCTGGGAAGGGCGCATGCCTGGATGTGCTGTGGTCTGTGTTACGTCATGTAGCCACCACCAATCCGACCGCCGCCACCCCAGGGGCCTCCACCTCGTGTCACAGGGAAACTGCTCCAGGTTCTGTTTGCAAAGGGGACTGAGGGCTGGGCAGTTTTCTGCATTTTTATTTGGCGCTCACTTTCCTTGGTGAAAGAGGCATATATGCCAAGAGTGCCTACCATGTGGATTTTTAAAAACAACCTTGAACATTTCAAGTTGCATAAGAAAAAAGATTCAAAGGTTAAATAAACAAGCTCAGAAGCAAGAAAAGCATAAGCAAGTGAGAAACACTGAGCCCAGGACGGGCTTGCCAGCTCAGGAAGGATGGCAGTGGCAGCAGATGAGGCACGCAGCCTCAGGGAGTCCTTTGAGGGCAGATTCGGGTGGTCTTCCTATTGGAGCGCAGTGGGCTTCCCGGATTCCCCTGAGTTCCCGCCCACGTCTCGGTCCAGGGTCGTCAGCACGCAGTGGAGACTGTCTCTCGTTGAGATGCCTTTCTCTGAGGGGTGGGTAGGGAGTGGTATCTGCTGGAGGATGATTTGCCTCATTGCTGACAATATCACCTTCTTGAAACCTTTTTTGATTGGCCAGGACCTTAATAAAGCGCCCTCCTCCCATAGCACAGTCTTGTCAAGCCGGTGGTAGTGCTCGCTTCACCTCCACCACCAAGTCCGACTCAACGTCTTAAAATAGAGATGATTGACCCCAACCTGATCTGCCCATTTTATTTTGCCTTGAAAGTTCACTCTTCATTTTCATCTGGAAACCTCAGAGGAAATTTAATCTATTAGTTATTAAATGATTGACAATCCCACCTTGTGGGTGTGGCAGCACCCCTTGAAAAGCAAGCGTGGAACTTTCCAAGAACAAGTTAGAACACATATATTTTATCTTCCATAAAGATAAAATGCAAATGAAGAAAATCCAATTCAAACTAATTTAGGCAAAAGAGCAAATTCTTGGCTCTCGTAATCAAGGATGGAGATAGTTAGCTTCAGGGCTGACTGGATTCAGGATTCAAATATCCCTGCTTCCTTCTCTCCCTCTCCTCTCTGCTTGTCTCTACATCAGGACTCCATGCTCTCCTACTGTAGACCCATGTTCCCCTACAGCTCCCTGAAAGTCAAGTTCTACTTAAAAAAATCCTGGAAATGGACCACAGCCACCTAAGGTCAGATACTTGCCCCGTAGCTAATCACTGAAACCACAGAGACAATGATGCGAGAGGATGGCATCTGCTACCCCGTCATAAGACAGAGAAGGGGACATTCCTCAAGAAAAGAGAAGTGCTGGGCAGACAAAGCAACAATTGTCTCATATTAATCACATCTTTTTCTCCCTATATTTTTGATGCTCCATCATCTTGGGCCCTTGCTGACCCTGGTGGGACTGCCGCTTCTGGGGTTAGCCAGTTCCTAGAGACAGCAAATAATTCACCTGCTAGTGAGCCTTGCACATGCAAACCAACCAACCCAGAGCCCACACCCACTGCCTCCTCCATGGGGCACTCACATTCGGGCCACTGTCTCCCACCCTCACCACCCCAGGGCCAGGTACCAGACAACTAGGGGCAGCCCCCACACCCCAGAGCCTGCTGAAGTTATTCAAACCAGCCAATCCTAAACCTGCTTACCCTGCCTCATTTGTTCCTTCCCACAGAAACCACAGCAAAGGCTCTTGCCCACATCTTCCCCTCACTCCCTTTTTTGACTGACCCTGGTGCTTCCCATGTGGCCCTGCATGGTGTGCTATGCTTCCTGTTCCTAGGGATCTGAGAGCACAGCAAACATCTTTCTTCATGACAGTTATTTCTGTGTCTGTGTACCTTACTATCCCTGATTAAAACAACTCCTGGTTCAGGGTACCCTTGAAACACGTCTGCCACAACAAATAGCCCAAACCAGAAGTGGCTGGAGGAAACTCTACGGTCATAAACTTACATCGATTTACCATTCTAAGTCCCAAATCCCAAAGTAAGTTTGGTGATAAAACAAAGAGTATGCAGGAATCAAATGCAGAGGTTGGTGAAATCAGAACAGATCTAATGAGCCATTATCTAAAGCCAGAAACACCACATGGTGTTTGTAATTGAGAAATTGAATTGGAGAAATAAGTGGGAAATAAATGGGGACTGCCATAATTTTAGGGCTGTAGCTGGTTAAGAGTACAGACTTAGACTGCCTGGGCTCAAACTGTGGCTATTCCCTCGTAGACACATGATCTTGGTAAGGTACTTAAACCCTGTAAGCTCTAGTTCCTCCTCTCTGAAATGAAGATAATAATAGTATCTTCTTTCTAGTATAAATATTAAATGAGATAATATTTGTAAAATAGGGGAACAGGCCTGGTAAGTGTTTCATACTATCTGCTACTGTGTTTAACTTTTGTACTTATGACAAAACAAGTTTAAATGTAACAAGTTAAACCATAAAATAATGTTTCACAGATTCATAGATTATTATTTTCATTCCTTTGACATAGATAAGGCATTTCTTATTTTTTTTTTTAAAGATTGGCACCTGAGCTAACAACTGTTGCCAATCTTCTTTTCTTTTTTTTTCTGCTTTTTCTCCCCAAATCCCCCAGTACATAGTTGTATATTTTAGTTGTGGGTCCTTCTAGTTGCGGCATGTGGGACGCCACCTCAACGTGGCCTGATGAGCGGTGCCATGTCCGCGCCCAGGATCCGAACCAGTGAAACCCTGGGCCGCTGAAGCAGTGCATTCCAACTTAACCACTCAGCCAAGGGGCCGGCCCCTAAGGCATTTATAAGAATGACACACTACCTAAAAGCCAAAAATGAAGGGATGGACTAAAATGATGAAATTAAAATGGAAAAAAAAACATTTTTAGAGAAAAGAAAGTTAAAAGACAAATGACAATGTACTAAGAAAAAAAATTGTGCAATATATATTTCAAACAAAAAGATAATTTCTCTAATGTGCAAAGTTCTCTAACAAGTCAATAAGAGCAAAGGAAATGACCCAATAGACAAATGGGCTAAGACATGAGCAGATGGTTCTCAGTAAATAAGAAGCCAAGCAGCCAATCAACATATGACAAGATGCTGTCAGGAGACCTCCTGGCTGCAAGTAAGAGCATCCAAATAACAGTTGCCTAAGCCAACTGAGGTTTACAGTTTCACATAACAAAACATGTGCGCAGCAGGCAGCTGGGGACCCTCACTGGCATTGGTTCAGCATTAAAAAACACCACGAGGGAAAAAAACTCTGTTTGTTCCTTCACTTCCGTCGTCACAAGATGTAATACAACTCCAAATATTGCAGCCAAGTTCAAGGCAAAGGAGGAGTTGGGTTGGAGGGAACAGAAGACGGCAAGAGTTTCCTACAAACCCAGCAAACTTCCATTTAGGTGTCACACGCCAGAACCGTGTCCCATGGCCACCTCTAGCTGCCAGGGGCACTGAGAAATTGAAGATTGGTGTGCAATAAAGAATGTGGCTTGTCTTTGTCCTTTGTTCCTGAGGTAACCTCTAAACTCTTGCAATTTTCCAAGTGGGGATGTCTTTGTTATTTGTGGTGGGTCCCTCGGATCACAACTGAGAGTGTAGCTAACAAGGTGACTCAGGATGGGGGCTGAGGAAGCTAGAAAGACCAACCGTATGATAGAGGGCTGGAGCTTTTGAGCCCTGTGACAGCAGCCTGACCTCTGGGGAGAGAAGGGTGCTGGAGACTGAGTTCAACCGAGTGGGCAGTGATTCAATCAATTGTGATTACACAGTGAAACTCCATTTCCAACTCTGGAGTTCGCGAAATCAATGCTGAGGCACAGTCCCCCATACCTGCCTTCGCTTCAGACGCCGGCTGTGAGTTCCAGTGCCTGGGGCCACCCTCAATCAGCTGGCTATAGATCTGGGGGCTCCCAAGACTACACTCAGGTTTGATAATTCACTAGAAAGACTCGTAGAATTCACAGACAGCACTGTATTTATGATTGCAGTTTTATTACTACAGAAGGATACACATCAGAACCAGCCAAAAGAAGATAGATGTATGGCAAAGTCTGAGAGGGTTCCAAGAGCAAAGCTCCCCTCACCCTTTGGGCCGTGCCACCTTCCCAGCATATCAATGTTTTGGTGGTGACTGGCTCCCTGTGGATCTCAACAAAGCACCATCTGCATGTGGGGATGGAAAAGCTTCTGTTGTGAGGATTGCTCCATGAATCAAGGGGCACTTATTATTCCTGACCTATGGACACCAAACTAAGCACCCAGTGCCATCATTGTGGCCACTGCAAACTCTCCTGTATGTGTCGCAAGGCCCCCTGTGGGCAGCCCCACTTTCCCATGGAGAACCTCCCGCTTAGACTAATCACGGCTGGTCACCCGGGCCCAGGCACACTGCCCCTCCAAGCAAAACCAGCGTTCTGTTAACAAAATAGAAGCAGGATGAGTACTGGGTGGGTAGCCGACAATGCTGCCCAGATGCCCAACCTCACCCTAATTAAAGAAATGAAAATTTGCACTACAATAGTGTATCATTTTTCATCCACATGACTGTCGAACATCACACATTTTGATAATACCCAGTGTTGGCAACATTGTAGGAGACCTTCATTCTACTTAATTTTTGGCAGGAATGAATAATGGTATAATTTTTGAAGGGCATTTTGCCAATATCTATCAAAATCTTAACAATTCAGCAATTCAGCTCTTAAGTATATACCCAAAATAATTGAAAATAGGCACTCAAACAAATATTGCTGCCCCCAGGGCAGTGGGGCGGGGGGGGGGGGTCGCTGCACGATGGTCACTCACGTGGTCACTCTCTCCAGTACAGCCAGGTAGTGTGCTAGGTGCTGGAGCCGGGCCCAGAGTAAAGATTACCCTTTTCCACTGTGTTAGAACTTCCGACATCTGAGAAGGAGGCTTGGCAGCCGAATGTTCCATGACACAGAGCAGGGGTTTTACAGAGGCAGGCCAAATGGTCAATTATTCACTTTCCATCAAGGGAAAGGAGACACAGTGGCTGTTTTTCAACTGCGTGGAATTTTCCAGCTTCCAGTGTGGGTGTAAGGTATTAATTATTGTTAGAATTTCAGGAGAGATCAGCAGATCCGAGGTTGGAAGGAAGGAGGCATGTGCCTGAGGAGACGACAGGGAGCGGGACCAAGGACACACGACGCCAGGAAACCCTGGGCTCAGCCTCAGAGAACCTGGCCACATCTCAGCTCAACCTCCAACATACCCTGTAAACTCGGGAGCCCGAGAACCTCCCTACGCTTCATCTTCACTCCATGCCTCACAGCCCAGCAGAGGGGATTAAATGAGACATGGGTTGTGAATATTTTTGGCAAATAGAAGGTAAGCGGTATTACTGTTGTTCATCATTTGTCATCATTGATACCACTAGTTCTCAACTTTGCCTAGACTAGCCCCAAGCAGGCCACTCAGAATTATTTCTCGTGTGTCCCAGGAGTCAGTTTTATCAATCCTCTTTTGTGATGGGGATTGGGACCTATAAATATGAGGCTGAGGGCCAGGACCAAACTCATCTTATGCCACCATGAGCCAGGGTGACACGAGGAGCAAGGGGAGCACTCCTGGTGTGGATAGAGGGAATTCCTGGTGAGGAGAGAGGGCATTCCTGGTGCGGATAGAAGAAATTCCTGGTGCGGAGAGAGGGAACGGGGGCCTTTAGGACAGCGGGTTTCACTCAGGTGCATCCCCAGGCCTGTCCTGCATCCCCATGTGTGCCCTTCACTATGTATTTGCTCCACCAGAGCCAGCAGCCCCCAGTCCTTCTTAGGAAAAGACAGTTCAGCCTCTTGTAAGTTAGGGCCACTGGGAGACGGCACTGAGCCAGTAACACAAGGCCTGACGTGAATCACGTGTCTCGTGGTCCTAACCAGGGCTGACCTGTGGCCCAGGGCTCTCCTTTTGAAAGCTCTGCTCTGGGATTCTTCTGAAACCATAATGTGAGGAAGACAGCAAAGCAGAGGTTCCCTTCCTTACCTTGGCTGACCACCGCCTGGTTCATTCAGAGAGCAAGGCCTATAATGCTCTCTGCCCCACGTGATACCCAGCATCCTAGAACTTTTCCACCTCACCAGCGTGTTGCTGGGATTACGCAGCCCCCACAGAGCTTGGGGGTCTTCAGGTAGGTGATGGAGAGGCCGCCCAGGATTTCAAAGGCCATCCTTCCCAGGGCAGGGATTCTGTCTCCTCCGCCCTCACACCCCAGGCCAGCACAGTGCCTGGAGTTTTCTCAGTTCCCACTCAACAGCAGTTAATTAGACGAGTTGGCTAAGCACGAAGTTCTCCATTTCCAATCCCATTGCCTGCTGCGTCTCTGTTGGCTATTTATTGATTTTACATTAGTAAAACATATACTCTTGGGAGCATGAACCTAGGGGAAGATGGGAATTTAAAACCAGGTAAAACGGTCATGCCAGTGACTTCTGGAAGGAATCTTAGCTCTGGATGATGCTCTGAAAATGGAACTGGATGCTTTCAAATCAGGCAATCATTTAAATACAAGAGTCCTTAATACTACATCTCAAAGGAAGTTTATAGCTCCAAGGGGGTAAATGTGATTTAAAAAACCAAACATTATTTGGCCTATTCCCTCTATTTTTGGAGTCACATTTAATATATTTATCAGCTTCTTACAGGCAATCATATATGAGCTCCAATATTTTTATTATTGTTATTTGTAAATCTGCCTGTATTTCCAGAGCCTTCCTCTTTCAATCTTACAGGAAATGGCTCTCTCTGCCAAGAAACTAGAGGTTGCAAGGCTGTAACTGAGGAGCTGGTTCAGGATCTCAGGTAAGTGGCTCCCAGCTGTGAAACCACCAAGATTTCTCTGGGTCTCATTTTCCTTGTCTGTTACATGGGATAACCACAACCAACCGACAGAACTGGTGTGAGAATTAAGGAATGTGTCTACAAAGAGCTTTAGACATTTACTAATGTTGGTTGTTAGAAATAAGAATAAGTGGCTGGGCCGGGGGAAGGGGGAGTGACTACTTCCATTTTGGGGTGATGAAGAAGTCTGGAACTAGAGAGTGGGTGGTTGCACAACATCGTGAATGCATTTAACGCCACTGAATGGTACACTTTAAAATGGTTAAAAGGGTACAATTGATGTTATTTGTATTTTATCTCAATAAAAAACATTTTTTTTTAAAAAATAAATGATTGAATTTCTACTTCCATCTAAGAGTGAGCTGTTTGAATCAGACAACTCTTGTACTGAGAAAAACTATAAAAGCTGGATACAGTTTTTTAGAAAACAGCCATTTGAAGACATCAAAAGAGAAATCACTGCAATCAGGGCTTGAGGGCCAAGGTCCCAGGGAAAAGCAAAGGCACTGGGGTGAGCTTGACATCCTCTGCTGCTTCTCCCCTGAAGGACAAAGATGGAGGACTTACAGGGTCAGATATCAAGATCAACTTTAACGCTAAAGTAATAAAGTTAGTGTAGTGTGGCACAGGACAAAGAGACCAATAAAGGAGAACAGCGAGTCCAGAAATAGCGCGTACGTATAATGGATTTAGACAGCGGCCGTAGTGCAGAGCTTCTGGGAAGGGGCAGCTGGGTCAACTGGGTAAACATACGAGAAAAAAGTAAATCTTGACCCCTATCTCACACCATACACACAAAGCAATTCCAGATGCATCAAAGTCCTAAATAATGACAGGGAAAACAATAGAGCTTCTGAAAGATATCATAGGAAAATGTCTTCATGATCTTGGAATAGGAAAACATTTCTTGAACAAAAAATATAAAGAAAACGATAATTTGGACTGCATTAAAATTAACTTCTGTTCATCAAAAGACACCATGTAGGGAACTGAAAAGGAAAGCCACAGAATGGGGGAATATGTTCAAAACATACATATATATATATATATATATATATATATATACACACACACATATATATAAATGACTCATAACCAGAATACATTAAAAAAAACACACCTACAAATAAACACGAAAAAGGCAACACAACATTTTAAGAAATGGGCAGGAGATTCTAATAGGTATTTCACAAAAGAGGATATCTAAATGCCCAATAAACATATGTAAAGGTAAAAATGCAAATTAAAGCCATAAAAAAATACTACTACATACCCAACAAAAATTGATAATACGTTGTTCTGGCAAGCACATGGAGCGACCAGATACCCAAACACTGCTGCCCAGGATATTATTTTGTCAACCATTTTGGAAAACTCTGTGGCAATATCTGTTAAAGCTGAATATTCTAGGTATATGTGCAACAAAAATACTTATATCTGCATCAAAAGACAGACAAAAAAAGATTACGGTCCTGCTACTTGTAATAGCCCCAAACTGGAAACAACTCCAATGTCCACCAAGAATAGAATACACAAATAAATTATAAATTTATTTTTAATAACTTGGTTTTTAATATTTATTCATAATTTGAATAAATTATAGAGTATTTTTATAATGAAATACTCTGCAGCAATAAAAATCAATAAACTTCTGGAGTCAGCCCGGTGGCGTAGCGGTTAAGTTTACACACTCTGCTTCTGTAGCCGGGGTTCGTCCGTTTGGATCCTGGGTGTGGACCTGTGCACTGTCAAGCTATGCTGTGGAAGATATATACGTCCCACATATAAAGCAGAGGAACATGTGCACAGATGTTAGCTCAGGGCCAATCTTCCTCAGCAAAAAGAGGAGGATTGGCAGTGGATGTTAGCTCAGGGCTAATCTTCCTCAAAAAAAAATCAAGAAGCTTCTATAAGCACAAAATGGATGAATCTCACAAATATGTTTGAGCAAAAGGATCCAGACACCAAAGAACACAGTCAGTATGATTCTTCTTATATAAAATTCAAAATCAGACAAAACAATCTGTGGCCAGAGAAATCAGACTACTTGTTCCCTTTGGTGTGGGTGGTGAGTGGGAGGGGCGGGAGAGGACCTCTGGTGTCGGTGACATCGTACTTCTAGTCTGGGTGGGACTGCATTGCTGTGCTCACTTTGTAAAAATGCATGGAGCCATGCACTTATCATTTGTGTACTTTTCTATATGTATATTTCAAAAAAAAATATAATAATTTATCTTAAAATTATTTATTTATTTATTTATTTATTCCTATTATTATAGGAACAAATGGTTATCAAAATACACATAGTTGTCTCCACAGAGAGAAGTCACAAGCAATTTTTTTCTCTACTACTTTTTCATAGGAGTATTCTTGGGTTTTCTGCACCCAGCAGGCTTGATTTGTATAATAAAAACTTATTAAATATACCCTTTAAATTGTATTTTAGATAAAAAATGACATGGAGAAATCTAGGTGACACACTGAGTTGAAAAAGTGGCTTAAAAACCAGTAAGCTGAGCTACTTCAACATAATCAAGGCCATATACAAAAGCCCACAGCTAACATCATACTCAATGGTGAAAGACTGAAAGCTATCCTTCTAACATCAGGAACAAGACAAGGATGCTCACTTTTGCCACTTCTCTTTAACATAGTACTTGAAGTCCTAGCCAGAGTAACTAGGCAAGAAAATGAAATAAAAGGAATCCAAAATGGACAGGAAGAAGTAAAATTATCTCTGTTGACAGACAATTGGATTTTATACGGATAAAACCCTAACGATTCCACCCACAAAAAAGGAACGCCAAACCTGTTAGAACTAACAAATGAATACAGCAAAGTTGCAAGACACAAAATCAGCACACACAAATCAGCTGCATTTCTACACACTAACAATAAACAATCCAAAAATGAAATTAAGAAAACAAGTCTATCCACAATAATATAAAATAAAAAAGATACTTAGGAATAAACTTAACCAAGGAGGTGAAAATTTTGTACGCTACAAACATTGCTGAAAGAAATTAAAGAAGACACAAATAAGACTTAATATTGTTAAGATGTCAGTACTATCCAAAGCTATTATAGATTTAATGCACTCCCTACCAAAATCCCAATAACACTTTTTACAGAAATAGGAAAATGCATCCTAAAATTCATACAAAATCTCAAGGGATCCTAAGTAGCCAAAGTTGAAGCCTTAAAGCCCATTCAAAAATCAACTCGAAATAGATCAAAGACCCACATGGAAGCATTAAGACTACAAGCTCCTAGAGGAAAATCTTCATGACATTGGATTTGGCAATGATTTCTTGGATATGACACCGAAAGCACAGGCATAAAAGTAAAGATAGATAAATTGGACTACATCAAAAGGTAAAAGTTCTATACATCAAAGGACATAACCAACAAAGTGAAAAGGCAACCTACAGGATAGGAGAAAATATTTCCAAATCATATATCTGATAAGAGATTATATCTAGATTATATAAAGAACTCCTACAATTCAATAATAAAGAAAACCCTCAATTTAAAAATAAGCAAAGGACTTAAATAGATATTTCTCTAAAGAAGATACACTAACGGCCAATAAGTACATGAGAAGATGCTCAAAATCAAAATCTAAAGAAATGAAGATCAGCCTCACAATGAGATACCACCTCAAAGCCACGAGGATGGCTATTATAAAAACAAAAACTCCAGAAAATAAATGTTGCTGAGGATGTCGAAAATTTGCAATCTTTGTGCACTGTTGATGGGAATGTAAAACGTTGTAGTTACTACGGAAAATAGTACAGCAGTTTCTTAAAAAATAAAAAATAGACTTATCACATGATCCAGCAATTTCACTTCTGGATATACACCCCAAAGAATTAAAAGCAGGATCTTGAACAGATATTTGTACACCACTTTCATAGCAGCATTAGTCACAACAGCCAAAAGGTAGAAGCAGTCCAAGTGTCCATGGACAGATGAAAGGATAAACAAAATGTGGCTTATGCTACAATGGAATATTATTCTGCCTTGAAAAAGAAGGAAATTCTGCAATATTCCACAACATGGATGAACATTGAGGACACTATACTAAGCGAAATAAGTCAGTCACAAAAGGACAAAACTATATGATTCCACTTATATGAATCAAATCCATAGAAAGAGATAGTAGAATGGTGGTTGCCAGGGGCTGGGGGAGTGGGGAATGGGGCGTTGGTGTTTAATGGGGACAGAGTTTCAGTTTTGCAAGATGAAAGGAGTTCTGGGCATGGATGGTGGTGGTCGCTGCACAGCAATGTGGATGTACTTAACACTGCTGAACTGTGCACGTAAAAATGGTTAAGATGGTAAATTTGGGGGCCAGTACTGTGGCCGAGTGGTTAAGTTTGTGTGCTCCACATCAGCGGCCCAGGGTTTCGCTGGTTTGGATCCTGGGCATAGACCCAGCACCGCTCATCAAGGCACGCTGAGGCGGTGTCCCACACATCACAACTAGAAGGACCCACAACTAGAATATACAACTATGTACTGGGGGGCTTTGGAGAGAAGAAGGGAAAAATAAGATTGGCAACAGATGTCAGCTCAGGGCCAATCTTAAAAAAAAAGACGGTAAATTTTATGTTATGTGTTACTAAGCTATGTGTAAAAAGAAAAAACCCAGTAGGCTCTATAACCTCAATTTTGGCAATGAATGGGGGAATTCATGTGCAAACAAAAAGGCTAGAAGATCATAAACTAAAATCATTGTCAAGGAAGACGAAGAAATACAGCAAAATGTCAATTGTTGACTCCATGTGGTAGACATGTGTTTATCGTAATATTTTTTCAGTCGTTTGATATGCTTAATTTTTTATAATAAAGCTTAGGGAAAATGATAACGGTAAGCATTTCTGAGTAGTAAGATGCAGGTATTTTAGGATTGTGTGTGTGTGCTTTTCTGTAATCTTCGCATTTTTTATTGCATGTGTATCACTATTATAATTGGAAGAAAGTGTTTCAGAAGAAGCGGCTGCCAGCTGTCTGCCTGCCTTCACCGGGCAGGTCAAAATCTCATTTCTCCTGGTTCCAGCGGAGCCTGAGGGCCCCTCAGCACCAGCATCCAGGGTCCTCACCCTGGGGTATGACCCCCTGGTGTTCCTCTGGGTTGGGAGGGGTAGTTTGTTAGCAATAATAGTAACTAAGAATAGTTACCATTATTCCAAAATGCTACTTAAAAAATACTAAATTGGAGCAGTTTCCCAGGCAATCCCCGCAGCGCCATTACTCGAACTCAACGTGTGTTTGACCAGAGGGAAGCGATGGGGCAGGCAGATGGGGCACTGGGCTCTGCAGGCGGCCTCGGGCCCCACCCTCCCTGCTGTGCGCTGCACCAGGCAGCTTCTCTGCTGAAACGGGTTGAGGCCCGGATGGGAGGATGGGAGCAGCGTTAAACTGTTGCTGGAAGCAGCAAGGGTCACCCGCTCCAGAAAAATGCCACCAGCGGTTTTGCCTGTTCCTGTGTTTTTCTTGACTCATTCTCCCCGCGCCTCCCGGTCCAATGCCTGGCGGGCCCAGCTGCGGGCTGGTGCTCAGTCGAGGTGACTGGTTTCACAGACCTGCTTAGGCACGGCCGTCCCTCCCACAGTGATATTTTGCATCTACAGCGCCTGTCTTGCGGGGAAACACTGCCTTGGACTTGACAATGGGGGCCGAAGGGACGAGTTTTCTGGGAGCACGCAGGCAAACCCCACGCTATGCCCCTGGGCTCCGCGGCCCCTGGGAGCAGAAACGGGGCTCTTTTTGTCCCCGTGTCCCGTGCTCAGCCTCCGCACGTGCACCTACTCTTGCAGGCAGTGCATTGCCATTCTTTTCTGCGCGGTCCTCCTAACTCCATCTGAGGACTGGGGCCTGGCAGACAAAACAGAGGCTTAAAGGGCTGTAGCCCAGGGCTAACGGAGCCAGGGTGGTCACAGAAAATTCTGCAGGTTCTGGATGGTCTTTTCTTGTCGAACAGCTGTCCCTCTCCCACCCAGGCTACGGGACCGTGTGGCTGCTCAGCTCACAGAGCACGCAGCTAGTCACAGCCGCGGCTCAGGTGCCAGACAGACTCCTGCTGCTGAGAAGCACGGCGCAGCCCCCCCCTGCGCCAGGGAGGATGAGCAGGTGTTCGAGGTGGAAGCATCCTCTAGATCTAAAATGGGAGGCGGAGGAGGGGCCGAGCTCTAGAAAAGGAAGTCTCGGTGGTCAGAAGACAAGCACACACGCAGAGCCCTGCCTCCTGTGGGGAGAGGTGTAACCGCACGCTCCCATCTCAGCTTCAGCTATGGGCTCAGAGGCTCGGCCCTGCTCCCTCCCTCCCGGGAGCCGGTCTGCCCGCAGCCTTTCTTCTGTGGGCCTTTGTACACAAGGACTACTTTAAAGCAACACTTTCCTCCCCTTCCTGTTCCATTAATTGCTGGCATCCTCGGACAGCCCCCCTTAGATTTTACTCAGCGCTGGATTTGTCTGTCAGTGTAAATTCAGTGTCTCCAGTCACACTACAGATCCCTCAGAGACAGGGATTCTGACCTAACTTGCCTTCCACTTAACCGCCTCAGCATCTAGAGAGACTGCGGGCCTGAAGGACCCCCGTGGACCGAGTTGAAGGAAAGATTCAGGCAGGCCATGTGATTTCTGGATCCCAGTGCAGATTAAAAATGTGCAGCCACTTGTTCAAAAAGCAGTAGGGAAAAAAAAGTGCTGTTGAAGACACTATAGTTTTTCTTCTCTCTGGAGTCTCTCGCTCAACCTGTCACGGTGTTTTTTATTTGCTTTCTAATGTTCTAAATTTAAAAGATTAAAAATTTAAATTATTAGGATGAATTTTTGCTGCTCATCTTTGGATCCTGCAATGCCAGTTTTAAATGCAACCATAAACGCAGTTATGTCGCCCGCGGAATCACGGAAATGACGCAATCCCTGTTTCGCAGGGAACACATGCACGTGTGTTTCATTCTCGCTGGGAGCGTGGACACGCTGCGCAAAAGGAACGCAATTGTTTTTCCTTCACTTCTTGACACGCACGCTGCCAACCCTGACAGAGCAGCCAGCGTCAGGGGCAGGGCTGCGGCCGCCCACTTGGCCGTCCTGGACCCTGGCCTCCCCGCCACGGCCTGAGACCCTCGGGGCATGGGGTCAGGAGGCTGGGGCCTGTCCACGGGCTTGTCCGCAGGGCTGGTGGCCTCCAAGTGTGTGTGCTTCAAAATAATTACCAGCAGGAAAGATGTGATGGGCTGGCCCCCCGGGCGTAGTGGTTAACTTCATGCGCTCTGCTTCAGGGGTGGGGTTGCAGGTTCGGATCCCTGGCGGACCTGTCCACCGCTCAGCAAGCCACGCTGTGGCGGTGACCCACAAACCAAAAGAGGAAGATTGGCACCGGTGTTAGCTCAGGGACAATCTTCCCCACCAAAAAGAAAAAGAAGGCAAGATGTGAAAAAGAGAAACTGGAACAGCTGATCTGATGGAGCTGTAATCACAGATGTACAAAAAAGAGAAGGTAACCTTACTGTGACACTTGTCTTGTCGGTGACCTATATAGTGAGAAGATTGTAAACACTAATTTTAAAACGTGGTGCTATAACTATTTGGGGAGGCCTCAAGAGTAGGAGTAAGAGGGAGAAGTCATTCTCCACCATAACACAAAGTCAACAGAATACGTTTAATTTTGATGCATCAACAAATAGGAGAAAAAACATATTCTTTAGAAACATGAAGGTAATTACCAAAATAAAGTGCTAAGGAGTTAAAAATAAATTGTGCCTGGGCGGGTGTGGAAAGTGGGGATGGATGGAGAAGAAATAGAAATTGACTGGCATTATGTTTAAATAGCATAGGTATTACTTTGACAAACACTTTAATAATCACAAAAAATTGGAAATAATGAAATAGAATAATAAAGATCTATGAAGAATGATATTGAAATTTTCCAAAATGTTACATTTTGTGGGAAAAAAGTATGGCTCCATTATGATTATATATATTTATCTCCAAAAAGAGAAACAGACCGTGAGCCAGTAATTGTGGTATTTCTGGGGAGTGTGGTCCTTGGGGCTTCCACTTCCCATGTTGTTTGTCCTGCAATTTTGAAATTTTTTTGAAATGCATTCTTATATATTCGTTTTATAAACAGAAAAAGAATAAAATAACCTTTAAAAATGTTTTAAAGAATAGAAAAAAATTAGACGTGACCGCATGAGCTGCTCTGGGAGTGGCTCGGGTAGGTCCTTCAAGTTGTGGTGCTCCTGCACTGGGCGGGTTTCTCCATCCTCAGCACCAACAAGTGTTTTGCAAAATGAACCACCAACCACCTGACCACCCGCGAGGAGCTGTCTGAGAAGTCACTTTCATTAACATTCAACGAACACAGACGAGCTTTGGTTCTGGCCAAGGTGCCTCAGAAATGGTCTCTGTCAGTATCACATGGGACATCATCTCCTTTTCTTCTTAGTACCAGAACACACATTTAATTTGGGGTGGCAGCATACCTAAATGAAAGACCCCATTTTCCAGCCTTTCCTGAAGTTGAGTGAGGGAAGATTGCTTTAAGAGAGCTGATTTGGCTTAGAGACGATTTTTTTCCTCCTTTGTTTCTCTTCTGCCAATCTGGAACATGGATGTGATGGCTGGTGCTCCAGAAGCCATCTTGGAGTATGAGGCAATGTGTTCAGAAGCCACAGACTGAAGAAATCAGAGGGAAAAGGTAGGACTCTGAGTCTCTGATGACATTGTGGACCTGCTTTGACTAGTAACTCGATTTTTTTCTTTTTCCTTAAGAGAGAAATTCACTTCCATCCTGTTTAGGCTGTTTTATGTAGCAGGAGTTTTGCATTATGTGCAGCCTCAGGGACACTGTGCCTTCAACAGCTGACTCTCATGGTACGGATCAGTGAGCTTCACTCCTCTGAAGACAGAGGCATATAGAATCGCCCCCCAAGAATGGTTTGCAGTTTTACTTCGGGAACAAAAAAGCCTTTCTGAAGTAGATTTAGATTGGGATGGGCATAAAATCACGTTGGACTCTAGGTTCCCACCTTGTAAAATAAGGAATAAGCGACACAACAAATTCCTCCTTCACTCTCCACGCGGTGGATTCTTCTGGGGAGTGTCGGGTCTCCCCATCCTGCACCACTCTCCCCGCGCCCGCACACGCGGCGGGGCAGGCAGGGCGCGCAGGGTGCGGACTGGGCAGCCCCCGGGCAGGACGCGGGACAAGGAACGCTCCCGCACGTGCGGCCGTGCTGTTCTCCTCCCACCCGTGTAGACGGTCTCCGTCGCTCAGGTCATCCGCAGGTAACACGACCCAGCTCCTGACAGCCGGATGCACTGTGCACAGCACCCCCTGTGCTGGGGTGAGTTAGTGTGCACGGGCCACACGAGCTGCGTAGACACGTCCGCTCTTCCTGAGGAAGTTTACCGAACCCGCGGAAGTGGCCATCCACTCCGGAGTCCCGGTGCCGGTGCCATATGAATACCGGCCACGGTAGGAAGAAGACCCTCACAGCCACGTTGGTCTGGGCCCCTACTCCTGCCGGGCTATAGGGCGCATGTCCCCCCGCCCTCTCCTACTTTCCGATTGGCTCAGGGACGAGTCCCCTCCGCCCCCAGGCTGAGGCCTGCAGGGGCCGCTGGGCACCTCCTGAGGGGCCAAGGCAGCTGGTGCGGGGACGGGGAGGGCAAGGGCCCGGCTGCCGGGGCACAGGCTCTCCGCTGGGCCCTGAGGTGCCCCGCTTGGACCCCCGCACGGCCTGCAGCGCCCGTGTCACCATGGCGCCACCTCCCTCTGTCTACACCTCGTGTCTCTGAGGAGACCCGCGCGGCGCCTGGTGCTGGGGGGGGGGGGACCTAGACTCGGACCTGACCTCGTCGCCCTGCTGTCCCCGTCTCTACGGGCCCGGAGCTGCCACACTCCGCCTTCCCTACTTCTTCCCGAGCCTCTCAATCCCAGCCCCTAAGTCTAGACCGCAGCGAGCTGGAGCCGCACGACCGCGTAAACGCAGCCTCGCGGGGCTCCGGCGCGCCTCCGCCTCCGGCAGACGGCAGGCCGGTGGGGCGGGTCAGTCTGGGCGAGGGCCGTGTGTCCCTCCTGGTGCTCTGGCTGTTTAGCGTAGTTCCTGTGACAGAGGGAGGGACGTGCGGGGGGTGGGGGGGGAGGTGGGGAGAAGGGAAGGAGGCTTCCCCTAGAACCCGCAGGCCCTCTTGCCTCCGCGGGGAGAGCTCTCCCCTGCCTCCCCTCCCCGCAGCACATCTGTCGTCCCCCTCCTCTCGCCTTCCAGGTCCCCTCCTCAGAGGCTGTCACTTGTCAGAAGGCCGGCCTGGGGTCTCCCTCTCCGGATTGTCTTCTTGCTCCTTCCTCGTCCTTATAAAAAGTTGTCAGGAGCCCACAGGTGCTTGTGTGTGACCTCCTGAGTGTCACGGGGTCTGGGACAGGACATTGTGAGCCCGGGCGGCTTTGACCTGTGCCCCTGCCTCCATGAATTCCCTTTGGCTCCACAGTGACACCCACTGCAGTGACACCAGCTGGGCTCAGGGCGGGCTGATGGAGCAAAGCGAGGAGGGCCAATCCACCCTTACTTTCACTGTGTATCTGCACTGGACCAGAGGGACAGTTACCCCAGGGAATCTGTCGGGACTGGGGCTTCCGGCCCCTAACAGGGAGAAGAATTCACAGGTGGCTAAGGAAGGTGCGGTAAACTGAGTAACAGCCCCCAAAGATACCCAGATCCTAATCCCTGAGCCTGTGAAGGCCACCTTAAATGGTGAAAGGGACTTTGCACGTGTGATGAAGTTAAAGGCATTGAGGTGGAGAGGTTATCCTGTGTTACCAGGGTGGCCCCGGATGCCCTGACAAGTGTCCTCATAAGAGGAAGGCGGAGGGCCATTTGACAACAGAGAAGTCAGTGTGACCACCGAGTCAAGATGCTTCACTGCTGGCTTTGGAGATGGAAGAAGGGGACACGAGCCAAGGAATGCAGCTCGAGAAGCTGGCTCTCCTCTAGACTCTCCAGAGGCAGCAGGGCCCTGCTCGCCTTGATTCTGGCCCAGCAGATCTGATTTTGGCTTCAGAGCTCCAGAACTGTGAGAGAAGAGCGTGTATTGTTCGAGCCACTGAGCGTGTGGGGATCTGTGAGAGCAGCCCAAGGAGCTAATGCAGCAGGCTTGTGCTGGGAGCTGCTTCCTGAGAGCCTCGGCCTGGACCCTTCCTTCTCTTTCCCTCCCCTCCTCTCCTCTCTTCTCTCCCTCTCTCTCCACCCCTCTCCCATCTCTCTCTTTGTCTCTCCCTCATCTCTCCCTCTCTCCTCCTCCCTTTCCCTCCTTCTCTTCACCACCCCGGGGGGAGGCTGGCCTTGCCTGTGCCAGGGAAGGGCATTTGGCGTCAGCTGTGAAGCAGCTGCTGGAGGCCGTCTGCGCATTCGCTGCCAAATCCGTGTGTAAGCTTGTGGTGGTCACAGCTGAACAAGACGGGCTTGAGCATGCAGTTGGGCTTGTCCTCTGAGAGACAGACAGACCCAGGCCACAGGGCTGAGAACATCCCACCCCCGCCTAGAATGAGAACAGCAGGGTGGCTAACCTGGGGCGTTCTGTGGCCAGGCTCCTGTCATTGTCACAGTGTCCTCAGGAGACAGGCTTTGGCTTCTGTTTTACAGAGAAGGAAATTAAACCCCAGAGAAATTAAGTAATTTGCCCAAGATCACACCATTTAAGCTCAGTGTGTGACAGAATCCGTATTTAAACATATGCTTATCTGATCCTCAGACCCAAACATTAGCTACCAGCTCGCTGCTTTCTTCACGTGTGGAATTCCGGCCTCGCAAATCAAATGAGTGCGTCAACAGCGCGGAGGTGGGCAGGGGGAGACTCAGAAGGGCTAAAGGAATTGGGGGCTCTTCCTTCAGACAGAAAGAGGCCAAAAGAGCAGAATTCAGACTCATGAAAACAACTTAGCGGATCTGAACCGGAACAACATGTTAGCAGATTCCTTAAGGAAGAGCATTTTCCTGAAGCCGCAAAAGGAGACAGGGACGCTAGGAGGGGTCTGTGTGATAAGGGGACTGTTATCTGAACACTTTGTCTACATGTATTTAAAACAGTTGAAAACTTGATTCTCATTTGCATATGGAATGAACACGTGTCAAAGAGTGTATTCGACTCATCCATGTGGAGACCAGTAAGTTGATAAAAATGGGTTTGAGGGCGTTTGAGAAACAAAGGTTAATACTGTCCATCTGGCCAAGCATTAAAAAAAGAGCCTTCGGGTATGGCGGCCGATTACATACAGAATTGGCTGCTGTCCTACAGCGCATCAAAAGGTCATCCTCTGCAAGGGAGGTTCGAACGCTCTTGTCGCCTCCACTGGGTGGGGGTCTACACACTCACGTGTCCTTTCTCAGCAAACAAGAGGATAACAAGGTCACACTCAGGTTCACCCCCTAGATTATTAAATAATAACCAGCTACAATTGTTGGATGAGCTGTTCAGCAATGTGCCAGGATCACATTGGAAGTTCATGCTGCCCATGCTGTCCGCTGTTGCTGTGAAGATCAGTGAAACCAGTGCATGGAATGACACAAGCCCAAAGCAACTTTGTCCTTTCTCACATCTCCCCACTAGCTTTGCTCTGTCAATCAGTACTTCTTTCCTTTAGTGCAAATATGACAGATCCCGGGGCTTTTCCAGGCGCACTTGTAGACAATGAAAAGCTGTTCCAATATCAAAGCTGGACCCTCTCGCGGAATGTGAGGCTGCCGGCTTCTCCCAGCTGGTTTCTGCCTCCGGCTTGAAATCCTGCAGTGGCTGGGGAGCTGCTTCCATATTTCTCCCTCCCTCTCCTCCCGGACTACTAACCTACTAACCTCTGTTTTGGGCCCCTCTGGGGACAGGCATAGAGGCCACAAGGGGAAACGAGGGACAGAAGCCCCTGCTACTCGCCTGGCACAGTGGTAATCTGCCGCGGTCCCCCATGTGGGGCACACTTCCAACACTGACTTTCTCTCTCCTGGAATGGCCCACCCTCCTTGGCCCTCCCCTCTCTCCCGCTAGGCCTGCGCCATCCAGTGCAACAGACGCTGGTCACAGGTGGCTATTTACATTAATTAATATGAAATAAAATAGAGAATTCAGCCCCTCCATTGCACTAACCATGTTTCAAATGCCCACATGGGGCTGGCTGCTATCAGATTGGTGCCATCTCGTTTGTTATAAAGGTGCACTGGCTCTATCCTGAAGCCTGTCACAGCACATGCCGATGTGTACGGCACTACACATAAAAGTACATTGTCACAACGGGTTAACAAAACTTTTGTTTTCCTTCCGAAACTGTGTTCACCCCAGAGAGGGAGGGATAGTGCAAAGAGGCAGCATGGAGTGGTGACCACGGTGGGTGTCGGAGCGGTGGGAGGAGCTCTCCAGAACGGCGCTGCCCCAGCCCGGCTTCTCACTGCCACATGACTGACCTTCAGGCCGGATCATGCTTAGTGTGGGGCCGCCCTGGGCACAATAGGATAGTTAGCAGCACCCCTCGTTTCTCTTGCTAGATACCAGTAGCACCCCTTTCCCAGCCATGACAACCAGCAATGTCTCAGACATCGCCAGTGTCTGCGGGCGTCAATTGCGCCCGCTTGAGGACCGCTGCCCTGGACCCCTCCTGAGTGAGTAGGCCACCTCCCCTGGCTCCTGCTGGCTGTGCTTCCTGAGCCGGTCTCTTGCCCGAGCCTCGGCCCCTTTGTCCAGCTCTCTGCTGAGCTTGTACGTCCTTCCCCCGTCTCACCGCGCAATCGCCCCATCCCGTTTATGAGAAGGCTTACTTGTCTTCCAGGCTTTGGCTTTTGGTGGTGCTCATGATCATGCAGAAACATTTACTGTGCTGGCCTGGATTTCTGCTGTCCTCTTCGAGTCTGTTTCGGGGAGGACTCTCCACAACACATAAGGCTGATATTCAAGAAGGGCGGGGGAACCGAAGGAAGAGCCAAGAGGACAAACAGTTTCCTTCCACTCCCGCCTGCCGCCTTCACCCCCACCCTCAGTTTCCCACAGTGCCCCCTCAAGAAGACGTGTGTCACAGCCCACCTCCTGTCCTAGTCCAAGAGCAGAAGGCTGGCCCAGAAAAGCCTCTCAGTGAAAACATCACATCCAGTGATGCTGTTCACCTTTGACATGGCGTTTCCAGGACACTTGACTGGAGGAAACACCTTGTGACACGAGTGACTATTGGTCATCAGTAGCTCAGCTCCTGGAATCCGGCCCTGGCCTGTTGGTAAATTTCAGACCGGACACCTTCGTTCACCAAAATGATAAGTATATACATAAAAGGGACTAAAATTCTGGACAGATGCCACACTGAAACTGTTTAGAGGAACTCTCTGCTTGGCTTCGTGGCCGTCTTTGATGGTGGGCCAGCTCTCTCCAGCATCCAGCCTTGCTCAGCACGACACCCACACCTCCTCTGAAGGGAGGCAAGCTTCCTGGACTCTCAGCCCCCATCGTCAAACACAAGCTGGTCATTGGCTGTTGAAGCTCAACTGCATGTAGAAACTTGCAAGGGGGTTGGGAGCAAAAACAACAGGAACCATTCTTCCAACACACAATGGCCGAGTGTGTGCTCTGGGTAGCTCTGTGCTCGGGACGATGTGCTCAGAAGATGCCATTGCAGGAATTACAATCAACCAATTCTGTCTGCCTCACTCGCCAGCCAGCTCCCCTGGCAAGTAGAGATTTGCTGTATTCCCCTGCCCAAATGGGCCATCACTCCTTCTTCCCTGGGGCCCCCTTCCCTCTGCTTCATGTGAATTCACAATACATTAAGGATCTGGGAGAGGGTAGGAGAAAGTGCAGCCTTTGCAGTGTGAGGTTATAAGCACAATGAAGATAGTTTTATCCCCTTCACACCAGCTGTCGAGTGACCACAAGGGCAGATCACTCAATGGGCCACCAGGCATCTCCTGTGCCTGGCACCTGGCCAGAGCTCCGGGATGCTGCTTCCCCGAAGCGCAAACTCACATCTCTGCCCCTGTCAGCATAGGCAGCCCAAGGCCGAGGCCCGCCCCTTCAGACTTGCCGAGAAATAGTTGGAAAACATGAGGCACGTCGATCTTATCCCTCCGTAGAGAAAACCAACTCGGTGCTTCTTGGAGAAAGCTCATCTTGTAGGAGATCAAGTAGTTGAGCATTTCAGTCCACGGTTTTTTCTGTCTTTTTATTTTTCTCCATCAACACACGTGCTGGGAGGCATCCATGTGTGCCTGTAGCTGACATTCTCTGTCCGTGTCTTGAATCCAAGTTTGGAGGGAGGGAGTTGGGGAACTTTGCTTTAGATAAAGAAGGAAACGAGTGTTCCCTTGAGAGCCCTGCCGTCCTCCTGGAGCATCGCTCTCCTTCCTACATGCAGGCTGCACCTGTGCACAGCACAGACGTCTGCACCTGAGGACATCTGGAGGGGCAGGAGACCAAGAGGGCGCCCGCTCCTGTCAGAGGTCTAGACGTATGCAAATCTCCCAATGAAATATGCAGACCTGGCAGAGGCCTAAAACAAATGTGATGTTTGGGCTATTTTTAAAAATTTCATATGGCCTATTTAACCCTTAGCGGATATTACGATTGAGTGACAGAATTCAGAATTGTCATGCCCTCCATCAGAAGCCTGAGTGGCAAAGATGGATCCAGATGGCTCTCCCTGGAGGAGCCGCCGAGAGGGAGGTAAGGACAAGTCTCCCTGTTGGGCTCCTGGCCACAATCCAATATGCAGATGTCACTGTGAGACACGTGCAGAGGCATCTTACTCGCTCCTCTGACCAGGGACCAACATTATTAAATATTTAAGTCAACTTTCCTTCCTTCAATCTCTTATTGCAATGGATGTGAAATTTGCTGCGGGTCCCATTCATTCCATCAGCATTTATTAAGCCTGTTAGGTGCTAAGCCCACTGTGTTGGAGATGAAATCTTCAAAGCCCATGCATGTGGAGGGCTGGCAGTGCTTCGCAGAGACACACACGAGCATGTCAGTGCAGGGGCTGCGTGCTGGGGTAGGGTACGAGTGAGCTGTGGACTTCCATCTGAGGGCATCTCCACTAGCCTCCAGGGGCCTTTCTCTTTGTCCAAGGGAAGAACTCCAAACAAATGAATCCCCAAACCAAGAGAAGTCTCCAACTCAAATCACCATGATTCAGCCCAGTTGGTTTTCCAGCTTTCATTCGCACACACACAAAACACACATATGATACAAATTCTCATTTCTACAACATTATTCCTCCCTTGGAGACTGCACAATTTTTGATAGTTCTCACTTCCAACTTATGTCTCCAGTAACTATTTTAATTTATTACACTGTGCCTTCAGTTCCTCATCCACTTCCTTGGCAAAGAACACACTGTCCCACGACATCTCCCTCTGCCGCCATCCCCACACGCTGCTCCCACTCTTCTGCGGCAAGGGCTGCCCTCTTCAGTCACGCACATCTTGTGAGTTTCACAGGTAATGATTTAGGGATCTTGCATGTGGGGTCATTGGAAGTCCAAGAGAACCATCCCACTTTTGAGCCCTTTTCAATCCTTCGTGGCAAGTGTCAGGATTCCTACTGAGTCACATACTTCTTGAGACCCCCAACTCCCACCTCCCCTCTCAGATCCCTTTCACCAAGCCTATGTCCCTCCTAAGAGTCTGTAGGCAAACTTTCCTTTTTTCTGGACTCAGTACATTGATGCAGATCTGAGATCACAAATATCCTTAATTCTTTTTCAGAAAATCTACCTGGACCTGGGCCCCAAAAGGACTTGAGTCACTGATTCAGTTAGAATGCAGTTGGTTGCAAGTAACAGAAACTCGTCTATAAACATAAGGACATTTATTGCTTATTAACAGAAAATTCGAAACTGACTGGCCCCAAGCTTAGTTCATCAGCTCCATCATGACATCAAAGACCAAGGGTCAGTCCTCCCACCTTGTCAACCTCAGGGTGTGGGGGCTGTTCCCGCCTCAATCACAGAATCCCCGTAGGAACTCTAATCAAAAGGTCTTCACGTGACAGCAGCCAAAGTGGAACATCTTCCTTTTTATCACATGGGAAAAATTGTTGCCCAAAGCCCTAGCACGCTTCCACTTACATTTCATTGGCCAGGAATGATTCACGCCCCCAGTCCTGGAGCAAGCACTGGCAAACAGTGATCACCATAATTGACTTAGATAAATTAGGACGGATCCCCTGGGGTTGGGCACATCCTCAGCCCTTCTCCCTGAAAATCAGGAGTCTATTAGCAAACTAGAAGGGGGAATAGCAGTTGAGTGGCAACAGTAGTATCTGCCACAGTTGCTCTCTCAAGAAGCTATCTACATACAGCAGAAATCTAATACTGGACCTAGGGGCTGCGTTTCCACTGTTTACCACAGCAGCTCTGTGGGATGCTGTGTCCTGACACCTCCAACACTCTCCTAGAACATTCTCTACCTCTCCAGTTGCCCCTACCCTTCTAAGTGGAATTAAAAGGAAAAAGCATCCTCTTTATTATTTTTTTTTAAATAGAATAAGAGAATGCCATTTGGAACTGATTCAGTAAAATTAGGGAAGGTAATTGGCAGCATTGGCATAGTTCTAGCTTACCATTATTTTGAAGGAGGGCCCATTTAGCTGGTCACCCTAATTTGGATAGAGGAGATGTTGCGGTGTGAAGAGTGTCTTGCACCTGTCCTAGCTAAATGCACTAACACGTCAATAAAGGAGGCAAAGTTTCTCTGAGTCTGAGCATGTGAGCACCGTCTCTTACGCCCCATGAGTCCACCCGCGAGCTGGTCACTCCAGATCCTACTGGGTCACCAGGAAGGAACAAGTAACTGCCTAGCGTGGGTCAGGGATGGCTTCCAAGAGAAGGTAAGAGGTGGTTACCTTGAAGGATGAGCAGGAGTTCACAGTAGGCGAGGAGGAAGGGCATTACAGGCACAAGGACACGAAAGCACGAAGAACACAGTAGACTCCAGGCCAGGAGCACCTGGAGCATCTGGGACCTGTAAGCCTCAGGTCAGCAGATGAGGATCATCAAGGAGGCCGAGAAGGTGGACAGAGGGTGACTCTGATGGGCCTTGGAATGCCCAGCCCCAACTTTAATTTACAAAAAATAGGAGCCAGGAGAATTCTGGAGAAAGGAAGAGATGTAGCCAGGCTTGGGTAGTGTGCTTGTTCTTGAACCCGACCAACCTTCTGCAAGCAAGAAAGTGGGATGGACTATGAGTCTTCTCGTAGTCTGACGGCTCTTCGTCTGAATCTCCGGAGGTCTGAAGGATTCAGACTCCATCCATACTGAATCCTGGTAGAGGTAACTCTGTGTGTCATATTGGGGTAATTGTTTACAGGCTGAAGCTGGGCTAAATTCTCCATGTCTAGGAAGTCATTGGCCTTCCTGGTTTAATTTAAAAACAAAACGAAACAACAAAACCTAACAGCAAAACTATTAAAACAACATTGCCAGCCAAGTTCAGACAAAGTCATGCACAAGATCAATAATTCCAACCCTTTGTAGGTAACATCTCCCTTCTGAGTACTGGTGAAAGGGGAGTCGGTGAGAAGCTTTGGGTCTACCGTCAGGCTGCGAACATAAAGGCAGGCACGGGGAGGCGGCCATCTCTGCAGGAGTAGTTGTAGAAATGCAAGCGTCCACTGATAAGCAGACGAGTCAGGTGCCCTTGCCATCCTGTGAAATCGCCACATTGTTTAGATTTCAGGACTCCGTGAGGCTGCACTCTAAACATTTTGTCACTTAAGAAGTGAAAAAGAACCAGTAGGTGTCTTGCCGCTGGAGTGGTTTAGGTGGGAGCCGGCAGACGGCCTTCAGGGCTCCTGCGGGACTGGTGGACAGAACTGAGTGGAAGAGAATTCAGAGACCAGGCCACGGTCAGAGGGAGAGCTGGGCTGGATAGGCGGGGCAGCCACAGGAGAGCAGAACTAAGTAGCCTCACTGCCACTACATATCTGCCATCCCTGCCTGAAACTGTACTCCGATGGGAGGCTTCAGTGCCCGTCAGCTGACACGAACACGCATGTCCTCCGCTTCCAGACTCTACACGGTCTTTGAAAAAGGAAAACCCCAGCTCTCCAAACTTGCCAGCCTTATTAGTGTAATGGACATCCGTTTAAAACTCTGACACTCATTTCGAATCAGTAGGAAAAATAGGTCTGTTAAATAGTGAAACCACAAAAGCCATCATTAATTGTGCGTCTCCTGTATGTTAGTCGTGGGGCTGAGCTCTTTGCATATGTTGTCTTGTTCGATCCTTACAACCATCCTGTTATGGAGTGGCATTATCTCCAATTTACAGGTGAGAAACGTACCACAGAGCTGTTAAAGAAGTCGCCTCAGGGGCCGGCTCCGTGGCCGAGTGGTTAAGTTCGCACGCTCCACTGTGGCGGCCCAGGGTTTGGATCCTGGGCGCGGACATGGCACTGCTCGTCAGGCCACGTTGAGGCGGCTTCCCACATCCCACAACTAGAAGGACCTGCAACTAGGATATACAACTATGTACAGGGAGGTTTGGGGAGATAAAGCAGAAAAAAAAAAAAAAGAAGTCGCCTCATTCACATAGCTAAAAAGTGTTAGAGCCAGGATTTGAATGCAAGTCCATCCATCTGCGAAGCCTGGCTCTTCACCACTTCAGTACACTTCCCAAATGGGGCAAGAACGGCTGCCTAACTCTTTGGGAAAAAGACATTTAACAGAAGTAAAGTTAGACGTCTTCTCTCAGCACATACCTAAAGTACATCCCAATTTGCCATGGAATCTTCCAGAAGGTAAGGCAGGACCTTTGCCTTGTTCCCATGGCATCTCAGTCCATAAAAAGAACCTGACATACAGCAAGTACGTTGTACCAGGAGCAGGGAACTCCTAGATCTGGCTGTCCCTCGGGTATAATTTGCTTCCTTGAGCTGAGAACATATTTAAGGACCGTGCGACATTCCGTCACTTTTATCCTTTGCCAGCCTTTGATTCAATTACCAGAAAATGTGTAGACCAAGTTTCATAGAGGATTTTCTGGTTTAAAAACAAATGACAGCAACAAAAAGGAGTCACATAATCCAGCCGGAATCGCAGTGTGGGTAACTATCAGAACAGATCCCACCCCCTCCTTTTTAAAATATATCATTCACACAACTTAGAACAGGGAAGAAATATGTCAGATGGGCGTTTCACGCCCAGAGCAGCCAGGAAGGCAGGGCCCCTGGTGTATTTTGCTGGCAGGTTCTGTCATCCCAAACCAGGAGTGGTCAGAAGACACAGGGAAGCTCAACTTGTTGGTGATCTTCTCTGGCTTAACCCTGCAATGAAGCACGACACACAGAATCCAGCAAACGTTCTCATCCCAGACGTCAGCATCTCCAGCTCAGGACACTGGGGCACGGCACGGGGAGGGACGGAGAATGGGGAAGGGGGCTCTGCAGGCGAGAGTGGCTGCTAGTAACAGGTTGGGTTTGGGAACCCTGGAGGAGAGTGAGAAGGGGAGTGAGTTCCACGGGCGGACCTGGTGGCCTGACGGCTGCTTGCTGCTAAACCAGCACTTGATTCAGTATGGCCTCCTCACCCAACACTGCTCTCGGGCACAATTTCACGGTTTCAAGCCGACCTCCTGCACGTGCCCAGGCCCTTCGCCCCACCCTCGCCCGAATCCAATCAAAGACTAATTTGGAATGGGAGCTCTGGTGCTTGCTGGCTGGGAGGTGGTGGGATGGAGTACAAAGAGCAGGGGCTTAGACAGGCGAGCGAAAACTCGCACCTGTGCGAGCCGGAGGGCCTGCAGCTTTCCTAGGTGAGGGCTAAAGTTGGAGAGCCACAGGTCCGCATTTGTTCAGTCTGCACATCAGTTTCCTTATCTGTAAAATGGGGCTGTTTTGAGAGTTAATAGAGAATAAAAGGTCACACTAATTGGCTGTGCGATTTTGGACAAGTTGATATCTGTGCCTCAGTTTCACCACCTGTATAATGGGGACAGTAATAATGGCCTTGCCTAGCTCACAGCATGCTGTGAAGGTTAAAAACTGGTTAACATATAAAGGGGCTTCTAAATTATAGAGCATTGTGGTGTCACAGGAATTGATGCTTCCACGAATCCTAGGAGCTGACACTCATTTCTCTCACCTTGGCTCCTCTTACCCAAGGTTTCGTCCTCCATAACCTTATACCTCTGCCAACCCCTCAACTCCTATCCTATAGCCAAGTGGTGTTGTTCCTGCACCAACCCCCCATCCTGAGCCATCCCTCCACCGTGTCACTTAGTCACTCATATCCACCCACAGCTGACTTCCTGGTGTGGAAGGGAGCAGGGAATGGGCGGCCGTGTTCCGCAAAGACTTCTCTGATGGGAATGTATGGGGGTGGGGACTGGCCTCTGAGCCCTGAGCCCTGGAGTAAGCAAGTGAGAGAAGGACACAGGGATCTCCTGGCCACTGAGGGGCTGTGTCAGGGTGTGTGTCCTCTAGTGACCATGATGGTGTCTGGCTGGAGGCTCATGAGCGTGAGAGCAACCACAGCAGCAATGCAGACACTGTTGATCCCACGATGCTGATATTGATGGATTCCAGAGAGCTGATGAAAGAAGGGAAAAACTTGCTCAGTTTGACATAAAAACGTCAATAAAATCCTACCATTTATGAAGTCTGCTTACACTTAGAACTACTTACCATGTGCGGAAACATCTTATCACTAAACGTGAGTGGAATTAACAATGGCATAAGTTTGTTTCACCATAGCACTAAATTCCATGATTGTCTTGCCTCCTGATGCTCTTACTCAGTAGTCGTCTGCTCATCACTTAAAACATTTGAGAGGCATGTGTGACCCCCAATGAATTACTAGGTCTAATGTTTCTCAATTGTTTTCTTCATTATCTCCCTCCTAAGGAGCCTTTTTAGACACTTTATTCCTAATTACCCATCCCGTAAAATTTTATTTCTACAGATATATTGCATATCTGTTTAGGTACTGTATGTATATCTGTGATTTATACATAAAAACAATTTTCTTCCTCTTGGTAGCAATACTGCCCCACTGAGAATGCACGTGCTGCACGACAATCACCAATGGTTGCTAACATCTCGAAAAAGAGACAATCAGACACTGTGCGACCCCCGTTGGAAGTCTTGCCAAACAGCAACACCACCACCCGACAACTAACTAAATGTCAACCAGCTTCCAGATCCAGTTACCAATTTACAAGAAAACTGGGGCCCTGAGGAACGTGTTCAACAATAGCCTGGATGAAATCAGCCAGACTGTGGAAACTCTGGAGGACAAACATCCCCGTCTTTCAAGAGTTAAATTGCAAGGGAAACATGGAGAGATGGAGGCAGATCAAAGAGTAAGCGACTTCAGAGTCCATCAGCGAGCAGGCGCCAGCACGCACCCACCACGCGCACTGCTCCTTAGGATCCGAGCCAAGCAAACTCCGAAAATACGCACGAGACAAACAGGGTGATCGGAACACAGAGTTTGGTGCTATTCAGAAATTGTTATTACTTTTTAGGTGTAATAGATATTATTGTTATGTTTTGTCTTTAGACACACATATTGAAATATTAATAGAAAAAGGCATTAAATCTAGGGCTTGGTTCAAAATAATCTAGAATGAGGGGAATCATGTGGCAATATAGATTAACCAAGATTGATCATTAGTTGATAATTGTTGCAGCTGAGTAACGGGCACATGGCGGTTTATTGTACTATTCTCTCTACTTTTACATGTGTTTACAATATTTCACAATTAAAAGTTTGAGAAAGATAGTTAGGTTGCCACCCAGGAGTCTTCCCGAGGGAGCCACCCAGACTCGCAGCCTCTCCCTGCAGCACGCCCTTGATGGAAATGTTGGCCCTGAGCCGTTTTCTTCTCCCAGGCCACTGGCCGTCCTCACTGCAGCCCCTGCCGCCCAAGGCTGCAGCGGTTAAGCAGCCTTGTGACATAGGATTTATGCTGCTGGTCACATCTGGACAAAGGCCACGATGTCCCTTTCTTCGCCTTCCCGAGAAAGCTCAAACTGCCTTGTCCTGTTTCCTCTCTGTTGTCACTGTGGGAAGAGCCAGGCTTTAGACTCAGACAAGCTGCCATTTGATCCCAACTTTGCAAAGGAGGGTTATGGGACCTTGCTCTGTAACTGCTGGCCTGGTTTCTCCATCTGTAAAATGTGCAAGGTGGGTAAGACAGGGATCTTAATCGCTACCAATAGTACCACTCTGACCAGTTTAAGCAGAAAACGACCTTATGGAGGGCTGTTCGGTAGCTCCTGGAATCATCATAGTGTGTGGAGAAGGAGCGGGTGCGGAGGCGACACAGAGAGCAAGTGCCCCCGGATGACACAGCCAGGCTCTCCCTGTGGAGCCGTGCCGCTGCCCTGCTGGAACCTGCCGGCCCTGGGTCCTCTCCAGGGTCTATTCTGCGTGGCACCTTCTCCTCCTTATTGACACCCGAGAGAAAGTCTCGTGTAGCACAGCTGATCGGCTGAGCCCAGGTCACGTCAGCACCCTAGATGCAAGGGGGAAGTCTGGGAAAGTGCGTTCTGCCTTCTAACCTGGGGGTGAGGGGGGACCCAATGCGGAAAGGATATTCAAAGATGCAGGGTGACCACAGACCGTCGTGAATAGCTGCCCTGCCCACGTACCGAGCCCCATTCTGAGGCCTCCCTCCCGCTCTTTCTGCAAATGCTCACAATCCTGCCTCCAAGCTCCCCTCAGCCCCCACATTGCCACATCCTCACATGTCATCTGTTTTTATCACAGGACTCTCTGATTACAGAACTCAGCTCCTTCACAGTTTTGAAACAGAAAGAAAACAGAACTCAGCTCACAGTAAGCTTTTCAGGACTTATGTAGACTTCAGTGAAGATTTGGGGGAGATGGGGAGGGGCCTTCCTCAAGGTCTCTCTCCTTCTTTCTCATTTGTCCCTTCTTCTCCGGTTTCACATGGAACCGTTCCTCCTTCTCCCCTCTCAGTCCCAGCGAGTTCAAGGTCGCACCTTCCGACCCAACCTCTCTTCAAGGGATAATTTCTAAAGAAATGCGGTTCTCCTCCCAGGAGGAAATCTAGCGAAGGCACGTTTCTTCATCTCAATACCGATGATGATTGTGAGGATCAGATTAGATAACGATCACAAAGCACTTAGCGCATTGCATGTTCTCAGCAAATTATTAGGAGGCAGCGAGTCATGTCCCCTCAGGGTGTGGGGCAGACCCGGCCTAGTGGCTCTATCGGGGGTCTTGGTTGGAGTGAGTTGGTGATGAGGTTGTGACTCTCAGGCCTGTGTTTCCATAGTTCCACAGCTGCATGAGAATTATGTAATATTTAGCAACTCAGGGATGGCGCCCTCCAAACGTGGAAGAAGAAGGCTCTGTTTAGGGTGAGAGTGAACAGAGTTCCTGTCTGTCACTCGATGGAGGAGGAACTTCGCTAATGGCAGCTCTGTTCCTGCCTTCCTGAGAGCGAGCAGCAAAGTCGGCCCAGGCCGTGAGCTCCGCCCGGCTTCTGTGGGCACTGCCGTGTCTCCAGGGCTCAGACCCGTGACTGCCCGGGAGTTAACGGGGCTGGCAGTCGCCGGGGCAGGGTTTATTCGGCCAGACTTTCTGGTTCCACTTGACTCTTTTTCGAGACCTCTCACTTATCCACTGAGAAACTGATGGCCCAGCTTCAGCCCTCGGCAAAACCATTTCTTTTTGTAATCCTCTCTTCTGAGCTGCTCTGAAATCATGATGAGATCACACGTGAAGGAGGCTTGCTTCTAATCTTAGTGAAGAATTCGCCAGGGAGCCACCTCCTTCTCTGGCCCTATCTCCACCCTCCCCCATCCCATCCAACCAGTGCTTTCATTCCTATGAGAAGTTGCTGACGTGGCCCATGTTGGCCAAATGCAAACATGGTGGGAAGGTGGCCAGTGGCCCCTCAGCCAGAGCTGTACCAGGCTGCCGAGTAGGCTGAGGCTGTGACATTTGGAGGTGATGCTAAATTAATGTCACTTTCTGATCCATTTCTCTAATAAGAATGCAAAGTAACTGTAAAAGACAAAAACGAAAGTACTCTTTTATTGCTTTTGTCATGACTAGAGACTTTTACAAATTAAGAACTCATCATTTAAAACTATCTCATGCCTATATTTCCTTCTTCCTGACCCTACCTGCAACTCAGCATCTTCCCATCTTAAATTTTTTTTTATTAAGATTATGATAGATTACAACCTTGTGAGATTTTAGTTGTACATTATTGTTAGTCATGTTGTGGGTACACCGCTTCACCCTTTGTGCCCTCCCCCGACCCGGCCTTTTCCCTGGTAACCACCGATCGGTTCTCCTTGTCTATATGGTTAACTTCCACCTATAAGTGGAGTCATATAGAGTTCGTCTTTCTCTGTCTGGCTTATTTCGCTTAACATAATACCCTCAAGGTCCATCCATGTTGATGCGAATGGAACAATTTGGTCCTTTTCTATGGCTGAGTAGTATTCCATTGTGTATATATACCATATCTTCTTTATCCAGTCATCAGTTTCTGGGAATTTAGGTTGGTTCCACGTCTTGGCTATTGTAAATAATGCTGCGATGAACATAGGGGTGCATGGGGCTCTCGGGATTGCTGATTTCAGGTTCTTAGGATAGATACCCAGTAGTGGGATGGCTGGGTCATAGGGTACTTCTATTTTTAACTTTTTGAGAAATCTCCATACTGTTTTCCATAGTGGCTGCACTAGTTTGCATTCCCACCAACAGTGTATGAGGGTTCCTTTTTCTCCACAACCTTTCCAACATTTGTCACTCTTGGTTTTGGATATTTTTGCCAATCTAACGGCTATAAGGTGATATCTTAGTGTAGTTTTGATTTGTATTTCCCTGATGATTAGCAATGATGAGCATCTTTTCATGTGTCTATTGGCCATCCTTATATCTTCTTTGGAGAAATGTCTGTTCATGTCCTCTGCCCATTTTTTGATCAGGTTGTTTGTTTTTTTGTTGTTAAGCTGTGTGAGTTCTTTGTATATTATGGAGATTAATCCTTTGTCAGATAAGTAGCTTGTAAATATTTTTTCCCAATTAGTGGGCCGTTTTTTGTTTCAATCCTGTTTTCCCTTGCCTTGAAGAAGCTCTTTAGCCTGATGAAGTCCCATTTGTTTATTCTTTCTATTGTTTCCCTCATCTGAGGAGTTATAGTGTCCGAAAAGATTCTTTTGAAACTGATGTCAAAGAGTGTACTGCCTGTATTCTCTTCTAGAAGACTTATTGTTTCAGGCCTAATCTTTAGGTCTTTGATCCATTTTGAGTTTATTTTTGTGAATGGTGAAAAAGAATGGTCAATTTTCATTCTTTTACATGTGGCTGTCCAGTTTTCCCAGCACCATTTGTTGAAGAGACTTTCTTTTCTCCATTGTAGGCCCTCAGCTGCTTTGTCAAAGATTAGCTGTCCATAGATGCGTGGTTTTATCTCTGGGCTTTCAATTCTGTTCCATTGATCTGTGCACCTGTTTTTGTACCAGTACCATGCTGTTTTGATCACTGTAGCTTTGTAGTATGTTTTGAAATCGGGGATTGTGATGCCTCCAGCTTTGTTTTTCTTACTCAGGATTGCTTTAGCAATTCGCGGTCTTTTGCTGCCCCATATGAATTTTAGGATTCTTTGTTCAATTTCTGTAAAGAATGTCCTTGGGATTCTGATTGGGATAGCATTGAACCTGTAGATTGCTTTAGGTAGTATGGACATTTTAACTATGTTTATTCTTCCAATCCATGTGCAGGGAATGTCTTTCCATCTCTTTATGTCGTCATCCATTTCTTTCAAGAAAGTCTTGTAGTTTTCATTGTATAAATCTTTCACTTCCTTGGTTAAATTTATCCCAAGGTATTTTATTCTTTTCGTGGCGATTGTGAATGGGATTGAGTTCTTGAGTTCTTTTTCTGTTGGTTCATTGTTAGTGTATAGAAATGCTACTGATTTATGTATGTTGATTTTATACCCTGCAACTTTGCTGTAGTTGTTGATTGTTTCTAATAGTTTTTCTATGGATTCTTTGGGGGTTTCTACATATAAGATCATGTCGTCTGCTAACAGCGAGAGTTTTACTTCTTCGTTGCCTGTTTGGATTCCTTTTATTTCTTTTTCCTGCCAAATTGCTCTGGCCAACACCTCCAGTACTATGTTAAATAGGAGTGGTGAAAGTGGGCACCCGTTTCTTGTTCCTGTCCTCAGAGGGATGGCTTTCAGTTTTTGTCCGTTGAGTATGATGTTGGCTGTGGGTCTGTCATATATGGCCTTTATTATGTTGAGGTACTTTCCTTCTATACCCATTTTATTGAGGGTTTTTATCATAAATGGGTGTTGGATCTTGTCGAATGCTTTCTCTGCATCTATTGAGATAATCATGTGGTTTTTGTTTCTCATTTTGTTAATGTAGTGTATCATGGTGATTGACTTGCGGATGTTGAGCCATCCCTGTGTCCCTGGTATAAATCCCACTTGATCATGGTGTATAATCTTTTTGATGTATTGCTGTATTTGGTTTGCCAGAATTTTGTTGAGGATTTTTGCATCTATGTTCATCAGTGATATCGGCCTGTAGTTCTCCTTCTTTGTGTTGTCCTTGTCAGGTTTGGGGATCAGAGTGATGTTGGCTTCATAGAATGTGTTAGGGAGTACTCCATCTTCCTCAATTTTCTGGAATAGTTTGAGAGGGATAGGTATTAAATCTTCTTTGAATGTTTGGTAGAATTCTCCAGAGAAGCCATCTGGTCCTGGACTCTTATTTTTGGGGAGGTTTTTGATTACTGTTTCTATTTCTTTACTTGTGATTGGCCTATTCAGATTCTCCATTTCTTCCTGGTTCAGTTTGGGGAGGTTGTAAGAGTCCAGGAATTTGTCCATTTCTTCTAGGTTGTTCAATTTGTTGGCATATAGTTTTCATAGTATTCTCTTATGATTCCTTGTATTTCTTTGGTATCTGTTGTGATTTCTCCTCTCTCATTCCTAATTTTATTTATTTGAGATTTCTCTCTTCTTTTCTTGGTAAGTCTGGCTAAGGGTTTGTTGATTTTGTTAATTTTTTCAAAGAACCAACTTTTTGTTTCATTGATCCTTTCTACTGTCTTTTTTGTTTCAATATCGTTTATTTCTGCTCCTATTTTTATTATTTCCCTCCTTCTACTGACTCTGGGCTTTGTTTGTTCTTCTTTTTCTAATTCTGTTAGGTGTCATTTGAGGTTGCTTATGTGAGCTTTTTCTTGTTTGGTGAGGTGAGCCTGTATTGCAATGAATTTCCCTCTTAGGACTGCTTTTGCTGTATCCCAAATGATTTGGTATGATGTGTTCTCATTTTCATTTGTCTCCAGATAATATTTGATTTCTTCTTTAATTTCTTCAATAATCCATTGTTTGTTCAGTAGAGTGTTGTTTAGTCTCCACATTTTTGCACCTTTCTCTGTTTTATTCTTGTAGTTGATTTCTAGTTTCATAGCATTATGATCAGAAAAGATGCTTGATATGATTTCAACTCTCTTTGTATTTATTGATGCTTGCTTTGTTTCCCAAAATATAGTCTATTCTTGAGAATGTTCCATGCGCACTTGAGAAGAATGTGTAACCTGCTGTTTTTGGATGAGGTGTTCTATATATATCTATTAAGTCCATCTGGTCTAATTTTTCATTTAATTCTATAATTTCCTTGTTGATTTTCTGTCTGGATGTTCTATCCATTGGTGTTAATGGGGTGCTGAGGTCCCCTACTATTATTGTATTGTTGTTGATGTCTTCTTTTAGTTCTGTTAAGAGTTGCTTTACAAATTTTGGTGCTCCTGTGTTGAGTGCGTATATATTTATAAGTGTTATGTCTTCTTGGTGGAGAGTCCCTTTAATCATTATATACTGTCCTTCTTTGTCTTTCTTTATCTGTTTTGCTTTGAAGTCTACTTTGTCTGATATTAGTATAGCGACACCTGCTTTCTTTTGTTCATTATTAGCTTGGAGTATTGTCTTCCATCCCTTCACTCTGAGTCTGTTTGTCTTTGGGGCTGCGGTGTGTTTCCTGGAGGCAGCATATTGTTGGATCTTGTTCTTTGATCCATCCTGCCACTCTGTGTCTTTTGATTGGAGAGTTCAATCCATTTACATTTAGAGTGATTATTGAAATGTGGGGGCCTACTGCTGCCATTTTATGTCTTGTTTTCTCGTTCTCTTCAATTTCCTTTGTTTCTCGTCCCATGGTTTAGTCTGTTCTGATGGAGAGCTGCTACTCTCTGTTGTTGTCCTTCTACTTATCTCCTTTGCTCTTGGTTTTGTAGCCCCTTTCCTTTTTTTGCTTTTTCAGGAATGAGGGTTTTCCTGAGCATTTCTTGAAGAGGAGGTTTTGTGGCAATGAACTCCCTTAATTTTTGTTTATCTGGGAAAGTTTTTATTTCTCCATCGTATTTGAAGGATATTTTCGCTGGGTAGAGAATTCTTGGCTGCAGGTTTTTGTCCTTCAGATTTTTGAATATATCATTCCACTCTCTTCTAGCCTGTAAAGTTTCTGCTGAGAAATCTGTTGATAGCCTGATGGGGGTTCCTTTGTAGGTTAATTTATTCTGCCTGGCTGCCCTTAGTATTCTCTCCTTGTCGTTGACTTTTGCTAGCTTCACTACTATATGCCTTGGGGTTGGTCTTCTTGCATTGATAAAGTTTGGAGATCTATTGGCTTCTGTCACATGAAGTTCCATCTCTCTCCCCAGGTTTGGGAAGTTCTCAGCCATTACTTCTCTGAATAGGCTTTCTGCCCCCTTCTCCCTCCCTTCTCCCTCTGGTATACCTATAATCCTTATGTTGCATCTCCTAATTGCATCAGATAATTCTCAGAGAGTTTCTTCATTTCTTTTTAGTCTTAGTTCTCTCTCCTCCTCTGCCTGCAGCATTTCTATATTCCTATCTTCCAAATTGCTAATTCTTTCCTCCATATTATTGGCCCTACTGTTCAGTGCGTCTAGATTTTTCTTAATCTCCTCTATTGTGTTCTTCATTTCCAGTATTTCTGTTTGGTTCTTCTTTATAGTATCGAACTCTTTTGTGACATAGCTCCTGAACTCGTTGAGTTGTCTATCTGAATTCTCTTTTAACTCATTGAGTTTTTTAATGATGGCTGTTTTGAAGTCATGATCATTTAGGTTATATATTTCATTGTCTTTGGGATTGTTTTCTGTGTGTTTGTCATTTTCCTTCTGTTCTGGAGATTTAATATATTTTTTCATATTGCTTGATGGTGTAGATTTGTGCCTCTGCATAGAGAGAGTTCAGTTACTGCTTCCACTTGTTTCTACTGGTGTGGTGGGGGGACAGCTGTTTATACTGCACCAACCAGGAACCCTATCAGCTGTTGCAACTGGGCCTGGGCCCCTCCTTGCAGTCACAGTGATCCTGTGGGTTCCCCCTTCAGCTGTGGGGACCGTCATAAGGGGGCTTCAGGCTGCTGGTGCCTACTGTTGCAGACCACCTAGACATGCTCCCTCCTTAGGGTCTGCAGTGGTGTTATGGGTTTTCCCAGCGGCCAGGGGCAGGATCACTTCTATTTGCAGCTCTGTCACTGTTAGCACCCACAAAATCTCACTTGTCCACTATGGGTCACAGCAGAGCTATGGGCATCTTCTGCAGTCTGTGGTTAGCTCACCTAGCTATTCTACTTTTGTCCCAGGGTCTTCCAGCCTTGTGGTTGCCGGGTGGGTGCTCTCTACTAGTGCTGTGCAGAGGCTATCGCTGAGGCTGCTGTGAGACTGTAGAGTTTCCCCCTGGGCCATGGAGCTGGGTCGCTGGAACTCCACCCAGCCCCAGTCCTCTCCCCTAGGATCTTGGGGAGCCCCTTGCCCTATCTGGGGGATAGCCGGAGACCTTGAGTTCAGTGGCAGCTGGCCGGCTGCTGCCCTGCCTGGGATTCTCCTCTTCGGGACCCTCCCAGCATTGTGGATGCTGGGCGGGGCCTCTCCACTAATGGCAGGCAGAGACTTTGCCTGCTGTCCAGATGGAACTCTGGAGTTTCCCCCCCGGGCTGCGGAGCCGGCCGCTGGAGCTCCACCCAGCCCCAGTCCTTTCCCAGGAGATCTCCGGTAGTCCCGAGCCCCTCCCTGGAGAAAGCCTGGTCAGTGGAGCCGGCGGTGGCAGCTAGCAGGCTGCCACGCCATTGGGATTCTCTCTGGGAGCCTCCCGGCGTTGTGGATGCTAGGCGGGGCCTCTCCGCTACTGGCGGGCAGGGGTTTTCCCCACCGCCTCCGGTGTGTAACTCTGGAGCTTCCCTCTGGGCTTAGGTGTAATTGCGGGGGGCTTAGGTAGGGTTCTGGTCACCTGTTTCCACTGTCGCTCCTCTGGTGTGCACTCCCTCCTGCCCTTGGTGTGTGGCGATGTTCTGGGGGCATCCGCTGGAATAAAGCCGCTTGCAGGTACTAGGCTGTTGAGGGGTCGGGGTCGGAGAGTTTTCACCTATCTCTACCTCCTCCTGGAGGGAAGTCCGTGTGCCTTCCGATGTATAATAGCATGGGTCTCTCAGGCGTCCTGAGATGCTATATGGATATCCTTTGTTAAGCGATGAATGTCCAATTAGTTGTAGATTCGAAGGGGGAGAGACAAAGAAGACTACTCACGCTGCCATCTAGGATCTTCTCCCCAGCTTAAATTTTTTTAAAAAGTGTTCTGCTGTTTCCTGAGAGCCATTCATGGCCAGGCCACAGCCTTGCAGTTCTTCTGCCTGCTCTGGTGTGGACCAGCATCCCCCTGAGCTCTGGGCCTGGCTTCGGAGCTGACTATCACACTGTACCAGCCACCACAGACGGCATTAGCTGACCCTAAGCTGGAAGCAGAATTCAAAGCCGTCTCTCCTGTGGGTGAGCGCCTGCATGTGCGAATTGCAAGCACCACCTCTCCAGGGGAAGAACACACAGCCCAGGAGCTCTGCTTTCACAATTCACATTCCATTTGCCATCCCACAATCTGAGTCAGGCAACTGCTTGTGTTACTTTATGCGACGGCAGGGAGTTGGGATATAAGTTCAGGTCCCTAAACTAGCTCTCTCATATTGATGCCTAGGGAACCTGAGAGAGGAACCTCAGGGACACCTAGGCGTGTGCTGGGAATAGCAGTATTGGTAGTAACAGGGAGAGGAGTCCTCTTGGTCATGTCAGCACCTGATGCTTGTGTGGAGATGGGGGCATAGACGAGGCAGAGAGTCATAGTGCAAGCCGGCATCTTCTCTGAACTGTAAACCAATTTCACTCATCCTCTTTGCAGGCCCACTGCTCTGTGCTTACAACTATTACTCGCCCCCGGAAGATGGCAGAGAGGCAAGAGAAGGGAGACATTGCCGCCTGGGGGGGCAACGTAGACAAGTCACTTATCCTCTCTATTTCCCCATCAGTGATGAGGAAACGACAATCTAACAGGCCTCCTGGGACAGCCATATATGTGAGCGTGCACTCGTCCAGCTGACTAACATCTGTCATGGGCCAGGCACTGTTCTTGCTCTGGGATTCAGCAGAGGAGAGGACACGCGAAATCCCTGCATCTCCACGGCCGCATCTAACAGGGGTGACAAGGCAGCTCATCAGAGCAGAGAAGAGGACACATGAAGGCCTGCCTCACGCTGGCTGCGTCTAACGGGGTGACAAGGGCAGCTCACAGAAAGGCGCAACTGTTGGAGGGAACCGGATGTCAAAAAGTACATGAAGCAAAACCTGGAAGAAATAAAGGCGGAAACAGAAAAACCCCTCATCATGCTATGACATTTGTGCATTCCCTTCCAGTAATTGATGGAACAAATAGATTTTTAAAAACAGTAAAGTTATGGATGATTTTATCATTGTCAACCAATTTACCGCAATCAGTGCTTATGTTACACCCCCCCCCCCCATGGGATATAGGTTCTTGTTCTTCAAGCGCATGTGGAATGTTCCTCTAAGTCAGACCGTACGCCAGCCTATTAAATACAGCTCAAAAATTAGTAAAAATTTGAACTCTTACATAGACTTAGATTACAGATCAATAATAGTAAAATACCTGGAATATCTCTCCAAACATTTGGAAATTAAAAATACATCTAAATAACCCATTACTCAAAGAGGAAATCACAAGTGAAACTAGAAGATAACTTTTCCCCGAGTGATAATGAGAACAAAAGACGAAATTTCTGGGATGTTATTAACGCAATGTGTAGAGGGAATTTTTGAGCTTTAAAAGCCTTTATTGGTAAGAAGAAAGGTTTGGAATAATGATCTTGGGCTCCACACTGAGAAGTTAAAACAGAAAGAGCAAGTTAAAATTAAGTACAAAGAAAGAAGTGGCAGGGCAGGGGGGCGGAAGCAGAAATCGATGAAATAGAAAACAAATAGTTAGGAGAGTTAACAAAGCCAAAACTGATTCTTTGCTAAGATTAACGAAATTGATAAGGCCCTACAAAAGACTAATCAGTGAGAGAAAACACCAATGACTGATATCAGAAGTGAAAGAATGAACTGATACTGATAATGTAGACATTAAGATGATAAGGGGATGTAATGAATACCTTTATCTCAATAAAGTATATATCTTTGATAAAATGGAAAAATCTCTTAAAAGATACGATTTACAAAAACATTCTCAGGAATAAACTTCATATCCGAATACCCTATATCTATTAAAGAAACTTAATTTGTAATCAAAAACCTCCCCTCAAAGAAAACTCGATAACCATCTGAGGATGGTTTCACTGGTGAATTACATCAAATTTTAAGGAATAGAAAATACCCACCCTACACCATGTCTTTTAGAAAATAGAAAGGGAATGTATTCCATCATGTTTTATGAGCCTGAAATAACCCTGATACCAAACACAGATAAAGACATCACGAGAAAATGATAGACCAATATCCATTATGAACGTAGCAGCAAACATCTACAATAAAACATCAGCAAATTGAATCTGACAATGCATAGGAAAAGATAATGCATCATGACCAAGGGGGACCTACCTGGGAAGACGGGATTGTCGCCACATTTGACAATTGGTCCATGTAACTGACCACTTTAACAGGATAAAGGAGAAAAATTGTATCATCTCAAAACATGAAGAAATGTAGTACCCATTCATGATATATGAAAATAAAAACAAACAACTCTTAGCAAAAGAGGAATAGAAAAGTACTCCCTCACCTTGATAAAGGACATCTTTGAAGAGTCGATAGCTAACCTCATTCGTCTGGTAAAGTACTGACTGCTTTCTCCTGAGATGAGAAACAAGGTAAAGATGTCCGCTCCTACGTCTGTTCAGTACTGTACTGGAGAGCCTAGCCATGCAGTGAGGGAAGAACAGAAATTAAAGTCATGCAGGAAAGGAAGAGGTAACGCTATCTTTTTTGGAGATGACATTATTGTGTCCAGGTCAATTTACAAAAATCAATTGTATTTCTATGTTCTAGCAACGAGTACTAAAAAAAATAACTTTAAAATACCATTTATAATAGCATCAAAAACATAAAATATGGATAAATTTAACAAAATATGTACAAGACCTCTATGTAGAAAACTACAAAACATTGCTGGGAGAAGTTTAAAAGATCTAAGTAAATGGAAAATTATATCTCCTGTTCATGGACTGTTCAGATGTCCATTCTCCCCAGATGAGTTACAGATTCAACACAATCCCAGTCGTCTTTTTTTTTCTTTCTAGAAATTGACAAGTAGGACCGAGAATAGCCAGGACAATTTTAAAGAACATGAACAAAGACGAAAGATTTACACTTCCCGATTTTAAGATTTACTATAAATTTACAGTAATCGGTACAGTATGGTACTGGCAGAAGGACAGACATATAAATCAATAGAACAGAAAAGATCCAGAAATAGACCCACACATCTATGGTCAATTAATTTTTGATAAAGGTGGTAAGGTAATTCAATGGAAAACGAGTAAGTCTTTTCAACAACTGTCGCTGGAAAAACTGGATATTCTTATTTTAAAAATTGAACTATAATCCCTTTCTCACCTCAGATAAAAAGCTAATTTGATTTGGATTATAGCCCCAAAAGTAAAAGATAAAACCATAAAGCACCTAGAATAAGAACGTTAGATAAAATCTTTGCAACTTGGGAGTAAGTGAAAATTTCTTAAACAAGACACAAACAATCACCATACAAGAATAAAGTTGACAAACTGGACTTTATCACAATTAAAATCTTCTGCTCTTTGAAATACACTGTTAAGAAAATGAAAAGTCAACCCACAGAGTGGGAGAAAATATCCAAAATACAGACATCTGAGAAAGGACCTATATCCGGAAGGTATAAAGAACCTTACACTCGATAATTAGAAGACAGCTCAATTTTTTTAATGGGAAATACACAATTTATAAAAGGAGACCAATGTCCAGTATGAACGTGAAGAGATGCTGAACACAACTGGTCATCCAGGAAATGGAAATTAAACCACAATGAGATGTCACTTCACCCCCATTACTATGGTTGGAATGAAAAAGACTGACGCGGCCCGTTGTCGGTGGATGTGGAGCAGCTGGAGCCCCTGGGGAGGAGGCAGACTTCAGGGCCGGTTTGAAGGTGTTTGAACGTGTTCTAGAGGCGTGGAGATAGCTGGCCCTGAAACGTGGGCTTTACCTGTGTTACTGTATTTTGCTCTCAAAACAACTGTAAGAGGTAAGTAGAACCATCATCTCCCTTTATTCAAAACAAGAAACTAATGGACAGAAAGCTCAAGTAGTTGCTGGCAGAGCTGCAAATTGATCACAGTCAGTCTTTTGCTCCAAGCTCTGTGCTCTTACCATCAATGCTACGATCCCCTCTTCTTTCCTGAAATTCCCCGCGGGTGCCTGGTAGGCTGCACACTCGCTAGGGGAGAGTTGGCATTAGGTTGTCGGGCTGCAGTCTTGGGGCTAGACCTCCATTCTGACAAAGGGTGACCTTACTGAGAGGCAACCGTTTGAATACACATGTATTGGGGCCTAATGTGGGCCAGGCCCTGTACTAGGAGCTGGGAGCACACAAGAATGGTCTTTGCTCTCAGCAGTGTGCCTATATTTCATGTAAGGCAGACAGAATGTAAACAACCAGTAAAAATGAGTCAAAATGCCTTGTGGCACAGCCGTTAAGTTCACATGCTCTGCTTTGGTGGCCTGGGATTAGCTGGTTTGGATCCCAGGCATGGACCTACACACCAATTATCAAGTCATGCTGTGGCAAGTGTCCCACATAGAAAGTAGAGGAAGATGGGCACAGATGTAGCTCAGGGCCAATCTTCCTCAGCAAAAAACAGGAGGATTGGTGGCAGAGCTTAGCTCAGGGCTAATCTTCCTCAAAAAAAAAAAAAGAGTCAGAATGTGTCAAAAGATGGGTCGGGTCAACACTGTCCATCATTGGTTCTCACACTTGAGTGTGCATTGCACTCACCCAAAGGAGGACTCCAAAACACTACTGCTGGGCCTACACCCCAGAGCTTCTGATTCAGTAGGACTGGGATGAGGCCAGAGAATTTGCATTTCTAACAAATTCCAGGGTGAGGATGCTGCTGCTGGTCCGGGGACCTCATTTTGAGAACCACTGGTCTAGATGAGTAATTCTCTGCCCTGCTTGTATGTTAAAATCATCCAGGGAGCTTAGGAAAAAGCTGGTGCCTGGGCCCCCACCTAGACTATGGGAATCGGTCTCCGAGGGTAGTGCTTGATCAGTAGTAGTTTTTTTTAAAGTTCTGCAGGTGATTCCAATGTGAAGCCAGGGTAGGGAACCTCTGGGACACATGCCACTTTGGTGACCAACCATCTGGGTTTGCTCAAGACTCAGGGGTTTGCTGGGATGCAGGACTTTCAGTGCTAAAACTGGGACAGTCCCAAGCAAACGAGGATGAGGTGAAACCCTGGATGCTACAGAGGGAATGGCTAAGTCATTGGTCCTCAACCTTGGCTGACGTGGGCATCGACTGGGGAGTTTTAAAAAGTAGTGATGTCTGGGCTCCACTCTCAGAGATTTAATGTAATTGAACTTTCTGGGTGCAGCTTGGGCATCTGGACTTTTTAAAGCTGCCCAGGTAATTCTAAAATGCAGCCGAGGTTGAGAACCTCTGGGCCAGGTGAAGAAAGGAAGATGGTGGATTTAGCAGGTAAGACTTCATTGGTGACCTCTAAAAGACTCATTTCAGAAAAGTGTTTGAAGTAATAGCCGTGTCTCAGGGTCGGGGTGTATGATATAGCAGCGTGGGGAGGAAGAGGAGGCAGCGAATACAGGACTCTTCTTTGAAAATCTGGCAGAAGGGAATGAACTTGATTGGGATGAGTTTGGCCCTTCTTCTGTGGGTGATATAAAAATCCATATAGCTTTTCAGTTAAATCTACAAGCACCTTAAAAGCGGTTGTAACTTGCACAGAGGACCCAGAACACGGTTTACCGGGGTCCCCGCGGAGGAGGAGGGGTGGGCTTGCTGGATGACTTGTCTGTGTCCGTCCTCCATTGCCTACACTGGGCAGCAGCAGTGCCGTTTGGAGAACTGACTCTAGCTCCAAGGAGGAATGGGCTTTGAATAAACCAGCTGACCATGGTTAACTCATCTCCCTCTTCAGCTTTGGGGTCAGGAATACAGGCCTAAGCCAGTTCGCACATGGCATTCCCATTGCAGTAGATACTGGTCAGAAGTGAGCAAATGTACCCCGAAGGGAAGACTCTTGCTCTACGGTTGGAGGAAAGATGCTCCCCTGCTGAGTGTGAGCCAGCATGTAGCTGGGGTTGCCACCTGCTGCCACTCAACACCCATGAGGGGACAAATCAGCCTTAGCGTAGAGCTGACACTGCTGACAATAGAGACTTGGAGGAACCTAGTTCTTGGTGATGTCATTGACCCTGACGTCCACAAGTCTGCTTTACTAGCACATTTCTGGTTGTGTGAGCTAAGGAACTGACTTTGCATTGGCTTTTCTATTATTTGCAGGTGAAGGCATCTAATTGATACGTGGGATCAGCAGGGACAGTAAAAGGTAGGTGTTGGGAAAATCAGCCCAGATATAGAGGCAGCTCCGTGAGGGCAGCCAGCCATCCCAGTCACAGTGCACAGGACAGGGCCACCGAAGGGTGACGCAGGCAAGTCCTCCATGCCAGGAGGCCAATCTTTTGGAACAGGAACAGTGGCAGGAAATCCAGGCTGTGGTGAAATATTCAGGAGCCAAGTAGGCTGCAGTTGTGTTCTGCGTGCCCCAGACCCACACAGCAGGCACACCCAGGCGGCGACACAACCCAGCCCTCGGGTGGGGGTGGGAGGAAGGGTGAGGATGCTCCCCAGAGCTGGGGATGAAAGGCCGAGATCCACTGCAGGTTGTTCAGGGCTTACGCCAGATGCTGTGCTGAGCGCTGTTCGTACATCACATCACCCTAAACGCTCTTTAAAAACCCTTGGACACAGGCAGTGATGGTCCCTGCTTTCAGATGAAGAGGTTTAGCATTTAAGTGGAGTTTGTTCAACATTCGAAAATTAACTCATATCATTCATCATATCAACAGACCTAAGGTTATGAAGATCTCAATAAATGCAGAGAAAGCATCTGACCAAAGTCAACTACCATTCATGATAAAATCTCTTAGCAAACTAGGAAGTAAAGATAGTTTCCTCAAATTGATAAAGGGCATCTGCAAAAAGCACCACAGCTAACGCCATACTTGATCAAAGACAGAATGGTTCCCTCTAAGAACAAGAAAAACGGCCACTCTCATCCCTCCTTTTCAAAATCATACTGGACTTACTAGCCAGTGAAATAAGGCAAGAAAAAGAAATAAAAGTCGTCCAAAGGAATAAAGAAAGAGGGGGCTGGCTCCGTGGCCGAGTGGTTAAGTTCGCGCGCTCCACTGAGGCAGCCCAGAGTTTGGATCCTGGGCGCGGACATGGCACTGCTTGTCAGGCCACGTTGAGGCGGCGTCCCACATCCCACAACTAGAAGGACCTGCAACTAAGATATACAACTGTGTATGGGGCGGGGGTGGGGGGGTGGTGGGGGGGCGGGGGGGTGTGGTTTGAGGAGATAAAAGCAGAGAAAAAAAAAAGATTGGCAACAGTTGTTAGCCCAGGTGCCAATCTTTAAAAAAAAAAAAAGAAAGAAAGAAAACTCTTTCTATTTGCAGATAATATGACTGTCTACATAGAAAATCCCAAAGAATCTACACAAAATCTACTAGAACTAATAAGTGAGATTATCAAGGTCACAGAATGCAACATTAATATACGATCATTGTGTTTCTATATATAAGCAGTGAACAATTGGAAATTGAAATTAAAGTTAAGTGTGGAGTAATAGGTGGAGAGAGATCAGGAGAGCGGAGAGTCTGATTGTTTGCCCATCCTATCGTGTCCGCTTCCGGTTTCTCTTTATACTCATTCCCAGCAGGAGGCGAGGATAGCTACACCCGGTGTCTACACAGGATCACATGCACATCCCTGAGCCAGGTGCTGTGGACTCGAGGCAACAGGACTGGACTCCAGATCTGCACTGTTGGGACTGAGCCATCTGACGTGTTCCCACTCTCAAGATTGCCTCAGTGCTAGGAAAGGACTGATGCTGTAAGAGGAGGCTCCGGGACCCAAGTGCGAAAAACTAAGAAATGGGCATTAGTAACTGACAGTCTTGCTATGAAGAGACCATTCTTGGCAGACATTATTTATTCAGGTTGCTAAGAACTCACTTAGCAAATCCCCCTTTTTCTAGGTTAAGTGGAACTCTATCGGCTTGAAAGATTTCAAAGTCACCCAGCAGGCATGCTGGCTCCCACTCACAGTTTAGACTGGAGGAGTCTTAGCAACACTTGACACTCTCCCCTGAGCAGGGAACAGAAGTAGATGGAGACAGAAGTGCCCAAGAGGAGATGGCTAGACAGAGAAGAGCCAGACAACATGGGGTATGCCTCCAGCACAATGCTGTGTAAGAGTGGGCATCACGCTTGGTAAACAGACAACACTTCCACCTCCCAGGAAGTTTGACAGCAAACTCATCTTGATATGGAACTACAGGTAGAATGGCACACAGCACACAGATGTGCCTTCCTGACAGGATGAACAATGAATCAGATGCTCACTTGGTGTCGACAGAGTGGAGGAGGTGAGAGAATGAAGGGAAACTAACATTAACTAATCTACTTCTGGGTGCCAGTCACGATGCTCAGAACTCGATTTATTCAATAAGTTGCAAGGCCCCTGGTGTGCTGGTCCTGGCCTGTGTGCCCCCAGACCCACGCTCACCCTTCCCTTCCTGCACCCCGGACAGCAGGCCTGACCCCTGCAGGCTGCGCTTCTCAGCCGTCTCCTCAGAGCGCCTTCTCTATGGCTCCACGGCCCATCAGACAGGCTTACTGTAGTTCCAGCTCCCCTGGGGTGATCCCAGCTCTTGGACTCCAAAAATATAGGCTTTCCCTTTGTCTCTCCAGTTTGGGGGTTGAAGTGACTTCTCACTGATGCCAACCCCTGGGTAACCTCACCATCACCTGTTTGGCTTCTTGACTTGTCTAACCAATATCCTGCATTAAATTCCCTCTGACGTAACTGCCCGCAGGGGCTTCTGTTTCCTTGGTTCATCTCTGGCTGATACTTCCACTAGATGTCTCATAACTCGAGTGGTTTATCCTATGCTGTTATTGTTATATCGTTTACCCACCTATGGCCTGAAGACTAACCATCATCTTCCCATTTTTAAGGATAAGAAAAGTGAGTCTCAGACACATTAAGTAACTTGCTCAAAGAGAAGATGGAATTTACAAACAGGCCTTTCAGACTCCCAGAGTATGTTTGTTCTCGACTGTGCCATGCTGTCTCTCCTATTCATTATCTTAATTTTTCAGTGTGGAGCATTTGCCTAGAGTCTCAGCAGTGACTCACTGGCAGGTCCTGTTGACCCAGTCAGAAAGAATGTAGAGGGACAGTGAGTGACAGTCCACAAAAACCTACAACTTCTAAGTCCTAACGGAGAGTGCTAGCCCCTCACAAGATTTCTTCTATTACCTGATAAGAGTTGTTTTGCTATCAGAATATCTTGTTTCTTTCCAGAATCATGATGGAAATGAATCCTCAAATACTGACATTAAAATGGGAACCTCTCTGCAACTAGCAATGGGAGCTCTTTCTGCAACCGTTCAGATCGGCCTCCCAGTGTGCTCAAAAAATTCCCCGGGCCATCCGTGTTTTCAGATGTTAATTAAAAACCAAAACAAATTAAAACTCAAAACCACATGTAAGTTCCCTTCCTTAAAACTAGAGTCCCTCCGTTCCTCTAACAAGCTGGGGACTTGGATGGACATGCCTCTCAGGATCTGGGACTTCCAGGGTATTACGCACCAGTCTTTGGGGTGCCCAGGGGCTGAAGAATGCATACAAACAAACTTATCATGGAAATGGGAGTTTAAAAAAACTCGTGACCAAAAGGGATTTGTTTTATTTAGATGCTGTTAATTATGCAGATTCGTGTCCTCTCGAGGTTGGTGAGACCTTTAGAAGTTACAGCAGCCCTCGCCTCTGTCCTCCACGGCCACGTCTGCTGTCGTCTGGCGAAGCCCAGGTCCTCCTTTGTTTTCTTTTTTTAAAGCTTTACTGAAGTACACTTGACATGTAATAAATTGCACATATTTAAAGTATAATTTAATAGGTTTTGACATATGTCTATGTCCATGAAACCATCACCACAATCAAGATAGTGAACATATTCACCAGAAATTAGGGGAGTGGGAGATATGTTTACCCACATTTGGGGGTAAATGTTGGTGAATAGGTTTATATATTTTGTAAAAATTTACAAAAAAATTTTTGTTTTGTCTAATTATTCTTAAAAGCAGATAGTTCAGTGTTCTGTAGTAGTCACGAAGTTGTACAACCATCACCACTATCTAGTTTGAGAACATTTCCTCAGTTCTAAGAGAAACCCTATACCCGTTAAGAGTGACACAGTTTCTCCCCGTTTCTTCCTCCCCTGCCCCTGGCAATCACTAATCTACCTTCTATCTCTATAGATTTCCCTATTCTGGAGAGTTCATATAAGTGCAGCCTTACAATATGTGGCCTTTGTGTCTGGCTTCTTTCACTCAGCATAGTGTTTTCATGGTTCATCTATGTTGTAGCATGTGTCCGTATTTCACTCCTTTTTATTGCCAAATATTATTCCATTGTATTGATAGACCACATTTTGTTTATTCATTAATTGGTTGGTGGACATTTGGGTTGTTTTCACATTTTGGCTATCATGGATAATGCTGCTATGAACGTAGCATAACTCTGGCTAGAACTTCTAGTACAATGCCGAATAGCAATGGTGAAAGCAAGCATCCTTGTCTTTTTCCTGATATTAGAGAGAAAGCTTGCAGTCTTTCACTACTACATAAGAAATGATGGTGGCTCAAACCACAGTGATGGTAGTAGAGGTGGTAAAAAGCGGTTGCATTCTGGACATATTTTGATATGGGATGTGAGGGACTACATGTGACGTATGAGAGAAAGAGACTGGTGTCCAGACTGACACCAAGATTTTAACCTGAGACTGGAATAGGGGAACGTGTGTCAGTGAGATGAGGAATCTGTGAGTGGAGCAAGTGTAGGTGAGAAGAGTCAGTGGTCCCAAATCACACTTGGTTTAGATAAGATTGCCGTCTTTAGCAGACACTGCTAATTACCAACCCTTTATCCATTCTCTCCTTTTTCTTTTCAACAGACTTTGATTCTGATCAGTGTGACTATATGCTCAACCAAAAAACCCTTCATTTTCCAGCCTCCCTTGCAGCTAGGATTCGGATTCTGGTCAGTTGGAATCCTGCTGGGGATTTCTGGGGTATTCTTGCTTTCCTGGCATGGGTGCTTCCCCTTATTCCTTGTCATCTGCTCAGTCTACTTCCTGCCTGGAATCTAGACGTGTGGCTAGAGGTGAAGCAGCTAGGAGGCACCCATGAAAAGGAAAGCTGCACACAAAGGATGACACAGAAGAAAGATAGAAGGAGCCCGTGACATTTAGGACAGCACGAAGCATGGACCAGTCTTAGACTACTGTCTGTGGTTTTCCTGTTAATTGTCAGAAGCAAAGCCCTATTTGGTTACGCCACTGCTGTTGAGTTTCTATTACAAGAAGCCAAACACAATCTCTATTAACACAGTGGCTTCATCTAAGTCAATGATTTAAATAACGGTCAGCTGAGCTCTAGAGACCCGCTCTTTAGAGAGGTGTCACTGCAGATCTGCATTCTCCGGAGTGCTAAATCCACTAACCATGTTATCATCCAGCCCTTGAAACTCCACTGTGTCCACAAAGACATAAGGAGGAGCCTCATCTTTTAGAAATCCCAATACACCATGCTCCTGTCGTTCCCCTGATCTGTCGGTTTAATAATGTAATCCAGAAAGTGTGGGCAGTTAGTCTTGTCTCCTCGTTCTCAGGTGAGCCCATGTTGGCTGCCCGTGATCTCCTCTTCTCTTTCTAAGAGTTCACAGACCACCTATTTGATTATCTGTGTTAGTGTTCCACATCCAGCCCACTGGTCTGTAATCTGTGGCAGCTGTACTCTTCTCATTATTCAAAATAAGCATCATGTCTGTCTACCCCCGGTCTTCTGGCTCCTCTCTCGCCTTCCAGTTTCTCAAAGATCACCTCCCTGGGCTGGGATGCAGTTCAGCCTACCCGGCAACTTCTGTTACGTAGACTGCCCGGTCACTCCACTACAGTCTCCTCAGCTGTCTGGGCCCTCAGTTCCTCAAACTCCCTGTCACGATGGCTCAGCTGACTTTGTGTTGTTTGTCAACATCACACCATCCACAGTTCCTCTTTCTTTTCTTATTCTAAACATAACACAGATGCCTCCTTCTTGGTTTGGCAGGCTCCATTCTAGGATCCTATGGTTAGACCTCCTGACCCTGTCCTTATGGATCGTGGCTCTCTTTCATGTTCATCCTTGGAATAGGTCCTTCCTCCATTTTCTTTGTTCATTTTTTTTAAACAAGCTTTTTATTCTGGAATAATTTTAGATTTACAGAAAAGTTGCAGCCATAGTACACTGAGTTTCAGAATCCCAGTTGCCCCTGAAGTTAACATCTCATGGAGCCATGGCACATTTATTAAAGCTAAGAAATTAACATTGGTACATTTCTATTAACTAAACTACAGACTTTATTCAGATTTCACCAGTTTTCCCATTAGTCTTCTTTTTCTGTTCCAGCATCCAGTCTAGGATTCCATGTTGCATTTAGTCTGCATTCATTTTTAATGTTACCAAAGTCCCTTTAACAATTTTTTCTTCCTCATCAGAATGATTTGATTTGGACTAGAAGGATCTCTCTGTCTTCCTCTTCATTTACTTTGTTTAATTTGCCAGGCAATGGAGGTTCTTCTTGAAATGTCTTCCCCTCAAGGAGCTTATGCCATTGAATAAGACCCAGAAATCAATCTGTTTCAGCGCCTAGAGTTCCTGCCTCCTGGATGACTGAGGAGTCCTTGGCTGGCTCAAAATTTCTGGTGAAATGGTCAGCTTATCCCAAGGTCCTTTTCAGCTCTAGCTCACCAGCTCTCCCTGCCTGTTGGCCGAAAGTAGGTCTTGAGGAGGCATTCCCCTCCTCGATTCCTCCTAATTTTCTAGTAAACTGTGCCTAAGACTCTCTGCTCTGAGTAGAGACTCTGGAAGGCACAGAGATGCTTGGCCCACAGCCTCTGTGTGGCCCTGAGAGCCAGAGGAGACGGCACTCGTTCTAGGGGGTCTCTGAGGAGTGTGGCTGCTGTTCCAGGCATGGCATGTGCATCCCTGGGCTCAGGCTGATTGTCACTGAATGGAAAATCTTTAGCCTTGCTAAGTTAATAAACCTGTAACTACTTTAAAAGCCAAACAAAGTGGTGACAAGCACAGGTGAAGTCTGATCCTGTCAGAGACCTGTCAGGGCCTCCGGCGGGACAAGCAACAAGTCCACCATTGGACGAGGTGGTCTGCCTGCATGACGGTTTTAATGGAAACACAGCTTTAAGGAGTTAGTGCAAAATAGAAACAAGTATAGTTATGAGATGAGAACTTCAATGTTATTTAGAGATTCCCTGGTCATTTCATAGGACATTTCTTTTTAATTGCTTAATGTTGTTAATGTATAAATAATTTAACACTTAAGTATTCTTCTCTATTTAAGGCTATCTCTCTTCATGGGAATAACCCAAATTCTGAACTGGCCAGAACTCATTTCAAAAATACAAATAGTCTTGAATTGAACTTAACTGAATTGAATTTCTAGCACCTGCAACAAAATCTAAGATTCTTGGTTGTGACTTTTAAAGGCCTAGGTAAGTGTTGCCACAGAACCCTAATGACAAATGTTTTTAAGTGAGAGCGAATGTCACTTGGTGACTGGAAGTGGTTGCAGTCACAATATCAGAGAACAAAGGCTGAATAGTGGACAATACACTAATTAAACAAGACGTGTGTTGAATGCTCACACTGTTAAAGTTCTACATATTTTTTTAGCAATGTTAAATCAGTCTATAAGATTAACATTGGTTCAGGAGCTACATTTGTTTGAAAATAAAAGATTTTGATATAAAGATGCCAGAAAAATTTCAAGATCTTACCCTAGGACTTAGGTCCATGTAAAGCTAGGTGGCTTTGCATCTTCTTTTGAAAGACAGGAACCAAGACATGATTGAATTTAATGAGGCCTGGAGAAAGCAGTGGAAAGAAGATTCTGTCCTACTAGACAGTCCAAACAAATAAAAGGGGTGGCTCCTGGCACCAGATAACACCATTAGGAATCGCTCATGAGCCTCAAGCTGTGACTAATGTCTTCTGTAAATGGTGGGACAGTCCTGTCCTTTAGCAGTGCCCCTGGAAATTACCATCCATTAAAGTGAAGAACCTTTTTCCTAGAGGCAGACACTTCAAGCAGCTGGTACCTTCAAGAAGCCTTCAGTTATTTGTGATGTCAGCCCTAATTCCAAAATTTAGGCACTAATCTTAGAGAAAAAGTTGGACAAGTCATACAGAAAGAATGAAAAGAATAATGAGGGAAAATGATAGGCATAAGATTAATTTTTTAGCTACTATGTCAAAATGCATATAGTTATTCACTTAAAGAAACACAAAAATGTATGTATTTATTGGGGTATTAAATTATGCTGACATGGTTATTTAAGCAGTATTAAGAAATTTCCACAAAGGAAGAGACATTTGGCTCGGACTCAGTGTTCTTCTCTGGAATGTGGTTCAAGGAATTACAACAACAATAACAAATTTCCTTTATGTTCATAGGAAAAATGATATGGAAAGTTTCCCAAAGGCGGGTCAACGTGATGAAGTCACAGTCAGTTTGACAGGTGGGAGTCCAAAATCTACAGTTGAGAAACATTCAGATTCAAGTATTGAGAATGGCTTTCTATTCTAATTGTGTAGATATTACTCATTACTACTCATCAAATTATAATATTTAACACTTATTAAGCATTTATAAATGAAAGGCTTTATGCCAGTGGAGGGCATTCTATACACACTCTGCTACTTGTGTGTGTGTGCGAGTTAACATAACCATCACGCCCAAAAGTTTCCTTGTGCCCTTTGTAATCTCTCTCTCCCTCACCCCCACCTCCCAGCAACCACTGATCTGTTCTCTGTCACTATAGATTAATTACCTTTTCTAGATTTGTATATAGATGAACTCATACAGCATGTCATCTTTTTTGTCTGCGTTCTTTCACTCAGCATAATTATTCTGAGATTCATCCATGTCATTGTCTGTGTTAATAATTCAGTTCTTTTTTATTAACTCTTAAGACATAGAGACAAATAAGCAACTAGACGATGCAGAGAATCCATTCAGGAAAGCCCTTCCAGAGCCTGCTGTAAACTCGGTGGAGATTCGGCCATGCTGCCTCCTGCAGTCACTGGATCCTACAATGACAATCAAGTCAACAACTTGACATATTTATTGAGCAAGTGCCGTGTGCCAGGCATGAGTTTGACACTAGGGAAACAATGGTGAACAAGTCACCACTCTATTGTCAAGGAGCCTTTAGTCTGGTGAGCGAGAATAAGCACTCATGGTGAGAAACAGACTTTGTGAGATCCAGAAATATCCACTGAATGAAAGGAGGATTAAAGTACTTCAAATTTACCTTTGGTGATAAGTATGTCTTATGATATTTTTATATTTTTGTACTAGTTATCTATCGCTGCATAACAAGTTTCTGCCAAAATTTAACAGCTTAAAACAACCATTTGTCATTGCATAGTTTCTGCGGGTCAGGAATCCAAGAGCAGCTTAGTGGGTGGTTCTGGCTCAAGTCTCATGAGGCTGAAGTCCAGCTGTCAGCCAGTGCTGCAGTCACATCTGAAGGCTCAAGTGATGGGCGATCAGCTGCCAAGCTCACTTACGGTGTTGCTGGTGGGCCTCAGTTCTTCACTGGCTACTGGTCAGAGATTTCAGTTCCTTGCCATAGGAGCCTCTCCATTGGCTGAGCGACCTCATGACATGGCAGCTGGATTCCCCCAGAGTGTGTGATCCGCAGCAGAAGTGACATTCTAATATTGGAAATGACATTCCATCACTACTGCCATATTGCATTGGTCACATAGACCAGTCCCAGTACAATGAGGATGGGACTGCATAAGGGTGTCAATATCAGGATGAGGTCATCTTGGAAGATGGCTAACACAAGATATAACTTTGAACAGATGTGTTTACTTAGCCATTGTACTTGATTCTGTGGTGTATTCTGTATGAATAGATGTTTAATGTGATTGAATCTGCCAAGAACATTAAAATATCACTCTGGGTTTTAATATGACAGATTACTAGTAGAAGACAGAGTGAATATTGTTGCCATGCATCTCCTTCATCCGCATTCATTTACATGTCACGGACCTGTTTCACTAAGACAGTCCTCTAGTTACCATGGCAACAATCCAGAGGTAAATTTCACTCAAGCACAAATGCAGCATGAGAAACAAAATTAAGGCAACTTGGAACAAAGAATAGAACAACCGTCTTTATTTTCACAAATGGACCTGGTTAATTTAAAATTATGCGAGAAAGGCTAAAGAGAGAGCCTCAAAAAGAAGTTATGCGTGGTTTCTTTCAAAAAAAGAAACAGAAACATTTTTAAAAATTAGAATCTTAATAGAAAATACTCAGAACATCCAAAGTATATGCATCATACAGAAATTTGAATATGAGACTGGGAGAGAGTGGGAAATGGAGAAGCAAGAGATGGTGGGGGGTAAGGGGTGAGGAGACGGGAGGAGGAACTGGTCCCAGACCAGATCTCCTAAATTAATTTGGTCCAGTGTTTGGTTACTGGTATGGTCTGTGGTGTCACCTAAGTCAGTTGACCTGTCAATGTCATAGACACTTTCCCTCTGTCGTTTTCCCAAAGCTGCTTTGAACAATGTGAAACCAGCATTTTGAAGCTCTCAAATGAAAGGCCTTATGCCGGGGCCAGGGGGCTTTCGAGACCTCTGAGCAGACCAAGTGCTCTTTCTCTGCATCCTCAGTTCCTGTTAGAAGGAAGGAAAGAGATCAACCCGGGCCACGGAAAACAGGTTCATTAGGAAACAATCTTGCCATGCATAAACTTAAAAAATATGTCTTAGAAAATTGAGGTAGGAACGTCTTCTAAATGCCAGCCCAAGGCCTTCCTGGAGGAATCCATTCCCCTGCCTTCAGAATGATGTTCAGAAAAGGGCAGCTAACAGTGTCACCGGGTTCGTTAAAATGTCCAGCTATCACTGTGAGTATGTCAATTTGTCCTCGTAATTTGGTCAATTTTTGCCTTGTATACTTCAAGGCTACGTTTTAAAGGCATACAAACTCAGGGTTTTTTTTTTTTTTTTCATTAATTAATGGCTTTCTTTATCCTTATTAGTGCTCTTCTTATATCCTATTTTTTTCTGATGTTAATTTTGCTATATTACCTTTCTCTTAATTAACAATAGTCCTTTTGGATTATTAAATTTTAGGTGTGTTTCTTGCAAAATCAAGCAATAGGATTTTGTTTTTATCCAATTTGAGAGTCTGTGTTTTGAAATAGATGGTTTTAATCCACTTATATTGATTGGATTACTGATATATTTGGACCCATTTTTTTTTTTTTTTTTTTTAAGATTTTATTTTTTCCTTTTTCTCCCCAAAGCCCCTTGGTACATAGTTGTGTATTCTTCGTTGTGGGTTCTTCTAGTTGTGGCATGTGGGACGCTGCCTCAGCGTGGTCTGATGAGCAGTGCCATGTCCGCGCCCAGGATTCGAACCAACGAAACACTGGGCCGCCTGCTGTGGAGTGCGCGAACTTAACCACTCGGCCACGGGGCCAGCCCCTATTTGGACCCATTTTGCCATCTTCTTTTATGTTTTCTATTTATGTGCTTCTTTTCTTCTTTTGTTCTCCTTTCCCGCCTTCTATTGCATCAATTTTTACTTATTTATTTTTTTCTATAACTTTTGAAGATAAACATGCAATTTCTATCCTTTTTTTTTGGTTACCTCATTTTTGACATGAATTTATAATTTGTATTTTAAAAAGGCAAAAAGCTATCAATATGTTTGTCTTCTTCCTCAAAAAGGCAGAGACATCTAACCCACTTCCTTATCCCAGGCTGTTGTTGTCTAGATGAACACTGCCCTATGCTTTTAAGTTTCCCTCCAGATTGAACTATGAGTAAAACTGTAGCAGCCGGTTTTTATGTGAGTCTCCCAGCAGGTCATTCTAGCATCTTTGCTCTTGCACCCTACTTCAGTTTTCTGGATTCACTTTTCTTCTTGGTAAAGTGCATCCTTTAGTGCTTCTTCGAGCAAGAGATCAGTAGGAAGTAAAATCTCTTAGATTTTGTTCATCTGAAAATGTATTTATTTTACCCTCTCAAATGATAGATTCGCTAGTTATAGAAGTCTAGGTTTTCAAATATTCTCTCTTATCGCTTTAAGTATCATTCCGTCTCCTCTGACGTTCGTCATTGCTAAGGAGGAATCTGACTCTCACTCCTTTGTAGATATTCTGTATTTTTTCTCCACTGATTTTTCAGATCTCTCTTTGTCTTGTTTTCGTAACTTTGTCTGTGTTCTTTTGTTTGCGTGTTTGTTCTCCTTGGGATTTGGCACGGTTTCAGTACAAAGAGTTCTGTCTTTTGTCCTAGAATCTCAGCTATTCTCTAGTTGACCAGAGCCCCTCCCCTTTATCTCTAGTTTCATCTTCTGGGATTCCTGTAGATATATATCAGGGCTTCCCATTCTACCCTCCATATCTTTCATCTGCATTTCTATATTTTACATCTCATCACAAATGTGCTCTATTTTGGCTGATGTCTTCAGTTACACCTTCAAGTTAATCACGTATTGTTCAATCTGTCTATTATAGATTATTATTTCAACGACTACATTTTCCTTTTCTAAAATTTCTATTTGGGTAATTTCCAAGTCCAATGTTCTCTTTTAACAAATAAATAAATTAGGTTCTATTCTTGCTTTATATATTTTATTACTTCCTTGATTAAAAGTTATCATTAAAATAAGTAAATAAATAAGCCAAGCTCAAAGATACAGAGAGTAGATTGGTGGTTGCTAGAGGTGGGGGTGGGGCTGGGTGAAATGGGTGAAGGGGGTCAAAAGGCACAAACTTCTAATTATAAAATAGTAAGTCATGGGGATGTAATGTACAGCATGGCAACTATAGTTAATAACATTGTATTGCATATTTGAAAGTTGCTAAGAGAGTGAATCTTCAAAGTTTTCATCACAAGAAAAAACATTTTGTAACCATGTGTGACGACAGATGTTAACTAGACTTATTGTAATCATCTTGCAATATATACAAATATAAAATCATTATGTTGTACACTGACACCAATATAATGTTGTATGTTAATTATACTTCAAAAAAACCAAATAAATATGATCCTAAAAAAATCATCATTAGATTGCTGTCATCTATAGTTTCTTGTGTACTTTTTCTCCCATTTATTGTACAGTTTAGTCAATAGTAGTATAGCAGTGTTTGATTGAATTCCTTATCTGACTAGTAATTTTTCTCTGTGAGCTCATCTTTAGTGGAAATACCTCCTGCAGGAGTCCTGTAGATAACCCTGGGTTGTTGAGGGGTTCCTATGCAAATGTTTTCCAACTGCCTCTGAAACTATTCCAAAACTCTTAGAGATTTTGACCCTGCATAGGTAGTGTTAAGAATTATGGCCACATATCAACACTCAGCAGAAGTTACAGATTCCTCTTGCTCACAATTAGTTTTATTTCCACCCACAGCCCAGGGCCAGAGACATGCTTTCTAGTCATGTCTGTAGACTATAGGCAAAGTTTTCTTAGTATGAGTTCACACGTAGAATAACATTTCCCTGGCTCCAGGCTTCATGGAAGAGCCTAGTTCCAGGTGTTCTTAAAACTTTGTTCCTCAGCCCCAAAATTAAAATCCAGCCCCTACAGTGTATTCTCTGTTTAGTTACCTTTATGTGCCACACAATTTTGACCCTTACTCACTGAAGTAGACTTTCTGTTTTTTTCTGGTATCTCGCAATTTTTTTTACTTGCTTTCAGACTTATAAAGAAAGGATAAGTTTATGGAGTAGGAAGAAAGGCTTCCTGTAGCAATTTTGTTTGCCGTCTTGACTTTGAATACCAAGAACAATGTTTTTACTTACAACACACGTTTATCTAGGTTGACTTTGGGAGGCTGTAATTACTCCTTTTGGCTGCCACTGTTGGTAACTTAGTTAGGAGTGAGACACAATAGATCTGAGAAGGAAATGATCAACATGTGATATTGAGTCATTTTTCCCATCCTCTTCATCATTTTGTTATAAAATATGATTTTATGGCCAAATATCCACCAAAGAGTTTGTGAAGAAATCACATTGATATTCTCTTTACGGTTTATACTCTTAAAAATGTGCCTTTAAGTTTATGTGCTTAAAAAACTTGAATTCTATAATTTTGCAACTCCAAGCTCTTAAAAGAAGAGGAGAGAGGTAATCTGTTGGTTGCAAAGGAAATGACTAGACACATATTTCACCAATACAACATAAAGCTAAATTACTGAGCAGGAAGGAGAGGCAACATAGATCAGTTATAATAATAATAATATAAAAAGATTACAGATAAGGAAAGCAAGAAGGCTAGAATAAACCCTGTAGTTTCGGATTTATAGGAGGTATCAATATGAACACATGGTTTTCAACATTAAGATAGATAGACAATAGATAGGTAGATAGGTGGATAGAGATTAGATAGACAGATGGATAGATAGATGGATAGATAGATAGATAGATGTGTATATGCATGGGTTAGTATACGTACATTTGTTTTCTAGTCCTGTCTGCTTAAAGGGCCTAGAAGCAATGATACCCTACTAGCAGTGAATACACCTAGTGCCTAGATCTTGGTTTCTAAATATCACTCTTCAATAAAAGGAACCAAGGCTCCATGCAGAAGTGGTTGATTCCACTGCTGGAGCAGGAAAAATACAACAAAAATTGCCTGGAACATCTTGCAGTGCCAGAAAGTAAGGAAATTCTCAAAAAGGATGGAGCTTGTCGGGGCCAGCCCCAGTGGCCTAGTGGTGAAGTTCAGAGCACTCCACTTTGGCAGCCTGGGTTCAGGTCCCAGGTGCAAACCTACACCACTTGTCTGCTAGTGGCCATGCTGTGGTGGAGGCTCATATACAAAAAGAGGATGATTGGCAGTGGATGTTAGCTCAGGATGAATCATCCTCAGGAAAAAAAAAAAAAAAAAACGACAGAGTTTGTCAAAAGAGCATGGAGCCAACCTGAAGGAGCAACCAACGGCCAAAGATGAAACAATGTGAGAAACAAAATGAATCACAATATATTGGTTATAAATCACAGAATAAAGTCAATATTCATGAGTCCATACTTATAGAAACATAATTAAATAAATAAATATTACAGGGGGAAGGGACAGCTCTTACTTACAGAATATTCCAATTAGTAAATGTAGAAAGAGTGAGGAAAATAGAAAACCACCACAAGAACAACACAATCATAATTTTTGCAGACAAGATCCTCTGATGAATGGCAACATAAGCAAGTCAAAGTTTGGGGAGAAACAGGATATTTGCATAGTCTCAAATTATCTCCCACAAGAACATATTAATTACACAGGTAAAGATAGAAATTTTAGAGTAGAGATGCCCAGCAAATGCCTCCTTTGACCAAGTGATCAGGGTTAATAGCAGTAATAAGACACAGAGACGTCTTGATACAACACACTGAGGAGGGCATGTTGCTTTTGCTATATTCTTGCCAAAAATGCATAACCTTAATCTAAGTATGAGGAAATATCAGAGAAACCCGAACTAGGAAGACATGTTATAAAAATAGCTTACTGGCATTCTTCGAAAGTACAAGGTTATGAAAGACAAGGACAGACTGAGGAACCATCAGAGATTGGAAGAGCCTAAGGAGACATGAGGACTAAGTGCAAGGAGGGATCTTAGCCTGGATTCTGGACTAGAAAAAAAAGGCATTTGTAGGAAAATGTGAATAAAGTCTGTAATTTAGTACTGTGTTGTATCAGTGCTATTTCTTAGATTCAATCATGGAACTCTGGTTACATAAGATGTCAACATTAGGGGAATTTGAGTGAAGAGTGGACAGGAATTCTCTGAACTATTTTTGAAACTCTTCTGTAAGTCTAAAATTATTTCAATCTAAAAGTTTTTTTGGTGGAGGCAGAGTTTGCAGTTGTGAAGAAACTTGTCATAGGGAAAAGCTAATCACCGGGGTTTAGGCTGCTGGTGAGAGAGTGCACTGTGATTGCAATCTTTCTCTTCCTGCGGCTGCTCCAGCAGAAGGGCAGTTCCTTCTGGAGCTAGCGAACAACAGTGAGCAGTTACAAAGGGAAAAGCACTCCTTCATATGGGATGAACAAGAGAGCTGTGGGATTTGAACTCTCTCATTCGGGGTGTGAAAACAAAACATGAAAACGTGGATGTGTGATGAAGCTTCTGAAAGTCCTACCCCCTCACACAGGCCAGGGGGCATGGGAGGAAAGAGCAACAGAGGAGAAAAAAGGAAAGAAGCACATTCAAGGGAAGATAGAGCAACACGATTTGGAAAAGCCCTTCAAGCGTGGGGTCAGGTAGAAGGACAAAGGCATACTTTGAGAAAATATGATTAAACTGCTTGGGAATTACTAAATTACAGATGATAATGTAGGATTTTTAAGGTAACTGTCTATATTTTAGTGTTCAAATCTTTTAAAATTTAGCTCTAAATTAAATACTGTATTATTGACAGCATAAAAATGTTGATGCTTAATTATATATTAAAAGCTTCTGTTTTTAGTTTACAATAAAAATCTGATTGAACTGAGAAGCACTCTAAGCTCAGTTACCTGCACCTCCTTGAGGAGCCGATGCCTCCTCACCATCCACTTGGCGGGGGCTTACCCTAAGAGCAGGAAAACATCACACAGTGAGCAATTTCATGCATGTTGGTTTTGCAAACCTGCAGCTATAAAAGCACAACCAAAACCACAGACCAGAAGCCTGAGCAGAAAGGAGTTTGCTGTCCATTGGTAATGGAAAAGGTTCTGCTCTTTGACTCTCTCCAAAATTGTTTGTTCACATTGAGGGGAGCAGAATCAAGAGAAAAGAAGCAGTGGAGAGTCCATTCTTCTCTCATGAGCATCAGCAGCCTGGGAGGATGGAGCCTCATGCAGAATTCCCCTGCTTTACGAAGGATTCCTAGGGCAGGCTCTTCAACTCCCTTGAAATCCTAGAGAGGGTATCTTTCCCCCTAAATAAGAGATGTGCATATAGATAGCTGGCCCTCCTCCTAACTCCAGCAAACAATGCACCCTCCCCACCCAATGGAGAGAGTGCCTGAAGAGAGGAGAATCAAAAAGCTCAAACCAGGACCCCTGGTTCATAGAAATGGCTTTTTTCCTCTGGAATAAAACAAGCAATGCTATTGGCCCATGAGATGCAGACAGGCTCCTGATGACTTTGTGAGAAGAGAATCTTATGAGGAAAATCTTTTAGACCTTCATCCAGCCAAAGTTTAAGTAGTGCCTGCAGCATGACCAGCACTGGGGCAACTTCCTATGAAAATAACCAGATGGTTAGTTTTGTTCACTGAAATACTGAATAAGAATTTCTTGGAGGAAAGCTTCAGTGCTAGTAAGGCTACATACCTCAGGGAGCACCCACAACAGAGCTAACAGCTGAAGTCCTGATGGTCCCCTCCAGCAGGGGTGAGTTAGAAGGTGTGGCAAAGGAAAAGAAGGAAGTGAACAGGAAAGCAGCATGGCAGTGAGAAACTGTAAGATGGGGAAGGGAGAAAGATACAGCAGCTGCCCCCAGGATGGAACTTTGGAGGTAGATAACATCTGGAGAAGTTTTCTGAGAAGCTTACTCTGTGGGTACACTGTGCAAAACCTTCCAAAGGGCCTCATTAAAAGTAACAACAAGAAAATGATGTCAGCATCACGGCATAGTGAGTTATTCCTTTTGTCTCTCCCCTCTAAGTTACAACAATTGGACATCCACTGGCCAACAGAGGATTCCCTACACAGCACAACAGGACACCTAAGAGATCCATGCATCTATACATCTGAAGTGGTGGGAAGTGGAACCTGTGACCAGAAGCTTCAGGAACCACAGCAGATTTAGTGACCTAGCCTGTAGTGGTGGCATCACTCCACCAGCAGCAGGGGCTGCATACAAGTCTCTGGGTCTCTGGGTCCTCAGCAGTGACAATGACACCTGAGAAGCCAGCACCCCTGGCAACAGTAGAGCCAGCACTCCTAGACAACCTGGGAGCAGCAGCACAGTTAGTGCACTGGGCAGCAGCATCCGAACCTGTGGAGAGCCCACAGAGAGCCAGTGGAGGAAGACGTGACCCAGGTGTTCCCAAAAGCAGCAGAAGTGCTCACCGCCTCATGACCCTGGTGGTGACACCTGAGACTGCAGTCAATGACTTCATAAGCAGCAAGCCACCAGCAACCTCAGAGGCACAAGTGCACAAGGAGGGCACTGATAATGCCTCTAGGAGAGGGAGTGTACTGTGGAAAGTGCAGGCTCTCGAATACAACCAGAAGCAGCTCAGAACCAAAGTAACCAAGGCAGTACCCAAATAAGAAAGGTGGTTACTACCACAAATGCACCACCAGAGGATCAATTCATCACATACCAGGAAGAACTACAGTAAAATGGCAGAACAGAAAGAGAATGACAACTCTCCAGAAACCAAACTTGAAGTCACAGAAGATTGCAATCTAACTGATAGAATTCAAAAAAGCTGTCAAAAAGAAATTCAAGGAATTACAAGAAAATTCAGAAAAACAGTTCAGTGAGCTCAGAAATAAAATTAATGAAAAAGCAGTACTTCACCAAAGAGATTGAAACTCTAAAAAAGAAAAGAAAGAAATTTTGGATATAAAGAACACAATTAATGAGATGAAAAATAATGTAGAAAGTATTAAAAATAGAGCAGGTTATATGGATGAGAGAATTCGTGAGCTCAAAGATAGAAATCTAGAAATGATTCAGGTGGAGGAGGAGAGAGAACTAAGATTTTTTTTAAAATGAAGAAATTCTTAAAGAAATGTCTGACTCAATTAGGAAAGTAACATAAGGATAATAGGTATATCAGAAGAGGAGAAGGAGAAAGGAGCAGAGAGCTTATTCAAAGAAATAGGAGTTGAGGACTTCCCAAACCTGGGGAAGGAACTGGACATGCAAATACAGTAAGGTAACAGATCTCCTAGTTACCCCAATGCAAAAAGATCTTCTCAAAGGCACATAACATTAAAACTGTCAAAAGACAATGACAAGGAAAAAATATTAAGGGCAGCAAGACAGAAGAAAATAACCTGCAAAGGAATCCCCATCAGGCTTTCAGTGCATTTCTCAGCAGAAACCCTAGGGTAGGAGAGAGTAGAATGACATATTCAAAACACTGAAAGACAAAAACTATCAACCAAGAGTACCCAATCTGGTGAAATTATCCTTCAGATATGATGGAGAAATAAAAGCTTTCCCAGATAAACAAAAGCTAAGAGAATTGATCACCACTAGGCCTGCCTTACAAGAAATGTTGAAAGGAGCCCTCCTACCTGAAATAAAAAGGCAAAGGTTTACAGCACTTTGAATAAGGAGATAAATAGACAGACAGAATCAGAAAATGGTAGCTCTATTTCACAATAGGTTAGCAAACACTTAATTATAACATAAAGGATAAAGGGAAAGAAAGCATCAGAAATAACTATAATCATTTCAATTTGGTCACAAACTCACAACACAAAAAAGAATAATTGGTGACAACAAAAACATAGAAGGGGAAGAGGAAAGGGATGGAATCTGCATAGGCCAATGGAAATAAGATGCTATCAGAAAAAGAACTATCCCATTTAGGAGATCTTTTATACGAACCTCATGGAAAACACTAAACAAAAAATCAGAGCAGAGTCACAAATCATACACAAAGTGAAAACTGAGAAAAACATCACAGAAAACCACCAAACTTCAATGGCAGACGGAAAAACAAGGAAAAAGAAACAACGGAAATATAGAACAACCAGAAAGCAAAAGATAAAATGGCAGTATTAAGCCCTCATATATCAACAATCACCCTATATGTAAATGGTCTGAATTCACCAATCAAAAGACAGAGAGTGGCTGGATAGATGAAAAAACAAGACCCAACAATATGCTGCCTCCAGGAAACACATCTTAAGTCTTAAGGCAAAGATGGGCTCACAGTAAAGGGATGGAGGATGATACTCCAAGCTAATGTCAACCAAAAGACAGTGAGTGTAGTCATACTTACATCAGACAAAACAGACTTCAAGACAAAAAAGATAACAAGAGACAAAGAAGGGTATTATATAATGATAAAAGGGACATTCCACCAAGAAGACACAACACTTATTAATATATATGCACCTAATGCAGAAGCACAAAAGTATCTAAAGCAACCTAAAAGGAGAAATTGACAATGACACAATAATAGTATGGGACCTCAACATCCTACTTACTTCAATGGACAGATCATCCAGACAGAAAGTCAACAAGGAAAGAGTGGCCTTATATGAAACACTGGACCAGGTGGACTTAATTAGACTGTATAGAACACTCCATCTAAAAACAGCAGAACATGCATTCTCCTCAAGGTCACATGGAGCATTCTCAAAGACAGACCGTATGCTTGGAAACTAAACAAGCCCCAATAAATGTAAGAAGATTAAAATCATAGCAAGCATCTTTTCCAACCACAATTATGAAACTAGAAATCAACTATAAGAAAAAAGCTGGAAAAGTGACAAATATGTGGACACTAAACAACATGCTACCGAGCAACTATTAGATCAATGAAGAAATCAAAGGAGAAATAAAAAATACCTGGAGACAAATGAAAATTAAAACACAACATACCAAAACTTACGGGATGCAGCAACAGTGGCACTAAGAGGGAAGTTTATAGCAATACAGGCCTACCACAAAAAAACAACAAAAATCTTAAATAAATAATCTTACACTATACCTAAAAGCACTAGAAAAAGAAGAATAAACAAAGCCCAAAATCAGTAGAGGGGAGGAAATAATAAAAATCAGAACAGAAATAATGAAATAGAGATTAAAAAAACGACAGAAAGGATCAATGAAACTAAGAGCTGGTTCTTTGAGAAAATAAATAAAATTGACAAACCCTTAGCTGGACTCACTAAGAAAAAAAGAGAGAAGACTTGAATAAATAAAATCAGAAATGAAAGAGGAGAAATTATAATGGCCATCACAGAAATACAAAGGATTATAGGAGAATACTATGAAAAGCTATATACCAACAAATTGGATACCCTAGAAGAAATGGATAAATTCTTAGAATCATACAACCTCCCAAAACTGAATCAAGAAGAAACAGAGAATGTGAATAGATCATACATCTATGACACAAGTAAAGAGATTGAAACAGTAATCAAAAACCTCCCAAAACACAAAAGTCCAGGACCAGACAGCTTCCCTGGTGAATTCTACCAAACATTCAAAGAAAACTTAATACTTATCCTTCTCAAACTCTTCCAAAACTTTTAAAAGGATGGGATGCTTCCTAATTCATTTTACAAGGCCAATATTATCCTGATACCAAAACCAGACAAGGACAGCACAAAAAAGGAAAATTATAGGCCAATATTGCTGATGAATATAGATGCAAAAATTCTCAACAAAATTTTAGCAAATCATGTAAAACAATGCAGTAAAAGAATCACACACCATGACCAAGTGGGATTTATTCCAGGGATGCAGGGATGGTTCAACAGCCACAAATCAATCACTATGATACACCACACTAACAAAGTGAAGAATAAAAATCACACGATCATCTCAGCAGATGCAGAGAAAGCATCCGACAAGATCCAACATCCATTTATGATAAAAACTCTCAATAAAATGGGTATAGAAGGAAAGTACCCCAAGATAATAAAGGCCTTAAATGACAAACCCACAGCCAACATCACAATGGTGAAAAACTGAAAGCTGTTCCTCTGAGAACAGGAACAAGACAAGGATGTCCACAATGACCACTCTTATTCAACATAGTACTGGAGGTTTTAGCTAGAGAAATTAGGCAAGAAAAAGAAATAAAAGGGATCCAAACTGGAAAGGAAGAAGTGAAACTGTCACTATTTGTGGATGACACGATTCTATATATAGAAAACCCTAAAGAAACCACCAAAAAATATTAGAAGTAATTAATGAATACAGTAAAGTTTCAGGGTGCAAAATCAACATATAAAAATCAGTTGCATTTCTATACACTAATAACAAAATAGCAGAAAGAGAAATCAAGAATACAATCCCATTTACAATCAAAACAAAAAGAATAAAATAGCTAGGAACAAATTTAACCAAAGAGGTGAAAGACCTACACACTGAAAACTTAAGACATTACTGGAAGAAATCAAAGAAGACATAAAGAAATGGAAAGATATTCTGTGCTCACGGATCAGAAGAATAAACATAGTTAAAATGTTTACATTACCTAAAGTGACCTACAGAGTCAACACAATCTCAATGAGAATCCCAATGACATTCTTTACAAAAGTAGAACAAAGAATCCTAAAATTTACATGGAATGACAAAAGAGCTCAACTAGCCAAAGTAATCCTGAGAAAAAAGAACGAAGTTGGAGGTATCACACTCCCCTAATTCAAAATATAAATTACAAAGCTATAGTAATCTAAACAGCATGGTACTGACAGAAAAACAAACACACAGATCAATGACACAGAATCAAGAACCCAGAAATAAAACCACACATCTATAAACAGCTAATCTTCAACAAAAGATGAGAACATACAATGGAGAAAGGAGACTCTCTTCAATAAATGGTGCTGGGAAAACTGGACAGCCACGTGCAAAAGAATGAAAGTAGACCATTATTTTACACCATACACAAAAATTAACTCAAAATGGATTAAGGACTTTAATGTAAGACCTGAAACCATGAAATTTCTAGAAGAAAACATAAGCAGTAGGCTCTTTGACATCAGTCTTAGCAGTATCTTTTCGAATACCATGTCTACTCAGTCAAGGGAAACAAAAGAAAAAATAAATGAATGGGACTACATTAGACTAAAAAGCTTCTGCACAGCAAAGGAAAACATTAATGAAAAGACAACACACTAACTGGGAGAAAATATTTGCAAATCATATGTCTGACAAGAGGTTTAATTTTCAACATATATAAAGAACTCATATGACTCAACAACAAAATCAACAACTTAAGGAAAAAATGGGCAGAGGATATGAACATTTTTCCCAAAGAAGATATACAGATGGTCAACAGTTATTTGAAAAGATGTTCAAAATCATTAATTCTTTGGGAAATGCAAGTCAAAACTACAATGAGATATCACCTAACATCTGTCAGAATGGCTATAATTAACAAGACAAGAAATAACAAGTGTTGGAGAGGATGTGGAGAAAAAGGAACCCTCACACACTGCTGGTGGGAGTGCAAACTGGTTCAGTCACTGTAGAGAACAGTATGGAGATTCCTCAAAAGATTAAAAATAGAAATACCATATGATGCAGCTATTCCACTATGGGGTACTTATCCAAAAAATATTACTTCAATAATTCAAAAGGATATATGCACCCGTATGTTCATCGCGGCATTATTCACAATAGCCAAGACTTGGAAGCAACCCAGGTGCCCATCAACCAATGAGTGGATAAAGATGTGGTATATATACACAATGGAATACTATTCAGCCATAGAAAAGGACAAAATCGTGCCGTGACAACATGGGTGAACCTTCAGGTTATTATGCTAAGCAAAATAAGTCAGACAGAGAAAGGCAATCACGGCGTGATTTCACTCATATGTGGAAGATAAACACACCTGTAGATAAGGAGAACAGATTAGTGGTTACCAGAGGGGCAGAGGGTGGACAGAGGGTGAAAGGGGTAATGGGGCGTAAATGTCTGGTGATGGATAAAATCTAGAGTATTGGTACAACAATGTAAACTATTATGAACTCAATAAAAGAAAAAAAAAAGGAAGCTAGGAGAGAGACCTGGAACAGAGCCTTCCCTAGAGCTTTCAGAGGGATCATGGCCTTGTGACAGTTTGACTCAGACTTTTGGTCTCTGGACTACGAGAGAATACATTTCTGTTATTTTATGCCAAAATAAATAAATAAATAAAATAAAATAAAAGAGGGGAAAAAACCCAACTAGACTATTGGTGGTGAACACGATGCAGTCTATACAGAAACTGAAGTATAGTAATGTACACCTGAAATTTACACAATGTTATAAGCCAGTATGACCTCGATAAAATAATTTTTTTAAAAAGCCAACAGCAACGTTCTTCATTATTATTCTGGACTTATGTTCTTTGAATTCTACTCCATGCAGACACCAGACCTCAGTGGCCCTGGCAATTTACTGGGGTTACAAATGATGGCCTCTGGGATGTCTTCCAAATGTAGTATTCAATGAGTGTATGCTTTCTAGAGAACAAAGCTAGGACCACACAAGCAGATAAGCAAAGAATGGAGACCTTTATTTGTATATATAAAGCCCCTCAAATTCTGCTCTGGAAAGAGAGAGGTGCATTGAACAGTCTAGATTAGACCATGACATCAGCAGTCTCTCACTTCACTGTTTGCTATTTTCATGAATAAGCATCAATTTTTTCTCTTTCTTTTGGCTTGGCCATTAGCAGGGGATGATGGGAGCTGGTGATCTGAGCCCTCAAAGCATCCATTGGTTCCTCCTGGAACCTGGATTCCTCCCGAGAGTCTCTCCGCCCCACCCCCGGATGTCTGCTGACGCTCAGTAGGAACCAGGGCTTGTCTCCCACTTCCCTGTCTAATGGGCCCCAGCAGTCCTCGTTTCCTTCGTCGCCTTTCTTTTTTTTTCATCATTTCTTACACTGTTAAACACGAGAGAGACAAATCTCACCACATTTTGTATTTTGGGCCCTTTTCCCTCAACTTAGAGATAAGTCACACCGCTTACTGTGATTAAATGTTGAGTCATCCGTTCTTCTCACCCGCTCCTTCCCAGACTTCATAAGGTTCTTGTTGCAAAGGGGTTCCCGTGGAGCCTGAACAGGCTGGGTGATCTTCCAGGGCTCCCCAGCAGTGTTTTCCCAGCGTCACTGAAATGAAGTGTGAGAAACGCTGGAAGCACCTCAGGCCGTCTCCAATCTGATCCCAATACAGCTTTCTAGTCTTGTTTCCCCCACTGCTTGTCCACTTTGTAAATGTCTATCAAGCAAGTACTAGGTGCCAGGCATTGGGCTATGTGCTTAGGTGCCAGTCAGCAAGAGCAACAAAGTCTCTGCCTCATGAAGCTCACAGCCCAGTGGGAGAAACAAACATTAAACACTGAATTACATAAATAATCGATTTCAGTGGTGAAAGTGCTATAAGAACTGTGATGTGATAAAAACGATATACGGCTTTTGTCCCAGTTTCTGCCACAGAGTTTCAAAAACTCTAGGAATTTCCTTCAGTGACAGGAGTGTTTTTGTTATGCTAATGAGGGGACTCATGGGCCGCCCCTATACAGCTTCAGGGTGGAGGATGGTCACCAGCAAGACCAGCCACATGATCAGAGGGTTGGAACTGCCTGACGTCCAGGCAAGGGAGGGGGTCTGGAGATTGAGTTCAGTTGTCCAGCCAATGATTTAATCAGCCATGCTGTGTAATAAAACCCCAGCAAAAATTCTGGACACCAAGGCGACGAGGCTCCGTGGAGCTTCCTGGCTGGTGAACACATTGACATGCTGGGAGGGTGTGGGGGGCTGGGATTCCCAGGGGAGAGGGCAAGCTCTGCACACTCCTGCCCGCATCCTCACCCTGAGCATCTCTTCATTTGGCTGGTCCTGATATGCATCCTTTATAATAAAACTATAATTATAAGTACAGCACTCTCCTGAGTTCTGTTAGTCCTTCTAGCAAATTATGAAGCCTGAAGGGAGGTTGTGGGAGCCCCTGAATTTGTAGCCAAGTCAGACAGAAGTGCGGCTGTCCTGGGGACCCCCAAAGTGTAGCTGCCCTCTAAAGTGAGGGCAGTCCTGTTGACGCTGCGTCCTTTAACTTGCGGAAGCTGATGCTAACTCCAGGTAGTCAGTGTCATAGTTAACTCAATTGCCAGACACCTAGTTGGTGTCGGAGAATTGGCATCAGGACACACCAGCATAGAACCAGAGGCACTGGCCTGATGGAGCGGTCAGGAAAGGCTTGAGATGGGGCATTTAATTGGAGACCTGTGGATGAGCTGGGGAGGTCTGGGGACACCTACCTCCTCAGTGCTCACCCACTCAGGTGTTGCACCTGGAATTCCTATTCCCCTCTGTCTAACTCCCACCCGCCTCCCCCAGACCCAGCTCAGACTCACCTTCCACATGCTTCCCCTGGCCCAGCTTGAGCCCCAGAGTTCCCACCCTCACCTCAGCTTCCAGAGCTCTCCCTGTCTGCTTCACCCATTTGGTCCCAACAGGTTGTTGTTCCTTTGCTGATGTGTCAGTTTTGTTCAAAGGGCAAGCAACTTGGATTCGAAAGCCGTGCCTTCCACACGGTAATGATGACAACAGTTACAGCGAGATACGTGGCTAGCACATGCCGAGTGTGTAACCTGTACCAGGCCCTATCTTCTCCATTGATGGCCTCATTTCATCCACACAATAAGTTATAAGGTGGACATCAGTATTCCCATTTCAGAGGGAAGGACACTGAAGCCGGGAGAGGCTAAGTGAGCAGGTTTCCATAGCTAGTGAGAGGAAAGCTCAGCTACCGGGCGCCCATGCACACTCCTGAGAGATGGGAGGGTTCTGCAGCTGTGCGCAGAGTTACTTTTCTCATCCTTGCAGCACCTTTCTTGACCACGGATGTTGCATGAAGGCAGTCAATGAAAATCTAAAACTTCTCCTTCCAGTCGACAGGTCACAGAGCTAACGGAAGAAGAAGCTGCTAAATGTCAGCCGTTCTTTTCACACGGTGAAGCCACCTGTCACAACACCAGAACCCTCTGGGCCCGATGCAGGTGTGAGTTAGCATGCACTGGCCCCAGGGTGGGGTGACGGCCCCACACCCAGCTGCTGAAGCCTTCCTGCAACCAGCTGCTCCTCATGCAACAGGTCTGTGGTAAGGGCCTTCTGTATGCTGGGGGTGAAAACGCAGGCTAGGCAAAACACAGCCTCGGCCCATGAGAAGCTGAGGGTCTCGCAGGAGAGCAGGACAAGCAAATGAAAAATTACAGACGTAGTGGTAATTGCTACACGATGGTAATGACGGGGCACTAATGCAGGAGCCCTGAGCCCACTTGGTGCCTTCCTGTGAGCTAGGAAAAGGGACCCCTCCGAGTGGGCCCAGGGCTTGTCAGGCAGGACTTGTGGAGGGAAGAGGCCCCTTATCTTTGGGATCCTGTATCCCCTGCCCCTTCAGGACAGAACAGGGCTGAGTTAGCCCTGCTCAGGCCCTCCATGCCTGCCTTAGAGCAGAGCTCTGGTTCTACAGGAGCGTGGAGGCACCCGCTGCCAGACACACCCCAGGAAGGTTTAGGGGAGAAGACAGGTCAGGGGGCTGGAGCAGGGCCCTGGACTCACAGCTGGGCTGGGGCTCCAATCCTGCTACTGTGTGACCTTGAGCGAGCAAATTCGTGACTGAGTTCATTTTCTTCTTCCAAAAATGAAGAAGAAAAAAGATGATGAGATAATGATGATGATAACGATATTGTCCCACTATAAGGGTTGTTTTGAGGATTAAATGAAAAAAATCCTTGTAAAGCCCTTGGTACTGGTCGCATTCTTAATACACCTTAGTTCTCATTGTGTTTAATAAGCTGAGACCTGAAGAGTTGAAGACACCTGAAGGACACCCAGGAGAAGAATGGGGAGAGAGTGGAAGGGGCTCTAAGGAGCAGCCGGCCTTTCCCTCCACCACAGCCCGTGGCATTTCCTGTGAGCAGCCCAACTCTTCTGAGAGCTGCTTTCTGGCGCTCACCTCACACCAGGCTCTTCCAGGAAGGGCTGGAGCCACAGCGCCTGCCGTCTTGTCTTCCATGGGTCGCTGGGAAATTCATCCCTCTCCCTCTCAGCCCCAACATGAGGACAGCCAGGAATCAGCCCACCCATAGACTGAGCTCAGCTGAGCTGATCCTGAGAGACCCAAAAGGCAGAGCCAAGAGCACCAGGGTAGAGAGAGCCTGCACCACCCGGTTCCTCCAGGGCCTGTCCCTCCAGCTGCCTCAGAACTCCCTCCAGGCTCCAGGGCATTTTTCTGAATTTAAAAAAAAAACAGAGAGAAACTCCAAAAGCACATCTGCTGAGCATGCGTATGTCTGTGTGAGTGTATGTCTGTGTGTCTGCGTGTGTGTGTGTCCGTGTGTGTTTACAGAAAGAGCAGGGTCTGAAGTGAGGTGGGAATCATTTATTCAGACACATTTTCTCCAGCTCTTCCAGGCGTTACCATCCCTGGAGAAATAGCAAACTAATAATCCCACGTGTGGGGGCAGGACGAGGTGGGTGTCTTGACGAATACCAAGAAGGCCCTGCAGCCCCAGGGTTAACAGCCCTTCAGATGAGGGCCTTCCTGCTCCCCCAGTTTCTCCTTTCCCCACATCATGACGAAAAGAGTGCAGGAAAGAGATGGTAGTGGCTTGGACTGGCAGGTGGCAGCGAGGATGGAGGGAAGTGGATGGATGCGAGATATAATGTGAGGGTAGAATCTACAGGATTTCGCCACAGCATGAATGTCAGGGAGGTAGAGGGGGGCGAGTGTCAAGATGGGTTCCCAAGTTTCCAGATGGAGCACATGGGTAGTTGAAGGTGCCATTCACTTGATGACACTTTGATGGCGATCACTGGGAAAATGAGGTTTGGAGAAGGAAAGACAAAGAGAAGTTGCTTTGGACATGTTAAGCCAGAGGAAGATGTGAAATCAAGGGAGGTGTTTGTTTCTTTTTTTTTTTTGTGGTGGTGGTAAACACTCCACCGCATTTGTACGCAATAGATAGGGAGGTTGAAGAGGGTGAGAGAGGAAACAGCAAAGGGAATAAAATTGTTGAGAGACTGAGAAGGGATGGGATCAAGGACTCCAGCTCCAAAAGAATGAATGACAAGACAAGGGTGGAGGCAACAGATCTGTGGACTCAGTAGACAGAGCTGCCATCTGACCGCTTCTGTGTTTCTGGTGGACTGTGAAGCAAAGCCACCTGCCGAGGGTGGGTGTGGAGAGGTGAAGCTTGGGAGAACGCTCAGGTGAGAAATAATCATTTTGGAGAGTGGAAAAGTCAGCTTACTGGAAGAAATAGTAGGATTGTAGGGCAGGGCTGAGTATTTGATTGTGTTAATGATTATGAATGTGTAGTGAAACAGTCTGCCCTGTTTTCTCCAGAAATATTCTACTGAAATAAGAGGATTAAATGAGTGGTTCATATAAAGTGCTTACAACTGTGCCGGGCCCCAAGCCAGCAATCAATGTGGATCAGCTGTCGTTGTCAGAGGAGAGTCGCGGCGGCAGGGCGGAGATACTACCGCAGTAGGGCATTAGTGCAGGCAGGGAGAAGGCAGACAGCGGGGTACCCAAGCTTGAGTGACAGAGAGACAGAGGGGCAAGGGAGTTGAGAATGTTTGCAGGAAGGCAGTGATAATCATGGACCGTGGAAAAGAACTTGAATAAGAGGGTTGACGGATTGGAAGAACTCTGTAAGTCAAAAAACTGCACAAATAGAAAATCCCACCTTAAAATTGAAATGGAATCTCAAGGGACTCCGAATAGCAAAGACAACCTTGAAAAAGACCAAAGTTGAAGGTTTCACACTTCTTGATTTTAAGGCTTACAAAGCTATAGTAATTAACACATAAACACTGATACACAGATTCATGGAATAGAGAGCCCAGAGACAGACCCTCACACAGATAGTCAAATGATTCTTGACAAGGGTGCCAAGACCACTCAGTGGGGAAAGGACAATTTTTTTCAACAAATGGTGCTGAGAAAACTGAATATTCATGCAAAAGAATGAAATTGAACCCTTACCTTACACCATCTACAAAAATCAACTCAACATGGATCAAAGACCTAAACATAAGAGCTAAACTATAAAACTCAGAAGAAAACACAGGGGAAAAGCTTCGTGACATTGGATTTAGCAATGATTTCTTGGATATGACACCAAAAGCACAGGCAACAAAATAAAAGTAGATAACTAGGACTTGATCAAAATGAAAAATTTTGGTACATCCAAGGATACTGTCAACAAAGTGAAAAGGAACCCACAGAATGGGAGAAAATATTGAAAATCATATATCTGATAAGGGATTAATATCCACAATATATTTTTAAAAACCCTACAATCCAACAACAACAACAAAACAACCCAATTAAAAATAGCCAAAGAAGATATACAAGCAACGGCCAGTAAGCACATGAAAAGATGCTCAACCTCACTAGCCATTAGGGAAACGCAAATCAAAACCATTAGGGTGGCTATTATTAGAACCAGAAAAAATAAAGGGAAAATAACAAGTGTTGGTGAGGATGTGGAGAGATTGGAACCCTTGTGCATTTTTGGTGAGAATGTAAAATGGCTGTGTAAAAGCAGAAAAAAGTTAAACAGAAAATTTTCTTCCTCAAAAAGTTAAACATAGAATTACCATATGACCTAGCAATTCCACTCCCAGGTATGTACCCAAAATAACTGAAAGCAGAGATTCAGACAGGTACATGTAACACTCACGTTCATAGGAGCATTACTCACAATAGCCAAGAAGTAGAAGCAACCCGTGTCCATCAACTGATGAATGGACAAACAAAATGGGGGTACATGCATATAATGGAATATTATTCAGCCTGAAAAAGGAAGGGAGTTCTGACACATGCTGCAACTTGGATGAACCTTGAAGACATTTTGCTAAGTGAAATAAGCCAGACGTTAAAAGGACAAACACTGTATGATTCCACTTATATGAGGTCCCTAGAGTAATCAAATTCATAGAGACAGAAAGCAGGATGGGGGTTTCCAAGGCTTGGAGCGCAGGGGCAACCGGGAGTTAGTGTTTACTGGAGACAGAGCATCAGTTTGCAAGATGAAGAGTTCTGGACGTGGTTGGTTGTGATGGTTGCACAGTAGTGTGATTATACTGAATGCTGCTGAACTTGACACCTAACAATGGTTTATTTAAAACATTCTTTCTTCTTCTTCTCCCCAAAGCCCCCCAGTACATAGTTGTATATTCTAGTTATGAGCGCCTCTGACTGTGCTATGTGGGACGCTGCCTCACCTTAGCCTGATGGGGGGTGCCATGGCCGCCCTGGGATCCGAACCAGCGAAACGCTGGGCAGCCAAAGCGGAGCACTCAAACTGCTCCGCCAGGGGGCCGGCCCCTAAATTTTTTATTGAATGGATTTGATATGTAACATTGTGTAAGTTTAAGGTGTATAGCATGTTATTTTGATACGTTTATGCATTATATATTGTAATATGATTACCAATGTAGCGAGATTTATCACATTACATAATTATAGTACAATGTTATTGTCTATATTAACTATATAGTACCTTAGATCTCTTTAAAATGGTTCAAAAATGGTTTAAATGGTAAATTTTCTGTTGTATATATTTTACCACAATAATTTTTTTTAACAGTGAGAATCAATAAGCCAGTAAGCTAGAAAGAATAGGAGGTTGCGGCCAGATGTTGGCATGTTTGGTTTTATTATTTTGGAGCTGGTACAGTTTCAGATAATTAAAGTCTAGAGTGTGGCTATGGGAATGGGTGGCTGAGGGGGCACAGAAGAAAATGTTACCGAGGGAAAGATCCAGGAGCTAAGGGTACATGGTTAACATCCACGCCAGGGAGGAGAGGAGAGGGCTGGGGAGGAAGATGGACGGCCCTGGAGGACAGGCATGACCGTGGAGGGGGAGGGGAGCCAGCCTCCTCGCAGCGGGGGCGGGAGTGTAGCGTCTGCTGGAGGTAACTGCAAACCTGGGTACACACTGTAGCGGAACGAGCAGCCTCCACTAACAGGGGCGCAAGGGCTCTCTCAGGTGAGGAGGTGAAGCCGGGCAGGGGAGAGGCTGCTCCGGCCACCCATCCCGCCGGGATATTGCAGAAGACCCCGGCCACCCCGTCAGCGGAAGGAGTCCACATTCGTTTTGGGATTGAGCTCCTTGTCCTCAGTTCTGCCAGCTTTCAACGTCACGCACTCTACACTGGAACAAGAATTTGTGCCAAAGATCTGTTTCATGACTGCTCACGAGCACATTTCACAGCAAACGATCAAGAATGCAAACGTAAGAAATCTCGACAGAGCTACCACCCATTTGAGATCACATATAATCTGGCCCCAGGAGCCACGCGCTGAGGACGGAGTCTAACCACGGCTCTCCTCCCTGTCCGGAAAGGATCGGCAAGGCCACTCCTCACACCAGCAGAGAGCCGCGCCGAAGTCCATGTAAGTCACCCCTGCACGAACGCCTCTGCCCATCCACGGATTGAATCACCCAGGAGACAGCGGGCCTTGTCTCTCCCGCCAAACGCCGTTCACACAGCCTCCTGTTTACTAGTAACCGCCCCCCTGAACGTGCCAATTCATGGTCTTGAATAATTAATCCAGCACATATGAATAATTAAGGCTCAGTTGAGAGCTATAACTGAGAAATCTTACAGTCATTTGGCTTTTTCATGCAGTGTGGTGGAAGGAACCAAGAATTCTTGGACAAAGATATCATGACAGAGTAGAGAATGTTCATCCAGGTAGCCAGTCCCACAGAAGAGGCCACAGCCACCTGCTACCCACCCGTTGGCTAAGTTACACAATTCCACTCCCTTATCATTTTACAGGCCAGTCCTTCTGGAGCTGGTAGTTCATCCCGCTGTGTGGGGCTTCTGGCTTCCTGTTGCTGCAAAATTTTCTAAGTTCCATAACCTTCACTCTTTGTAAGGGGAGCAAAATTCACCAGGCTTAACAAGAAGGTGGGTACTCACAGTCCTTGGAAAGAAGAGAGAACCACGTGTCAGTGCTGTGCAAGTTTCGGTTTCCTTTCACTCATCCCTCCTGAACAATTTTGGGAAGAAGCTGGTAAACAGAAGTATGCCCAATGGCTCAGGGTCAAGCTCCTTCCTGCTCAGGGGCTTTCCTCATGCTGTTCCCTCCACGGGGCTGCTCTTCCCTACCACCCACCCCCTCATTTATCCTCCCTCCACATTTCGGCTTACCCGCCACCCACTCAGGAGAGCCCACCCAGACTCCCTGGGCCACATGGGGATTCTCCGTGGTCCATGCTTCTGCTGGACCCCAGCCCCGTTGGAATGAACGATGCGATGCTCAGCAGGCTCGGGACCTCGCCGCCTGCTGAGGCTGGCAGCCCGGCCTGGCACAGAACAGCTGCCCCCCACACGGATGGGACGACTGGACGCGGGCTGAGCGCGGATGGAACGCCTCTGTAGGACTGCGGAGCCCGGCGCTCCAGGCACAGGAGCAGCGGGAGGGTCCTTCCAAGGTCGTGAGGCAGCCACACGAGGGCTTCCTAGAAGCTAAAGTCGTAGTGTCCTCCTGAAAACTTGCAAAGGCTGCGGGCTGGAGGTGGTGGTGGTGGCGGGAGGGCTTCCCTGGCGCGCGCGCCCCACAGTCAAGCGCAGTCGTCGGGGAAATGGGTTTCTCACGAGCCCTGAGGCGAAGCTTGTCGTCCAGTCAGAGCTTCACTAGGACAGCTCCAGGCTGTGTGTCAGGGTCAGCTGCTGGGTGGGGCCGTGACACAGAGTCCCCCTCCTCCCCTGCTCACAGACGGAGCCCTGAAGTTCTCTCATCAGAGCCTCTTCGCTTTGGTTGGAGGTTTGTATCCCTGATAGAACTTTCGATCCCCGCGGAAGGGATGGCTCCTCATGGTGTCATCTGGGTGGCACGCAGGGTAAACCAGCGGTCGCGTCGGAGAGCAGGTTTCACGGGCGAAGGGGAGCACGGAGGCTTTGGGGGGAGTGGCGGTGCCGTGAGCGGTGTGCGGGATGTGGGGCGGAGCGCAGACGGCTCCTGGGATGCACAGACAGCGTGGCCAGCGGTCACCGCGAGGCCGTCCCCCGCCGCCGCCGGCCTTTCCTGTGAGTGTGAGCAGTGATGAAGGAGGGTGTTAACCCAGGACAGAGGCCTTCACCGCCTCTCTCCACCAGTTTCCTCCTGTTCCTCGAGCACATTCCTGAGACACACGTGAGTGTTCTCGCCTGAATTACGCATGAACGCGTAAGGAACGCCCGCTCAGTCAGGGGCTGATCCGTCCGGCCCCCGTCACCAGCGCAGAGCCCCGGAGACCCGCGCCCTCGGGAGACACGTTTGTCCCAAACTCAGAAACCAGCAGCCTCTTGTGCCCATGTTCTCAGCTTCCCTCTGAAACCACTTGTAGATATGCAAACCACAAATCGTTCTAACCCTTCTTATTCTCATTTACAAATATAAATTTGCATTTATAAATAGGAACAGCCTACGCCATCTTTAAGGAAACAAATATGTTGTTCTAGACCAAACTCTGATATAAATTGCTCCAAAAATAAATGTCTAGGAACAGAATCTATCATCAAGTACATATTATTTTCTAGACACTGCGCTAAGAGTTTCACATCCCTTCCTTCATCTAATTCTAATAACAAACCTGTAAAGTAGTTTTTATTATCCCCGTTTCTTACTGAGTAACCTGAGGCTCAGAGAGGTCGTGTGACAGGCTCAGCATTCCGTGGCTGTTCAGGGGTGTAGCTGAGACTTGAACCCAGGTCTGTGCCGCTCCAAAGACTATACACTACTATGCTCTCCGCTCTCCTGCTGCCTTCGAACTTTATCACAGCAAATTTTACGCTTGGCGGTAGCACGTAACTATGAGCCAAGAACTATAGTAATAACTGCTTCAGCACTAAAGTATAGCAACAGTCACGAACCCCGCCTAGGTGACAATGGAAGAGCACTTGAAATAATCAGGAAGGAGAGTGAGAATAGGAGAGTGGGCCTGCCAACATTGTGTGCGAAAAGGAAGCAGGCCAGGCTCAAGAAAGAAGCGGTGGTCCCCCAGTATCAGGCTGCTCACAGATCCACCCAGACCTGCATAAGCGTGGCCCTACTCAAAGCAAATTTTTAAAATTATCAAAAAGAGAAAGTAAATGGTGAAGTCTAATCAAGCCTCTTAGATTTTAAGAAAAGATTTGTGAAAATAGAATTTCTTAGGTGTGTTTTATTTAATTCATCGCCCAAACTGGTTTTTCCCTCAGCGTGACAGTGCCAGCCGCACAGAATGGATTTTGTGGGCTCTAAGCTGTGGGTTTGGGGGCTGGGGGACACAGGTGTGTAAACAAAGCATATGAAGTAATAAATCTACTGGAAATCAGAAGCGATCAGAACTCATGGCGATGCAGTGTTGTGATTGTGGGGAGGAGAGCCCTACAGCTGTGGGCTGTGGGGTTGCAGAGGGCAACGGGCCATGGTGTGACTTGTGGCAACAGGTGCCCAGCAGGAGAAAGGCGGGCCGGGGGGAACCACCAGGAACAAGCTGGATTCAGGAAAGGCCCCACCCTGTCTGGACCCTGGATGTTCCAGCAAACCCCGACTGAAGTCCAGCCTCCCCATTGAACGAGTGCAGGAGGGGCTGAGCAAGCCAGCAGCTCCCTGGCCCGTGGGTCCTCCTGGGCACCCAGTCACAGCCCACCTGCTGCTAGGGAGGAGCTCCTGATGTCCCGCTGCTCCCCCAGGAAGAGCTGGGACCTTCCTTGCTTCTGATGACCCAAGAAGCCAAATGTCATCATCAAGTCCCCAGGACAGCACACCCGGGGCCCTTGTCATCCTCAGGTGCCAGACCCAACTGTTCTCCTTCAGCCGATAAGCCAGACACAAAGAAAGGATCATTTACACTTCCTCATTTTTTTTTTCTTATTTTCTTTCTGGTGAGTGAGAGGAGAAATTCTTTCTGATGAGGGACGGGTACAAGTTCCTCTCTATCCCTTCACCCCCCACTGGCACTATTGCAGATCAAGTTGAGCCAGATTCCCAGAGAGAATAAATACTCCTTGGGGACACTGTGGGTGTTTTGGGAAAAGAGATTAACTGGTTCGGGCCACAGTGACATGTTCTCTCAATATAGCATTGTTAGTGCCTTGCACGTGCTCGGTGTCTTTGTGGGCTGGAATGATGGTGGCGAGCAGGACACATTAGGTCCCTGATCTCATTTAATCAGATCCCAGGGGCCCTGAAAGAGGTCCTGGGACTTTCAAACTGCTCAACTTCTGTCTGGATGCCAATCACGTACCAGGAGAGTCTAGCTCTAAAGAAAGAAGCTCCGGGCCATGTAACTCCAGCTCTCAAACCTGAGCTGGGAGCACAGGCCAGCCTAAAGGATGAAGACCACACAACCTGTGAGTCCCACCCCGCAGTCAGGAGTGGATTTAAGGCTCACGCTGGTCCGTGAGCTGACTGCTACCTGGAAGCTAACCAGAGACTGAAAGAGTCAGGGGCTCTTTCTAGAGTGGTTGCAGAAAACATTCAAATGCCCTACCTTCTCCTCCTCTGTCTCCTTTTCCTCCTTCACACTATGTTCTCTTTTGTGTTTTCATGTGCTAGCTCAGGACGGAGACAGCATCTTACACATCTCCGTACACTCAGTGCCTGGGGCAGTCCCTCGGACATAGCAGATGAGCAATAAATGTTACTTCTCTTTCTCCCCCTCTTTCTGTTCCTGTCAAGGGCCCTCCTTGGTTTCTCAGGCCTGGATGTGGGTGACAACAGTCATGTCACATCAACACTCATGCCTCAGGGGCTGGGAAGTCATTGTCAGCTGTCTGCCTAGACTCTCAGAGGACTAATTTCATGGATTTTGTTCCAGGCTTCTCTCGCCAGAACAGCAGACTCCCAGACTGACTCAATCAAGTCAACTCCACTCATAAAGTCAAAAAAATAGATTGGGTTGGGGATAAGGGTCAATCAGACTATTCTCAACAAGTCAAAATTTCAAGTCACTGGGGACGTTTTTAATCCAGTAATCCCACTGCTCCAGTGAGTTTCTGAAAGCCTTAGTTTTGGTGTTGTCTGTTTCCATTTAAACACATTAGCAGCTGAAATTGGCAAAAATCAAACCCCTCCTACTGGGTTGTGTGGAATACCAGAGGGATACCTGTCATTAAGCTCCCTTTGAGAGAAGGAAAGCAAACTATTCATAAAATAAAAATGTATTTTCCAAACCACAAAAATTAGGTGCATCCCACGCTGGGCAGCAGCCCTGCCCCTGGGACTCAGGTGCCATCACTCTCGCTAGATCTTTCTCTCCAGAAGAAATGAACTCCCATGGAAAGAAGCTCGTCTTCTAGACCTGAAACTGTGTGACCAGCTGCTTGACACTCAATCAAGGGCGTGGAGACCATAATTTATTTACCTCCCATCCTAGCACAGAGCCTTGCTTTATCAATAGAAGGGACTAGAGCGATAATCTCAAATATTTAAAACAAAGAATTAAGATTAGCCTTTAAGGGATGTGCTAGACTGATGGCAATTGTGGCCCCAACCTGTTCATACCTCCCTGTACCCATGCCCTTGGTAGAGTCTTCCCACATTGACTCTGGGTTTAAGTTCATGGGACAGTAACAAATGTGATGGAAGCAGACTGGAAAATTACTTGTACCTTGGGGCTTGTCCTCTTTCTGCCCTTGCCTCATGAGTTGCATGTGAAAAAGCCCAGGCCAGCCAGCTGGGGGATGAGGGAGCCCGTGGAGCAGAGACAATGAGCCATCCCGCTGAGCTGTCCTATACCAGCTATACCGAGTGAGCCCAGCCAAGAACAGCCTCACCTGGTCCCAAACAGCAGAACCACCCTGTTAAGCGTGATCAACAGGGCTGGCCCACAGAACTGGAAGCTAAATAAATAGCTATTCAGCCTTTAGCTTTGGAGCTAGTGTTATGCAGCAAAAGCTGGTACAAAAGCTAATTTTCTTCACAAAAAGAACTCCTACATATCTTTCACATCCAAAAACTCTTCCAAATCAATAAGGACCTTAGTCTACAAATACATTCTCATTCATGAGCAATTTTGTATGCTCAGATGTATGCTTTCTTCTTCTTTTGCAATGTCACAATATTTGAACAATCTCCATGACTCCTGCTGTGCTAACACCCGGGTTCTTTTCTCCGTCGTCGCCGTACTTGATTATCAGGAACACTGGACACACTTGATCCTTTTCTGCTCCTTGAAATACTCTGTCTGGCTTCAGGACCCCACATTCTCTTGTTTCTCTCTACCTTACTGGCCCTTCTCCCTCTCCTACGCTGGTTCCTTCTCTTCTCTCTCTCTCTTAATGTTGGAGAGCTGCCAGCCTCAATTCTCAGAACGCTTTCTGTCTATACCCACTCTTGTGGTGATCGAATCCAGTCCGGCGGCTTTAAAAAAAGCTTCTCTTTTATTTTGATAATTCACAAATCTCCACCCTCAGATCTAGTCTCTCTCCTAAACTTTAAAGGTAAATAATAGTAATAATCATCTCAAATTTAATATATCCAAAACAGATTTTCTGCCCTTCCTTTCTAAAACCTCTCTGCTGTCGGCATTTCAGTTGAGGAAGACCAAATGATCTGGTGCTGAGGCCCAAAATCTTATAGTCACCCTTGAGTCCTCGCCTCTCACACCCATGGCCAATCCGACCCTGCTCACTGCTTCCCGTGTTACCACGTGGTCTTCTCTCATCGCCTGCCCACATTACTGCAACACCTCCTCACTGGTCTCCCCACTTCCGCTCTGGACCCTCAAGCCTGTTCTCCACCTGGCAGCCAGAATGAGCCTTCTATATGTCATATCCTTTCACTCTCTGCTCAAGACCCTCCAGTGGTCCCCATCTCAGTAAAGCCAATGCCTTATAATGGCTTTCAAGGTTCTCATGGTCAACCCTAAGATGTCCATGGCTTGTTCCCTCACCTTTGTTCAAATTTCACCTTCGCAGGTGCACCTGCCCGGCCACCTTCAACCACCGTCAAACTCTTCATCTCTGCTTTTTTTTCTCCAGATTCCTTCCAGCAAACATTCTGTATAATTTACTTATTTTGTCTATCGCTGGCCCCTCTACAAGGAATTAGCTTCTTTGTTCACTGCTGTATTCCTAGCATCTAGAACAGTGGCACGTGGTAGGTGCTCAGTAAGTATTTCTTGAATGAATAGTCAGTGGGCAAATGGACCAATAATATTTTGAAATATGTGAATGGTTTACCTATGTACAAAATTAAAAGAGAAACAAAAAGAAGGGTGGTTTTATGGGGAAATTAAACAAAAAGAAAACAGTTGCTTAGCTAAATAAATGCATTTAGGTAAAAAGAATGAGATAGCTCCATGAATAATCTCCAAACTAAATCATTAAGTGAAAAAGTCAGGTGCATACATTTAAAAAAATTATATTCATATATGCTTCTGGAGTGTATCCAAAAATCTGGTTATAATGGTTGTCCCTAGGTTGGGGAACTGGGTAGCCAGGGACAAGGGTGGGCAGCAACTGCTTCTCAAGGAGCACCCTTTTGTATTCTTTTGAATTTTGTACCATATGTAAACAATACCTGCTTAAAAAGTACAATAATAACAAAAGATAGCCACTGTGAGTTATACTCCAAAATTAACACAACTGATTAGAACTGAGGTATCCAAGCTTTCCTTGGATAAGAAGAATAGATCCCAAGACTTTGCTGTAAGTCGTGTCTGAGCGTGTTAAGGTGTCTGAAGAGGGAATGCATCTGGGAGAAGGGCAGTGAGCTACAGCCTTGCAGAGCAAACTTGTTCAGTGCACCGGCCAGTGGAGAAATCTTGACCAAACCAACCAACTTTGAGTTCTTGGTCCAGTAGCAAGCCATAGTTGTTCCATCCAAAAGGACGTAGAGGATGGAAACATATGTGCCCCATCCTCCCACTAACACACTTCCTGGAGAAGGGTCCCCTGCTGAGAAAGGATGCTGCACGACCAAGAGGGTCTTTCCTCCCACAACTCAATCTGAACATTTGAGTCACAGCTGCCACTAGGCAAGGCCACCCTGACACTGGAGGTGCTCCTGCTTGGATTCCCATTGGTGAGGTCATCCCTGTTGTCTCTTCATTCATCTCTGGGGTTCCCAATAAACTCATTGTGTGTCTATAACAAGTTTTCACTTGGCCATAGAGAAATGAGAAAAACACAGAATAGTCACTTTTTTAAACTATTAATTTGTTGACTTTTTGTGCTGTCAAAATGGCTTCCATAAAATTCTAAGGCTTGGTACCAATGATATTTCTTGTGGTATTTAATCAATTCCTTCTCTTCCAATTTCCATATTCACAGAGCCTGCTTAAGAGTGTTATTTGACCTTTCCTATGCGTAAGGAGTGAATGCACCGGCCAGTCATGACTTCTAAGTATTCTGATTTCTGGGTCAGTTGTTTCTATTGTAAATAAGTAAATGTTCTGGCATTGTGGTGTTTGGACATCTGCCTCAAGATCGTTTAATGTGCATATGCCCACAGGAGAGAGATTTGCTCTCAGAGTTTACCGTCCGTAAGACCAGGAGCAGCCCCTAGCTTGTGGAAAACTTACAACCCTCTGCCAACTCCACTACTCCTAGGCTCACCCCCACCCTCAAAATAGACGGGAGCAAATAATAGAAAGTCTATCACTGTGCCCAGAAGTCTAATAAAATCTACCGTGTCTAAGATATGATACGCTGCACATCAGCCAAGCCTTTACTCATTCACACTTTCTGATTAGAAGCAAAACTTAGCAAGTTTGAGCAGATCATCTATTTCTGAAGACACATTATTATTGACCGTGAATGCTAAATTATACAGACTCCAGAAGAATTATTTTAGTCATTGTCTAAAAAGTATATGGACATATTTGTTTGGCATTTGCATAAAGAAATATTAGAGGGAAACAATAGAAACTATTCAAGCTGAGAGGGACAGGATGGGGACAGGAACAGGAGTGATACTTCCTGTGGAAAACCTTTTAAATCATTTTGGTTTTTGGACCACAGGAATATAGTTCCCATTCAAATGAGAAAATGTAACGTCTATATCTATGTGGAGGGTTGGAAGCTTTTTGCATGAGGCATTAAGACATGCCACAGTTTTGGTTTTCTGTGTGCCCTCAGCAGGGGACAAAATCAGATCCCTGCCTAGATCAAGGAGTCCTGGGGATTAGTATTTGTAATAACCATGTCTTCCAGTTCTGTATTTGATGCTTCAGCATCTTGGGGCCTTGCTGACCTTGGAGGGGATGCCCCTCCCAGGATTAGCCAGTTCTTGGAGATAGTAAACAACCTGCCTTTGAGTGTGCCTTTCATATGCAAACCAGCCAATCCAGAGCCCACACCCCACCACCTCCTTTATGGGTCTCACACTCTGGCCACTGTCCATCTGCCCTCATCTCTCCAGGGCCAGTAGCTGACAGATAGGGCCGCCCCTGTGCCCCAGCACCCACTGAAATTACTCAGCCTTACCCTGCCTCATCTGTTTCTCCCCGTAGAAACCACAATAGAGGCTCTTGCCCACGGTTCCTCCCGCTCCCTCTGCTTCCTTATTGGCCCTGGTGCTTCCACATGTGGCCCTGCATGGTATGATGTGCCCCCTCCTCTTGAGATCTGTGAGTAACAAAGCACGTTTTCAATGGCAATCATCTCCTGACTTGCTGGCCTTGCCATACTTGAATAACAAAAAAATACACATTTTAAAACAGTATGAGCCTAGAGTAAAATACTGGTCTGCTGGAGGTACTTGAGCACAGCCAACCTGGGACAGAAATTTCACTTGCAATAAAAATGCCTGTAATTTCACAGGACACCTCCTTAAATGAAGACCAAAAATGCATTCTGTTCTCAGGAGGAGAACGTGGCAAAGGTTAGGATACTCTGCTCAGGGCAGTCTGGCTGCCAACATCCCTGCATGTATTTCTATTAATGAATGTCAGAGCCACGAGAACTGTGGGTTTGTTAATGAGCCCCCAGGCTGCTCAATTACCAGGTAGCTTGTGCTTGTCTGCTGTCCCACAATGAGGGCAAGCACCGCCCAGCAGGTCAGTTCTCCAGGCACCATCAGAGGGCAGACCTACATCAGGTCCACACTGTGCATTTTGCACTTCCAGCAAGCCTCGTATGTGAAATCCAGCATCTATTTATGAAATAATCAGAGAGGGGACAATTCCGCTGCCTACAAACAGCATTTGCCGAATGTTCGAGTAGAAAACCTAAGCGACTTAAATTATTTGATTTGCCAAAAAAATTGTTTTGGTTGCCTACCACTTTGCAGGAGCCTGTCTAATGTAGTAAGTGAGTTTCACGACCGTAGTCCTCACACAACTGTCACTAATAAAGGGGAGCGTCTGCCAAGGGTCCCCTGGTTGCCAGAGCAGCATGAGGGACATGCCACCGAGCAAATAAGGAGAGAAGCAGTTGTTCTCAAGCAGTCTCTGGAGAAACGTGTGGGCCAGCCTGCAAACTTCACGCATGCCCCGCAACTCCTCTGCTTTGGCTCTCTAGACTGATGGTCCAGGGGCTGAAGAGTCCTGATTCTCTTACTTGGTCAAGTTTCTTGTTTTGTTTTTTGCAACACTCAAAATTGGGATGTTTCCCATAAAAAGTCAGATTTCTAGCTAGTTATTGAAAAACTGGGCCATCTGGCCACAGTGGGCCCCCATTACCAGGTGAAATGACCAGCTAAACCGAGCAGCAGTAACTGCTCCCTTACACAGCACATGAGCTCACCATCTGCCTCAGTCCCCACTGCTCCATACTGGCCTTCTCACCGTAAGGCTGAGTGCTAGTGATGAATAAATGAAAAGCAATAACATATGCTGTAGAATATGAGGAAGCCATTTGATTTAAAACTAATTTAGCCTGATCTTGTTTTTCCAGAAAGGCCTGATGTAGTCTGTTGAGCATGGCTTGTACATCTGCTTTAAAATTTACAGTGTCCCAAAGCCAAGAATGATGCCCTTAAAATAGGGATGTATGAACAACTAAATAAATAAACATAATTTTGAAACGTGAAAAAAAAATAGGGATGTATGCCTCCCCCATATCATCATTTCTTTAAAGATAAGCATTTCTTCCCAGAAACTAAGGGTTAATTACTGGCCTGTTGTGCTCATCGTGTGACCATGGACCTGCTGTGCTAGGAAAGCATCTTGTGACTGGAGTAAGAGATATTCCTGTCCTATGTGATATATGTTCCTTGTTCCAGGACCGCACACCACCACTCTGTACACCCTGCTTCTTCAGAGCGCTTCCTCCCTTGAAGGTCGTTCTCTCCTGGGCTACAGTCCTCAAAACGGGCTCATATAAGAAACTCACCCCCGTGTTGATTTATAGATTGATTATGGATTGTGTCGATACTAGTAACCATTTATTACTGCACTTAATGAAATATTTGTCTGTACTTATCGTTCTTTCAAATGTGGGAACATGAAGAACAGGCCTAGAAGACCATGTGTCTCCAGAGAAAAATGGAAGCTAGAGAGCGTTCTGACATGTACTCTGGGAACGCAAACGTTCAATGACCTGACCCCTTGTTTAGAGATCCCGCCATGCAGTCATGGGACGTGAGGCTGCCCAAGTGGAAGTGAAGGGGGCCGGGAGCCCACTTTGGGTCCTGATGGGGAGACACAGCCCAAGTAGGCGGATGAGCTCGGGAAGCTGCCATCGCAGCGGCCTGACAGCTGGGGAGAAGCCCCTCTGCGGAACATGGGTAATGAGGACAACCCGGGAATCCACGACAGACCTCGTATGGTAATTAACTGAACAGGGCACTGGACTCCAACCTTAGCTGCCAGGCAAGAAGCCCGATCCTGCACAGAACCCCATCTCACCCTTCGAGAGAAGAAAGGTGACTGGCCAACCCCCGTCAGCCACCTGCTGGCCTGTGTGAAGGCAGGATGCATGACACTGAACACAGCTGCAAGCAAGAAAGGAAACGCAAGATCCACGGGCATCCCAGCCATGCAGCGGGTCACAGCAGGGGTTCCTGTGGCTGCTGAGGAGGAACACGGAGACGGGAAAACCCTCAGTGAAAACAGCAGCACAGGCTGTCTGGTCACTTTTCAGTTTGGACAGATTACTCCCTGGGGTGAGAACAGAACACGTTCCCTAAATAACTATAAGGCAAGATGCTCGGGGCCAGCCCTGAGGGGGAGTGTCTAGTCTCCACCCCTCCCCAGCCACACCTCTATACAGGAACACCTTAGACTGACAAAAGTAGAGTAATATATTTTATTTAATTAAAATAGATTAAAAAACAGACTGTGTAAAAGAATTAGGATTCTCAATAATTTACTATTATTTACACTAGCAAATGTGGGTCGTTAGTAGACACTGGGAGAGACAAACGGGCAGGACACAGGCCCTCCCCCAGGACCCAGGGAGCCCGCGGAGACTCAGGCTCCCTCCTGATCTGTCCTCTCGGGGCACTATGGCAGCCGTACCAGTGAAGCTGGGTGGACAGCAGAGGGGCGAGCCTCAGACGGCCCGGGGACCACAGCGCTGCTCCCCTCTCTGGAGGCTGCAGGGATGCGGGCGGGCCAGGCAGGAATTCTGTTCCTCTTGAGGAGAATCATTACCTCTCAGTCTGGGCTCAATGGGCCCCTGACCCCGTGGCCCCACTCTCCATTCACGACTAACCTTCTGTAAACACTCCCTTAGGCTGACACAAAGCCCAGAGTTTCCGGATAGAAGATGAAAAACAGAAACGAAAGCCACATATCCTGGTTCCCAGGGAAATCCGGATTACCTAACATGCCCTGCCCACGGGTCCAGAACCTGGCAACTCATCAAAATCGCCCCAAAGTGTTTTGTGCGCTTGTGGTGTGAGGGAACGGTGGGGAGGGAGGGGAGGCCAGCGATCCTGGGCCACGGTACCAAGAGGAAGGCTCCTCCCCAGGAAGCAGTGACAGCGAAGGAGGACCCAGGAGAGGCCCTGGGGGTCCTGCAGGCACTTGCGGCTCCACACACGGTGGGGAGCGAGTCTCAGGAACGCAGAAACAGGCTGGTGGCGCCAGTGGAGATGGAAGGCCACTCCGAAGCAGCAGGCCATGTGGGGACTCCCATGACCTGATCTGGCTACTGGAAACCTTGGGGTCAGCCCTGACCCTGGAGACCCCTGCTGTGCCACTCACAGGACACAGGACACGCAGGCCTCCTGGGTGCAGGTTGCCGGGTGCGGCCTGGGAGCAGAGCCAGGCTGGCCCCTGCAGGCACCGCCAGACAGAGGCCCGGGACAGAAGCTCTGGCCTTTGGAGCTGGTGCAGTGGACAGCAGCAGAAGCAGCAGTCGAGGGCTGCAGATGTGGGGCCCACTGGCGATTCAATCCAAAATGTCCGTCTCAAAGGGGACCAGGTGGTAATAGGACAGGTTGGTGACATAAGCTGCTGGGTCATCGCCATCCTCCAGTTCTGAGGTAAACTCACTGCCGTTCTCAAACCTGAAACGGGAAAAGACAGAGGTGAGGGCTGGAGCTGCTCACTGACCCTTGACCCCACCAAAGTGGAGAAAGAAAGGGCAAAAGGTCATTGGCAGGAGGGCACTTAGGGATCAACGCCAAGCACAACGGAAGGGCTTTCCAGGATGCTCTCACACTGCGCAGGCCCAGGGGACGCACGGTCTCGTCAGTGTGCATTTAGGAAGGACGTGATTACACGTTAGGTGAAATGAACCCAATGCCAGACTGTCATGGCTCCGGCTTCCAGGGCCTCAGAGGCTGCTCTCCATGCTCATCGGCCATCATTTACTGAGGCACTCATTGCTTCATTCACAGGGTGATTCCTTCTCTCTAGGGGCGGCTGTGTGTCGAGTCTGGGACACACCTGAACAAGCCAGGCAGGGCCTGTCTTTGGGAGCAGACACCTCCCTGTGCTGGCCCTGCAGACAACGGCAGAGATGGGCGGGAAGCTACTGCACCCGCTCACCCCCCAACTGCCCCCTGTGCGCTGACGAGGGGGCTGGCGCAGGGGCAGGCAGAGGGCCGGCAGGGGTCAGCGGAGGGAGGGTTCCTTTGGGGGGTGGGTGCCCTCGTTTGGGTCCATGTATTCAGTGAGGGGAGTTTACATGGGGGAGGGGAGGCAAGAAGAGCTCAGGGAATAACACGTACCCCAAATGTAAGGTGACACAAATATCTTCCTGGTCTTGATTCCCCCATGAACTGAAAACATCTCCACCCCGTCTAACCCAGACGTGGCCTCCTAAGCTAGAAAAGACTCCAAATTTTTAAAAATGCATAACAGAGAGAGAAATGTGCTTTTTCCGTTTTCCTTGACTGAGCATCAGTCTGAACAAAATAGGCCAGTGGGGTGGGGAAGGAACTGCTCTCCCAGGATGGGGGGAGCCCTTGGACCCCAGCGCCCATGTTCCTGCCTTGATTCCTGGCGTTCAAAGTGTCGCTGACCAGTCAACAGTTGTCGGAGCTCAACTACACCTAGAAAGCTCTGGAGTGACGGAAAAGGACACAAACTGACCAGCAGCCCAGCAACGAGCGTCTGACTTGGCTTCCCCAGCCAGGGAGCCGCCGGAGGCAGCGCCGCCCCTGCATCAAGAGCGCACAGTGAGAATCCCACTGACTCCAAACACGCTCCAAGGGGCATGCTTCCTCCAGGTCCAGGCTGCAGGTTCAAAGTCGAGCATGAGCTGATCACGGCTTTGAAATTAGACAGAAACGGCCAGAGGTAGGTCTCCCTTTAACTCCACAGTGAGGCGTGTGTGTGGAGATGCAGGGGCCTTGACATCTGTGCCCTCAGGAGAGAGCTCAGGGCCCAACTCCCCTCCCCATGCTCCCTGCCCTGGTGGCACCAGGTTGCCGAGAAAGACATGGAACTGTGGACAGAAAAGTGTGTGCAGCCTGCGAGGCAGCGGGTCTCATGGAGACAAGACCAGCTCTCCAACTTTACACAGGCTGTTACATCTCTTCCCTCAGCCAGCGCTGGCCTGAAACCACAGGGGTCTCGCGGGTGTGGGGCAAGGCTCAAGGCGGGCAAGGGCCAGGCCAGAGGTACCACAGATGGCTTCCTGCCCCTGCTCCTCCTCCTGTCCTAGGATCAGATGACCCTGAGACCCGAGGGGGGAAAGGGCAGCTAGGATGCTCAGGAAACGCATCACCAGGCTGAGTCCAGGGTCCTCATCCATCCCCCACAGCCCTCGGCAGGCTTGGCAAATACCTCTGCTCCTGAGCTGTAGGGACAGTGTGGGGGCTCGCCTCAGCACTGGGGTGGACGTCTCGGAGCCTGGTGACCCCTCCAGCCAGCCAGGATCTTCCCCAGGCAGAGACCTCGCTGTCCACTGACCCATATCGCCGTCCGGCACACTCCCATTCCCTGAGTGCAGGGGGTCTGTGGTCCTGGGTGCTGGTCCCTGCCCTCCCCAGGGACAGCGTGGGGACTGCCTGCTCGACTCCGTGGCACATGTCCTCACGGCAGGCCCGACAGCACTGAATTCACAGCCTCGAGGCCAGTCACCCTTGAGTACCTCTGAGGACAGCTGCGGCCAGGAAGTGAAGCCTCCGGCTACTTAAGGGTCATCTCTCCATGACCTGGCCCCGTCGCCTCCCCACCTGCTCCTGACAGCCCTGAGGAGTGTACACACAGATGGCTCCTGAAGGACAGACAGCAGCAGGCCTCGCTGCCCTCGATCAGATGCCCAGGGGGCTGCCGGCCAAGTCAGCAATCCTCTGACTGCTCCCGAGTGCGCAGGGGCGACAGATCTCGGTGGGGCTTTCCTGGGGTCGCAGAGGTATTCCCCTGCTTGCTCTCCCGGCCTGAAGGCAGCCAGGAGCAGGCAGCTGTGCACCAAGGATGTCGCCCCGTCCACACAGAGCCCTGGCTCAAGGGGAACTTGTGCTTCCATCCCGGCTTTCTCTCCGCGTGTCTCTCAGCAAAACTGTTCACAGTGGAACTGACTTCTCAAGTCTGACCTCATGCCAGGCTGCAGAAGGCCCCTCGAGGCCTCTCGGAGAGGGAAAGGGTCTGAGAAGACTGGGAGCCGGAGCCAGGACCTGCAGCAACTGGTGACGAGGCAGAGTCCACCTGTCTTCTCCACCAAGACCAGCAACCCCTCCCACGAGGTAAAGGACTTCTCCTTCCAGTCGCCATTTAACACACATCGACCTTGCGCTGCCACGTGCCAGCCCGTGTTAGCACGGAGGACCCTCGGGTCATGAACGACTGAGCTATCTGGACACACATGACGGGTATGGCGCCACATGGAGTCACAGCAGGGCAGCATTTCAGAGGTGGGCCGGCCCTCGGCCTTGCCAGCACATCCATACACCCCCGTTTCATGACTCCTCCACTGTGAAAGCTTCTGTGCCATCCACCTAAGGGACACCTAAGAAACTGAGCAAGTGGGGGCTGCTGGCTGGGGCCCGCTCCACGGGCCGAGAGGCTCCCACAGAGCTTCAACACAGAGCGGGGTCCAGCACAGGAGGCTCGAGCTGCCTGCCGGAGCCCAGGCACACCCTGGGGTCATGCCCTGGCCTGCAGCTGACTGGCCCAGATGTGTGTCCAGGCATGTGGGTCTGTCTTCGTCCATTTTTATTTGTGGCTGAGTGGGTGGCGTGGGACATGGGACTAAGGAGGCCCCTTGATCCCTGGGTTATGCTGCTCATGTGCCACAGGGAGACTGCACATTCAGAGCTGCACACTTGGTGTCTGAGTTTTTCACAAGGACCTGCAAGGGCATCTTGGTCTCCCGTGAGGATAAGAGAAGCGGGGAGTTCAGTCACTTCCCGATGCTCACACAACCAGCAAGAGCCCTGGGCTGGGCCTCGACAGTCACAGAAGCCGCCGTGTGACATCCCCTCAAGCTGCCGCCTGATGCCTCCCAAGAAGACGACCCGGAAGTGCCCCAAGGATGAGGGTGGCTGTGCCTCATGGGGCCCAGGGTTCGGGCTTTCCTGGAGCACTTCTCATGGTCAAAAGTGTTCCTCTGAGAGGGAGGAAGACCGGAGAAGGCAGTGGCGTGTGGCTGTCCCACCTTCACTCATCAGACATGTCCTCCCTCCCTCGGAACAGTGCAGCCCGCTGGGCCAGGTGCCACCGTGAGCCACACGGAGCCCACCTGGGCATCAGGAGAACTTCAGCCCTGCGATGTGAGGCTGATGTGCAGGTGGCACTTCTCCCCTCCCAGGAGAACAGGCCCTTTGCGCCAGGAGGTTGTGGCCCCCACAGCCCTCAGCGCCCGGCACAGACCAGTCCCTGAAGGCTGGCCACCTCTCCTCAAGGCCCCTTGCAGCCGTCACTCAGCCGGAGGAACTCTGCTCCCACAGGTTTAAGAATCGAGGTCTCACTCCTCTAGGAAAGGCTGACACCCTAAATCAGTATCCAAATACCGATGGGGGCTCGGCGTTCCAGCCACATCTGTCTCCTTGCTACAGAGTCCCTGAACTGCAGCCCCTGGCACCCACCGACAGCTCGGGGTCCTTCTATAAAACTATGCAAATCACTGTACTTACAGATGTTCCGCCGGGTCCACGGCCAGGCGCTGGTCTTTTCCGTTTGGTATACTGTGGTCAATAACGATTGTTTCTGTATTTGCTAAACAAAATCCATTGGACCTCATGATTTCTGGAAACAAAAGGAGTAAGGTAACTATTCAGAAGGGGTCAGACTTTAAAGTTGTGAGGTTTGGGGCTTGTACCGATCTCCCTACTTCCCTCTCCACTCCTGCCCCCCTGCTCCCCTACTTTAAGAGAATGCTCTGCTCCCCCAAGGCCCAGTCTGGAGTGCTGCCACACAGATTCAGGAGGCACAGGAGCCACACCTGCTGACCCATGCAGGCCGAGAGGCGCATCTCTCCCCACGGCAGGATGCTTCGGCTGTCTGAGCGCCCTCCCCACGCGCCCTTCCCCATGGGTTCAAAGCTGGGCTGAAAGGGTACTGGGCTCGTGTCTATCAGTCTGAGTTGCGTCTAGGTCCCTCGCACACTGCCATGGGGCTTTGCATGGGTTACCCCATCTTCTAAGCTCCCACTCGTGTCTGAGACACCGGGGATATAACACCATCAACACCCTGGGTTGCTGGGAGGATCAAATGAGATCAGCATGCATTTTAAACCAAATGGGTGACTTCACTTTTTTACTTTATATAATTCTGTATATAAACTGATAATCTAATGAAAAGCATGAATGGTGGTAATTTAAAAAGACCAACAAGAAAATGTCTTCGTATGTCTACGTGGGCTCTGTGGTGTTAGCTTTCAAGGGTGGAAGTCTGGTGCTCACGCAGTGCTGGAAGAGGTGGGACCTGGGTGCCTGAGAGTGTGGCAGCTGAAACTCCCAGGCTGGGAACTTGGACCCTGCAGCTCAGCCCAAAAAGGAGAGCCATGACCCTGGGACTCAGTATCCTCAACTGGAAAATTCCACAATTGTATGGGATTATCTCCAGGGATCCTTCCAACTCTAAAGTCCCATGACTCCCGGTTCTACCACGCCCTCTGGTCCATTTAAGCATAAGTAGCAAGTGCAGCTCGACCCACTTCTAACATCTGGTGTAGCTTTCATTTCTATTTCCCGAGCAGACGACAGACACTCCAAGAACAGATCTGGAGCCATGACACTCCTCCCAGGTGTTGCCGTTCTGCAGCTCCCTGAGAGGCTGCTCAGCTCCTGACCTCAGCTCTCAGTCAGCTCACGCTGTGACCCTTGTTTGTCCTCCCAGGTCAGGCCCTCTACTTACTCATCTTAAAAAACATGCTTAAAATACACTCCAAATTCCTGGTGCATTCTCAGATCCAAAGGATTATTACCCTTCATTCAGGGCCTGACACACGGGGACACACAGCTCACTCGAGCCCGTCCTCGCCTCCCTATGCAGATCAGGCGACAGGCACGCGCCTCCCGGCCTCTCAGCGGGCACCTGACACTACGGCAGTTTGTGGAGCTGTCTTCTTTACTTTTTCTCTTACATTTTACCACAATTTAGATTATTTTATTCCCATGTATGGATTGTTGGTTTTTATAATGAAATTAATCTTCTTATTTTTAATCTTTCTAGGTAATTGGTTCTCAGTCTTGGAATTTCTCTCCATATGAAGAGAATTAGGGAAACTACACAAAAATGAAGAGAGAAAAACGGAAGATTTCCTCCTCACCCCACAGGATTAAAATGATTGTTCATCAACCAAACTTGCCAAGTAACTGCTGAAATTTCCACTTGACTTTCTGGAGAAGTGACAGCTCGTGTTTCATTGGTCTTTCAGCTGCACCAGCCCAGTTAGTCACCCTCCGTGTGACATGAGCACACGCTGTCTCCTGCCCTGCCCTCCCTGGTGGAGCCCCCAGGCCCCTCTTCCCTGATGGAGAACCAGCACGGAGGGCCTGCTGTGACGAGAAGGAGCAGAGAACCAACGAGAAGTCAGAGCCTGGACCCTCCGGGGTGGACGACATTTCCAGTGCAAGAAAGACAAAGAGAAGATGTTCACTGAAGCCTGAGTGGACAGACAGACTCTGAAGCTGACCCCACCTGAAGGGAAGATAAAGATGCCCTCGCCTCTCGGTTTAAAATGCAGGGCAGCACAGAACCACTTTCTTTAATGCTGTCAAAACTGACTCAGCTCTGTCCGTCTCAGGGAGCACATTGGACCTCAGTGGACCGCAGTGCAGCCCGCCCACAGCCCCAGCCCCCTTCTCCCACCCCTTTGCCAAGGAATTAGGGGAAAACCCTACAAGTGAAAACAAATGTCAGTGCCGCCAAACATTTGTGAATGTTATGAAGAGATGCCTTACATAGCAACTTTCTAATCTTCTGTAAATGTGAAGTTTGGAGCTCTAGAAAATGGAATCTTTACCAGCCCCCAAAACAGACTTGTAACAAATCATCCTTAATCGTCTATGCAAAGAAGCCTCTGTGCACAGAAATGTGGTCTAATGGTTTGCAAGGCCAGCTGGGCCCTCGAGGAAACTCCAGTTCTGCCATGCATGCCTGGGGAACAGGTCACTTCTGGCTCAGTTTCTTCATCTGTAAAATGAGAATAACAGTACCCATCCTGAAGGGGACAGGTGTAGATTAAATGAGATGGTCTTTGTATGGAACCTAACAAATGCAGGAGGCTCAATAAATGGTAGTTATTACTATCATTGTTGCTAATGTCTTCCTATCTGTTGCAACATGCAAATGAAAAGAACCGAAGGAAATGTTACAATGACAGAAAAACTATACCATCTGAAGCCCATCTTCCAGCATACTTAAAATGCGAATTTTTAGAAGTCAGTTTAATATCTATAGGAAAAATCACTCATGAATTTATTTACTTTAATCACATACATGACTGATTCTATGAAATAGCCCATTTTCAAGCTACTTTTTTACATTCATATTTTTTCACATGAAGAGTCCTGCTTTGCCACCTCATTTTTTTTAACTTTTTATTTTGAACTAATTTTAGAATTACAGAAAAGTTGCAAAAACAGAATAGAGTCCTCACATATCCCTCACCAGCTTCCTGTCATGTTCACATTTTACATAACCACGGTACCACGAGCAAATGCAGGAAATTAACATTGGCACCACACTACCAGCTAACTCCTCCCTCCCTCCAGTCTCACCAGCTTTTCCACCACTGTCCCTTTTTCTGTTCCACACCCAACCAGGACCCCTTGTTGCATTAAGTTGTTGTGTCTCAGTCTCCTACGACCTCTGACAGTTCCTCAGTCTTTCCTCAACTCTCAGGAGCTAACACTTTTGTTTTTTTTTGTTTTGTTTTGTTTTTATTAATGTTATGATAGATTACAAGCTTGTGAAATTTCAGTTGTACATTTTTGTTAGTCATGTTGTGGGTACACCACTTCCCCCTCCGTACCCTCCCCCCACCCCCCCTTTTCCCTGGTAACCACCGATCAGATCTCCTTCTCAATATACTAATTTCCACCTATGAGTGGAGTCATATAGAGTTCGTCTTTCTCTGACTGACTTATTTCGCTTAACATAATGCCCTCGAGGTCCATCCACATTGTTGTGAATGGGCCAATTTCGTCTTTTTTTATGGCTGAGTAGTATTCCATTGTGTATATATACCACATCTTCTTTATCCAGTCATCAGTTTCTGGGCATGTAGGCTGGTTCCACATCTTGGCTATTGTAAATAATGCTGCGATGAACATAGGGGTGCAACGGACTCTTGAGATATCTGATATCAGGTTCTTAGGATAGATACCCAGTAATGGGATGGCTGGGTCATAGGGTATTTCTATTTTTAACTTTTTGAGAAATCTCCATACTGTTTTCCATAGTGGCTGTACCAGTTTGCATCCCCACCAACAGTGTATGAGGGTTCCTCTTTCTCCACAACCTCTCCAACATTTGTCGTTCTTGGTTTTGGATGTTTTTGCCAATCTAACGGGGGTAAGGTGATATCTTAGTGTAGTTTTGATTTGCATTTCCCTGATGATTAGTGATGATGAACATCTTTTCATGTGTCTATTGGCCATATTCATATCTTCTTTTGAGAAATGTCTGTTCATGTCCTCTGCCCATTTTTTGATCAGGTTGTTTGTTTTTTTGTTGTAAAGCAGTGTGAGTTCTTTGTATATTATGGAGATTAACCCTTTGTCGGATAAGTGGCTTGTAAATATTTTTTCCCAATTAGTGAGCTGTTTTTTTGTTTCAATTCTGTTTTCCCTTGCCTTGAAGAAGCTCTTTAGTCTGATGAAGTCCCATTTGTTTATTCTTTCTATTGTTTCCCTCAACTGAGGAGTTACAGTGTCCGAAAAGATTCTTTTGAAACTGATGTCAAAGAGTGTACTGCCTATATTCTCTTCCAAAAGACTTATTGTCTCAGGCCTAATCTTTAGGTCTTTGATCCATTTTGAGTTTATTTTTGTGAATGGTGAAAAAGAATGGTCAATTTTCAATCTTTTGCATGTGGCTGTCCAGTTTTCCCAGCACCATTTGTTGAAGAGACTTTCTTTTCTCCATTGTAGGCCCTCTGCTCCTTTGTCGAAGATTAGCTGTCCATAGATGTGTGGTTTTATCTCTGGGCTTTCAATTCTGTTCCATTGATCTGTGGACCTGTTTTTGTACCAGTACCATGCTGTTTTGATCACTGTAGCTTTGTAGTATGTTTTGAAATCGGGGATTGTGATTCCGCCGGCTTTGTTTTTCTTGCTCAGGATTGCTTTAGCAATTCGCGGTCTTTTGTTCCCCCATATGAATTTTAGGATTGTTTGTTCAATTTCTGTGAAGAATGTTCTTGGGATTCTGATTGGGATAGCATTGAATCTGTATATTGCTTTAGGTAGTATGGACATTTTAACTATGTTTATTCTTCCAATCCATGTGCAAGGAATGTTTTTCCATCTCTTTATGTCATCGCCTATTTCTTTCAAGAAAGTCTTGTAGTTTTCATTGTATAGATCCTTCACTTCCTTGGTGAAGTTTATCCCAAGGTATTTTATTCTTTTCGTTGCGATTGTGAATGGGATAGAGTTCTTGAGTTCTTTTTCTGTTAGTTTATTGTTAGTGTATAGAAATGCTACTGATTTATGCACGTTAATTTTATACCCTGCTACTTTGCTGTAGTTGTTGATTATTTCTAATAGTTTTTCTGTGGATTCTTTGGGGTTTTCTATGTATAAGATCATGTCGTCTGCAAACAACGAGAGTTTTACTTCTTCGTTACCTATTTGGATTCCTTTTATTTCTTTTTCCTGCCGAATTGCTCTGGCCAGCACCTCCAGTACTATGTTGAATAGGAGTGGTGAAAGTGGGCACCCTTGTCTTGTTCCTGTCCTCAGAGGGATGGCTTTCAGCTTTTGTCCATTGGGTATGATGTTGGCTGTGGGTCTATCATATATGGCCTTTATTATGTTGAGGTACTTTCCTTCTATACCCATTTTACTGAGGGTTTTTATCATAAATGGGTGTTGGATCTTGTCGAATGCTTTCTCTGCGTCTATTGAGATGATCATGTGGTTTTTGTTTTTCATTTTGTTGATGTAGTGTATCACGTTGATTGACTTGCGGATGTTGAACCATCCCTGTGTCCCTGGTATAAATCCCACTTGATCCTGGTGTATAATCTTTTTGATGTATTGCTGTAATTGGTTTGCCAAAATTTTGTTGAGGATTTTTGCATCTATGTTCATCAGTGATATCGGCCTGTAGTTCTCCTTCTTTGTGTTGTCCTTGTCAGGTTTGGGGATCAGAGTGATGTTGGCTTCATAGAATGTGTTAGGGAGTTCTCCTTCTTTCTCAATTTTCTGGAACAGTTTGAGGAGAATAGGTATTAAGTCTTCTTTGAATGTTTGGTAGAATTCTCCAGAGAAGCCGTCTGGTCCTGGACTCTTGTTTTTGGGGAGGTTTTTGATTACCGTTTCTATTTCCTTACTTGTGATTGGTCTATTCAGATTCTCCATTTCTTCCTGATTCAGTTTGGGGAGATTGTAGGAGTCTAGGAATTTGTCCATTTCTTCTAGGTTGTTCAATTTGTTGGCATATAGTTTTTCATAGTATTCTCTTATGATCTCTTGTATTTCATTGGTATCTGTTGTGATTTCTCCTCTGTCATTCCTGATTTTATTAATTTGCGATTTCTCTCTTCTTTTCTTGGTGAGTCTGGCTAGGGGTTTGTCAATTTTGTTAATTTTTTCGAAGAACAAACTCTTTGTTTCATTGATCCTTTCTATTGTCTTTTTTGTTTCAATATCGTTTATTTCTGCTTTTATTTTTACTATTTCCCTCCTTCTACTGACTCTGGGCTTTGTTTGTTCTTCTTTTTCTAGTTCTGTTAGGTGTCGTTTGAGGTTGCTTACGTGAGCTTTTTCTTGTTTAGTGAGGTGAGCCTGTATTGCGATGAATTTCCCTCTTAGGACTGCTTTTGCTGCATCCGAAATGAGTTGGTATGTCGTGTTCTCATTTTCATTTGTCTCCAGATAATATTTGATTTCTTCTTTAATTTCTTCAATGATCCATTGTTTGTTGAGAAGCGTGTTGTTTAGTCTCCACATTTTTGCACCTTTCTCTGCTTTTTTCTTGTAGTTGATTTCTAGTTTAATAGCGTTATGATCAGAAAAGATGCTTGATATTATTTCAACTCTCTTGTATTTATTGATGTTTGCTTTGGTTCCCAAAATATGGTCAATCCTTGAGAATGTTCCATGTGCAGTTGAGAAGAATGTGTAACCTGCTGTTTTTGGATGAAGTGTTCTATATATATCTATTAAGTCCATCTGGTCTAATTTTTCATTTAATTCTATTATTTCCTTGTTGATTTTCTGTCTGGATGTTCTGTCCATTGGTGTTAATGGTGTGTTGAGGTCCCCTACTGTTATTGTATTGTTGTTGATGTCTTCTTTTAGTTCTATTAAGAGTTGCTTTACAAATTTTGGTGCTCCTGTGTTGGGTGCGTATATATTTATAAGTGTTATGTCTTCTTGGTGGAGAGTCCCTTTTATCATTATATACTGTCCCTCTTTATCTTTCTTTATCTGTTTTGCTTTGAAATCTACCTTGTCTGATATTAGTATAGCGACACCTGCTTTCTTTTGTTCATTATTAGCTTGGAGTATTGTTCTCCATCCCTTCACTCTGAGTCTGTGTTTGTCTTTGGGGCTGAGGTATGTTTCCTGGAGGCAGCATATTGTTGGATCTTGTTCTTTGATCCATCCTGCCACTCTGTGTCTTTTGATTGGGGAGTTCAATCCATTTACATTTAGAGTGATTATTGAGACGTGGGGGCCTACCACTCCCATTTTGTGTCTTGTTTTCCGGTTTTCTTCAGTTTCCTTTGTTTCTCGTCCCATGGTTTAATCTGTTCTGATGTAGAGCTGCTACTCTCTGTTGTTGTCCTTCTACTTATCTCCTCTGCTCTTGGTTTTGTAGCCCCTTTCCTTTTTTGGATTTTTCAGGAATGAGGGTTTTCCTGAGGATTTCCTGAAGAGGAGGTTTTGTGGCAATGAACTCCCTTAATTTTTGTTTATCTGGGAAAGTTTTTATTTCTCCATCGTATTTGAAGGATATTTTCGCTGGGTAGAGAATTCTCGGCTGTAGATTTTTGTCCTTCAGATTTTTGAATATATCATTCCACTCTCTTCTAGCCTGTAAAGTTTCTGCTGAGAAATCTGCTGATAGCCTGATGGGGGTTCCTTTGTAGGTTAGTTTCTTTTGCCTGTCTGTCCTTAATATTTTCTCCTTGTCATTGACTTTTGCTAGCTTCACTACTATATGCCATGGAGTTGGTCTTCTTGCATTGATAAAGTTTGGAGATCTATTGGCTTCTGTCACCTGAAGATCCATCTCCCTCACCAGATTTGGGAAGTTCTCAGCCATTATTTCTTTGAATAGGTTTTCTGCCCCTTTCTCCTTCTCTTCTCCCTCTGGTATACCTATAATCCTTACGTTGCATCTCCTAATTGTGTCTGATAATTCTCGGAGAGTTTCTTCATTTCTTTTAAGTCTTGCTTCTCTCTCCTCCTCTGCCTGCAACAATTCTATATTGCCATCTTCCAAATTGCTAATTCTTTCCTCCATATTATCGGCCCTACTGTTCAGAGCATCTAGATTTTTCTTAATCTCCTCTATTGTGTTCTTCATTTCCAATATTTCTGTTTGGTTCTTCTTTATCGTATCAAACTCTTTTGTGACATAGCTCCTGAACTCGTTGAGTTGTCGGTCAGAATTCTCTCTTAACTCATTGAGAATCTTAATGATGGCTGTTTTGAAGTCATCGTCATTTAGGTTATATATCTCATTTTCTTTGGGATTGTTTTCTGTGTATTTGTTACTTTCTTTCTGTTCTGGAGATTTAATGTATTTTTTCATATTGCTTGATGTTGTTGATTTGTGCCTCCGCATGGAGATAGAGTTTAGTTGCTCCTTTCACTTGTTTCAGCTGCTGCGGTGGGGGGAGCAGCTGTTTATACTTCACCAACCAGGAACCCTGTCCGTAGTTGCTAACTGGGCCTGGGCCCCTCTTCGTAGCCACAGTGGCCCTTTGGATTCCCTCCTCTGCCGTGGGGGCCGTCACAGGGGGGCTTCAGGCTGCAGGTGCCTACTGTTGCAGCCCACCTAGATGTGCTCTCTCCTTGGGGTCTGCAATGGTGTTATGGGCTTTTCCAGCGGCCAGGGGTGGGATCACTTATATTTGTCGCTCCGTTGCTGTCGGCACCCACCAAATCTCACTTGTCCTCTATGGGTCGCAGGAGAGCTATTGGCATCTTCTACAGTCTGTGGTTAGTACACCTAGCTATGCTGCTTTTGCCCTGGGGTCTTCCAGCCTTGTGGCTGGCGGCTGGGTGCCTTCTACTGGTGCTGTGCAGAGGCTTTCCCTAAGGCTGCTGTGAGCCTGTAGGGTTTCCCCCTAGGCTACTAAGCTGGGTCTCTGGAACTCTCTCCAGCCCCAGTCCTCTCCGAGATCTCCGGCAATCCCTAGCCCCACGGGGCGGGCAATGGCAGCTGGGGGTCGCCCCGCCCTCTGGGATTCTCTCCAGGCCTCTCCCGGAGCCGTGAATGCTCAGCGTGGCCCCTCTGCTAACGGCACACAGAGAGTTTTGTCTGCTGCCCGGGCGGAGCTCCGGCGCTTCCCCTCCGGGTCGCAGAACCGGCCTTTGAAAGTTCCCGCAGCCCCGGTCCTCTCCGAGATCTCCGGCAATCCCTAGTCCCACGGGGTGGGCAACGGCAGCTGGGAGACCTCCGTGCCCTCCGTGATTCTCTCTGGGACCCTCCGGGCGCCCCGAGCACCAGGCTGGGTCTCCCCGCCAATGGCGGGGAGAGACTCTCCCCGCGGGCTCAGGTGTGCAACTCCAAAGTTTCCCTCTGCGTTTAGGAGTAATTGCAGGGGGTTTAGGTAGGGTTCTGGTCACCTGTTTCCACCATCGCTCCTCTGTTGTGTTCTCGCTCCTGCCCTAGATGTGTGTGGATCCTCTGGGGGCGTCCGTTGGAAGAAAGCCGCTTGCGGGTACTAGGCTGCCCGTCGGGGTCGGAGAGTTTTCACCTATTTCCACATCCTCCCGGAGGAAAGTCCATCCGCCTTCCAATGTATAGTCGCGTGGGTGTCTCAGACGTCCTGAGATGCTGTCTGGATATCCTTTGTCAAGCGATAAGTGTCCAAATAATTGTAGACTCGAAGGGCGAGAGACAAAGAGGACTACTCACGGCGCCATCTTGGCTCTTCAACTCAGGAGCTAACACTTTTGAAGAGGACTGGTGAGTTACTTCATCAATATTTGTCTGACGTTTTCGTGTGCTTCAACTGAAGCAGGGCTCCTGCAGTGACACTGTGTTCACTTGGTGCATCATATCAGGGGAGGGTATGTGACATCCACAGGCCTGACTGCAGGCACGTTGGTCTGGATCACCTGGGTAAGGCGGTATCTGCTGGGTCTCCAAAGTAAGGTTACTCTCTTTGTCTCTCTAGTTAAAAAATATCTTGGGGGAGATCTGCTGAGACCGTGCAATTCCTGTTTCTCCTCAAACTCCTGCCCACCAAGCTTAGCACCTACGGGTTGGTCTCTTCTGCAACACTCACTGCTCTGGAGTCTGCCTAGTGGTGATTTTGTCTTTAAACTGCAGCTGGCCCATATGCCACCGTCCCTTCAGCTCATTAATCCTTATGCTCTTCTCCGCAGACGGTTAGTCCCGGCCCCGGAGCATGCACAGTGCAGCCTTCCTCCCTGTCGACCGCCCCCCTCGCATCATCTTTTCACTGTACCCCAACAGTGGGACGAAACCCAACGCAATGCCTTTTCATTGCCTGGCTAACTGAAGCGTTATCCCTGCAGGGTGAAGATTAAGGCTGAGATTGTACGGAGGCCTGGTTAATGAAAAATGAAATTATAGTTCACTTCCAGGCCCCATAAACCCAAACAATCAGAATTTTGTGGCTGATATCGATTAGTCTGAGCAGCCAGATCAAGGCTGATGTTTATTCTTCCTCTGAAACTGCACAGACACAGCCATGGGATAGAAAACTAAATGTACGTTTTCTTAGATTTGATAAGCATTTAAATTGAGATGGGACAAAGAATGCTGAAGGTTGTACTGGCCCAGGCACCACCAACCAACGAGGCCACATACTTCGGGACGGCCCTCGCTGGAGCGCCAGTGCGCAGGGTCCTCACACCGCGGGCCCCTCGCGCCATCTAGTGGCAGCAGCCTCAACCTGTGAAAGAACAGGCAGTGCGTGCAGAGGCGGACGAGTGCGAAGAGCGGCCTCTGGCAGCCAAGGGTGTCAGTCCCGTCCCCCAGGGCACCAGCTCTCTAAGCGCCACGCCAGCAGCTCAAGAAGGCATTAAGACATCTGAGGGGCGAGGCGGCGAGCTGTGAGGTCACAGCAAGCGAGGGCGTTTTCACGAAGGAATGGAACTCAGCAGGACAGGAGCGGACGTGGAGGCGGGGTTGTGTGAACAGGGAGAAGATGGGAGGCCCCACACAGGCCGAGCCCAGTCCAGAGGAGGCTGAGGGTCGGGGTGGAGGGTTCTGGGGTGATCAGACCAAAAAGCTGGAGTGAGCCAGACTCTGCTGTGCCTGGAATGCCTAGGCACTTCCGCTTTATCCCGAGTGTAAGGTTTTGAGAAATCAATGAGCCCAAGAAGTCAGAGTCCTGGATGACCGACGTGGGTACTCAGGGTCGGTCCCGGGGACAGGGGAAGGTTGACAGAAAGATGGGTGATGTCCTCAGGCCGTGGGGTGCTCTTCAGATCCTGAAGCTCAGAGCTGGGACCCCCAAATCCAGCAACATCCCAAATGTGGGACCAAGGCTGAACAACACGGCTTGCCCGCGTGTGGACTAGTTCTTCAAAGGGATGGTGGTGCCCTGGTAAATAATAGTTTCACTAAAAAATAATTTTGAATTTACCACAGTTCCTTGTCTTTCTTCACTCAGTGAATAACCAAGGACACCTTACATCTCACGGGAACACCCCTCACCACTTGCACATCTGCACACTAATTTATGTTGGGAAGCACCCATTCAGTGAGGGCTGGCTGGTGCTGGAGCAAAGATGGGAAGGGTGAGAGACTCCAAAGGGAGACCCCTAGACTTGGTGCCTAATGGATTAGAGCAGAGGAAGAGGAGGAAAGCCCGGGAGGCAGAGGAGCTCAGCTCTGGAAGGGTGCCTGAGGCTCTCCACCAGCCGGCCACCTCTGCAGGCACGCATGTGACAGGCCTCCGGCCTTTGCACCCAGGCCTGAGGCTTGAGGCAACAGATTTGCTGCAGACTTGCAATTGACGTTTACTAACCCCACTGCTGGGCAGCCCCGGCTGTTACAAAGTGTCCTGTGCTGAGCCAAAGTCGGCTGCAGTTACTTCCACACACTGCCATGTCGACGACGAGCATGACACCCAGGATGACCTGAGCTCCTGGCTGCCTCAAGGAGGTTGTGACCCCTGCCTTCCCAGGCCTGGACGCAAGGCCTCAATGAGGCTCAGGTACGGTAGCCAGGTAAAGCCTCTGTCCTCAGTCCTCGCCAAAAGGCACTGAGAAAGCATTTACAACCTCAGCATGGGACTCTACGCTTATCCCTGTTAAATGTCATCTCATTACTTCCAGCCCTTTAGGATAAACACGGGGCATGTGTTCACCAAGTCACTGATAAAAACAGGACAGTAAGACAGAGGGCTGGGGATGGTCCAGGTTGTTGCATTCTAGGAGTTATTCGATCAGAAGCAACTCCATGCAGCTCGAGTCTGTCCCTTTTGCATTCTGGGGCCTCCAGGGTCAACCTGAAGCAAGAGTCTAGCTCCTGCCACCACACGAGGCCCTGAAAGGATTCTGCTGCTCTATGCTCTCGTATCTGCTCAAAACAGCAAGAAATAAAGCAACACAGAAACTCCAGAGCTGGGACTCCCACTCAGGACCAAGAACAGAGGCTTGCCCGCATTCCTGTGGACAGCATGCAAAACCCAACCCAACTGACATAGGGCTCCAGAGCCCTCGCTGAGCCCTGAGAGCCTCAGGTCCACGGACATCCCACCAGGATAAAGGACTGCCATCTTCCTGCCTATGGAGAGGGCTCCGGATACCACGTGCCAGCCAAGGAGGCCTCCCAAACTCCCCTGCTCTGCTTTCTGAGGACACACAGGAAGCTGTCTTGGGTAGATGTCCAAAGTGGCAGACACAGAAAGGTTCTGGAAAACCCAGCCCTCCCCCTACACCTGCCCATCACGCTCACCTGAGATTTTCACCGGACTTTGAAAGCTGGGTTGAATTTTATGTACGTTGTCATTTTTTAACACCTGATCCAGAGGAGATCTTTCAAAGAAGGTGAGCACGACTTCTGACCTAGAATACTGGGAAGAAAGACGCTCGTTACTAAAATTCAATCCTGCCGCAAGGTGGCCCATCTGACGCCCAGCCCGAGAGTTCAGACCCCCCGCAGGGCTGACCACACAGTGGGGCTGTGATGGCCAACACTGTTCCTTTATCTGTGGCCCCATGTGGCTGAAATGCAAGGTCCGAGGGACAGACAGGAGGGGTTAATGGCAACAGCGGCTAGTTTGTCTGAGTTCTTGGTACGTGCCAGTGTTTCGCACACATCCCCCTTCACTCTTCAATAAACTTTCCCGAATCACAGATGAGGGAGTAGAAGCTCCGGAGATAAGCAGACCCCCTCGACCCCAGTCCAGCTTCTCAGTCGATACTCCACATGAGGCCAGCAAGCTTCATTTAAAGGCCGCCCACCTAGGTCACCGTGAATGCTGCCCTCGGCTCCCACGTGCCCTCTTCTAAAACACCCTCGGCAAGACCAGTGGCTTCTGAGCGGAGGAAGAAAGCAAAGACCACCGTGGCGGAGGGGCCACATCCTCCCTGCTCCAGCCTGCCTGGCCCCTCACCTCCACCTTTTCCCCAGGGAGCAAAAGCGGAGCCACTTCCGCCACCCACAGCCTGCACCTCCAGGGAGGGGGAGCAGGTCAGTCATGTGAAAGCCACAGCACATGCCCCCAGCTCCCAGCCCGGCAGCCCTGCGGGGACCCACCTTACACGGCATGCCGATGATGGTCTTCAGCAGCTTCTCCACCTCGTTCAGCCTGGTCTCTATATCGTGGGCCTCCTTTATGGCAACCAGTCCTAGAATTGAGACAGAAATGCCTAAGTCAGAAAAGCAGACCAGGAAATGTGCTTCTACATTAAATACAAGACAACAGGCACCCCACGACGAGGAGGGCCTCCCCCCGTGTCACCCTCCACGAAAGAGTCTGGGAACATTAACTCAGCCTCGTGTGTGCACAGCCATACCCTGGAAGCCCTGCTCACAACCTCCGCCTAAGCTTCAATAACCCGATGAACGATTTACTTGTGTGCTGGAGTGGAAATTGTCCTTCCAAAAGGAGAGGTCTGGCAGGCTGGGTACAGCGGAATGAGTGGGGCAGGCAGGCATAAGCCACAGCTAGACCAAAAAAGCCCCCTCTGAGCAGCTCCATAAACACTGGGGACACAGCCAGAGCTCAGCTGGGGACCACTCAGCCCCCGCCAGTGTGGTGGATGCAGCCAGGGGAGGTGGCCCAGGACTCAGCCACCTCCAATGATACAGCAGAAGGACTTGCTCTGCTGGCAGTGGAGCCCATATTTAGACAAGTCATTTAAATGCAGGTTTGGAAGGGAAAAAATCTGATCTTCACCAGGAGAAAACCAAAGTGGGCATGACCCAGGACGCTTTTCAGGAATCTGAGCCTCTGTCCTTGTCACAGTTACCAGAAGTCCTGGGTGGCTGCTGGAAAGGGCAGTCTTGTGTTTTTAAAATGCTCTCGCATGGAGATGCGGGGTGCGCTTCTGTCTCCCCAGGAGCAGCACAGAACGCAGATCCTCCCACCAGTTTCTACGCATTAGCTTCCAGCGATGAGAAATGAGGTCGCAAGGACGCCGGCCTCTGCCCCAGACTCCATGTGGCTCAGGATAACTGTCCCTGTGAGCTGTGACCAAACCACAAAGGCTGAAATCCCACAACTATCGTCAGCTGCTGAATCTAGGTTTTTCATAAGTTCTGGTTTCATTTTGTTTTACAGGAAAAAGAGTTGTTCATTTTTCAGGCAACTCACTGACTGAGTCTACATAAGCGACAAAACTAATCTCCTAAAGTCCATGACAGAAATGAAGAGGCCCAGAGCATGTGGTCCCTGGAAACCAGGGGCGCCCCCAGACACAGGGCGAGGGCATTTCCGAAGGCCTGGTTATAGCGGGTTACAGTGGGGGACCCTTCATGATGTCACCTGGAGTCGCGAACAACTTCTGGTCAAGGCCAGAAATCGTTGCCTTGACTCCCTAAAGCACAGGCCACCTTAGGGGCAGGCGACCCTGCTCGACAGTGGGGCTGCTGGGCCTGCCCGACTCCTCAGACACACAGGCCCCGGTGGCCCATCAGCACTGTTCAGGGAGCAGGAGTTCTAAAGGTGGCTGGGTGGGCCATGGCTCACCCCAGGGAAACCCCGGGCCTCTGTCCACGAGCCCATGCACACACCTCAGCACAACGTGCTGGCTGTCACAAGGGAAAGGGACCCCGCCACCTTCTCCCCTCTCTCCCAGGTGGCCCAGGCCCCCCACACCAACCTGCAGGTTGGGGGAAGGAGGGAGAAGAAGGAAGAAAGCACCAGAGTGTCAGATCCTCTGGATGCCTCTTCCCCAGGTCCTGAATTCTTTGCCTAGAATTTCAGATACACACACACACACACACACACAAAGGCATGCGTGCTGCTCTTTGCACCAAAATGCTGATTTCCTGCTTGCTACAGAGATGTCTACGGAGGGAAAGAGGAGGATCAAAATCCTCTGAAAGTGGTTTTTAAAGAGAGGAGTTATACAGATCATCCCACGAGCGCTTCTTTATTCTAAGATGAGCAGAACTATTATTGCAGTCCAACTTTACTACAGCCAGAAGATGAGTTTTAAGTCAGTCACGTCTATGACACAGCAGCTGCATTTTCATGTTCCGTACGTCCGTCTGTAGGAAGACTGGCCTTTTGCATGGTCAATGCATACGACACATTTATACCCATTTTACAGGATATAAAGCATAATTTAACAATCTCAAATGAGTATACAGGCTTATAATTCTTGTATCTTTGCTGTAATGACAGATTTTTGGTTATACCTTTGATTTAATTAATGTCCAGCCCATGGACTGGTGCATAACCTCCAAGGGTAAGACTTAGATAAATACATTCTGCCCTATACTGATCTTTCCGGGGAGCCAGACTCAGCAAATAAAACACAGGACACCTAGCTAAAATTGCATTTCAGATAAACTATGAATATTGCAATAGTGTGGAAGGACTCACACTAAAAATTATTCATTGTTTATCTGAAATTCAAACCCGACTTAGTGTCCTGTATTTTATCTGGCAACTCCATCTTCTACATGACTCGTTTTCCACAATGAAGTGGAGAAAGACAACTACATGTGGGCCTCAGAAACGGTACCGGTACTCTAGCTCGGTGCAGGCCCTCCCGGCTGGGACCCGGCCCACCTCCCTGCACTGTGCCCTGCGACTCGGCCCACCCTCACCCCAACCCCGAGGAACTGGTCTATGCTACCCAGACCCAATCCGCTGGGGCGGCGCCGCCCACGAGGAAGGGCTCCACCAACTCCCCCGGATCCCTAAGGGTGGGCGCCGTCCACTGTGCAGCCTTCCCACACCCGGGATGGGACCAGTCTGCCTCTGGGCTCCTCCGCGCCCTTCACCGCTCGCCACTGCACCTGCTCCTTCACCTGAGGGTGGCCCCGAGTCCACAGGTGACCCTGAGGCAGAGGTGCCTCCGCTCCTCTCGCCATCACCAGTTTTCAGCACAGAGCCTGACACGAGCAGGGCATGCAGTGTTTAAAGTTGACACAGGGGCTGGCGGGTGGCGCAGCGGTTAAGTTCCCACGTTCTGCTTCGGGGGCCGGGGGTTCGTGGGCCCGGATCCCGGGTGTGGACATGGCACCGCTTGTCAAAACCCATGCTGTGGCAGGTATCCCACATATAAAGCAGAGGAAGATGGGCACCACGTTAGCTCAGGGCCAGTCTTCCTCAGCAAAAAGAGGAGGATTGGCAGTAGTTAGCTCAGGGCTTATCTTTCTCAAATAAATAAATAAATAAAAATAAAGTTGACACCGGAGCACGGAGTCAAGAAGTCGTTCTCTCCTGGGGGCGCGCTCCATCCTGCCCGCAGGGTGCTGGCCCTGCTTCATGCTCCGCCGCATCACACTCAGCCAGACCCCAGACAGAATCTTCCGCTTGGCTGGCTCTGGGTCACAGGCCGCACAGGAGAGCTGCCCGGGGACAAAGTGGCAGAAGTGTGCCGAGTCACGGGCTTGCCGGTTTGCTCCCATCCGTGGAGCAGCTCACGGCTTCTTTGCGCCTGTCTCGTGTCCTGAACCGCAGCCCGGTACCCTCGGAAATGCGAACACGCTTCACAACCAGCGGAGGTGAGGACCTGTAAACGCGCAAGGAGGATGCTGGGACCCCTCCCTGCAAGAACAGGCATGACGGGTGATGGCTTTTCAAGCTCTGGCTTTTAGTTGGGGCACTTTTTTATCATCGACTTCCCCCACGGGTCCCTGAGTGACGAGCTGGCGATCTGGATCAACTTTCTTGAGGCGCTGTCCTCCTTTCTCCGAGGAAACCCACCCCCGGGGAACGTCCAGGATTGCTGGCCTCCTCCCTACGAGGAGCCTCAGCTAGTCAAAGGCAGAGACCGGGGAAGTGATGGGCTCAGCCGAACTTACCGAAGCCCCACAGCGGCAGGACTGGGCAGACCGATGCCGCCGCCGCGCCCCCGGGCTACGAGCCCAGCGCTGGGACCATCACATACCGCAGGCCCCCGGCGCAGGCCCCCAGCGCCAGCGGAGCCCCCAGCACCCAGACGAGGGCAGGAAGGAATCACCGCTCCCCAGGTGGCTTCCAACTGCCTGTCCCTCTTAAAACCCAACCTTCACATTTCTCTTCTCTCCTGGGCCCCGGATATCGCCCTCCTTCAATTGTTTTTAAGTGTTTCCCATGAAATGGTGGGTACATTAAATGTGTTGGGAAAATATTTTAAAAAGACAAACAAAACCAAAACTGCTATCTGGGGCCACAGTGCAGAAGTGAAATAAAACTTCATTTTAAAATTCCTAATTGTTTCATACACTCGGGTTCCTCCGGCCAGGTTTCTCAATTTCACAACAGGTGGAAACCTTAAACTCCTGCTAGTGACCCCAAAATTATTATGATTCTCAAAAGGATACAGCCCTGAAAGGTGAAGTGTGGGCAGAACCCACATTTGGGACATTGTGCTATTTTTCAGGGACAGCTGACAAGAACTATGAGTCCGCAAAGTACTGGTACCCCAAACTAATTACACGTATTAGGGTTGCTTTTTATCCTATCTTGTATTTTCCCTTTGTGACTGAAGAACTTTGGCTCTTAATGGCCAGTATAGCTTTCCAAATATCAATTGTTTACAGTAAATAACAATTTTAAACCTTATTTTCAAAAATGTGCTTAAATACAATAATTTAGGATTATCTAAAACTTTTCAGTTTATATTCCCAATATTGTTGATGGAATGAGAATTCTGTGGGGATCTTGTTTGACTCATTTTTACTATCTGAGATCATAATAATAAAAACTACAAGTATAAAATGGTTGTGAATTTGCACAGTTGAACAGAAAAACTCAAACCTCTCTTGGTTATGAGACTGTCGTTCCAGGACTGACCAGCAGGGGATGCTCGCACTCTGCAGAAGCCGTGGATTCGGTCCAGTCAGGACTATAGGAAGGGACAATCCTCCACTAACCACATTCAAACACTTCCATCCGGAAGTTGACTCAGAAGACTTCATAGCCCCCGGAAATTTCTCTAATTTCCAATAAAGCATAATCACTAATATAACATCAACTTTAAGAATTTCCTCTATACAATTTGTGATGTGAAAATTTTAACCAGAGTTAGCCCAAAACAGTAAAAAATTTGAAAGCAAAGGATTGATACCATGATTGTATATAAATCTCAGTGTGCCAATTTCACAGACATTTGGGGGCTAAAAATCAGCCAAGAGCAGCTGGGGTGCCCTTTCTTTCTAAACTAGTTTAGCCATGAAAACTGAGAACACAACACGTTTTTCTGTGAGTTTCAGGATCGGCTTCTTTACGCAAACACAAACACCTGGTGCCTTCCTGGAAGGCAGACTGAGCCTGCTGCCGGTGAGGGCACACAGAAACAACCAGCTCCCTGATCTCAGGACCCTGCACCCAAAGCCCCTGCTGTCTGGGGGTCTGGGCTGAACACCTAGGCTCCTGTCGCAGGCTGCCCCCCGCCCGGACGGCCCGTAGTCTCAGGCTAACGTGAGTGCCTTCTGCAGCTGCAGTTCTGGAAAGGATGACAAGGTGCTGTTGGGTCGATTGGGAAGGAAGACTGTCCTTTTCAAAGCGCACTGAGGAGTGTCCATTACCCAAGAACACAAGTCTCTTAAGAGGGGACTCACGCGACAGCACCCTCGGGAAACTGTGAACTTTCAATAACAAGTCCAATAACAAGTGACATTTAAAGAATTCCTTTTCCCTGTAACACACGTGTCCATGAACACGCTCAACAGAGAAGCAGGTCGCATGGGTGAGGCGACGGATGTGGGGTCACCTTGTAGGCAGAAGAGATACACAGTCTTTAAAGTTCAAGAATAGTACAAATTTTGGAAAGAAAACATTTTAAATTTTCTAGGAAAACTTGCAATACTAACTTCCTAAGTACCTGTTTTCTAAATAGGTAGTCAACATTTAAGTAGGAGTAAGAAACGATGGGCCTGACAAAACCGAGTGGGTTATTCTCTGTACACTTAGGCACCCCCAACGGCAGTCCTAACTCCCTGGAGACACAGCAGCTCTACGCCATGCAAGTCTCGCGTGCTTCCATCTGCGGGGTCCCACACAGCACTGACGGAAGAACAGAAACCCCGTCTGCCCCTCGCTCCTACCCTGCTACACACAAGGCGGTGCCCAGCGGGGTCCCGCCCCTCCACCGGCCGCCCTCGCTCAGGGATGTTCACACCACACTGTAAGAGCTGGGAATGCTGATTGACACTAATTTCTCCTCTGCATCTTTCCAGGAATAAAAAGCAGGACAGGGAAAGTAGGAGAAGCCGGAAGAGAGAGAGACAAAATACTGCTTCCTGAGGACCCAAGAAGGGGCCAAGCGAAGACGGGCTTCCCACCTGTAAGATGCTCCCTTGAGTGGCTATGTTATTTTATCAGCGTGAGAAGATAAGTGTTTGACTGAAACGTCCTGATCTTTACTGCAAGCTTCCCCTACTCTCTCCTTCTCTGGGCCTCTTCTTTCTTCTCTCCCACTAAAAGCAGAATTCCCTTACTAAACTTCACACTTAACATGTCTAAGAAGCCATTCACTTAGCCAGAGGTATCAGGACATACCACCCAGTTCTACGCTCTCACAGGAAGCACTTTGCATCCACCCGTCCCCAAGTACTACCTGCACCCCTGCTCTGTGCCAGGCACCCCATCAGCTGTTGGGGGTACCGTGGCCGACAGGACAGGCAGGACCCCGCCTCCCCAGTGCTTTCATGCTAGCCAGGAGCATGGACATGAGGCGAACACTGGCCACAAAGAGTGGGGTGTCACCTGGGAGGCTAGGAGGACTCCCAGCAGGGGACCCTCCCTCACCAGGGTAGGAGGCCTGAAGGCTGAGCAGATACAAGGGTGCGAGGGAGGGAGGAGGGGAACGGAGTGGGATCAGGAAGAGTGGGGGCCCTAAGGAGACCTGGATGGCAAGGGCAGGGGTGGGGAGGGCTGAGATGAGCAGGGCCTTACAAACCACCTTAAGGGATTGGCCCATGGGGGGCAGAGAGGAGTCATGGCTTCCCATGTAGGCTCTAGGCGCGAGAACTCCGCCCACTTGGCACCTCTCTCTCTTACGTAATACAAACACCAGCCCCAGGACTCCACAGTAACCTGCCCCTTGTGAAGCTGCCCCCAGCACAGTCCTTGACCCACATCAAGCACCAAATTCTAGTTTCTGGACCAGTGAAGCCACAGGCCTGGTCTGCAGGGGCCCCACTGAGGTCATGGTGGTGACCCCCTTCTCGGGCTCTCTCTTTAGCCTGGGCATGGGCTGTCACCATCCTTACCTCCCCAGGGCGGGAGGACGGCGGGCACACCTGGAGAAGGCGCTGTCAGGGGCAGCAGGCTGCACACCTGTCTGGAGGACTTTCGGTGAAGGGACTGTGTGTTCGAGAGCAAAGGGCAGGAGCTCCGGGGTCACATGGTCCTGAGCCCAAAGCCCACAGCTCCCACGTGTCCAGCACGGTGCTGGGCACTTTGTGGATATCACTGCTTCAGTACCCACAACAGCCCGGCCATGCAGGTATCATTATTGCTATGTTATTGATCACACACCTGGGGCCTGAGGAACTGAGCAACCAGCCTGAAGTCACCTGGCAAGGAGCAGGCGACAGAGCACAGATCCGAATCCTCACCTTCCACAGCCAGTGCTTTCAGCCGCTTCGCCTGACCCCTCCCACTGTGACCTTGTGTCCCCAGATGGGTCACCCAGTCTCGCAAGGCCTCATTTTTCTCCTGCAGGAAACAGGGTGGGTTTGCGGTGGGATTAGGAGATGCTGTATATAAAAGTCTTAAATACACGTTCATTCCTTCTCTCCTCCCTTCCCAGCCTGTCCAACTGCTGCTCATCACATTTTTCCTTCTGATTCTAAGTTACACATCAGCAAAGGATGATTAAGATGTTTTGTTCTTAAAACAAGTATGAGGTAAAACTTGCCAGCAAAACAGCCCTGTGGTTGTGTCCACTGTCATGACTCCACTCAGGCAGGGGTAAGAAGCGGAGTGGACCGAGGTGTCTGGAGAATAACATTGCAGCATAAGGGTCTGTGCTCCCACGTGACACGCCTGTGCCACCTCCGAAGCCTGACCAGCAAAGAGTGGGGCACAGACCCCTCCGCGCTACTTCCTCTCTGCCCCTCCCAACAAGGAGGGGCACCGGGTGGAGGTGGGGGGACTTCTTGGGCCTGTTCTGGGACAAGAGGACCATCTTTGTAGGGGTGACAAGCAAAAGTGGCCAGCGGATAGCTACTGTCACCAAGAAAGTAAAAGTGAGTGAAAATACCAACAAAAGCAGATTTCAGTGGGAGGGCGCTGCCAACCACTGCTAACAGTGGACTCTCCTATTGGCTTTCTCCGCTTCGCTCCAGCAGCTGCTCCCAGAGCCAGCACTCCCGCCCGACGCTGCACGCAGATGACATGGCCTGCAGTGTGTTATTGATGCCACGTGGGTAAAATGCACACGGGGTTCATGACCCACCACTCCTCTCTTCAGCCTCCTGAATCCCACCCCGTGAGCATCGTGCAGCTTCAAGCTGTGCTTCTTGGAGAAGTGGCTAGCTTATCATGTCGCCGCCATCTGAGTAGTGTGCAGGGCTCTACCACCTTTCACCGGCACTTCGACTCTGCCCTTGACTTGACTGTTTAGATGCAGAAACACCTTTCCCTTTTGGGAAAAGGTTTGTTAAAACAGACGGAGGGAAACATGAGGCCCAGACTTCTTTTAAAACGGGAAGGAGACCCAAGTCCTAGGCCTAGTCCGGGGCAGCCAGGATGCTACCAGTGGGTTCACAGTGCCTCTGATCCAGAAGCAGAACCAAGGTTCTCCTTTGAAATTTGGCGGAAAGTAACCATGACCTAGAAGCAAGCAACTGAGCCGCCTCTGTAAGGGCCCAGTTGCAGCCTCTCTGGCTGAGAGCTTGGATCAGGTCACCTGGGCCGTGTCTGTTGTACCCCCCACCCGCCCGCCCTGCACAGGGTGAGGTCTAATGGGATGAGATCACTCAACCACGAAGCAAGGCATGTGGCAACTTACAAGGAAGGAGAGGACAGCAGACAGAAGGAAGAGAGAGGAAGAGCAGGCTGCACGAGGTGGACGGTCAGCACTGGACCGGACTAGCAGCACATGCTGCCCTGGGCTGTGGGAAAAGCACGGCAGCCCGGAGACCTGTACTCGTAGGAGACCCAAAAACAGATCTGCAAGTCAGAAAGAGCCCCTAAGATCCCCCTGTGAGGTGAAAACGGCCCGTTAGAAGGGGCAGGATGCCCAGAGATGATGCTACGCATGGGGGGGCCTGTGTCCGAGGTGGAGGCAGGCCCACCAGGCACCTCAGGCAGGGCCCATCAGGCAGGGCAGGCACGGGCTCTGCACCCCTCACCCGCTGCCTGGGATCCTGTGGCCTCTGCTCTTTTTTCAGCCATTTTCACTAAGAAGGTTGACTCAGCGGCTCTGTGGTTCGTCCCCCGCATCGGTGGCATCCTCCCCCTTGTTTCTTGGTAGCGCAGGGTCCGTCCACGTGGGAGCAGGTGGGCAGGCTCCGGCCTGGGAGTGAGCACGCGTCTTCCTAGAGCGGTCAGGGCAGAGGCAGCCTGGCGGCGGATCCGTGTCCAGGCCATTCTGGTGACAGCCTGGATCCCTCCCTCCCTCCTGTTCCTCAGATCTCAAACCTCAGACGGTGGGCGAGTGTGCAGGAGGATGGACATCCTCGGTGACAAAGGTGGCAGGACGTCCTCAGGTCTCGGACCTCGGACGGCGAGAGAACGCACAGGTAGACAAATGTCCTCAAAGAGAAAGGCAGACGGACAGGCCACCAGCACCACTCGTAGGCTCTCCAGGACAGTCCTTGTTTGGAGAAAATGCTCCAACGTGGCATTCACAGCCGGGCCCCTGCACCAGCTCCTCCAGGCCCCCCTCAGTGAACGGCGTCCCACGTCTCAGGCTGAAGGCCCTGCTGTCGGCCCTGACGCTCCTTTACACGCCCGTGTGGTCTCCCAGTAATCCTGTGGTCTCCCTTCCAGACACATCGGTGTCTGACCACTTCTCACGCCTGCTCAGCCACAGCTGGGGACCGCCAGTACCTCTCCCTGCTCTCCCTGCCCCTCCAGTCTTTCTCAGCATAGCAGCCAGAGTGTGCTCAGATCAAGTTACTCCTCCACTCAAAGCATCTCTGAATAAGAGCCCAAATCTGAGCCAGATCTGCCCACTCCTTGCCTCCGTGACCGTCTACTACTCATCACCTCTTTCTCGCCACAAGGGCCTCCCCACCAGTTAGAGCCGCCAGGCACACGTGGCCTCAGGGCCTTTGCACTTGCTCTTGCCTCTGACTGGAAAGCTCTTTCTTCCCCAGATATCAGCCTGGCTTGTTTTCCCTTCCTTCAGGTTTCTACTCAAAGGTCACTTCCTCTGAGACCTTCCCCCACCCTCCCTGACAGTCAACCCCTCCCCTGGGTCCTCTGCCCCTACAAGTCACAGCCCCTTTCTTCACTTACTTTCTTTTTCTCCTGAACGTTTACCACTAACATATTTTCCACTTGTCTTGTTTATTATTGGATTTCTCCCAACCAGAACCTGAGAACCATGAGGCAAAGATTTTGGTGTCTGTTTTGTTCATTGATGTGCCCCCAGCACCTAGAACAGTGGCTGGCACATGACAGGCATTCAGCAGGTACTTGCTGAATGAATGAATGAATGAATGAATGAACAACCAAATGTTGATTTCACAGTAACCAAGAACCAAAGAGCAGCCGCCTACTTTGGAAACAGAAACTATTGCTGTGGTGGTGACCAGACAGCTCAGCCCTCCCAAGGCCCGAAATAGATGCCACCAAAAAGGATCAAGACAGTCCAGGAGCCCCAAACAGTCCATGGGGAATTCTGCATGTTTATGTTTTAACGGTGGACCTTCCTGGATGTGAGAGATGTCCTAGGTAGGAGCCCTCGGCCATGGTCTGGTCAGGAAACCCTGAGCCACGTTAAGTACCGCACCGAGGCCACTTACGTGAAAGATGGCCCCACCGGGTCTGAGTGGGGAAAAGGTAGAAAGGGGACACCTTGGTGACCCAGAGATAACATCCGCAGGAAGCAGCTATCGCCATCCCCTAGGGTTGGGCCACAAGAAAGGAAGAGGTGGGGCCATCAGATCCAGATGAAGAGGGCAGGATGAGAGGCCAGGATTCCAAGGAGAAAGCAGAGAGGACAGACTCAGGCCAAGTCCTGAGGCCGGCCTCGCCCAGACAGAAGGCCAGAGAGGTGAGCTGGGAGCACCACGCCTCCGCCCCACATGGGGTGCAAAGGCCTCCACACAGGTGTCACTGAAGCCCACAAGACCCGGACGGCGGCCACGCCTGACAACAGTGTGTGCAGCAGGAGAAAAAGCACATCGTCCCCATGCAGACGTTCTCCCACTGCAACACTCTAGGGACTAGGAAAAGGGCTCAGCACCCCTTTAACTGCCTGTACACTCAAAACGCAACAGCAGGCATGGCTTTCACCACCGAAGGCATCCGTGAGACGTTTACAGGGGCTCCCAGTCGGCTGCCAGCACGAGCGGTGACCCCAGACTTCCTCACCAGCACTCCAGTGAGACTGGGGAACACACGCCTAACCCAGCCCAGAAACATTTCAGTGAATTTAAACTGAGGGAGCCTGACAAGGATCCCATGACAAAAACTGGCATTGCCAACGCCACACACATTGGTTGCCTTTTGTATTTACAGTTCGCATATCCAACCTTCCTATGCAAATAACACATCTGCGTGGAAATAAGGTGGAATCTTTTTGGACAGGACCGTGATGTATTTTACTTAGCAAACAATTTCCCTGGACTTAAAAGGATCTAAGAAATGAGAAGGACTTCACCCGGGATGTACAACAAGATGCAGGTGGTGCTGGCGGAGGAACCAGTGTGCCTGTGTGCAGACAATCAAGACTAGAACCTCTGTTCTGATCAAGGTCACCCCTCCTGGGAGCGCTGGGCCGGCCCTTGCAGGAGGTCTGTGCTGCACAGGACCCCAGCCGAGACGGCGCCAATGGTTCCACCACGGGCTGCTGGAAAGTCCCTGACACCCACCCACTGGTCCTCATCCTAACCGCCCCGGCACCCCTGCCACCACCACCGCGTCTAATGCCTATTTCTCGCGTCCCCCCTTGAGACACTTGAAAGCAGCCATCGTAGCCCTTCTGAGCCATCTTTTCTCCCTGGCGATGATCATCTTCCTAAACCTTCCTCACTTACGGGTGGTCCACTGTTCTGAGGCAGTCTCTGTGTGTCTACACCTCAGGAATCCAGAACCGACCCAACACAACTCCCATAAGCACAGGAGGGACACAGCCAGGGCATGTGCAAGGCAGGCGGGTCCCACACCTCCCTTCCGCTCCAGCTAAGGTGTATTCACTACCATGTCCCAGAGCAACTAAAGCCAAACCCTGCTCCCCACTGGCTGTACCCGAGGCAGAAGCAGCTGATGCTGAGGGCAATCACCACAGTGAGCATTTACGGAGGGCTCACCATTGCTAGACACTCTACTGTGCATTTTAATCCTCCTATGCACAAAGGCAGGCAATCCCTACTATGTCACAGCAGAGGAGTGACACGGGGAGCTGATGCCAAGGCGTCGGGCTGGGCCCACAGCTGAGCTGGGCCAGCTGACCTGAGTGAGACCTGGAGGGGAGTGGGCGCAGGCACTCCGCCAGTTCTCTGGGGCTCCAATTTTTTATGGCCCACCTTGTTCCAAAAAGGATGTAAGTCATTGAATAAAGCCCTGTTCCTTCATCTAAGCTTTCCTGATTTGGGCACTCATTTGTTACATTAAAAAAAACAACATACACGCCCAAATAGCAAATCCAAGGAAAACCGCTGCCATGCTTGAAATAATACTAAACTATCCCCAGAAAGGCTATAAACGTGAGAATCGGGATCAAAAAGAGAAGCCGGAAGGGCAGGCCTTCCCACTCAGGGCCTGCAGGCTCACTGGCTTTGGGAGCCTTTCCAAACCATGTGTCTGCCAGAGGATGTGTCACCAGAACTGAGCTAATTATCCCTGTAATTCACACGCTGGGGTGGGGGCTATCACCAGGGGGTAGAAGAGGTTATCTCAAGACCTCAGGCAGAATGCAGCTAAGGAGACCTGCCCCGCCCCCCTCAGCTTCAGTAAATGCCCCCAAAGGGGCCGCCAAGGCTCTGCTTAGAGGCTGCAGAGAGCAAGGCTTCTCGATGAAGTGGCACCGACTCCAAGAGCTGCAGGTGGTCACACACTGCGCGGAGGGGGGAGCCCGCTCAGAAGCCCTGCAGACTTCCTGGTCCCCCCTGCCCCCACCTCTCCTCCGGCCGGCCCAGGCTGCCCACCGGGCATCCAATCCCTCCCGTCACTCCAGCCTCTCTCGCTTCCTCCCCTCTTCCAGCCTCCTGTCTGCCGGGCCTGCAAAGGGCAGCCCGTGGGATGGGCGTCAGCTGGGCGGTAAGAAATGGGAAGCCACAGTGGTTCGCTGAAAACTCGAGTCCCCGCAAGCCAGGACCAGTCACAAGGCCACAGAGGAGGCGGCTACAGTTAATCCAAACCGAATGTGGACCCAGCCCTGGGTGGGGACCTGGGCTCTCCCTCGGCGGCCCCTCCCGAGGAGTGACCGAAGGCTGCGTGGCATCCCGCGCTCAGGCTTCTCCGTCACCCGAGAAGATAAGAGGCACGGCTGCCAGACACGACGCGACCCCCAACCGGACGCTGTCGTTAGCTCTTCCCAAACGGTTCCCCAGTCCCCTCCTGCCGCCGTCCGGGCAGGGCGGGGAGGGAGGCGGCCACCACTCCCGAGCAGGGGCTGGTGCTGAGCGACCTGGGGGCCGCCCGGACTCTGGCCGCCGCACAGGTACTGGTCAGCGACTAGTCGTCGGTGACGGTCAGGGCGCGCGTCCTGCCGATCTCGGCCGGGAGGGCCTCGGGACTCCAGGGGCCGACTCCTCGTCCTCCCACCACCGCCGCCCTGGGCGTCCCTCCTCTGGGGCGGAGGGTCCAAGTGTGTCCTGTCCCGTGCCGCAATCGTGGTTTAATCAACTTCCCCTGCGTTCCCCTCCTCCCTTTACTGCACTTCAGAACGACCTGGCAACCCTGCCTCCCCCAAGACCCCACCGGGGGCCCCCCGCCCCGGCCCCGAACCTTGCCGCAGCGGGGCGCGTGCCAGCTCAGGCCGGTCCTCGGGGAAGGCGTCGCGGAGGCGCTGCCACAGGCGGCCCAGGTCGGCGAAGCTGCGGTGCAGGTAGAGCACGCTGCGGTCCGACCACTCGGTGCGGATCTCGAAGAACTCCTCCTCGTCGCCGCGCCGGCTGACGATGAGCCTGCGGATGCCGTTCACCCAGCAGCCGCGCACGAACATGTTCACGAGCGAGGTGCCCTCAAACACCGCCGAGGCCATGCCGCGGGCCGCGCATCCCCCGCCGCGGGGCGCCCCCCGCCCCGCCCGGCCCCCGCCCGCCGGCAGGAGGCGCGTCCGGCCGGGCCGGGCTCTGCCGGGGGCTGACCGGAGCCGGAGTCGGGCGGGGGCTGTCTGGAGCCGGGGCCGGGCCGGGCTCTGCCGGGGGCTGTCCGGAGCCGAGGCCGGGCCGGGCTCTGCCGGGACCGGGGCCTGTCCGCGGGCTGTCAGGGCCCGGGGTCCGTCGGGTCTGCCCTGGGCGCCGCGCACTCCGCCAAAGCGCGGCGACGAGTCGGCCGGCGCGGCCGGGCGGCGGCTTTATAAGGCACTTCCCATCGCGGGCGGCGCGGCCGCCGACGTGAGGCCGCGGCCGGTCCGCCCTCCTCCCGCCTCCGGGGAGAGGACGCGCCGCCGGCTGCGCGGAGGGAGGGCCTGGCCGCCGCGCCCGGGCCCCCGCCCCCGAGGGCGCGCTGCTGGCGCCGCGGGGACCCCAGGCCGCCGGAGCGGGGCCGAAACCCGAGCGCTGGGCCCGCCTCCGCGCCCGCCCGCCCGCCGGCCTACCGGCCCGCCGCTTCCGTCCCCCCGGCCCCGAGCCGCTGGGCCGGACTGGACGAGACTTGGGGGAGGGGTGTGGGGGGGCGGGCCCAGGGGCTGTTTCTCCTTCCGCTTCTCCAGGCTTGGGAATCCTCCTGCGCCCCCGCCCCCGGCCCGCGACGGGGCGGACCCTGCAAGCGTCGGGCAGGGGAGGGCGGCCCGACCGCCGAGCGAGGCGCGCCCTGGTCTCCGCACCGCCGCCTGCCTACCCACCCGGGCCGGGGGGCAGGGGGGCCGGGGGGCCGGGGGCCCGAGGCCGAGGCCGGCCCGCCCCGCGCGCGTCCCCCGCCCGGCGTCCCCCCGCGCATTCCAGTCGTGCCACAGCCCGGCCAAGGCCCGGCCGCCGCCGGCATGCTGGCGGGGACGCGGCGGGTCGGGCAGCAGCGGTCAGGCCTTGCCCGGGAAGGGTGTCTCCGGGGACCGCGACCCGCCCACAAGCCGAGGCCCTCCTAAGGAAGGAAGCCCCCTGCTAAGAAGCGGGCGGAGCGGGGGTGGGAAGGGGTCTCCTGGGACAGAGCGTCCCCGAGTGGGCCGGGAGCGGTTTGTGAGACGGGGCACTGGGGACACTGCCCACGGTGAAACGAATCGCAGCGGCCGTGATTCGCAGCCTCCTGTTCCTGAGGCTGCTCCTCACGGGAAGATCATTTCATGCGAGAGTTTAAGAATTGGAAGTTGGTTCCAGAAGTGTCTCCAGTGACCTCGCATCGCCCTAGGCGCGGTAGGAGAGCCAGGGCGAGGGCCCTCGGCGCTGTGCAGCGTTCTGGAAAGTCTTGAAAGCCCTCTAGGGCGACAGAGGTTCGAGGCCCGAGCGCTGTTATGCAGGTCACTTGACTCAGTCCAGACCGAGATGCCCCCGCCCCGCATCGCCGCCGCCAGGTTTTATTCAGACTTTCGGATATATCGTCAAAGTTCAACATCAGGGTTCGTGTTTACCTGCCTGTGTTGGTCTTTCTCCCGGTTTGCCCTGTGAAAAATCTAGCAGCCTCTCCCGCCCCCGGCTGTGGCAGGCTGTCAGTAGATGCTGTGCGACTGATAGTAGACTGACCGACCGACCGCAGTCCGCCCCGTGCAGGAGGGACCTGAGGGCAGAGGCCAGAGCAGACCTGAGGTCCACCTTCCTCAGCGAGGCCTCCCCGAGCCTCATCCTCCCTGGACGCACATCCCTTTTCTCCTACTGCCTCTGGGCTGAGCGGCCTCCCCAGGACTTTAGAGGCCAGATTGAAGGTGCTGTTACGCATCCTGTTTTTCGGGCACCCTGCGCCGTGTAAAATCTTTCCTAGGAGCCATCAGGTCTCCATTCCCTTGTTGCCTAAGAGGCCTAACTCTGTGAAGCTGCCCTTCACTTTGCGTCAGGCGTTCCTGGTTCACTAAAAAGAAGAAAGTATTTTCGTATCAGTGATGTTTCTTTAAAGAGACCTGGAACTAGAGAAAACTAGATGGCCAATTAAAAATAGCAAGCCCCCAAATGCTGCTAATAATGACAGAAATTCGGATCAAAACACAATGAACTGCCATTTTTAAATCCATTGCATTGATATAGATTTGTAAAATCTAAGAAAAAGTACCCAAAATCTGAAAAGAAAGCCAAAAGAATCATCATTCTTTCAAAGTGTGTCCTTTCACTGACATTTTGAAGGATTGTTTAAAGGCCAAAGGATTACTTAATTTTCTAGGAGAGTGTACCATTGTTTGATGTTGCTGTTTATTATTAATGAAAGGCTAAGACTCCGTAAGATTATATATTAACTTAGAGATTTGTGCCTGGTAGAGATGCAAATATTTTTTGTACCAAAGAAAAGATAACCTCAAAGGTTATAATTTATTGCCCTGCAGGACGTTAACCATTCTCACTTCTAGCCTAGCAATCCTATTTTAATATTTTTTAAGGACTATGTAAACCCATTTCTCCAAATGGTCTTTCAATCAGCTTTTTCATCTTACAAATTTCCTCATTAGTGATTGAATAAATTTTTGACACGTGTATTCCTTATTTGTAGGAACATATTGGAAAGTCATATTTTTTAACTTGAAATTATACTTGGACAAGTCTGACAAGAGCAAGAATTTTTTCACAAGGTGTGAGGTAAGGCTCTTTAGAAGGCAGTTTGGCAGTAGTTGTTAAAACTGAAAATGTGCATGACTTGTGCCCCAACGATTCCTCTTCTAGGATTCAGTCCTAGAGAAATGTTTCCACGTAGGCACTAAGAGAAACGTATAAAGGCATTCATTGTTGCATGTCTGCCACAGTGAGAAACTGGAAATGACTTAATCCTTAGAGTGGAGTGAATAAATTAATAGCACTGGCATGTGAGAGAATACTATACAGCCACAAAAAACTGAATCCATTCTGAAAGTATGGATAAACATCAGAAAGAAATGTCGGTAGAAATGACTAACGGCTATACCATGGTAATATATGGCAAAACAATATGAAAGAATTTGTGAAGATACCTGCCAATCCCATAAAGGTGCCTTTGGGATGGTGGACAAGTCAAGATGGGAGGGTGTCAAGAGGGCTTTTGCATTACCTATAATGTTCTTATATACATTTCTGAATTAGCTGAATGCACATATTGTGTAATTTTTTTATCTTTTGTTTTTTGCTGAGGAAGATTAGCCCTGAGCTAACATCAGTTCCAATCTTGCCCTATTTTGTATGTGGGTCGTGGCCACAGCACGGCCCCTGACAGGTGGCATAGATGTGCGCCCAGAACCGAGCCTGCACGCCGAAGCAGAGCATATAAACGTAACCACTAGGCCACAGGGCAGGCCTCCCATGTTGTGTAGTTTTTAGAGGGCTGTGGGTGCTGTGAGAGGCTGAAAGTAAATAGCCAAGATGCCCCAGTGCTTGACTCTGGATGAGGGAATAAGCGCTATGGAGATTTTCTTTTTAGTATTTTTCTGTTCTTTAAATATTTTCTGATGGTGATGAAAGAATCTCTGAAATAAATGCTAGAACCTCTGACTCCTGGTCTTGCGCAGCCACTGACTGCCTCCACCCGGGGAATCTCAAACTGCTCACCTCAACTTTCTTTGCCTGGATTTGCCTTTCTATGAATTAGGAATTTAAAGCAAACATTTTGAAAAAGCCCACGTCTGTTGTGAGGACAAATAAGATGGCACACGGCAGAAAGTGTGTTGTGAACCCCTCCGAGGCCCTGTTACATAAATGTTAGGGACAGAAACAAGGAGGGAGAGTGGTTTCAGGTTGTAAAGCCAAGCTGATCGGCTAGTTTAATGCCTGAGGCTACACAACAGCCTGTGAAATGGAGGACACAGAGGAGCTCTCTGGGTCTCCTGTGTCTCCTGTCTGTCTCCCAAGCCTGGGGTAGAATTACACAGACTAACCAGGAGCCCTGGGTGTAGATAAGAGCCTTGGAAACCCGATATTCCAATCCGATTAATAAGAGTAAATAATGGGAATCAAAGACCATGAAATTCAAGGCCTTTACTTTTGAGGTGATGTTTATTTTTCTGTTTGTCTTTCTTGTGCAGTTGTTTTGTTTTGGCTTAGTTGTGTGTTGTTTTTTTTTTTTTTTTAAGTTCTATCCCCTCTCCCTAGAGACAGTACAAAGGTCACCCTCTGTGTCCCCTCATTCTGCATGTGACAATGTGATAGGAAGCTGGGGGCTAAAGTCAGGAAGTGAGACTGCGGGGGGTGGGGGGCGATCCTGTCCCCAGGATGGCCCTAACCCCCCGGGTTCCACAATTTGTAATGACCCCCAGTATACCTCCGACAATAAGCAGTTAGAGCTCAAGAGTCTTTTCCCGCCCTGCCTGGGCTTGGGCTGAGGTTGATGAACTCTTCATCGGCGCGCCATGCTTTCCTTGTGTTTCGCCGCACCCGACGTTGTAGACGCAGGAGGGTAATGGAGTGAGCATCCGCAGCCACAGCTCTTCTCCCTTCTCTCCAAAAGAAGAGCAGTGATGGGGCCTCACAGTTGTGAACATTCTCGGACACCTTAACTAATCTGATCCTCGCAACAGCCCCATGGCTGGTGAGGAAACTGAAGTTCCCAGGAGGGTCTGAAGAGGTCCCAAAGCCATGGCAAGCCCCAAACTGGGGGCCTCCCTGCTGACCCCACCAGCCACACTGGCCTTCCTTCACTGTCTCAAATTGCCAAGCCCCTTCCACTCTGAGCCTGCTCAGGGCCCCTCCGCCACCTGCCGTGGACTGCCGACTCCACTCCCCCTTCAGACCAGTGCTTCTCAAACCCTGCTATGCCTGAGTCCCCCGGGAGCTTGTTAAAAAGCAGGTCTTGATGCAGTAGGTCTGAGTGGGGCTGAGAGTCTGCATTTCCGACAAGTTCCCAGGAGAGGCCAGAGCTCATTATCTGCAGGCCACTCTGAGTAGCAAGGCTGATTCTAGCATAAAACAGACAAAGTGAGTCTGGACAGTGTCAGGAGATGCTGCTGTACCATCTCACAGTACCTGCATCGGTCCATAATTGTAACTGAGCGTGAATTACGTTTTCCTGGCTAGAATGGAACCTCCGTGAGGACAGGGACTAAACTGTCTCCTCATATTTATTTACCCAATGCCTGACACAGGGCCTGGCGTGTGATCCAGCCTCACTAAATATCTGTCAAATGAATAAGTGAGGGAGGAAATGAATGACTGAATGAGCCAGAGAGCCAACACTGCTCTTCCCACCAAAATGATGTCATCCATCAATTCTGACAATTGGACATTTGGGAAGATTTTATAACCTATCGTCAAATCCAGATTTTCCTGGAGACGTAAATCCCAGGTGTTGAGCCATCTTAAAAGGGGACAGACCAAAATGTTCACGGTGATGGCCTCTCAGGAATGGGATTACAGACTTTTATTTTCTTTTGTGCACTTTTCGTGTTCTCCAAATTTAATGCAATAGGCTGGTATTACTGCAGTAATTCACAGGTAATTTAAAAGTTCGTCTAAGCAGATTTTTTCTTCTACTATCTACATGGTCACTTCTCCTTTGTCACTGCAGATGCTGAGCCAGCTGTGTAGTCAATCACTTGTGCTCCTACCATCTCAGTGTCCTGACTACTAAGGAGGGTTGGGCTACAGATGACCACTGAGACTCACTCGGGTGTGAATTCTCTCTGAATCTGTCTTTTCATGCATGTATTCCTTCTCATCCTTGTTACTCCCGAGGAACCCTAACCCAGTCCTCATGACCTCATCTCTGCATGTTCCTGCCAATCTGAACATTGTTTCACGCTGCCCCTTTGCTGAGGGTGGAATTTTGTTCCTGAAGGCCTGGGTGGTAGACTTCACCCTTAGCTGCAGCCGAGGTGTTTGCACGAATTTGAGTCACCATTTTTGAACATGACTGAAAAATCAATGAAAACTCAAGACCGTTTCCGACCATCAGCTTTAGTCGCCTCACTAACTAATCCCATTGGGAGGCGATGCTGGAGTTTTACCCTTTTCAGTTCCCAGCATTCAGTAAATATTCTTCAACACATAATTTGTGTGAGGTTTCTTAGCAATCAGCTTATAGACAGACGAAACATTTGTACCTCCTCCCCGCGTCCACGCCATTTTCCCCAATGATATGAATCCGTGAATACATGACATGATTTCACATGACTTGTTGGTTTGAAGATGACATTTTAGTTTTCACATTTATTAGCTCATTGAAACGTCCACTCAAGCTGCTTTCTGCAAGCTGCCATGAGTAGTTAAGTGAACTTGTTAAAATGAGAAAAGTTTAATGATCAAATTGAAATATTTAGGATCAACACTATAACTGGAGACTTAGTGCCTGCCCATAATATTTACATGAGAACCATTGTATATCATATATTAGGACAAACATCAGCATTCTTTTAGGACAAACATCTACATTTCCTTCTATTCTGAATAGAAATAAAGTGCGCGTGCCTGAACTTCATTCTTACCTGTTTTGAGCTAAATAGCTGCTCATATTAACCAGAAATGTTAGTCCAAGACAACTAATATAATTTTTAAATTTTTACTGCATAGATATATATCTAGCGACATAGATATGTCTTGTTAGATTCCACAAAAGATTTAAGATGACTTAATACATTTATATTGACTTATGTAGGGCTAACTATATATACATGATAAAAACGCATAAATTAAAATCAAAGGCCTAGGAAATACAGTAGAAGAGAAAAAGGAGCAGAGGAAAACAAGTGCACAGATATGCAGGCCATAGAACCTTACTCAGTTGCTAAGTGTGGACTGCAAATGCCTTCCCGCCAGTGGCTTCCCATCTTGGAGGTAAACTCCAGAAGGGCAGCCTGGCTTCCAAGACTTCTACGGGACCTGCCATGTCACCCCTCAGCCCAGCCCCTCACCCCCTACCACCCTCCCACTCCCACAGTCTGCTCCTCTTCAGATACGCTGGGCAGGTCCCACCCCGGGGCTTTGTGGTCACAGTTGCCTCAGCCTGAAGCTGCCTTGTGTCCTTGCCGATGGCCCCCTCCTTGCTCTCTGCTCAAGTCTAGCACCTTATCAGTGAGGCCCTCCCAGACCACTCTTCTGACACGAGCGTGCTCCTGCCTGTCACCATCTCCTTCCTGTCCAGAGGACACGACATTGTACATGCTTTTGAGCCATCTGTCCCCTCACTAGCATGTGAAGCCTGTGAGAGCAGCAAATAGCTAAGGTGCTAGACTCGGGCCAGGGGCAGACTGCAGGTATTTCACACGAAAGGATATCCATCCCACAGTGTGAGGGTTCAGTCATTTCTTTTAAAGGGCACGGATATGCCCTCAATCAACAAAACAGAATTCTTGTCTGGATCTGATTAATCCTCACAACAACAATGTCTGAGGAGCATCCAGCTCTCGCGGTGATGGCACAAGGAGAATCTGCAGCTGAAATTTCCTGCAGCCTGGGAGCGGCTCTACTGCGTGAGCAAAAGAACAGTCAAGACCCCAGCGTTGTCCACCCTAAAGCTGGCCCATGTGATCTGGGTCTTGTCTTGGGAAAGTGTCAAAGTAAGATTTACTAATTGATGCTGCATGTCTTTGTGTATAGACAAATAACCAACACAGATTCCTGGTGATCCCACCAGGCTGACTTCACTATCAAATAAAATACGCCTTCAAGGAACTGAGTTTGGCAGCACATTTACCAAAAATTAGACTTTTGGTATTAGAACAATCTCTTAAGCCATGCTTTCTGACAATGGTTAGAGTGAAACCAAATAAGGTCACCCTAGTACATAAAAATAAAACCATATCAATGAGCATAAAGAATAACTCCTAGGCACTGGGAAAAACTATAAACAGTATAATCAATGGTATTTCAGAATTTTTGTTTGTTTTCTTAAATGTAGTAATGGTATTTTGTAATGAAAATGTCCTTGTTTTTGGACTTTGCATACCAAAGTCCTTAGTAATGAAGTGTTGTAATGTTAAAGACCGTCTTTCAATTGGTTCCACAATAGAGAGAGAGAGAGAGATAGACAGGCAGATAGATGAAGTGAATATAGCCAAATGTTAATAATTGTTGAATCTAAGAGAAGGGATGCAGGCATTTATTATACTATTCTATTTTTTCAACTTTTTTAATATTTGAAAATTTTCACAAGAAAAAACAGGGGCGGGAGAATACTATTCTTATTTCTACTCCTTTATAGTATCCAGAGAATCTAAACGATGTCAAGTGAATCACCCATAAATTAACGAGAAGAGAGGGGAAAGGTCCTGTCACTTGCCTTGAGAAACCACTTATTTCAGCTGACGTTTTCACAGTGATATTAAGGCTCAGGTTCTGTATAAGCAACAGCAGCCAAGGACTTTTACCAAGCACATTAAAATTATTCCCAAACTGGTTACTACTCACTGAGTTAAAGGTCAAGGAAAAAGCAAAATCAATCAACACTGCATCTTGTGTATAATTCGTAGAGTTATGCACAAGGTGACGAAGAATTTAAGGCTCCTTGGTCCTGAAATGCCTAGGCTTCTTGCACACCACCGTCACCACATAACACAAGAATCCCAGCAAATTAAGTCCGCCATATTGCATTTTATACCCAAATTCCCCAAGTTAGATATTCAACTAGACTTTTATTTATTTATATTTTTTTGCTGAGGAAGATTCACGTTGAGCTAACATCCATGCCAATCTTCCTCTATTTTTAGTACATGGGCCGCCAACACAGCATGGCCACTAACAGAGCAGTGTAGGTCTGTGCCCGGGAACCAAACTCAGGCCACCGAAGTAGAGTGCACCAAACTTAACCAGTAGGCCACTGGGGCTGGCCCCAACTAAACTTTAATAGAATCATTTCACATGCCGGCTAAAAAGTCTTTAATGGTCATTTAGCTGTAGTGAATGTTATCGTAAAGCTACGAATGCTCCTGAGGGTAGAGATATTGTCCTGAGTATATTTGCATTAGTTGTGTCACCCAACATGGAGACTCTAGATGGGCACCCAGGAAACATTTTCTCCTATGAGTGAATAAAAAGGAGACTGAGGAACTTCAGGCCTGTTTGAGAAATTGTGTGGGGAATCTGGGTCTGTGTTTACTTCATTTGATATCTGCTCATATCTATATGCCCAACAGCTTGTCCCTTTAGTGCAGTCTCATTCTAACCACATCACCAGGCATTTAGCACAAGGGGAGCAAGAGCTCTCAATGAAGAAGACCAAGGTTGAATTCCATTGCCCCTCACTTTATGGAGTACATATATTTCTGAAAAGAAAATGTGGATCGACTAAATTTCTGTAAATTTGATTAGAAGGAGCAGGAGTTTCTAGTCAGGGGGTGTGTTTGGCCACTCAGCCTCACCCACATGCAGGGGCTTGGATCTGTCCCCAACAGCATCGCCGAGTAGCAAGGACCTACTCTGTTTTGGGGGGATTTATATGATTCAGGCCATCCAAGGGAGGAAATTTGAGGCAGTTCTGGGCTCAGCAAGTGTTTGGAGAGACGAGCACCCTGTCCACAGGCAGTGGGCAGGCATGGGTCCATGAGGGTCCTGGCCCAGTGAGGACAGGAAGACCAGCTCCTCACCACCTGCAACACCGTGATCCCCAGCAGTGGCTTGGCTTCCATGCAGCAGAGTGTGCTGGCTGCCAGGTGGTCCTCTCCATTTCCATTTCCTTCCCCTGAACCTCCAAGGGCACCCCTGCCACCACGTTCCCTGCCATACACCCAAGGAGACTTAATTCTTCCTTTCCTCTCTTTCTGGGGCACAAACTCTTGTTTCCTGCCCCCCTTTGACCTTCCTTTTGGAATCTCAAGAGTATCATTCTAGAGTGGGAAACCCTTGCTTGTTTCTCTTTGCCTTCTTGACACAAGAATTCTAGTACTTCTTGGGGGTCAGTCTAAAGAAATGGGGGGAAATTTACATCAAGACAATTTTAAAGATATCTTACTACAAGTCGAGAGAACTTTAAGGCGTCTCAGGTGACCCTCCTTTCCAGCAAATATTCACATCCTGATTTCCTTTTTGGCTTTTGTGTATATTTATACTTTCATCTCCAGATCTGCTCAATGCAGCTATGGCCATATTAATGAAAGCCTCTAATTTTACCCTTGTCTCTTTCCCTCTAGTTGGCCTGAATGTTTACTTCCAAGTAGCAGCCCAAATTACTTAGCTTAGTTCTCTGCACATCCCAAGAATTGCAGCTAATTGTCAAATTTCTGCTATACATTTCTCCTGCCTGTGATGGCCTCACCAATGGGGCGTAAATTCTGCCCAGGCACAAAGGGTTCAGTGAACTGAAGCCAGAAAAAAGCTCAGGGCAATGGAGCACATGCCAGTGTCTTGGTCCAAGGAGCTGACTTTTACAGAAGTGAGTACATTTGTATTAGCCGTCATGATGGATTGTTCTGACATTTCCCAGACAGGAACATAATTGAAGTTTCTTTTCCCAGGGGCCCTTTAACTCAAACATTCAGAACGACCTGGCCTCAGTTAGCCCAGAGCAGAAGTCATAAGACTGAAAAAATAAGTAAATAAGTTTTTAAAGGGATGGAGAAAGCACTCCCTTCCAAAAACATGCGATTTCGGCCAATGATTGAAGAGGAGCTAAGAATAGCTGGAATGTTTGCTTCCTCCTCACTTAAATTTTTTTTTTAATTTGCTTACATTGTACCTCTGAGGGAGGAGAGTACGCATGGGTGGAAAGTTTATGCTTGAGGGACTTTCTTTCCACCACCAGTCCCCAGAAATGTATGTATATCTTCTAGAAAACCAGCGCTAGTTCTGATCACCAACTTGGGCTACAGCAGTAGTTTAGAAGCTAAGCAATTGCGGACTTCTCTGGCCGGTTTTGCTTTCTGTTAACAACCTATTTTAAAGTTCAGCAGACTGGCATCTCCTTTGATTCTGATTATACTCCCAAAACTCCACTCCAAGTTCAGCGTCAGCAGATCCCAGGCTGACGGTAAGTGAGATGGCTTGCTGGTGCACTGCGTTGGAAAGACAGGCTCAACGTAAGAGCAGCTGCCACGGCGGTGGAGCCCACACAGCCCCTCAGACCACACTGGAAGACGGTTTGACTTAGAGGCAGCCTCTCTGAGATAGCTGGTCTGTGCCAGGCGGCTGTGCGGGCATGCTTTGGGCAAACGGCCAAGGTTTACTTGCTATCCACGTACTTTACACCCGTGACCACACCCTCCCGTAGTGTAAGCGCTGTCTAGTCTTCAGAAGCCTTTACATAATTGTGTTTCCAATGATAATAGCTCTGGGTGATTAATTTTGCTGCTTTTGGTCACTTTCAGGGAAACAGGGTTTGACATGTTGTCAGTTTTAAATTGAGAGAAAATGGAATTGAGGGGTGTTTCCAAATTAATTCCAATGATTTTAAGTCCCACCTTAGAAGAAATGTAATTCTTCCTAGAACGCAACCACACACACACTATTCAATTATTTATTATAACTATTTCATTCCAAAAAGGGTTTGAAGTGGCTTTCAAAACAATGAATAAAAGAATGAAATTAATAGCTAAGGATATTGGGCAGAAACTGAACATATCCAAATTCTTTCACTTCCCTATTGCTCTGGCTGTTCATCTCACTTCACGAGGTCCACGAAATGAGGAAGGGCGATTGGCCAGGGGAAAATGACACTGAGGCTGGGAATACCCTGTTCAAGTCATAGGCTTACAGGAAAACCAATAGGCCTAAGTGTATTATTTTGCCCATTTTTTCACCCTTCGACCGTTACATACAAATATAGAATTAAAAGCATTTTATTAAGGTGGGTAAAAATATTTACACATATTCCAAATTATCCCAGATTAGATGCTCCATGGTACAGGACGCTTGCACTACCTTCTCGCATCCTGTCCACCTCCTCCTGCCGGCCAGGTTTGTTTACTCATAGCTGGACTCTTCCTCTGAATTGGCTCCGAGCTGGGAGGAATAGTCAGTTTTCAAACAAAAGGCGCTTGTAGGAACTCTTACGTCAAAGGAAGGACGAATCCAGAGTTATTTTAGCTGGGGGAGTGGGCAGGAGGGAGGCGAAAGTGGCAGGGGACTTTTACATCTCCTTGTGACTCCGTACTTGGTGGTCCCCAGGTTCTTCAGTGGAACCACAACACGGCCGGAAAACACTTGCAGTTTCTATGACAACGTGGGATGAATGAGCACTTCCTAAGGAAATGAAACTCCTAAATGCTCTGTAACTTTACTGGGGATCTCAAGAGGAGGTTTTTAGGTTTTTTTTCAGTTCACTGATTATAAATCCAGGTTCAAAACCTATGACTGTTTACCCAACTAACCAGTTATTTTTTTTACATGTGTAGATTTTTTTCGCCCCTCCAATTTTTTCAAATCTATTCATCCAACACTTTCTTTCCCTCCCTGTAGAAGTCTCTCTTTGTCCACTTTGCCGTCCTTTCACCGCTCATTCATTCATTCATTCAACAGATTTTTATTGCCAGGTGGTAAATCAAGTGAGAACAGCACCAATAGGAGTGGAGAATTCTTCTGTGCTTTTGGCTGCTGCTTTAGAAAAGACAACAATCTCTCTGGGCCTGGGGGAGTAAGCAGGTGGTCAGGGGTTTCACTTATCCTTTCTAAATTCAGATTTGTTCGCGTGGGAGATCACGAATTACCAGCTCTTGGGGACTGTGAGGAAGGAAAGACGGTCATCCAGACGCTGATCATCTGGTACCTCTGATAAGTTCATATATCAATTTTTAATTCCACAATGGTTTAATTTTCAAAGAAGGAACTTGGAGCATAACATAAGCAATAGCTGCGGCAGCCCTGACCGTAGTCCCGTGAGCTCTGTAGGACTTTGCTGGCGTTTCGTGGGTGGCCGTGCTCTCCACACCTCCTGTAGAATGCTGCCTGCACAATAAGGCTTCAGGCTTTTCTACACACGCAGACATCAGACCGTTGATTTCTGCACCAGTTTCCTCACCCATTTTAAGGGGCATTTTCTCCATGGTAATGAGCTCACTTAGAGTTTGAGTGTAGACTTTGAGAGGCCCCTGTTTTGGACCTCTCTAGTAAATGCAGGCCAGTACATTAGATTTGTCATAGCAAACATCTCATATTCTCTTTATAAAATTCACATGCACCCTTCTTGTTCTGGATGTAGTTAGTCTATGGACTAGGGGGAAAAAACCATCAACGAGGGAAGCTGTGGATGTGTAACTTTGTGAACAGGAATGTCCCAAACTTCCAGTTTCATTCTTCTGATGAAAAGAATTATCACCGTGTGTCATACTTCTGCTGTAAGAAATTTTGCTGAAATATGCTAATAGTTTCCGGCAGTTAAGAGCATTGTGTCTGAAGGAAGGTAGAGATATGGAAATACAGTCAGCTCTAACAATAGACTGAGAGTAACCATGCCTAACCACAAGGGATGAAGATGAAAACCATCATTTCATTCTTTCCCTCCTCTTCTCTTTAGTGCTCTGTTCTGGCTGCATCCTCAGCAGCAGGCGGGGTTTGTTTGCATGTGTCTTCCCAGAGCTGCCCCTCCACATTCTGCAGAGGCAGCCAGGGGCCCAGATAGGAGGCACCCTCTCAGGGGGCACTTCTGAACCCGCCACATCTCTTTTTTAAGGAAAAGAAAGGTCTCAAGATTACTGTCTTTCTAGTTTTTACCACTTCCCTCACTAATACAGATGCGCCGTATTTGCATAACATATTTTTGGTCCACAGTGGGACCCCCGTCTCCAGCTTCCTCAGTACATATTTTATTCTGTGTGATGTCTGAGAGCCGAGCATGTAATCTCATTACCAGCCCGTATGCTTCAAGTGAGTTATTCTACAGTCTTTAGAATTGCACTTCCAATTTGTAAGCCTAGCTAACAATTATATTTTCATCTCGGAACGACGTTAAATGAAAGAATGCTTTGTGGTGAGAATTAGATCAAAGACTCAGTGCGTGCAGACCCCACCCCCAGCCTGGCTTCCTTGCTTGCTCAATAGTGGTTGGCATTATAAAACTCCTTTTCTGGGCCAGCCCAGAGGTGCAGCGGTTAAGTGCACACGTTCTGCTTCGGCGGCCTGGGGTTCGCCGGTTCGGATCCCAGGTGCAAACATGGCACTGCTTGGCAAGCCATGCTGTGGCAGGTGTCCCACATATAAAGTAGAGGAAGGTGAGTGCAGATGGTAGCTCTGGGCCAGTCTTCCTCAGCAAAAAGAGGAGGATTGGCAGCAGTCAGCTTAGGGCTAATCTTCCTCAAAAAAAAAACAACTCCTTTTCTTTAGAACACTCATCCTCACCTAGAGAACCTTGCAGAAACTACATTCAAAACAGAGCACTGTTGGGGCTGGCCCCGTGCCTGAGTCATTAAGTTCGCACACTCCGCTTCAGTGGCCCAGGGCTTCGCTGGTTCGGATCCTGGGCACAGACCTAGCACCACTCATCAGGCCATGCTGAAGCAGTGTCCCACACAGTACAACCAGAGGTGCTCACAGCTAGAATATACAACTATGTACGGGGGGCTTTGGGGAGAAGAATTCAAAAAAAAGAAGATTGGCAACAGTTGTTAGCTCAGGTGCCAATCTTTAAAAAAAATGTATCTACAACTAGAAGGACTCACAACTAAAAACACAGAGCTGTGTACCAGGGGGCTTTGGGGAGAAAAAGGAAAAATAAAATCTTTTTTAAAAAATGTATAAAAACACCCAGAGCACTGTTTAACTTTCTTCCCCCAATGCTCTAACTTCCTCACCAGAGAATGATCATTTCCAGGCTCGGAGATAGTGTTCAATGACTGAAGTGCCAGCAGGGAAATGGCCTGGGGTCCCAGATTGGTGGGATTGATGAATAAACTGTCCGTCTCTTAAAAAATATACAACAGGTGAATTACAATTTTAAAAAATATAATAATTTTGCTGAGATAGGGCAAAGGCAGAGTCAGAATCGCTCTTCCAAGTGTCTCCAGCCTCTCTTTGGGTCCCCACTTCCGTTTAGCTGCTTTGGGGCCGAACACTTTGCTAGAGGATTTCTTCCAGCGCTACCACAATCCTAAAAGGCTGAGGTTTTTAATCCTCATTACACAGGTGAGGAACCGGAGGCGAGCGGCTGTCCCTCGGGCCACTCAGATCTGGCCGCTTTCTGCTAATGTGCTCTTTTGCCAGCTCACACACTTGCTCTTCGGGCTTCCCTTTGCTTTGAGGACCTGCTCTCTGACAAGATGAGGGTTTCCCAGATGAGGCTCATCATCAGAATCAGCTGGGCGCTATTAAAGTCAGAGGGGCCCCAGCGTCTCCTGGAAACGCTGACTCATGCACCTGGCAGGCAGGGGTGTGTGAGGGGTGAACCAGAAGTCTCCTTGTTTAACAAACTCCATGAGTGATTCTGACAAATAATCAAGTTGGGGAAGAGATGCCATTTCCCAAAAGTTTTTGACTCATGCTCCTCTTTCATGTAATGTACAATCTCAAAAAGCTCCTTGAAAATAAAAAAAAATAATTTTATCATTTTTACATGACATTGACCAAAATTTATTTTAATTTTATTTTATTTCGGATCAATGTGATATCAAAAGATGTCATGAAGTATTTCTAATGCAATATTAATGATGATCATGATCTGTAAGCTGCATTTTTACTTTTTCCTCACCTAAGGAGTAGCTGGTGCTATTTAACAAAGTTTAATTTTATACGAAAAAGCACAATTTGTTGACAAACCAATTTTTAAATGACCTGTTATATTGTGTTTGGGCAAATGACAAATATTAAAATACAGCTTGAAATTGACTATGTTAAGACATCAAAAGTGGACCATGGACTTAAGTTTTTTCATAACTTTTATGTTTTGTTTCAAAATGATAAGGGAGACGGAATGTCTTTCGTTCGATTTATTTTCAATAAATGGAAAAGTGAGTGGATGAAATAAGTGTTGTATTTGCTCTTTTAGACAACGGTTTGAGATGCTGGACACTGATGTCCTTTGAGAATTCCGATTCAATAAATGTAACTGGTAGAAGTTTGGAGGCTTATTTGAGGAACGATTATGTTATTTTCTTCACAAACTTGTATTTAAATGTCAGTTCTCCAAATGCCTTGTCCGTTTAACCGAGGCCCATTACGGGCACGAGTCAGACCACGTAGACTGAGGTGAAGAAGCACGTGGAGTCTGCGGCTGGCAGGAGCGCCAGAGTGGACAGCTGTCCTCAGCACACAGAGCCACAAAAGCCGAGGGCCCCGCCCCGCCCCCACCGTGCTCCACCATGTGGGCTCCCTCCCTGAGTACTCAGAGGTGCAAGCTTAGAGGTACAACTTTAGGTTGTAAAGGGGGAAATCCCCGCATAATTATTTTATTCATTTATTATTTTAAAGTGAAAACAGAAGTAGGTGCCATTAGCACCTTCAATGGCATGAACCCTCTTGGAACCCTTTCACTGATGCTGGCTGGGCACTGAGAAGCGGGTGGTGAAATTCTGTGGCTCCTGGTGTGTTAGCAAAGCTTCTCAATCCTGATGGCCGGTTAGAATCATCTGGGCAGCTTGTCTTGGTCCACCCAGACCATTAACCCAGAACCTCTGGTGGAAGCTTCCAGCATCAGGACTAAGCTCCCAGGTGATTCTAATGTGTGACCAGGTTGAGAACCACAGCCACAACCCAAAGGGTTCCGCCAGGCACTATGACAAGCTTAGTAGGGGAAGATATTTGGGGGAAATTAGGTCTTTCTAAGGCCTGAAATCCCATCACAGGATCCTGGCCCTCTCCCCTAGGCCTGCCCCTGCCTGGTGTCCTGGGGGAGTCCACAGTGGTGTGCACTGGCTTAAGGAAACCAGCACACCCAAAAAACATTTTGCCTGAAAGATTTTGGAAATTTACCTGCAAGTTCTTTTTAAAGATTAGAAAGTTGCAAATACAAGTTTATGGAGGCTCACACCCAGATCGCTGAGCCCTACCATGCCCTGCCTCCCCCACCCACCCCAGTAGAGGTGCCCCCCAGACCCTGTTTCAGCCTGGAGATTGTAGGGGCTCCAAGCCCTGCTCGCACTTATTTCTGAGAGCTGGCCCTGCGCTGACCATTGTGAACACAGAGATAGAGACATGCCCCCGCCCCCAAGGAAGTTCCATCCAGTTGGGGACAGATAAGCAAGTCAGGGATTACAGCCCGCTGTGGTAAGAGCTGCGACAGGGAGGCCAACCGTGAGCTGGTGGATCAGCCACTGAATCCTACGGAATCTCAGCCCTGCCTCTGCTCCAAGAGGTACAAGGGTGGAGAGCCAGCATTTGAACAAGGTCTCCTCCTTCATAGACACAGATATGGTAATATATAAATATGCATTTCTCGTATGTGTCTATTTGTGTGTGAGGATGTATATATATATATATATATATCTTTTGTCTTCTACAGAACAGATAAACAACCATAAAATATTCCACTGAAAACTTCTTTCCACTGCAAGTGATGAGCTTATTTCAAATAGTCCCTAAATGTGCCATCTTTGGTGCAGGGGGCTAGTGAGAGAAAAGATTTTACATAAGTAGGTTGGAGTCAACTGTGGCAGCTTCGCATGCAGGCTGGGCACTGTTTAGAAGTGTTATTCTGAAGATTATGAAGAGGTGTGTGTGAGTTGTGGGTGTGTTTTGTGTGTGTGTGTGTTGGGTATGTGTGTGTATTGGATATGTGTGGGTTGGTAGACGTGTTGGGTGTTTGTGTATAGGGTGTGTTTTGGGTGTGTGTTGGGTGTGTGTGTGCACAGGCACGTGTGTGTTGCGGGTGTATGTGACAGGAGCAGACCTGTCCTGGTGGATAACTGGTAGAGGTATGTAGGAGGCATTGTTGGGAGACAACCTGTAGGGGGGTGTAGGAGGTATTGTGAAGGACAGCTTGTAGTGGGGTGTAGGAGGCATTGTTGGGAGACAACCTGTAGGGGGGTGTAGGAGGTATTGTGAAGGACAGCTTGTAGTGGGGTGTAGGAGGCATTGTGGGGGACGGCCTGTAGTGGGGTGTAGGAAGTATTGTGGGGGACAGCCTGTAGTGGGGTGTAGGAGGCATTGTGGGGGACAGCCTGTAGTGGGGTGTAGGAGGCATTGTGGGGGACGGCCTGTAGTGGGGTGTAGGAGGCATTGTGGGGGACGGCCTGTGTGGGGTGTAGGAGGCATTGTGGGGGACGGCCTGTGTGGGGTGTAGGAGGCATTGTGGGGGATGGCCTGTGTGGGGTGTAGGAGGCATTGTGGGGGACGGCCTGTGTGGGGTGTAGGAGGCATTGTGGGGGACGGCCTGTGTGGGGTGTAGGAGGCATTGTGGGGGACGGCCTGTAGTGGGGTGTAGGAGGCATTGTGGGGGACGGCCTGTGTGGGGTGTAGGAGGCATTGTGGGGGACGGCCTGTAGTGGGGTGTAGGAGGCATTGTGGGGGACGGCCTGTGTGGGGTGTAGGAGGCATTGTGGGGGACGGCCTGTAGTGGGGTGTAGGAGGCATTGTGGGGGACGGCCTGTGTGGGGTGTAGGAGGCATTGTGGGGGACAGGCTCTGGTTGGGAGCAGGGAGAGGAAGTAGGAGGCTGTTGACGGGAAAGTACCAGTGGAGACAGAAGGAAAGGAGTGGGACAGGAAACATGGAAAGGACGGATGGCAGGGTTCGGTGCTCACTAGATGAGGATGACAGGGCTGTGAGCTGCACCCCCCAGTCGATAGTGCCTCTGACCGGGCGTGGCACAGGAGGGCCCAGAGAGGCCCTGAGCCGGCTGTGGCTCCCTGAGTGCAAGGCACTGTGCTTGTTTGCCTCTGGGACCTTGAGACTCAAGAGCCAGTTAACTCCTGTCTGAGGGAGGCCCCGGGAGGAGATGTCCAGTGGCCGGGTGCAGACAGGCTGACCAGCCGCGGAGGAGCGCCCCGAGCAGCTGCCCGCGCTCCCAGGCGAGCGTCTGTCCTTTGAATGTGGACGCACTTGTCCTCAGGACTTGGAAATGGCCAAGAAACTCTGAGGAGAAAACGAAGAGTTGCCAAAGGTCCCTGAGAACCCCCGGGGACAATATGGAACCGCATACCCAACAGCCTCCCCACTGTGGGTCCCTGTTGGAGAGGTTTTCTCCGGGGGTCCGTGAAAACACCGGGATCGTGAGTCAGGCTGTGGAATCGTGCTGCATTGGGGTCCTTCCTCCTCGGTGCTCCTGGCGGTGGAAGCCCGTTTTCAAGGGCCCGTGGGAGGCCTACGAGACCGGCACTGCACACAGCGGCCCACCCCCACAGTGGGATTTGTTTTATTGAACAGCACAGAATTTGGGAGAGAGTGTCTTTTGTCAACTATTTTCTCCTCCGAACAAGTAATCAATAAGTTGACGACTGCCAGCAAAGCAGGAAGGAGCCGTTTCAGACTCCCTAGGACCTCTCTCCTACTGAGAGCGAGACAAGAAAGCTGCTTTTTTGGGTTTGTTTCTTCTTCCCACCACTAACATGTAATTTTCATGCAGCAGCCTGAAGTTCCATCCAAGAAAACAAAATGAGATGAAATCAGCAAGGATGTGTAACTACATGCTCGGCTAAATGCTGGAGACGACACCCATGCCACAGCCCAGCTCATCTCATCCGAGGCTGCCTGCCGGGGGTGGAAGCAGCCCCTTCTTCACAGTAAGGTCACCTCAACTTCCGTTCCCTCTCAGACTGAAGTCCTAGTCTACTTTTGAAACCATGTGCACATTAATTTACCGTTTTATAGAACATCAAGGCATGAAGCCTCCATAATCTCGCTGTGTGTGTGTGTGTGTGTGTGTGTGTGTGTGTGTGTGTGGCTCATTCCTCGTTCATCCAAGGACACTTTACCTCTCAAGCTTTCCATGGCTGTGGACACCGCAGTCCCGTCATGCTGAACGAGCTGAGCCTTGGGTGATCAATCTCAGGCGCGTGTCCTCCGACGGGCTGCAGCACTCATCGCTGGGTATGATGTTTTCCTCTCACGTCAGCAGTGGTTCCCAGGCCCCAGTCACCTCTGCTGTGTAAAACTTAGCAAGGAAGTCAATATTGCAGTATTTGACAAATTGCGCTGATTCGTGTTCTAATTAATCCTGTAAACGACCTTTACTGTTCTCTGCTTGAAATCCGGCATGTCCAGACCCGCCTGAAGTTACTCAGGGTGTCTGCGTTTGAAGGTAAAAAGCAATGATCTCCTTCTTTAAACACTAAGTGTGGATCATTTCTTTGCTGCCGGGAAAAAAATCCCTCCACGTGGATATTACCTAAGAAAATGCTGCGTGCGATAGAGCCTGCCTCCGCAGGGCCAGCAAAGATGGGACGACTGCCCGAGCCCCTTGCCATGCTGGGTCCAGCTGCACTTGTCAGCATCATCCTGGGTGGGTGTTGGGCAGAGAGCTTTCCACAGCCACGTGTGACCCATTCCCTGCTGTCACCGAGCCAAGAGCACTTTCGTGCCCAGGAGGCTGTGCCCACGCTTTGCTTCTTGCCCACGCGGTCCTACCCCTCTCATGGGAGGGAGCAGCTGAGCATCTGGAGCTTATCTGCCAGGGCCCAGGGCCGAGTGGTAGAATGGGCCCTGAGAGGCTAGGCCAGTGTGTTCTAAGCCTGTGGGTCTCCTGGCAGAATTATCTTCTCTTCTTCTGTTGTTCTTACCTGAAACTATCAATACCCATGGAACCTTTACCACAAAATAGAGAACACCACACAAGGCTGGGCACCGACCAGTCCAAATGGGCTGAGGGAGGTGACAGAGGCCTCTGCTGTGCTGGGGTTACCCTTTGGATGCTGGCTCGTGGAGACATGTAGGGTGCTGAGGGACAGACCAGGAGGCCAGGGCACAGCAGTGGGCACAGGGGTGGGGGCACATGACTAATTCCCAACCAGTCTGAAGGCCCTGCAATGTTTCAACAACCACGGGGGCCTTACTGGAACATGGTGGGAAATTCCAGCCCTGACTGTCAATCAGGTCCCTGTTCCCTTCACTCCCTAACCCACCTCCATTCAAACGATGTTTGCTGAGCAGCTGAAATGACCCAGGAGCTCTGCACAGTGATAGAAGACACAGAGATGAATGAGCACGCCCTCACCTGCACACATAGGTCAGCTGGAGGGGGCACTCTCCACTCATACAGCAGGCACTGGGTGCTGACCATAGGCCGGTCATGAGGTCGTGGCTCCGCCCCTGGAGTGATGGCCACGTGGTAGGCAAAGACACTGCACAGTTTCTTGCAGCTGAAACCCAGGGGCAGTGACAGCAGCTGGAACAGTTTCCTGGAACGGATCATTTGAACGGGCCTTGGAGCATGGGTGAGGCCAGCAGGTGAGAAATGGAAGGAGGAGCATTTCAGAGAGTAGAATTTTCCCAGAGCAGGGAAAGTAAAGGGCCCATTACACAATGGCTGGTAAGCCCAGGGGCTTGGAGTTGGAGGTGGGTGCGGTGGAGGGCAATGAGACTGAGGACGTGGGCTGGGGACAACTCAGGAAGAGCCTGAGTATATTAGAGACTTTTTTCCCAATTTTTTTGTTACGGTAAAATACACATATAAAATGTAGCATCATAACTGTTTTGACTGTACAGTTCAGCAGTATCAAATACATTCACACTGTTGTGGAACCATCACCACTATCCATCTCCAGAATTATTTTCTTCTTCCCCAACTGAAACTCCATCCCCATTAGACACTAACTCCCCATCCCCTCCCCCAGGCCCTGGTACCCGCCATTCTACTCTCTGTCTCTATAAATCTGATTCCTCTAGAGGCCTCATACAAGGGGAATGATCCAGTAGTTGTCCATTTGTGTCTGGCTTATTTCACTGAGCATCATGACCTCCAGGTTCATCCATGTTGTAGCATGTGACAGAATTTCCTTCCTTTTTAAGGCTGAATAATATTCCATTGTATGTATACCCCACATTTTGTTTATTCGTTCATCTGTCAATGGACACAAGTTGCTTCCATGTTTTAGCTATTGTGAATAACGCTGCTGTGAACACAGGTGTACATATATCTGCTCGAGAGCCTGCTTTCAGTTCTTTGGGGTATATCCAGAAGTGGAATTGCTGGATCATGTGGTAATTCTATCCTTAATTTTTTTTTAGCTGAAGAAAATACGAGTCACCCTGAGCTAACATCTGTGCCAGTCTTCCTCCATTTTGTATGTGGGTCATCGCCACAATGTGGCTACCAACAAGTGGTGTAGGTCTGCTCCCGAGATCTGAACGTGGGCCGCCAGAGCAGAGCAGGCTGAACTGAACCACTAGGCCATGAGGCTGGCCCCCATCCTTAATTTTTTGAGGAATCATTTTATATTCCCACTAATAGTACACAAGTGTCCCAATTACCCCAAACCCTAGCCAACTCTAGTTATTTTCTGTTTTTTTGATGCTGACCATCCTAATGGGTGTGAGGTGGCATCTCACTGTGATTTTAATTTGCATTTCCCTATTGATTAGTGGAGAGACTTTTTAACTCTACCCCGTTTTATTAATTTACAAACATACAGGAGAGCTGAGAAAGTAACATGAACACCTAGATTCAACAACCATTGGTTTGCTGAGTGCGAGTTACGGCCACTGAGACACCTCCCCTCTGAACACCAGCATGCATCATTCTGGAGAACTGGAGGCTTGGGTCAAAAATACTGCAGTGGAGAGAGATTTGCGGTGGGAGAGCAGCTAAGAGCCTACTGAGACAGCCAGGAAAGACGTGCTGAGGGCTGCCTAGGGTCACGTGCCCCAGAAGCAGACCCTGAGACAAGGATTCATGAGCAAGAGGTTTGCTAAGGAAGTGGTCTTGGGAAGACCTGTGAGGGTTGGGGCGGCGGGGGGGGGGGGTGGGGGACAGGCCAGGGAGGAGGCAGGCCTCCCAAGGCTGCCATCTCGGACAGAAGTCCTGCAGACAGATGCTTCAGCCGCATCCCGCAGTGGGTCCGTGGGGTGTAGGGTGTGCTCAGTCTCAAGTCCAGACAAGGGAGCTGGGCTTTCCAAGTCCCGTGCTGATAGTCAGTGTTGAAGGCCCTGTGGTGGGGGGCAGGGCCCCGACGTCGCCTAGTCACCTCCACTAGGGCCTCACTTGGGCAGGGGGCTGTGGGAGGAAGTGGAGCAGAAGCCTGCATGGGGAGACCCTGGGAGACGGGCGCCTGCTGGTGAGGGCAAGCGAAAAGGAAGAGGTGAGCAACACTGGTTCCCTCCCAGGGTGAGGGGAAGCCAGGGGCATCCTTCTCTCACAGAGACCAAGGGAGGAACAGCAGCCTGGGGAGAAAGAACGATGACTCCAGTTGGGCATGTGTTGGTTTTGAAGCATCTGAGGACATTGGGGGAAGGTTGGATGTTGGGAGCTGGATACTGGTCCGTGACTTAGGAGGGACGCAGAGTCCTAAGTACAGCACGAGCAGATGTAGAGGCCCACTGAATGGGATTTCTGTGGATTCTTGGTCCTCTTGGCATTCAGGTCTGGGCCGTTGGGGACAGACAGCAGCCCCAGGAAGGCGTGAGGCAGGTCGCATGCATTTGGGGGCTTTATCATGAGGAGGTAATTCAGTGATCCAGTGCTGAGAGCTGACAATTGTCAAGGCCTTACAGCATGCTCTGCAGGGGCTGACAGAGCCCTGTGGGCGTCCTCGTATTTTCTCTCTGAGAGATGCTATTCTATTATTATTCTAACTTTACAGATAAGAGAATTGAGGCTTTGTGAGATCTGGCATTGCCAGCAAGGTCATAGAGCAAATAAGTGGATAAAACTTATGCTTTAACTCCCTGGTTTTATTAATGACCCCCAAAAATCTTCCTTTGAGGAAGCATTCCTGCAGCGGGAATGTCACAGCACCCCTCTAGTAGTTTAGTTGTCACCCCTGCTCTGTACACCTAGCAAACATTCACCTGCCTGCAAATGGGCCATGTCTCCAGCTTGTCCTGAGAGCTCGGCTCTTCAGTCTCCCTGCAGTGAAGCACAGACCACAACAACTCATCATGAAGGGCATTTACGCAGCACTTTTCATAATGTGAGGCAACCTGGGCCGCAGTATTTTGTAAACACTAAAACAGGCATTTTTACACATCTAAATAGCTCAGAAGTACATCTCGCATTAGTACGCACATCTCCTGGCGGGCCTGCGAAAGGGGTCCCACTCTGTGCATCTTTCCTGAGCTGTCCATGAGAAGAGCTTCCTCTCCCGCCAGGGCCGGTGGCCTGGCGCTTCGGGGAGCTCCTCACAAATAAGTGGTGCAGAAGGAGCGTGGAGTAATTCCTGCGTGGCACAGCAGACGTGTTGGAACAGGGCTGTGGTGGCCCGTCCGAGGACTGTACCCATGATGAAGCCTCATGGGTTCTGTCTACACTTTGTCCTGCACACACAAGGCCGTGCTTCCCTCTTGCGATTCGGCCAGATGACAGGGTGAGACGGCAGCAGGAAGTGACTGTGTGTCCGGTTTGTCCAGGGCAGCCCTGGGTTATGCCTCTTGTCCCAACTTGGACAACACGGCATGTTTTCTTGTCTCTCTTTGCTCTGATTAGGTTTCCCATACTTATTGATTTCGGAGGAGGGATACACTTCTTGTCCAAACCCTCCACACTTGGAAAACTTCCAGACTTGGAAAATAATGGGCCAGATCAGTCTCCCAAGATAAGAAGCCCTGTAGCCCTCACTCTGGGCTAATTCTGAGACTGTGACCACAAAGTGTAAGTATTCAGTTTAGACACGTGAAAGAATGAAGCCAGCTCCCCAAAATAAATATGGGTCAAGTTTGTGGATGGGACTTTGTGGTTGAGGAAGCTTCGTAGAAACAATCATCTGATTTCAAGGTCCCAAAGGTGTGTCTCAGGTGGAGAAGACCTCAGAGGTCACGCTGTTTTCAAATGAGGGAGGAGCCGGCCAATGAAGGGAGCTGCCCGTGGTCACCAGGTGAATGGGTCACAGAGCAGGTCTTCTGAGTTCTAGTCCTGTTTTTCCCGCCGCACTGCAAGGTTTAAGAGATGTGCTGTCCTGAGGCACCGGCTGTCTGACCCACCACGGACAGCCCTGAAGATCTCTGGAGGAGAGGACAAGAACAAAACCCGCCCCACCAGAACCGCTAGGGTGCACGTCTGCCAGCTGCCTGGCATCCCACCGCTGCTCGGCAAGCCCCGCCCCCGGAGGCGGGACACGCACTCATCAGTCTGCTCGCATCCTGTCTGGACCATCTGTGCCCTTGCGTGGGGCTTTCTGGTGAGCAGGTGCAGATGTCCGGTCTGAGGGAAGGAGCAGAGATTCCTGATTCCAACTCCACTTAAGCTTCCCAGGAATTCACTCTCAGGTTCCCTAGGAGCAGGTTTGAATGTCGCTACCACGTAGCATTGCTACCCTCAGTTCCGGTTGGAGCTTCTGCGCAATTAGCGTCCTCTTTTCTGATAAATTGTAAACTCTTGCTGGTGCCTTGCCTTTGGGGCCCCTCCACAGATCTGTAGTGTGTGCTACAATGCCTCCCCACCCCCATCCCCAGGAATTTCAGAAGGACTCCTTCTGGCATTCAGCGTCTTTCTGTGTCTTCTTTTTATAAATATATTGAAGATGAAATTAAGGGTTAGGCTTCCTGATCATGTGATTCTTCCTGATGTCCACAGTCACCCATCCTTTCTGGATCAACGACATCTAAGTATTTCCATGTTTTCCTAGAGCTACATCGAGGTGCCTGGATTCTCATCTGTGTGTGGCTGGGCCCAGCTCCCTGGGCGTGGCTGCTCCGTGGCCTGGTCTGTGAAGGGCCATGCAGGAACTGGCTCCAGATAACATGAATCAATAGGTGGCAGCTCCCCTTTTTGGTAGGAGTCCTCGCAGTGTTATCCCAGGCTTCCCCTTGGCTCCCTGCCAAGGGGAAACAGACAAGCATCTCTCTCCCAACAGCTGAGCCAGGCCGCTCAATGTTCCATTTGTCCTTCTGACGGACAGTGTGCTTTGTTATTGAGTCACGATTAGGAATGCTCGGAGGACCATGTCTGTGAATTCGCAATTCTGGCCTCACATTAGAATCACCTGGGAGCTTTTAAAAATCCCCATGCCTGGACTAGATCAAATAAATCAGGCTCTCTGGGCATCAGTACTTAAAAAAAAAACTCTCCAGGTGATAGCAGTGAGCAACCATGCTGGAGAATCGGCTTCTGTAATGGCACTTCTCAACCGTGAACACGCTTGCAAGTCACCAGGGCGTCTCACTAAAATGCAGATTCAGATCAGTCGGTCTGGGGAGGGGCCTGAGATTCTGCATGTCGGACATGCTCTCAAGTGACGCAGATGCTGCTGGTCCAGGGACCACACTTTAAGTAGCAAAAGTCTGTCACAGGGCTTGGCAAACCATAACTCACAGGCCAGATGCCTTTTTTTTTTTTTTGAGGAACATTAGCCCTGAGCTAACATCTGCTGCCAATTCTCCTCTTTTTTTTTTTTTTCTCCTGAGGAAGATTGGCCCTGAGCTAACATCCATGCCCGTCTTCCTCTACTTTATATGTGGGACGCCTGCCACAGCATGGCTTGTGTAGGTCTGCACCCAGGGTCCGAACTGGGGAGCCCTGAGCTGCCAGAGCAGAGCACACGAACTTAACTGTTATGCCCTGGGGCGAGCCCCAGATGCCTATTTTTTGTAAATAGAGTTTTATTGGGGCAAGCCACTCCCAGCTGGACAGTTATAACAGACTGTATGACCAAAAGCCTTAAATATTTACTATCTGGCTCTTTACAGAAAAAGTATACTGACTTGTGGGTTATAACATGGTAATGCTGCCTCCCTCGATGACCCCGGTCAGAAGGCCTCACTCATTTGAAGATGACGGTGAATCAGAGGGTCTCACAGAGGGTCAGGGTGGATTTTGAAGTCCCAGGAATTATTAGCTCTTCTGACCTCCTTTTCAAGCTTTCAGATTTGGTTTACAACTTTGGTAGTGAAAATTGTTTTTTTTGTGTCTATAGAATGTATTGAAAAAAAAGAAGGATCATTTATTATTATTTAGCTAATGTCCTGGGTAATGTCTTAAGCTGTGCAATCTATGGTGTACAAAATTGTAATGAATCCTGTCACGTAGAAGTTTTTTCCATTTAAAGACTACACAAGTAATGTATATTTGTTGAGAAAACTTATGTGCACACCGCGTCTATAATCTGAACATCCAGAAACAACCTCTATAATGTGTTCGTGTGTAACTTTTCAGGCCATTTCTTACATGCATATACCACATGCCACGCGGTAAACCATGTCTGTGGTCTCCGTTTTCTCATTTCTAAAGTGGGAAGAATAATAACACCTGTGTAAGGCAAGAAAAGATTGATCTTGGTCCCTGGCTCCTGACACAGAGCTCCTGAAGCCTTATGATTTCCTGGGTGACAGGAACGTCTTTCGTCCTAATGAGTTGACTCTGGGTGGGCTTCTGGGTGAGGCCTGGTCACCGGAAAGACCAAGCCCTGATTAGAAGCTTGGAATTTCCAGCCCTGTCCCCACCCTTCCCGCCCCATCTTTCTCTTGAGAAGGGAGAAGCACTGAAAATGGAGTTCGTGATTGGTCGTGCCTATGTGATGGTGCCTCCGTGAAATCCCCAAAGTACGGGGTTCCGACTGCTTCGGGATTGGTGAATGCGTGGAGGTGCGGGGACAGTGGTGTGCTGGGATGGGGCCTGGAAACGCCCGCCCTCTCCCACATATCTTGCCCTGTGCATCTCTTCCATCAGGGTGTTCATCTGTATCCTTTATCATATGCTTTAATAAACTCATAAACTTGTTTCTCTGAGTTCTGTGAGCCGCTCTAGCAAATAAATTGAACCTAAGGAGAGGGTCACGGGGACCTCTGATTTATAGCCACTTGGTCAGAAGTACAGGTAACAACCTGGCCTTGCGATTGGCATCCTGAGGTGGAGGGGGCCGTGGAACCTGCACTTTGTAGCAGGTCGGTCTGAAGCACAGGTGGTAACCGGGGCTTGTGACTGGCGTCTAAAGGGGGCGAAGTTCAGTGGGACTGAACCCTCAGCCTGTGGGATCTGCCACTATCTCGGGTAGACAGTGTCAGAATTGAGTTGAGTGGCAGAGAACCGCTGGGGTGGGGAGAGCCTCCACACATGTGGGGAAGGGTCAGAAGTGTGAGTGTTGTGCGTGCGTGTGGTAGCACTGCAAACGTAAAGGAGGCAGGAGAACCAGGAAAAAGCTTTCCTACAACCTGCCTCACGGGCTCGGTTGGCAGTTTTAAAGGAGATCGTGTCTGTAAAGAGCTGAGCTCAGGTAATAGCTCAATGTATATCAAGTATTGGAAATGGGTTCTACCTTTTCATAAATGACCCCAGAGGGTCTTGAAGCCAGACATAATACTGGCGCCCTCCACACCCGTCCCTCTCTGCGGGAGAGAACTTGGCAGGAGACCACCCCACCCCCAAGGAATGCTGGGAAATGCAGTGTGGCTGGAGGGGCCGACCCAGCATGAAGCCGGGACTGCAGTGGGGGTCGAGTGAATTTTGGTGGAAGACTAGCCTCTGCCACAATGTATTCTACCCATTTTTCTACGGGAGTGTTCACCTTTTGCTTTTTGGTATTCATGAGTTCTTTGTAAGTTAATGATAGTAACCTTATGATATGTGTATTGCAAAATTTTTCTTTGGCATCCATTTTGACTTTGTTTATTAGGTCTTCTATCTTAAAAATAACTTTTAGTAATATATGCACATATACGTATTGTAGAAAATTTTGAAAACAACAAAAAGGACAAATTGGAAAATAAAAATTGCTCAGAATTCCACAACTACAGACAACCCTGTTAACACCTTGATCTAACTGATGTGTGTGCTTCTTCACGCTCAATTGGGGTTATGCTATATATTCTGTGTATAATTTTATATTCTGCTTTTTAATTTAAAATTCTATTGAGAGTTTTTCCACCCCACTGGAGTTTATTTAAAAACATAACGCTTAATATTCTATCATATAGATGTTAATATTTTATTTAATCTTTTTAATCTATTTAATTTATTTAAGTTTCTAACAGTGGAAGTAGTTGTGTCAAAGACACAGCGAGAGAAGCTGAGACAGAGGGAGCAGACGAGCCTGGTGAAGTGAGGAGCATTGGAGCAGGAGGCTGCTGACTCCGCCTCTGAGGCGCCGGCTGACCGTTCCCTGGGGCTGGGCTGACTCAGAACAAGCTTCTGCCCGAGAGCTACACCCTGATGTCCTGCGCCTGCTGATGCTGCGGACTGCTATTGTTTAGAGTTTGGTTCAAACTTCCCTTAAAGCATAAATAGAACAGCGAAGGCACATCCGTGTGCTTCTTGGGAAATAGTGGACTGTAGCCTCCAGCAGAATAGAGTCCAGGATCTTTGATAGAGTGGTTGGTACAATGAAAATAGAAACGATTGTAGCAGTAGTTCTGCCCGGAAGTTTGAAGGGCCCAGCAAGAGGCCACACGCCACAGGTCTAACTATTTAAAAGTTACTCATCAACCTGTTAAACAAAACATATTCTTATCTTCCTGCATTTGCAAATAGACCTTGATAACAACCTGAAGAGGGGTTCAAATTTAGGATTTGTGGCACTCGAGGTTAACAACCTGCACATGGAGGGTTGCAGGACAAGCCCGCTCTTGGCCAGTGGCCTGCCCTCCTTCCCTTCTCCCCCCAACACCTGAGAGGCCTCCAGGCTCCATCCACACCCCAGAAACAGCTGTCCTGCTTTACCCCTGGGGCCTGGGGGTATGATCCACCCCAGGAAGACAGACCCGGGGAATAGATACACATAGACACTAACAGTGGGAACAGGCAGGAAATTCAGATTCACAATTACCTGAAACATGGTCTCGAAAAAGAAACATGGGCTCCAGGCGGGCACATCCTCACTCCAATGGGAGGGGGCTACCCTTGGGCCCAGTAAAGCTGGGGCCAGGGCAGGGACCCCTCCTGCCAGGCCTTAGGTGTGCTGCTCACAGCTGCCATGTATTCACCTGTACTCTGTGCCAGGCCCTGTTCTCTGCTTCCTGCGCCCCATCACTTCCAAATCAGAGTGTTCAAGGTGCTCAACTCACAGGCAGTAGGGGCCCAGGCAAGGTTCACCCGAGAATCCATGCCCTTAACTGCCGTGCGTTACCGCTTCTCAGAGGAGGATAGGAAGCCCTGGATTAGATTGTCTCCAGATCCACTTCCTTCCCAGTGATGCGATTCAGCTGTGTAAGCAGGGCAGGTCCCAGTCTGGCCAACTCTGTATGGAGGAGATGGTCCAGAGATCTCTAAGGTGCTGAGTCCAATATCCCGTGACTCCATGACTTCACATCCACCCACTCACTTTAGACACACTCGAGAGATAAGTTCTGTTACTAAATATTCTGAATATGGGCTTTGTTGATCATTTGTGAGCATAGGTTGTAATTTCTTCGTCTGAATTTTCTCAGGATTATCTCCCTAAATGGGAACGTTGAAGTGGCTCCTTCCAGATGGACCTTTCTCTTGTCATCATGGAAATTATGTGGTTCTCTCCTGCTCCTAGCAAATCACAGTGGGGAGTAAATGCATTCTCTTGGAAATACTCCTAATTCTAGGTTTTTCCAAAACAAAAGTATGTTATCAAAATAATACTTAGGCTGCCGAAGCTTTTTTTCTGAGTTTCACCGTCTTGGCTCTACGGATAATGTCTTGGCTGGGGCTGTGGCCTGGTGTTCAATCCCATCCTGCATTGCAGGGTGTAGGCACAGTAACTGGAACAGTCTTTTCTCTCACTCCATACAGGCCAGCTGGGCAAAAGATGACCCCTGTGCCCCACGGTCCCTCAGCAGTGCTCTCAGGGGCCCCCCTCACCTTCAGGCTGCAAAGCCACAGGGAATGAATATTTTCCCTAAATTAAATCTGTAAATATTTCATATGTCCTGTATTAGCCCCCTTGGACTGAGTTCACGGGCAAAGGAGTACGAGTGATCGATGGAGAATTTGGGTCTATCAGATAACTCCCTGGCACAGTTCTGAAAGATGCAAGAGCAGAGGGAAATTCTCCATCACTGCCCAAGTAGGAATGATTCCAATATGTGTATGTTTTTTCCCCTGGGCAGTGGCAGGATTGTTTCGTGTTTTATCGTTCTCACTTATCCAGTGGTGTTAACATCGTCAGCCCTTGCAACCACCCTCTGGGTCTGTTCAGAGTCTTCTGAGATGGCAGGGGCCGTGTGCTCCTCCCACATGGGTATTCTGTGTCTGTGTTCACCGAGTTACAGACCCATTTGGTCATTTTCTAAGTCTCGTTCTCGACCTTTTTCTCTCTCGAATAATAGTCAGTGACAGGTTGGAGCCCTATACCAGCTGCCTTTAGGAGAACGAGCTCATTGTTCGACATCTGAGGTCATGAGTTCTCGTCCTGACTGTGCTGCTTCCCCACTTTTGTAACTTAGAGATCCAGCTTGTGTGTCTCAGTTTCCTTAAAGGTCAGTTAGAGACAGAAGTACCTGCCTTGCCTACCTGAGCGCGGGGCAGGCATCTAACTGAGGATTGTTTCAACAGACGTGAGGGGGTTAAGGAAGGAGACAGGCCAGTGAGCAAGACATGGTCCCTGTTCTCAGTGGAAAATCAGCCGGTCAGTGACTCACTATGGCATGATACATGGATGAAAGAACACCGTAACTTTGAATTGTTTCGTGTGAACATTTATTGTTGTTTAACACTTGTGGAGTGACACTGGCTTGGGAGGAAGCGCCAGTCTGGGGCTCTCAGAAGCTGAATTGTCCAGGTTGTTAGTCTCAGTGGAAAAGATTTGTACTAGGCACCCAGAACCAGCTCGTGGTTCATCTGATGGCGGCTTCTGGAACTGTAGACAAGGTGCTTAGGTGGAAATAGCTTGTAAGGACTGACCTTGCAAAGAACAAATCCATTCAGTCGGTTTTCTCCAATCATGTTCCATATTCTTTTTAGAGATGTTATCAGTGTGGTGCAAAAAAATAATAAAAAAGATTCAGGGCTCAAATAAGTTTGGGAAATGGTATATACCACATGCCCCTTCACAATTTATACGTGTTAGCAGATTAAAAACTCCAAAAACTGAAGTCTTGCATTAAATAAATCTGTTTAATTTTGTTTCATTCTGCTTAATTCAAATTTGTATATGTAAGACATTTTAGGGTCCCATTTTATAGTACCTGGTTGACCATGCTCTTCAAGGCACCAGTCTGGGAACTGCTGAATGGTAGGGTTGTGGTAAACCTCGTATGACCACGAGGGGAACCGGACGAAAGACTGCAGATGTCTCGGCACCAGTCTATTTCTAGCAGTAGAAAACAAAAACAAGCCCAAACATTCATCTACAGACTTTGGGTCAGTAAATCAGAACATAGGTGGAGGTGATTATCGTATTGTTATTCGTGGTCTATGCAGGGATGCAAAAACGCTAATCCATCGAGCATTCCATTTTGCCTTTCGTATTAGCTCACCTGAATATTTCTTAGTTAAACCTAATATTTTGTTTTAGATCTAGATTTGAATGTCAGCTCTGTTGGTTTTACAAACTTGGGTGTCATGTGACCTCTCTAAGTCTTAACATCATTCATTTAACATGAATGAAGATAAAACCTACTTTACAGGGCTGCTGTGTGGGTAAGGGAAGAATTGTAAAACCACCTCACATTGTGCTTGGCGCACAGTGCGTCCTGGGTAAACTATTATTGGAAACGCCAAAGGCAGCTTTACATGCAGCTATCACTAGCTGCCCAAGGCTGTTGTAGAATTGAAGGAAACTTTGTTTCATGCTCATTCATCATTTACAGTTAAAAAAGAAAAACCTAAAACAGGTTTCTTGAGTTCTGGTGCCGCATCCTTCTTCCCCCCAGGACAGGAGACTGTGGGTGTGAGCGTGAATTCATCACAGAAGGCGGAGGTGGCATTGTTGTCATTGTGACTGTGGCCGTCTGGCTATGACTGGCTGTGGCCAGGACTGATGTCACCCAAAAGCTCACTTCCTTTATCCAGTTTTTCTTTTTACGTGTGCACTTAGATAACTTAAGAGGGAGAGTTTCTGCCAAAAACCCAGAGGGAAGTGGCACCTATTTTTGTGCCCCTGGTGTCTTATGGCCTGGGAGTCTCCTTTCTCCAGTGTCTCCACTTTGAGGAAGTTGGGATCATCCATCCATCCATGAGCAACATCCAAATCAACATTTGCTGGACGCCTGCTGTGTACCTGGCTATAAGGTCCCTGCTTTCGTGGAAGTTAGTATCTAGAAGGGAATGATGTTGGCATCTAAGTCACTTGCTGGAGTTCCCGCACACATTATTTGTAGGCTGTCATCAGGGACACTTTCCTAAGTCACCAGCCGTCTGGCAGAAGGCATGACCAAGTTGTAGCCATCATTTGAAAGTTTCAGGATCTGCTTTCAAGAGAGTAAATGTGTAAATATTGAGTACCTGTTAACCCTTGGTGGACACTTAGCCTTTTTGTCTTTATCCTCCATGCAAAGGCCTGGGTTTAGATCCTCTGATACTTAAGAAGCCATCTTTGCTTCCAAACCCAGGTGAAATTGTTGACTCAGACTTGATGTTTACTGCCTGATTGGAAGACGTGGACATCTAACGTAATTTGTCTTCGTTTCACAAGGCCCAAAGCTTTTATGGATGCATTTGGTGCAGAATAGTCAAAGTACAAAGGCTTCTGGTCTATCCCTATGGAAAAACCCATGTCCAGGGCACACCTTCTTTCTGAAGCATTCGCTGATAGGATGTAGGAAGTACAGACCTTCTGGAAACAGGGAAAAAGAAGACAGGCACGTGGAGATGGCGAAGGATGGTCAGCATATTTAAGTGTCAGGCACTCTGTAGATAGTCCATGCAATTATCTCATTTAATCCTCCCAACAATTCTATAAAATACTTTGTGTTTCCCAAATAGAGAGCCCGGGCCTCAGAGAGGTTAAGTAGTGACCAGGATTCTGATCCGGGGATATCTGCCTTCCAGCCTATTGCCTTTCAGCTATGCTCTGTGGAATTCTGCTGGGAGCTCAGATAAAGTGGTGACAACTCATGAATTAGGAAATTAAACAATGGTATCCCAGTCTGTAACTTCTCTAAAAGCTGTAACACTAACTTTTTATAGCAGCAATCAGCTGTCTTCAGCCCTTAGGTAATGAAGTAAGAAGCCTTAGGTGGCTCTGCCATTACCAGCTGGGTGGCCTTGGATGACCCAATGCCAATAATCATGAAACAGCAGTTTCCTTAGCCCAAATATGGGAAGAACAGCGATGCTAAAATGAAAATAACAACAGTAAAGAGCAGAGAGTAAAAGGAGTGAAAACTTAGATTTTAGAGTGAGACAGACACAGGTATTTGACTCCAAGGTCTACCACTTACAAGTTGGCTGACCTTGGGGAGGTAACTTAAATTCTTTAGGCTTCAGTTTCTTCTCTGACAAATAGGAAAAACAATAGAGCCTCCCCCAGAGAATTGTTGCAAGGGTTCAATTAATGAAGGAATGTATGCAGGTGAACACTTAGCACTGTGATTAGAAGGTTGTAAGAACTCAATAAAAGTTAGCTCCTGTTGTTACCCACCCTGAGTAACTCACGAGACTCTTGTCGCTCTTGAAACTTAAAGAAGTGACGTGTACAGGAAGGTGTTTTGTAAACTGTGAAGCATACTCTGTTGTGCTACTCATCATTAATGGTGATAATCGTCGTGGCTGGAATCAAGCTCACAGTTAGTAATTTTCTTTGCAGTTATGCTCTAAGAAAAGCCAAATGAGTCAGCTCCTTCTCACCCTGGAATACAGAGATTTGAACCAAACATCCTTGGATATCAGGAGCAAAAATTGCACCATACGAGACTCGAGAAAATTAACCGGAGTGGCCATGACAGGTGAAATAAATATTTGAAGACAAAACCATGGGATCCCACCCATGACAAGTTGATCTTCTCCCCCAGCCAATACTGGTGCCAACCAGCATTTATTCCGAGGCCAAGGATTCGTTCCAATCATTTGAGCTTGAAAAGTGTGGCAAAGGAACAGCCTGGACATCAGGAAGAGAACGATCCAGAATGCTGATGTATATGTGAGATGCCACAGAAGCTCCAGGCCCACAGCTGTCCCCACTGGAGCTACGCTGGTGTGCCCAGCTCTCCAAAAGCAGCTTGAAATGCTTTGCAAGGAAATGAAGAGAGTTTATAAATCAGGCTGGTCCCTTTCCAGAATGGGTGTGGCAAATTGTGGCTCATGTGCTAACACTTCCTTCTCCTATTCCCATGGCAGACATCACTAACTGACAATATCACTTTTTCCTGCTGATCCCAGACAGAACTTCAGAATCCTCGCCAACAAAGCACACCAGGCATATGTTGCTGAAAGATTGGAGTTTTCATGCAGGGTGAAATTCAATGGTAACCCCACTTTATACTATCAGCCTAGTGGCCATCCAACATTTCTAAGGATGGTGGCAATGGCAAAGCCTGTTGGTTGTCTACCTACCAGCCATTCCTCTACTCTTCCTCCTTCTTGGCAGAGTCCACATTGCATTATGGAGGCTGAAAACATCAGGTACTCAGATTCCCAGCCTCCTCTGCTGCAAGGACATATGTGTGTGTCCTAATCCTGGCCAATGGGACACAAGAGGATGCCCGATGTCTAAGTTTCCCTCCCTGATAAAAAGAGATGTGCAGGCAGAAACCCCAGTCTTTCCCCCTGGAACTTGCTTGGGTAAAGATGTAATGTCTAGGGCGGTGGCCATTATCTCATAACCATAAGGGACCAAGCCTAAAAATGAAAACCAGTGCTCTGCGGATGGTGGAACAGAAAGATGGAAAGCACCTGGGTCTTTAATAGCGTCCTTTGTGGCTAAATTTACCAAATTTGGAACCACATACTTCTGGAATTCTCATGACAGGAGAAAATAAGTCCGTTTCGTTTAAGCCACTTTTAGTTGGACATGCTGTTACTGTAACCAAGAGCGTTCTTACTGATCTGAGTCCTTTTCTAATGTTTGTGGCATCCCCTACCGGAACTGGCAGAGCCCACCTCGCACTTTTATAGTGAGAGCTGAATATGCCAATTGCTCACTTTCCCAGCTTCCTACACGGTTCAGAATGAGCCTATTACCTAGGCTCCACCAATCCTGTGCACCCAAGCCAAAACCTTGAGTCAGAAGCTAGTGGTGTGAAGAAACAGAGATGGTACAGAATCCGTGCTAATGAAGGAGGCAGGAGCTATGTCCAGTGTCCACAGGGGGCAGTGGCAGTGACTCTGGCTGCAGCAGCATGTGGGGCATGGTGATGTCCAACGTCAGCAGTTCCGCTGGTGCAGCAGCAGTGGCATTGTTTGGAGCAGTTGGGGGAAGCGAGTTCCTGGCTGCATAGCTTCCCAGCCTGGCTCCCCTCCTTCTAAGAGAGTTTATGAGCTTCTCAATAACTTTTTAATAAATTCCCATTTGCTTAAAATAGCAAAATTGGTTTCTGTCGCTTACAACTAAGAATATTGACTGATACCATAACCCACATCCAGTGGTAACTGGACGATACTACCTGAAAGAAGTCGGTTGTTAGCAAACTGTCCACTCGCCATCTCTGCTGAGCATATAAACAGATACCTCTGTAAGTCCTAGTGTGTAAAAAGTCAAAATGTTTCTCCTTTTATATATTTGAATTTCCATGGTGAGGGAGGTATACAATTAAATTAAATCATTTAGATAATCCTCCAGAAACACATGAAATAATGTTTTCTACTTCCTGGGAGGAAGCAAGAGCTTAGCTCGTCTCTCCTTTGTGGTTGCTTAGAATGCCCATGGTGGCCCAGTCACCATGGAGAGAGCTTCCTGTCCAAGCACAGCCAAGAGGCAGCCGCTTCAGAGCGGCTCCAACAGTCGCATGATCCTTTCCTGCTTCTGTAGACACCAATCTCATTGCAGGCTCCGTGTCCTGTTGCCGCCTTCCTTCACACGAACCTCATACTGTGGAGGCTCCTGAGACCTTGGTGTGGGGCTAAGTAGGCTGTGGTAACAGCTGTTTCTGGCCTCGTCCTATTTCGAGTTCTTTGATAGATGAAGCTCTGAGTGGAGCCTGAAGCCACAGGCAGAAGTGGTGTGAGAGCCAAGAGCAGAACCAAGCCTCCCCTTTTTCAGGTTCTAACGCTCCTTGGCCTCAAGGGTCGACCAGATGCCTGACGAGGACCCTGTAACCAGTTAGTGGTCTCTAGCCTGGAACTACTGCCTTAGACTTACTTGCCTCAATTCTTAATTTCCTGCTACTCTCAAACCTCTTTCTTCTCCAGTTAATCAATAAAAATAATAATAACGGCCACTTTTTATTAAGCACAAACTGTCAGCGTTGCTACGTACTAGATGCTTTATATACATTATTTAATTTAATCCTCCTATCTCCTCTGCAAGGCATTTTTATCCCCATTTTACAGATGAGAAAACTGAAATGCAGGGAAGTTAAGAAACTTCCACAAGGTCCCTTTGGAAGGTTGACATTATTAGTTATCTTTTCATATGTCCGTGTCTTATCTCCCAGACAGAGTCCTTGAAGGCAGGAACCGAATAATATTGATCTTTCTTAAACCCACGAGCTTAGAAATAATGCACTGGGTTGGTCAGCTGCTCTGTCTTAGTACGTCCCCGTGTAGAGGATGAGAAAAGTTGGCACGATGAGGGAGTTCGTCAGTGATGCCCTGGGAAGTGATGGACAACTGGCCCTCCGGGGGACAAAGGCCTGGTCTGCATCGTTTGCATATTTCCATTGGGCAAAACCTGCCACAGCTGATTTCCAGCCGGCGGTGGGAAGACACCAGGAAGAGTGGTGCACGATTGGCTCTGGGAAGCTGGGGGAAGCCAGCTCCAACCCCTCACTGGCTCCTGGGGGTGCACAGGCTGTCCAGCCCCAAACTCTTTTTGACTGTTTGGGTGGTATTTTGGCTCTGTGATCTTCTAATAGTTTCTCAAAAGCATGGTGCCTTGGAAGAGTTTACTAACTGGATAATTTACTCAAATCTTACTCCACGTGGAGGTGCGTTCTGGTCGTGGCTGTGCCCGCTCGGCATAAGACGTGCGAACTTCATGCCAGTCCCGAGGGACGCCCACCCACTCTGCCCAGAGTTACGTTTAGGCAGAGGGAAGCTGTGTGACCCGGGCAACCCTTCTTCAGAAAAGCAAACAGCTAGAGCAAAGCCTTTTTGCTATGACTTGGAGTGGCAAGGTGAGGAATTTCTTCCAAGAATGATTAACCCTAAAGATAAGGAAAAATGTCCAACCAAACACAAAGTTGGATGACATGATATTCTTCCCACCAGCCAGCAGCTCTTTTCATCATTCACCCTGGTCTAAGGTGCCCTTGTTTAGACAAAGAACAAAACACCTCTTGTTTAAGCCCTGATCAAACTTACTACCAAGAGGAACGTGTTTTAAAATGCTTGCAGTAAGAGGGGCTGGATTCTATGTTTCTGAAACAACTGTACATACAACAATAAATAAAGATGTAGATTGTGTTGTTAGAAGGGAAATGGATTTCTAATTTTTACTAAATCTAAAAAAGCTCCAAGTCTTTTATCTTAAGTTAATGAAATTGAAAATAATATTTGGCAATCAAATTTGGTAATAAAATGACGTCATAGGTATGTACCCTTGGGCTAAGAGACTTTCATTCTTTCAACAAACTTTTATTGAATATCTCTTAGGTACCAGACGCTCTGTAAGGACCTGGGGATTCAAAGAAGAAAAGCACAGGCCACTGGCTTCGGGTTGAGGTGGCTGAAGAATGCTTCCAGCGGCAGCCTGAGGGTGAGCTGCTGCCCAGAGCCCGGGGCTTTACTGGGGCACAGCCGCATCCCTTCACCCGCAGACCGGCTGTGGCTGTGTGCGTGGTTGGGACGGAGACTGCATGCCCACAAAGCCTAAAATATTTGCTAACCGGCCCTTTACAGAAAAAGTTTGCCAATCCCTGGTCTAGGGTTAATGAGGGTCTAGATAAGGCGCTGACAATGGGAATAAAGATGAGGACACAGAATCTGGTGAAATGCAGGAGGTGGGATCTACAGGGCAGGATGAGGGGCAGAGAAAGGGGACAGGATTGAGGATAATACCCTACTTATCATCAGATCCTGGAGGGAGGGGCCTCTGCTTCCAAGCCATCTCCTTCCCCCATCCCCTAGGCCTTGAGTACACTCCATGCCTGGCATTTCCTGGTGCCCAATACGGCAAACTATTTAGACGGTTTTCAAAAACACCCTTGTACTAATGTGAACGTCTTTTGTTCCAGAGAACCTGGGACAGTATGTCCAAAATAATAAAAGTAACTCTTTTTTGAGTTAACAGTTTGCTGGACTATTGCTAACTACTTTATCTAATGATGCCGGAGGGATCAAAAGGAGGAGAACCACCTACATAAAATATAGCAATATTAAACTTGGCAAGTTAAAATCTATAAAAGTGTTTTTCCTAATGTTATCATAACCATACTAATCCAAAATAAAGCACTATCAGATACTTTAATCTTTAATAGATAAAGATTTAACAAAGTAGCAGCTAGGCGACTTGACAGAAAATCTTTGCTTTGTTTCTTTCTCTCAATTCGAGAATTAACAATAGGTTCAAGGCAGGCAAATAGGTCTGCTGGGGGAAAGGCGGCCTTGAGGAACTGTTAGCTGTTGGCCTCTCTTAACCCGCATGGTTCAGTGACAATGTGCAAATACCCTAAATCTTACAAACTTCATGAGTCACGCGCATCAGTTCATCAGTGCAAACTAATAACCTTATTAATGACGACTCAACTCCACAAACATTATTTTGTACAAGACATGGCTGTACCCTGCTCTGAGGTGGCGGGAAGATCGGAAAGACCAGACGTTTACCCTTAAGGTGCTCTCAATCCGGCTTGAGTGGTTAGAGGTTCGGGTGTGTCCGAATAAGTCAAATGGGATCTGTTCTTGGAGGTAGACCCATCCTGTCATGGGCAGCTAGTGTCCCAACTTGCCATCACATCTTCCCAGTGCATCCACTGACAGCGTGACCACCCTCCTGCCCCGGCCCCACCACGAGGTTTGAGAGGGAGTTGCTGAACGCAGAGCATCCTGCCCCCCCAACCCCTGTGCCTCCCGCTCCCAGCCACAGCGACGGACCCCAGGGGCCCTCCTAGGACTTGCTAACTGCTGCCTGGAAGGCAAAGGCCCCCTCCCTGAGTGTGAAACTGCAGGTGGGAGTGTGACACAGCCGCCTGTGCTCTTGCCTTGGATGGAATTTGGGACACCGAGGCTGATGACACTCGGAGAGAAGCCGGGAGAGCTCTGACCACAGCAGAATCCCTGCTTCTTGGCATCCCTGCCCTCCCCGAAGTCTGGCTTCAAGAGTAGCACCTCTAAAAGAACGTGGCCCCTTTTTGCGTAGGTGAGTCTGAGTCGGGCTTCTGGCCTTTGCAGAAAAATCCTGACTAATAAATATGTGGCCAAGGAAGCAGAGGGCAGGGAGTGGTTGGTTCCCGCTGGGGCACCAGGGCAGGCTTTGTGGGTGAGAACCGCAGACTGAATAGGGTTTCTACAGGCAGAGTTGGAGGGGCACAGCAGGTGCAGCACACGCCAAGGCAGGCAGCCGTGGTCTCGGGAACAGGGCCAGGCCTGATGGGATTGGACGTATGCGTGGGAGGGTGGGCAGAGAGGACGAGGGAAAATAGAAACAACTCAAAGACAAGTGGGGCCAGAATATTTGTGATGAGCTTTGAGTGCAGGTGAGGAGTTCCTAAAATCCAGGGTCACGAGTGCCATCTTTTGAGCCTGTCCTTGAGTAGAAATGACTCTCAAGCAAGTGGCAGTCGGAGGGCAGCGTTGGAAAGCTGAATGCCACGGTGGCTGGCTTTTCTCTCTCATTATAGACGTCTCGTGTGTCGGTCTCTGTAATTAGGGCTTGCGTACCTATGCTTGATTACCAGTGTCAATGACAAGACATTTGAGAGGAATAAGCCATTTAACATGCACTCTACTCTAAAATACAGTATTTTGGTTGGGTTTTAATTTGCCTGTGGCTGCTGCTAAAGATTTTAAAAATATATATTGTGGATCTAGCCCTTGGAATATAGATGCTAAACTTGAAAAACACAGTTGTGTGTGCTGTGCACAAATGAACGTAGTCTATCCCTAAATGTGAGGACCTCGCAGTTTCTCGCAGGAATTGATTCTCTTTGTCTTTGTTGGAGCAGGAGATCTTAAGCAAAAAGCAGTCGTAATTCTTGCAGGCAGTCTCTGAAAGTCTCAAAGACCTAGAAATTGCTGCAACAAACAGTAAAAGTAGACTGCAAACCCAGGACCTCTTTGTACTACTTTGCAACTTCCTGAGAGCCTGTAATCATTTCAAAATAAATGTTTTTAAAATGAGGCAGGGTCTGTGGTTAAATACATTTGGGAAATGCTGGGCACTGTATCCTTCTGTTGGAGATCAGCAAAGCATATGGTTTTCCAAAGGTTCTGAGCAGTCCTTCAGCAAAAAAAAGATTCATTTGGGGGAACGGGAGGGCTGACTTAGGATCTACTTTTGTATGCAATAGCCACCATGACGTGGGTTGAAGTGTCTGTTGTCTTAAGGGGATCTAGACCAAAAGCAAAGTTGGGAGAGGCCATGGTGGAGATCAGAATTCACACAAGGGCTCTTGGCCACCCCTGCCAAGAAGTGTGTTCTGAGCCAGTCTGTCTTGTGATGTGCCAGGCAGAGCCCATCCACAGACTCAGACACCTAGCGTTCTTACCCACCACAAATACACCACCTGGGAGGCCTGAAAACACTGCGGCCTGCTGTACCCTCGGAGGACACGGGGCTGGGAGTGAGCACGACATGTGTGCGGGACAGTACAGAGGCCAGGATGACCAGAGCAGGGAAGGCAACACTCCGGAAAAATAATGGGAACACCAATCAGACAGACAAATGATGATGTGAACAGATGGTGAGGGAGTACGGGGAAAGGAGATAGAGCTTGGCTTTAGAAGCCTAATATCTAATTGACTGGAAATATTGAGATAGATTAAACAAGGAAACAACAAACTGTACTGCAAAGATGAATTCAAGTGTCTTATTAGGGCCATGAAATACCACAAGGATTCAAAACAGAAATCATAATGTTTGGGGGCAGAACTATCATGAAGGGCTCCTTGGGGAGGAAATTGCATTAAGGATGATTTTGAAGAATGAGTGGAATTTCAGAAGTGATGTCCGTTATTGCGCCAGTTGAGAGGGCTGACGAGTTACAAGGAATGGAAAACCCGAATGATAGCCCCGTGAGCATTAGAGATGTTTCATTCTTGTGTGAAGGATGGAGGCGAATGGATGGATCTCAAAAACATGCTAAGAAAAAAAGAGCTACACCCAAAAGACTCCATTCTGTATAATTCCACTTACGTGAGATTCTAGAAAAGATAAAACTGTAGCAACAGAACACAGAGCAGTGGCTGCCAGGGGCTGGGGTCGGGGTATGGGACTGACTACAAAGGGGCCTGAGGGAACTTTCTGGAGTGATAGGAACGTTCTGTATGTTGATTGTGGAGGTGGTTACACAACTGTCTACATCTGTCAACACTCATAGAACTGCACACTTAAAATGGGTTAAATGTTTTGTGTATACCTCATAAACCTGAGTTGTTTTATTTTTAATTACAAAAGAATATATATTAATTGTAGAAAACTTGGAAAATACAAAGAAGCCCAAAAAGGAACTTCAGAATCACTCATAGTATTGAGGCATATCCTTTCAGTATTCGTTATAACAGAACTGGGATTACACCGTCAACGTCTTTCTAGAACTTAAATTTTAATGCCTTAGGAGTATTTCATCATATGGATGTACCAAAGGTATTTAACAGTCCCCATTTTGGAGGAATTTGTAGTGTCCACTCTTTTCTGGTCATAAATAATCCTCTGCTGCATCAGTACCCCACAAGATTCTCTAAGTGGCGTGTTTGGTGAAAAGGCCCAAACATTTTTAGCACTCTTCACACGCTGTTAGTGTCATATTCTTCTGATTATCCTCCTAGAGGAAAGACCATCACCCTTGGAAGGTAGATTTTATTTTTAAGTAATTGAAACTCATGTGGAACCATACCTCAGGAATGAGGAGGCAGGTGAGCTGGGGAATGTTATGTGAGTAATATGACCAAACTTCCTGAAATTTCCGTAGGCTGCTGCTTTTTTTTTTTTTGAGGAATGTTAGCCCTGAGCTGACTGCTGCCAATCCTCCTCTTTGTGCGGGGAAGGCTGGCCCTGAGCTAACATCCATGCCCATCTTTCTGCACTTTACATGTGGGACGCCTACCACAGCGTGGCTTGCCATGCTGTGCCACGTCCGCACCCGGGATCCGAACTGGTGAACCCTGGGCCACCTAAGCGGAACATGCGAACTTAACTGCTGTGCCACTGGGCTGGCCCCTGTAAGCTGCTGCTAAAGGCAATTTCAGAAGGGGCACTCCAGTGTTCCTCTGAGCAATCAACAGCCTTAAGGGCACAGCCTCACAAGACAACCCCTGTGAGGAACAGGTCTCAGTTAGATGGAGAACTTCCCTGTGTGCTCCTCTGCTATCTCAGTGTCATAGCATCACACTCACATCCTGGATACATGTGTCCCTGTATATTGTATAAGGCTGATTTCTGTATATGTATATTGATTATTTGATTATTTACATAACTATCATAACACCTATCCTTGGTGTTGTGGGGAAGGGAGTACAGAATTTTCTGGATTCACTGCCACACCTTCGTTACAACTCCGTACCAGGGCCTGGAACCAGGCCTGCAGGAACTGCTCATCTTGGTGTGAATCATTGGGTCCCGCCAGGCTTGGGCCCTCAACCCCTGGGATGAGTAACTGTGGGTTTTACACT